>NW_024412391.1:44549802-44567390 GCF_014898765.1 Herpailurus yagouaroundi | reverse complement strand
TAAAAAAAAAAAAAAAAAAAAAAGAAAACGTAGCCCATATGTAGAAATGCAAATACAGTATCTTTTCCTGGAGATACAACGGACTATAATGACTTCTTCTTTGGTTCTAAAAAGTGATTGGAGATAAAAATAGACTAATTAGCCTTAATTAACACATTTGCTTATTCTTCTTCCCTGCTGGTGACATTAGCTTATGTTCAGTCTTCAGTAGCAACACACACATCTTGTTGGTGAAGCCTAAAGTCAGAGGCAGGAGATGTGGGTAAAGAACCTGACATCCACTGACCCACACAAGGTCCTCGGGAGGTTGCTTGTGGCCTTGAAGGTTCCAGTTATGAAGAGTCTGGCAACTGGGTTGCCTGAAGTTGGCAGATGGGGGAAGCCAGCAGCAAGGGTGGGCCGCATGGGTCCCTCGGCGTGGAGTCTTCTTGTCCCTGGCTGCTGAGACCCTAATCCTAATGTTACCTGATTTCCAGATACTTCTTCTTTGCCCTGCCCTGTAGTGAAATACCAGTGTAGTACTGGGAGACTGACCGCAGTAACAGAGACAGAAAAAATTAGCAACGACGGACATTAATTGGCTGCTGACAGCGTGTATGTGCATTATCATAGTTGATCCTCACAAGAGCCTAGGCTCTACCTCTAATGGAGGTTGAGTTATTGTCCCCTTCGTGGAGGGGGAAATTGAAGCTTAGGGTGTGGGGGTCACTTGGCCGAAATCATGAAGCTGAGAGGTAGTAGCCTGACTCCAGAGGGCTTGCGCCTGACCACTAGGCCACAGTGCCTTCCTTGTCATTCTACACTGGGTGCCGTTTGGTTAAATTTAATCCCACAAGTAATACCTGAGTTCCCATCACATGTAGACACTATGTGAGGTGGCATAGACATTTCCGGTCAACAGGCAAAATTCCCAGCTGGTGGATCTTACAGCCCCCGGAACTAGGTTTTGCTGTGGTAACAACCTCAAAACCAAAGCTGGTTGACCAAAACCAAAGCTGCTTTCTCAGTCATGCTGCATGTCCAAGGCGGATCAACTAGGGTCTCTGCTCACTATGATCACTCGAGGACATGGGCTAACGAGGCAGCTCCCACCTCGAACACTGAGGTCTCCCAGGAGAGGAGAAGAGACAAACACGGAGGGCTCACGCCAGGCTCATCCCAGAAGGGACACACATTCCTCCCACTCCCTACACATCGTCTAGGACACATGGATGGCTCCACATACTCAAAGAGGGACTCGGTAATCTGATCCCTTTTGTGGGATCAGGAAAGGCTTCGTGGAAGAAGGATGGGCTTTACAAGGTAAGTGAGACCGTGGTAGGCAAAGATTGGGGTGCGGTGGGGTGAGGACCTAGGTGGAGATAAGAGTAAGAGTAGAGGCTCAAAGTGGGGAAGGGGTGGTCACTGGAGGAACAATAATACCTTCTAGAGCACAGAGTGCAGGTGGTGCATAACAAGGGCAAAGTGGGAAGGCTGGACTGAGGCTGCGTCGAGACATCTGTTGTCAATTTGGTGGCCCATGGAAAGCCCTGGAAGGGGCAGCTGTGACACGATCAGAGCCATGCTTTAGGAAGTTTCTTCAGACAGCAGTGGCATAGAGGGGAGTCTGAAGTTACGGCCTCAGGGGCAGGGAAGAGGCTGTTGTATTCCCTCAGATGAGAGAGGAGAAGGGCCAGGGGGAGGGGCCAATGAGAATGGAAAGTAAAGGAAGGGTGGAAATAAACCCCCCCCAGAACCACAGACTCAGGCGATCAGGCTAAATAATCAAATGTAATCAGGAGGGTTGGGAAACGGAGGGAAGGAGGGAGGGAGGGAGGGAGAGAGGGAAAGGGAGAAGGGGGGAAAATGCCCTGATTTCAAGCCTGCGTAAGTTCTTGGATGACATCAGTGGCCTTTCTTGAGAAGCCACAAGTGGCATCTAGCAAGGTCAAATCAAGTCTTACTTCTATGAAAAAACAGATGCCCCAGGCACCGTAGATATCGTACTAGGCAAGAGCTTGTTGCTAAATCTATCAAATATTCTCCACTCCCAAGAACATTTGAATTAAGTCACTACCTCCCAAGTGTGCCGTAGGATTTGTGTGCTAACCCTTACACACTGGCACTGACCACGGAAAAATCTTTGACAACCTGTAGCTGGTGTGAAAATACGCTTCGTGTCTTCTTTAGACTTAGCAGCATACATATTTTATGAAAGATTTTTAAAAACATCAAGGAGAGCCCGTGTGTCGGCGTGTGCATTCTATATGCATGAACGAGAATTCGATTCAGGAAACCTGAGACAGGTTATAGGGGATTTTTGCAGAGTCGGCAAGGTGTTATACACCGATCACTATCATGAAGTCCAAGGCCTAATTAACCCTACTTAGATGGAAGCACAATCAAAATCCACCGAGGCTATTTTAACTCGAGGTAATTTTAACTTCAATCCAGTCTTGCACACATCAGAGCAGCTCGGTGAATACCCCCATCTAATCTGCCTCGCACAGCAGGTGTAACTGTGAAGGCTTAGAATCTGCTTTCCAGTGAATATAAAGCTTTGGTTTTATAATGAATCATATGCATCAGTAAACTTACTTTAATGTTTTCGCGTTGTTGTCTTACAATTAGATCAGGAATGCCAGACAGTTTAGTAAACAGGAAAATGCAAAGCCTGGAAATGGGATTCAGCTTTTTGTTGGGATTTTTTTTTCACATATTTGGAAAGCATATTGATTCCATAAGGAAGGAGCAGGATCTTGGAACTTGAGTCCTAGACGCCACATAAGGTCTTGCTACTCGGGTGTGGTCTGTGGCCCAGCAGCAACAGCATGACCTGGGGCTTGTTAGAAATGCACCTTCTCAGGCTCCACCTCAGCCCCACTGAATCAGAAGCAGCATTTTAACAAGATGGTGGGGGGAAGCTGTGTGCTCGCCTGAAGTCTGAGAAGCACTGAGATAAGGGACCTAACACAGTGGACTAAAGACATTTAAGTGACACATGACCTGCAACGAGCCAGAATCTACATCAGTTTCAGCCAAACCTCTGGATTTCTGTAAATCCCAGAGCATTCAGCTCAAATCATTACGGCTTTGCTCTCTTTCCACTGGAATTTCTTTGACAAAATTATCGCTATCTGATACCTGCTCTCCCGGCGGATTGAGAAGATGCAATTCGTTTCAGAAGGTTGACAATTTTTTCCATGAATACACATTTTGTCTCCTTAATTCCATTGTAGGCTCTTCGAAAGCAAGGCCAATTTAGTCTTCCTAGACTAGTTTTCTAGACTAGAAGATCCTTCTAGTATTCTGCTAGAGTCCTTCTATTTTAAAGTGGTTGGAGGTTGTCTAGTCTACTTAGCACTTCTCAGCCTTATAAAAAGAAGTTTGTTTATTTACTTGTTTGGTTATTTATTCAGAGAGTGAGAGAGGAAGGGGCAGAGAGATAAGGAGAGAGCCGAAGTAGGCTCCATACTCAGCACAGAGCCCAACATGGGGCTCGATCCCACGCCCATGAGATCATGACCTGAGCCGAAATCAAGAATCAGACGCTTAAGCAACCGGGCCACCCAGGTGCCCCAGCACTCCTCAGCCTTTTGAAACGTACGCTCCTTTTTGAAAACTGTGGAGGTTCCATGTCCTAATGTCCAGTGAAAAAAAAGTAAAGTCCAAAAGAGTATTTGGAGTATGCCACCTTTCGTGTAAAAAGAGAGAATACGGGAAAATGCCCAGCCATGTACTCATTTGCACAAAGGAAATGCAGAGAGGGTTAGCCAGAAACGAAGGGTATGGGCTACTACCTACAGCAGGTGAGTGGACAGGAGTGGAGAGGAAAACAGAAGAGAGGAGGAAGGGAGGAGGAAAGAGCCATCCTTCTATGAGTACATCTTATGTACAGTTTGACTTACGCGTCAAAGTAATGCTTCACATATCCCAAATATATAAATAATTCAAAGCAATCAGGATGTGTGTTGGGGGGGGGCAAATGGAATACAATACTAAAACTAAATCTAGCTCTATTGCGAATGAACAACTACATTAAAGGGATGGGGAAGAAAATAACTAAACAACTGTGGAAAACAGTGTCCTGACTGGCTACTGGAAGGCTAAAGACAAGCAGCATAAATGCTGTGACCTGGTTAGCAAACATGTTTCTCACAGGACTATCAGCTAGCAAGTCTGGAACTAATCTATGTAGATAATAGAACTAATAAGTAGGTAAATTCATCTTAGAATTTGAGAGCAGCAGTTTCTACCATAGAAGAAAGATGTTACAAGTAAGAAAAGGGGTAAGTATAAAATGATCCCTGTGATAATTAGTTTTAAATCATATTCATATCTATCTATCTATCTATATATTTGTCTGTCTCTCTTTATATGTATATGTATATACACACACATATATGTGTATATATATGTATATACATATGCATGTGTGTATATATGTATATACATATATGTGTGTATATACATATATATATATTAAGGCCTAAAGGCATTACCACCCAGGAGCAATGAACACACCTACAACATAGCTATCTGGGTATCTGCACAGCACTGGCCAATAAAAAGAATCAGAGCTTTTGGAGAAGTGGCCAATTCTGAGCCAGGACATGGAAAATACAAGATGAGTCTGGAACATCTTCTAATGCCAGAAAACAAGAAAATGCCCCCCAAAAGGTGAGAACATGTTCAAAGAAGACAGCAATGAACCTGGAAGCACCAAAGCTGAAACAATCTATCAAGAAAAGATAGTACAGATTCTAACCTAAAATAAAGTAAATGTCCATAAATGATAGATAGATAGATAGATAGATAGACAGATAGGTAGACAGATAGATAGATAGATAGATAGACAGACAGATAGATAGATAGATAGATAGACAGATAGATAGACAGATAGACAGACAGACAGATAGATAGACAGATAGATAGATAGACAGACAGATAGATAGATAGATAGATAGATAGATAGATAGACAGATAGATAGACAGATAGATAGATAGATAGATAGATAGATAGATAGATAGACAGATAAGTAAACACCAAAAACAGACAAACAATTGTGATCAAATGCCTATAACATAAAGATTGCCATGGTGACCATTGTTAAGAGTACAGGGTTTTCTGGCGTTAAGTACATTTACCTTGTTGTACAACCATCACCACCACCATCTCCAGATCTCTTTGCATCTTGCAAAACTGAAACTCTGCACCCATTCAACAACGATGTCTCATTCTCCTCTGGCAACCACCATTCTACCTTTGTGTCCATGAACTTGACCACTCACATTTTGACTGCTGGGTCTTTCACACGAGGGGCATCGTAGAGCGCTTGTCCTTTTGTGACTGGCTCGTTTCACTCAACATAGGGGCCTCAGGATTCATCCATGACACAGCAGGTGTCAGAATTTCCTTCCTGTTAAGGCCATTGTCTGGACACCACATTTTGTTCATCCATTCATCCGTCAGTGGACACTTTGTGGCTTCCGTCCCTTGGCTATTGTGAATAATGCTAAGAACATGTGACATCCCGCTTTTATATTTACACATTCTTCACTCAATTATCAGAGTCCTACAACATCTCTGGAAAATCAGTATTATTATTACTTTCTTGCTTATCAGACGAGGACAAAGGGGCTCAGAGTATCATGGTCACTACGTGGCAGAGCAGGGTTTTGAATGCAGGTGTAACAGACCAACAGTCCCTGAATTCAGTTCCACTGATTAAACATGGGAAACCGCATATATCTTTCATTTGCTTTTGAAAAAGGAATACTGGCTAGAAGAATATCCTCCCTGGGAATTTACTGGATAATAGAGAGAGATTAAACTGTCCTAGGTTTTCAAAATAATGAGAGTACTACCATTCTGGGTTTCCAAAACAATTTGAATCACTTTTAGGGGTCCAGAGTTAATTTAGCTCTTTTTCCCCGTGAAATGTTCTTTTGTCTTCTGGAAGCTCCTGAAGCCTGGAATGAGAAGGTGAGGAGGGTGACGCATCCCCCAAAGTGACGGATTCTAATGAGGATTCTCTGTCTGTCCTGTTATATTCCCTCCTTCCCTTAGAGACCAGGGGATCTGACCCCTGCAGGGACCTGGCCGGACTGGGGGTTGAGGGGAGAGTGACAGGGAGTCTTGACCTTGGGTGCAGCCAACGAGGACAACACTGTTTTCTGGGGTAAATGGTACCCAGAACCACCCCACTGTGCCTGGCCCTCAGGAAAAGCTGTCCCTCGCCCTGCTGAAAGGCGCCAAAACATTAGCTGCCTGTAATTTTGACATGGCAGATATTTAATAAGGAACAAATTAGCACTTGGGTCTTTTTTTTCCTGAGACAATCCAATTTCTATGCCAGGCACCAACTTCTATATTTCAAAATGCATTTTTGAAGGTTAATTAGAGAAGCGGCAGAGATAGTGTTTTCCAAGAGGGATTCTTCCGGTTCCTTCTAGGTCTACGGACGGCAGAAAAAATAACTTTCCGACACTGTAAATTGAGTATGTGAAGCTGTGAGAATAAACCCATCTCATTAGTCATCATGTCAATTATAGTATCTAAGGAACAATTTTGTAGCAATAGCATATTTATTTGATGTTGTGAAAGCTACCTGGACCCACTGTTAGGATTGTATTTGCTCTTAATGCTCCGAGTACCTCTTTAACAAAATGGCACTCCATAAAAATTTAGTGTGTTCCTACCGTAATTAAATGGCCCTAGTCATTTTTGCATTTATGATATAAACTGTAATGGCTGTAAAACCCCGCAATTAACTTCCCTTGCGCCAACATTTCATACTTGAGAAATTCTCATTACAAATTTCATTACTGATTCACTTATCTGTAATTTGTCCTATGTAACCTAAAGAATATTAACAAATTTAGAGTCACTTTTGCTCTATTAAAAACTAAATATAAAAGTCTTTCACCTAGCAAGTCAATCTTGATATTTCAACGGGCCCCCGAAATGGCTCAAGTGCGGTGGTGAGGACGGGAAGGGGAAGAGATCATCTGTCTGGAAAAAGGGGAGCGAATGTGGCAGGAAATAAGTGGGTGTCATTGAGCTCACCCGCCTTCTCAGCGAGAGGCACAAAGGCTCTTGGGCAAGGCCAGGGGAGCAGGGGACAGCGCATGTGGAGAAGTGACAGGGGAAGTCAATGAAGGCCCGGGGTTTCCTAGGCCGGGGCCTGAGGCTTCTCTCACTTTTGCTTCCAGTCTCTTTCCCCTGTGCTCCTCTCACTCTTGGGGGTCAGGGCTGGCTGGAGCCACCGTTGCACGGTTGTACCTGGCTTTTCTGCTCTGGTAGGAAGTCTCCCGGAGGAATGTGGTTGTTACCAATGGCAACGCGGAAAAAGAGTTCAACGGGAGAGGGAAAGCGAGCGTCCCCGACTGGAGAATACTTACATTGCAAGTTGCCTTCTCCCCTGGCACAGATTGCCTTGTGGTGAAATTTGGAGAAAATTTCTGCCTCTTCTAAACCCCCTCCCCCACTCTTTTTTTTTTTTTTTAATTTTTTTTTTCAACGTTTATTTATTTTTGGGACAGAGAGAGACAGAGCATGAACGGGGGAGGGGAGGGGCAGAGAGAGAGGGAGACACAGAATCGGAAACAGGCTCCAGGCTCCGAGCCACCAGCCCAGAGCCCGACGCGGGGCTCGAACTCCCGGACCGCGAGATCGTGACCTGGCTGAAGTCGGACGCTCAACCGACTGCGCCACCCAGGCGCCCCCCTCCCCCACTCTTTAAGGCAGAAACGAATATACACCCACATTTAAGTGCAAGTCATCTGACCTGGTGTCATGAGACCTGAATTCTAGTCTTCACTCTGTCTCGACCTTGCTGGTTGACTGGGGCAGGTTTTGTAACCTGTCTGGGCCCCAGCTGCTGCACTGGGAAAGGAAGGGGCTTCTAGAATGGTCACTGAGAACACAGGGAACACCGAGAACATAGGGAACATAGACAGTTCATTTCCTAGTAGATAAAACCAAGGGCCTCTCTCCATGCAACCAAAGCCACCTTAGCCCCTGGGTTCCCATAACAACGGTCTCCACGAGGAAGAGCCTGAGTAAATATTTTCCCCCAATAACACCCTATCTCAGCATTTCCCTGCCTTCCATAACTGCATTCATTTTATTCTAGTTTGTAATTAACTTTTACACAATTAAATTGGAGATAGAAAATTACTGTCCCAACATAAATAATCCTGCTGCTGGATGCGGCAGTGTTAACACAATCAACAATACGATTCATAAATGAAAGAAATGTTGTCATACTTATTACTTCTGTGTGCTCCATCTTTTATAGAATATTACAGTGTAAATTGAAATTTTATATGATTTAATAAACCTCAAAAAGATATTATGGCCAAGTAACCACATAACTGTAACAAATTGTCCTCCTCCCTCATTACAGAGCTTTCTCCTCACACGGGGCTCAGCCTCATTATCAGAGTGGTGTCTTTGACAACCCGGAGCCCATTAAAAACACCTTGAAGAAAGGATACCCCACGCCGTGGCGCTTCAAAATCTATACCGGGCTGCAATCCTTAAGGATGGCGTTACAAAATCAGGAAGCAGTTCCTTCATTTTTCATCCCAGGGAATCAAGCAACAGACGGGTTATCTGGGCCCCGAAGCCAGCCGCCCACCCCCACACATCTAAGTGACCCAGGCCAAGTTCCGCATCGCCACAAAGACTCTGAAGTCAAATAATGGAAACGGCAGTGGAGGAGGGGGGGGGGTACTGCCCCTCCAAACCTTTAGCTGCTTTTATAGGGTTACTGGTTTAGGTTTCAAGTTGCTTTGTTTTCAGGGCACCAGAGCTCCCATTTGCCACCGATAGCCATTTTTCAAAGGTTTCTGGCTCACCCAGGAATTCATTAGGGTAGTAGCGAGAAGAAAGGGTGGAGAGAATAGACCTGCCGTGGAAGTCCAACCCCACCCCGCGCTCTCTCCCGCCTCACCCGCGCTCCCTTGTTTCCCAGTTTGGAAGGAGCAAGCCAGGGATGTATGTGAGCACCGTCTAATCAGATGCAGCGGTTTTCTCAGAGCCTGGTGCGATTTCTGTAGCTTCCAGCAATGTGTGGGACACACTTGCACTGAAGAATTTAATGGCTTGTTTTACTGCTGCCTGCCATCAATATTTATCTATATTAACTGAAGAAAGGCGTTACTCGAAATGGCGTTTCACACCTCTGAGCATTATACAGTAATTCTAAAGTCGTAAGTTGTACCAAATTCTACGGGCAAACTGAGAGATACGGTATGAATGGAAATAGTCCAGCTCGAAGTTTTTAAACTTGAATTGTCTGCAGCAATCTGGAAAGCCAAAGTCAAGATGATTGGAGTTGTTATGGCTGGGAGTCTCTGGGTAAAAAGAAACGGAAACAATCGTTCCTTTGCTTGTTTTTGTTTTGTTCTGTTTTGTTTACCCCTTGAATTATCAAGAGCCCTTTGAAAGTATATATAATAGAAAAGAGAAGCTCAGACAAAGCAATGAGCCGACGTAGAGGAGTACCTGGCTTATTTCTGCCTTAATCACTCAGGCAAGCAGGCTGAATTATCCCTTCCGTGTTTCCACTTACCTTCCTCTGGTGGTCAGTTTTCTCGCCCTTGGTTTCCCCTGGCCAGAGAGTTGTCTCTGAGCCCGTTTTATCACGTAAACACTTCCTGGTTTGCATCTCTTCGACGCACTCCTGGAAAAAGTACCCCACTTACTGGGTGGAGGGTTTGTACCCCTGCTTATGGCCGCCCCGCACCCCCGCTAGCACGCAAGCGCCTTGAGGGCAGAGACAAGCCGTTCTGTCTCTAGCATAGATACGTGGCAGGGGCCACTTTCCATTTGCAGAGTGAATTACCCGCCCCAGAAGATCGTGAGCTTAAGGCACTGCGGGAATTCTAGTATCTGCACAGACCACGTCATTTGGAGCTTTAAAAGCACCCTTTAAATATCCTAGGCTTGAGCTTTACTGAAAGGCCAGCGTTCTCAAGGGTGAAAAGGCTGAGGGAGATCAGTTGGGCCAACCCTTCACCTTACCGAGGAGAGAACTTAGTCCCAGAGGGATTAAGAGACTCACGCATCCAAGGTCGTTCAGAGCTTTGCAGCAGCATAAGAAGCTCCAGAACCTGGGCTTCTGACAGCTGCTGGCTCTTTCTCAGACGCTGTGTTCTATCTCCAAAAATAAGCTCTCCCGCCAATGGCTTCTAGAATAGCTTGACTTTCGCATTCTGGTCTAAAATGCACTTCCTATAATTTTCCCGTCTTTAGAAATTATGTTTATGGGACATCGGGGCAGGAGAATTAGTCCTCAATTCATAATAGATAAGGTTTACAATTTTTTTTTAATTTTTTTTTTTAACGTTTATTTATTTTTGAGACAGAGAGAGGCAAAGCATGAACGGGGGAGGGGCAGAGAGAGAGGGAGACACAGAATCGGAAGCAGGCTCCAGGCTCTGGGCCATCATCAGCCCAGAGCCCGACGCGGGGCTCGAACTCACGGACCGCGAGATCATGACCTGAGCTGAAGTCAGACGCTTAACCGACTGAGCCACCCAGGCGCCCCGATAAGGTTTACAATTTTAATAACGGAAGTAGAACTTCAGGGAAACTTGACAACTGCCCTATCAGCCCACCACACTTAGGTTTTATGTTAATCCAGGATTACTCACCCAGTGACTTTACACACTTTGGAAGAAGCGCAAGACTTGGAACTAGAAATAGCGAACAGAAGGACACATGTGCAGCGGGAGTCTGATTCCCAGCCTTTCTGGAGTTGTAAAAGCCTGCTGTTATTTGGTGGCTTCTGTGAAACAGGACTGACGCATTGCTTATTTCCTTTAAAAAAAAATATGAAGTAGAATTAATTTATTTTCATTTTAAGGCTTGGAAGCACTCCTGGAATTAACCAGAGATACCCTGGAGAATGAGCTGTAGGGATGAGAATCACTGAATGAGAAGCTGAAAATCAGGAGGTAAGACTGCGTATGTATCAATCCACATTCAGGCACGACATTGAGCATGACTTATAAAGTCATTTGTGTCCTTTAAATAAATAGATAGTGATAGATTTTCAAAAAGGGTTGAGGGAGGGGAAAAAGCTATTCAGGAAACGCTGGTGTAATCCTGTTTTCAGACAAAAAGGGAAGTCGTGGGTCTAATTTCGTGCCATGCTCGGCATTAGTACTCAGAGTAAATAAAATTGCCTACTAAAATAAGATATCTTTTCTCTGAATGTCATCTGTTTGTCCACTCTTCTAAGTAAAATTAATAGCAAAGGTAAAGAAAAGCGTGGCTCATCATATGGGGCAGAAGCTTTGAAAAAAAAGGAAATATGTAAAGCTTTCTCTCAACATCAAATCAATATCTCATTTTCTTAGTGATTAATTCAAAATGAGCATCCAGCTCCTAATGTTTTAACTGATATATGATCCCAATCTTTTATTTACTCTCTATATTTCCAAGGCGGGATCATTTTAGTGGCAGCTGGTCGTTGCATTGATAACTCCCTGATTTAGGTCAGCGGAACACGTGCAGATGATAAAAACAGTTTTAGGTATCTCGAAATCACGATACGGAAATATTTTCTTCATTCTTTTAGGCTAGCAAGCAACGACAGGTATTCAAAGCATCGGACTGTCAACACAGTGAGTTCTGCTGTCGCCTGCATCATAATCTGTTTCTTAGTAACACTTGGTCTGAGCAGCCGTAATAGAATTAATTATACTTCATTTTGCTGCCTTTAACAGTATTGACCAAATTTAAGAACAAATGAGAAGTGCTTATCAAGCTTGAAGAAAATAATCCATCAGTGGCACAATTTAAATTCTCTGCAGTTCTCTTATTAATCAAAGTAACACTTACTATCCTATCTCCACTTCCCATTAACAGTCATTAAGCCCTGCTGCTGATTGAAGCAATTTCTTTAGGGATCTCAACCTCATTTTTAAGAGAACCTTCTTTAGTGGAAAACAATATCATATAAACGCAGCAACTTAAGAGAGAGGGAGAAGGTTCTTCAATCATGTTCTGACCTTGATAGTTTTCAATGGTGTGAGTTCAAAAAAGTACCCAACTGTGATTCTGGAAACTTCGAGAGTGGATGGGCTGTCCTTGCCTCAGCACCTGAAGGAGGCACGACTCGAACAGGCAAGGCTTGGACTTGGCTCAAACCGCTTGCCAGCCTCTCTGGAGCACTATGGCCCTTGTTCTAGTCTTTCGCTCACAGTGTCTGATGCTTCTCAGAAAAACGGAATACCCCAAGAAGGGCTTACCAAGCATACCTCTGTTTTGAGTTGTCGTTCTGAGTAGGCGCGTGGTAGAGAGGTAAGACCAAGGAGTGTGGGGCCGGAAGACTTGGGTTTGAGGCAACACTCATACTTCTAAACCAGGGGATCTTGAACAACTTATCCAGTCTTTCTGTCTCCATTTTCCTCTGAAATGGAAATAAGAGTACCATCGGCTCCACATTGTGCACAGCACACAAGAAAACGTATGTGAAAGTCTTTTGAAATTGTCAAATGCTATACAAATGTTAACTCATCAAGCCCTAGAAGTCATGGACGGTGTTTCGTTCAGCTCTGTCCCCAGGCTCTCACCCAAGGCTGAGACATAGTAGGGGCCCAATAAGTGTTGAAGTAATGCTAAGGAAGCCCTATTTCTAAACGTGAGGATAATGTAATAAAGCCGCATCATGTAATTTTTCAAAAATACCTGCAATGGTGTGGAGTGGAAGGGGCCATGGATGTACAAAGCAGGGCTCTAGGGCACTGAGAAGAAAACCGAAACACTACGAGAATCCAGGGAATTTGGAGGGCCACGCCCTGCTCCTGAGATGTTCCCAGAGGCCAGAAGAGAGTAGACTTTGGCAGGGAGTGCACTGCCTTTCCTTGAAGAGATGAAGGGCACCTTCCACCGCTTAATCTCTGGTAAGACATTCAGTGTATGATTCCCGGCTCGAAGAAATGAAACGCGGAGCTGAATTTTTGGATCACAAGAGTTCTGTGATCAGTGTGACTGAGGAAGCGGTGACCTTAAGAGGAAAATGCCCAGGGAATGTTGGTGACTGGTACGGGAAAGCCTGCCGGTTAGGTCATGCTAGGCAAGATGGGAGAGGGGGAACCGTTTCCTCACCAGGTGCCCAGTGCATTCCGCACCTGGAGGCTGGACGTCACAGCGATTGACAGCACAGCTTGGGGAACTTACTAGGCTGGTAAGAGTCAAGCCGGCAAGTCGAACGCAAAGCAATCACATATCAGGATGTGGTCTGGACTCGGGCATAGGCTCTGGGCCTGCGTCGTAGCTGTTCTACTAGCATTTTGTGTCCAGACATCTAATAATACTCTGGAGTCTCACCTCCTCGCATGCCTAACCCCTTGGACACCAGTGTTTCCTTTCGGTTATTCATTGTAATTCACCATAATCCTAATGTTTATAAAAGCCAAATACGGCATGGCACTGGTTATAAAATTTCAAGGCAGTAAAAACACTCAGTATTCATCCCGCTCAATCTTATCCACGAGGAAACAGACTCCGGTCCAGTGCTGTGCCTGAGGCCACCCGGCTGGGCACAGTTGGCCATCTTGAGCCCATTCAGAAGTGACCTCACTCCTTTGCGCAGCCTTCCGAGATCTGCTACGAAGCTCTTCTCTTTCCCCCAGAGGAGGCCGTATACCTTTGAAGGAGACCCACAGAGACCTCTCAGGAAGGATTTCAGCATGCCTGTCGGATTCTTATGTCTCCGTTTTAAACACGGAACCCTTTTGCTTCGGGCTAGCTCAAAGAGAAAGGTTTCAGAGATGGGACAGGTGAGGCAGATCCATCATTTTCGCTTAATGGTCAAAGTCCCAGGACAGATCAATCAAGACCTGGATCTGAATTTGCTTGGCCAGCATAGACGTGAAGACGCCTTTCAATAGGCTATTGGGCCTGATGTATAAAGAGAATCATACAATCGATGTAGATGTGGAACAACCTCAAATTCTGATGACCACTGACATCTCCGGCCGCAGACCAGGCCCCCCTCTTGAGATGTTCCCGGAGGCCAGAAGAGAGGAGACTTCGGCAGGGAGTGAATTGCCTTTCCTTGACGAGATGGAGGGCACTATCCACCACTTAATCTCGGATAGACATTCAGTGTATGATTCCCATCTCGAAGAAATGAAACGCTGAGCTGAATTTTTGGATCAATGGAATACCTACTCCTGTTAAAGCACTTAAAAAGGAAAACATCTACAAAACGTCCCATTAGGCTGACAAATTTATAACACTATGAAAAGCGTGCCAGCAGTTTCAAAGCCGAATAGAGCGTTGTGTTTAAAGAGTATGAATGGATTTGAGTTCAGCCATATTTCATCCACGCGAACAAGTTTAGCTATCACATCTCTTCCCAATATTTCCCACATTTACTTTTAACTAGGCATATGTACGCCATGACAGAATATGGACATCATCTTAAAAAATAAGTTGTAAAATGAATGATATTAAATGGACTTTCACAGCGTGAAGACAAGGAAATATATTCCAATCTTGATGTGCGGGGCTGTACAGACATAAATGCCATTAGCATTAATGGTAATTATGTGCGTAAATCCCCATGCTCTGGGTGAGAATATGCCCCTTAGTTTGCAAGTACAATGACGGGCTCATTTTTGAGATTAGAAACAGCTGAGGCTTCCCCCCCGCTCCTCACCCCCTAACTGGGAGACACACACAGAGTGGCTCAGAGCATAAAGTCTGATCGGCCCCTTTCACGAAACACACGATTCAAGCACTTTAAAATTCTTTCGCCTCGGCAAAGCATAGGAAAAAAGTCTCTACCTGCAGTCTGAGTTTCCCAGTAATTTACGCTACAGCATTCGTAGTTTCTTGTCACCTGCCCGGGGTGGTTACCCTACCGGAGCTCTGCACGCTCACAACGAATTCATTTGATTATGGGCTGATAACTACCGAGAATAATAGTTTTCGGTCGACCCAGAAAGGACCGCGTATAGCTACGATGAAAATTTGTGGAAAGCACGCAAATTTGGTATCCTGTTTACCAAGGCCAGTGGGCTCTACTCTCATTGAAACAGGCAGGCAGGTGATAGTGCCAGGGAAAAGGATCGCGTCTTCCCTTTTTAAGCCTTCCGTTAACAAGGCAACATGACCCAAGTATTCGGTTAGGCCTCACTTCACACAGTAGGAAAACAAAAAAGTCCTCTTTGCCCAAAAGTCAGAAGACATTTCACACAGAGGGCCGACTGTTTTATAACTTCACAAACACTCCATCAGGGGAAGATGGGACGAAGAGACACATGTAATTAAAATATACTAAAAGAAACAAGCCATTGCGGCTTTCAATTACCATGGAACGAAGAAGCAACCATATTATTTCTACAAACTATTTTCACTTAGCACAGTTCAGATGGAATTATTGCCATGACCTTTTAAAAATGTGAAAGAGTGAATCAATACCCTTTCAGAGGCAAGATTACAGGACCAGAATTGGCCGTGCTCTAATAGTATTTCTGCATCAGAAGGCAGTTGAAACCTAATTATCGTCAATCACATACAAGGTAGTGCCACGTACTGATGAGCCCAGGCAGACAGCAGCGTGCACGGGAGGGTCTGTGAATGAGGGTCTTCGACAGGGAGGAGCACGTGTGCTGAAGGGGCCGGGGCATCCGGGAAGCCCGAGGCCAGTGGAGTAAGGCTTACAGGTGACTTATAGGGACTGTCACTCATTTACAATAACTAACACCGGCCTGTCAGAAACAGCCACCTGTAAATGATGTATGAGTGGCTGGCAGCCTGCCATCCCCCCATAGACCTTGCAGCCAAGAATCACATTTTATTGTCGAGGTCATCGGAATGCTTACTTGGATACATGCCATATATTATTAAAAAATAACAAACAGCCAATCAGCAACGCTTCTTAAGGCTCAAGGGCAAAAGAGCCAACCTGCTTACAGAAAATGGGAAAGCAACATCCAAGCTCCGTTTTAGCAGGTGATTTTTTTTTTAATTGCTTCTCGCCACATAGAAAGAAACAACACTGTGGAGAGGCCCGAGGCAAGTGATACAATGTCAGATGGAGAGAATATATTCGGATATTCACTTTTCCTGGGCTGTTTTATCCATGATGCCAGCACCAAAAATAAACTTCTCTTCATCAACAACGACAGCCCCAACTGCTACGCTATGTGCTGGTGATAAGCTTCCAGGCGGTGAAAGCCACAGAAACCAGTTAGCAAGGCAAGGAGATAAGGATGTCTGGTTTGATTTTTCTATTCAATTCCATCTTTTTGGAATCTGCCAGAGAGTACCAAAATGACCCTGCGTCCCACGACAAAATTTTTCTTTGCAACCAATCGTTTCATATACTATCAGAAGGCCATATACGGTTTTTAGTTTGATCCAATAGCCGAGGTATGGGTAGAAGTTTCAACAATGTTTCAACATAAGAAACGTACAACATTATCAAATGTTAGAGATACTGGGGCGCCTGGGTGATTCAGTCAGTTAAGCCTCTGACTCTTGATTTGGGCTCAGGTCACGATTTCACGGTCTGTGAGTTCGATTCCCCCCCCCCCCCCACCCCGTGGGCTCTGTGCTGACAGTGTGGAGCCTGCCTGGGCTTCTCTGTCTCCCTCTCTCTCTGCCCCACTTGATCTCTCTCTCAAAAATAAACTTTAAAAAGATGTTAGAGACAGTAAGCCATTAAGAAGAATTTGACAACTCCTGGCAACTTTCAAGCCAAAGAATCTATTCTGCAGCCATACAATTTCAAATATTGTCCCATCTAGCTTAGCGTTGAAAATCTCGGTGATAATAGGCTTGCCCCGTCTTGCTCCACAAGCTTCACTTACTCGCACAGAAACGAAGGATTCGGCATATTTGTTAACATTATATAGTAATTGGACAGTGTTTTGTTCAATGCTCTTAATGTTCCTCGAATAAAAACATTAAAAATGCACTAAAAAAAAACAAGACAAAACAAAACTAGGAATACTCATTACACACGAGCAATAGTTTTTAATTTAGAAAAAGAGTCTAATTGAAATTACATTTGTTATGCAGAGACTGCCAATAATTATCTTGGCTTTAAATACACAAACACAAAGATTTCTTTTTGAATTGATGACTCTTTTCAGAAGGGGCTGCCATTAGTTGAATTCAGTGATCCGGGGACTGGGCTGTGAAAACAGGTGGTCCCCAGGTGGACCGGATAGCCTTCCAGAGCTGCCACGGTTGAACACGTGCCAATGTAGCGACCGGGCGGTTCCATGAGATTCTGGCCCTAGGAGTATGTCACCACGCTTGTCCCAATCACTCCACTACAACCACAGAATTCCTGAATGGGCCAATCCGCTTCCCACAGACCGGTGATATGCCACCATTTTAGCCTCCGGCCTCTTATCACGGAAAATGAGAGAACAAGGGGCATTTGGCAAGACTAAAGAGGAAGTTAAAATCCTGCCCTGGCTATGACTTGAGCGATTTTGGAAAGCCGACCACCATGGCTAAAAGCAGTGACTTGTGGGTAAGGAGGGACTCCTACGGGATTCCATAACTCACTTGTTGGGCTCAAAAACAGCGTGCAAGAGCCTCTCTCTTAAAGAGCTCACAGCCAAAG
>NW_024412391.1:44459802-44547302 GCF_014898765.1 Herpailurus yagouaroundi | reverse complement strand
CCAGCTGAGATGAGCCAAAAAAAAAAAAAAAAAATCCCCCCCCTCCTTCGCATCCACTCACACTCGCGCACTGACACGCTCTTTGCCATTGGTGTTGTTTGTATTTTGGAATTGAATTCCAGTGCAAGGAGAGGTTTCCCGATCATCACCCTTACCTTCTTCCTCCTCCCCCAACTATGCCTTTGGATGATTTGGTGGTGTTTTTTTTTTTTTTTTTCCCATCTGTTTTTCTGTTTATTTTTTGGTTGTTGTTGTTTTTTGTGTGGTTTTTTTTTTGTTTTTTTTTTTTTTTTTTTTTTTTTGTAAACCGTGTACCAATTTCTTCTCTGTAGACTCTGGAGACCTTACACAGGACGCTGAACAACACTCAGAAAGCCGCCGGGGTCTTCCCAAATATCATCTGCAGGCGTTCGGGGGTGATCAGAGAAAACAGGCACTTGTGCTATTGAGTTCTATTGCTTATTCTGCAGATAATACTGCCGCCGCCTTCAACAAAGACCTCATCTTCCCTTTGCCGCATGAAAAGGGGACATATCCCCTCACTTCGGAAAGACGCAAACATAGCATTATTTTGAAATACAGCCTCACTTGTCCCCTGCAGCGGGGTTTGCTCCAGCGATGGGGTACTTCGGAGACCAATTTGTTCAGCTGATCACTGTCTCTTTGACGTGGCTGCAAATGTTACCTTTCTTTTTCAATCAAAAACACAGCAGGGGGTACCATCTGTTTGGCACAGGCCTTAGCTCACTTCCCCAATGCCTTTTTGTGCAGATCATTTTACGTGGCAATTTGCTAAAATCTTTCATTCCTTGGTTTTGCTAAATATAACTTTCCAAAATGGGCTGTTTTCTCAGAATGTCAGCAAGACTCACAAATGAATGCAGTTTTTCCTCGAACGGCCAATATCAGATCAAATGGAGCATTTTTCAGGTTTTGTTTTTTTTTTTTTTTTAATGAACAAATACCTCACTGTCATCTCATTGTTTACTTAAAAGCGACATGTTTACTGAGGATGGGGAAGTCACATTTACCCTGCTGAATTTCATTCCGCTTTCTTTGTTTGGCTTTTTACGGAGGTGCACTGTCACCAACAGAAAAAGCATGGCAATTTTTAAGACCCTCGGAGAGAACAGGTAAAGCAAATGCAGATACAGAGCAACCATATTAAATAGTCATTAGGAAACAACAGCTAGCAGGAAAGTGGTTAACTATCTTCCCCAGCTCAGATGCTGTTCAAAGCAATGAATCCCACCCCCTCCCCGGGAGGAACAGACGATCAGCACCACGCACTGAAGCCACAGGGATGTGCGTGGATTTCTGAGCGCTTTGTAGAATACAAATGAATTATCCTCATTCTTCTCCTAGCAGAGCATATAGGCCAGACCTCATTAGAATTCAATATCACTCTGCTTTTCTAATGTTAATGTACCAGTTATATAAGAAATACGGGGTGGGGTGGGGGGGGGTTCTTCCACACAATTATGTTCAACATGATATCATAATTCTGAAAACTGGACGTAATCTTTGTTAAAGGAAATTATTGCATCTTACCATTTTATCTTGTGCTTCTAATGTAACTTAAATTCCCATTCTAATAGTGGAATATAAGAGGCCTTAATTCTTTGTGTCTCTCTTAAAGCGGCAGCGACCACAATACCAGCTTTATGGCTTTTTTTTTTTTTTTTTTTTAAATGCCGTGACTAAAGATCAGATTGTGAAGCCGCTGAGGCCGTGTCCCTGTGAAAGGAAACGCAGCGCATTACGTTAATAAACAACTGTAGGAGTGTTCTCCATCCAGGAATAACTCAGGGCATTAAGGTTTGCGGTCTTTTGTCTACAGTGCAGCAAGAAGTGTAATGAAAACAAAAACACCAACACATAAAAAATGCAATTTATGCTCTTTTATCAAGCGAAGAAAAAGTTGGTTAACGTTTGAAAAGGGAGCAGTAATGTAAATTTATTGACAATTTTATTGTAATAATTAGATGTTTACACAGTCTGGACATTGTGGCTAAATCACTTCTAGCATGTTTATTTGCAGGGAGCTGTTTTCTGGGTACTGCTGCAGGTTCATTAAGAAGACAGACTGTATTCAGATTCAAAGAAACAACCACCTCCCCTTCTCTGTTTTATATTTACAAAAAAAAAAAGAAAAGAAAAGAAAAAAAGGGCTACAAATAATGAAGTAAAATACAGAATTCCCTTCATAAAGAAAACAACTTCCCTCGTGGCCCTGAAATAGCTCAAAAATAAATCTTGTATTGAATATCTTAATGCAAAGCATTAGAGAGACCACCTTTAATGACTACAACTAGCTTTTAATACCTAGTATGTAAATGGCAATCTGGTTTTGACTAAGAATAAATTATAGCCCAGTATTAGGGAAGCTCTCCCCTTGCCTTTTTCTTCAAAAAACAAAACAAAACAAAACAAAACCCAGTATTTATTTTAGGCGAGAGGCTTGTCCTCTCAATATGTTTTAAATGAGAAAACCTCGTTAAGGGAGAAATATTTCTTTTAAAAGGAGTCTCAAATCAGATTAATGGATTAAAATTGCACATTTGAATACTTTTACTAAATTTAAAATCTCTACATGGCTCTCGTCCGTTAATTTTTTGTGCTTCTGTACTGATCTCAAACGTGTTGCTCTAATACGGTGCTCGTAATTTTCAAACCGAGCTCAAATGGAAATGACACATCTTCAGTTAGGCAAAAATAGCAATGGAGTACCAGGAAAATAAATTGTGAACAAAATAATCTTTAGAAAAGGTAGGAAATGAGAATAATTTTATAGCATGATCCGAATCCAATAACCAAAGCATATTCGGGGCAATTCTATCAATTTTTAAATTTTAAAAACTGTTTAAAAACTTAGCACTAAATGCTAAGCTATAATGTGTTGCCAGCCTTAGTATACTTCCATTAGAATTAAGTAGTAATCAATATAGACTATTTATTGCTATCCGCCACAGCACCAGAAGCAGCAAAGGACGATGTGCTAGCAAGTAAAAATTCTCTATTATAATTATTTAGGAAGAGGAGGAAGAGTTTTCAGAATGATCTGACTTATTTTAATCACAATTACCACAGTTCATTGTATGCCCAATTCTTTTCCTTGACCAAAATAGTCATGAAAATACATTATGACAGGAATACTTTCCCAGTAAAGCTTATGATGATAAGAGAAGCATTTATTTTAGAAAGCAGATAGGAACAGGTATACAATGCGACTATTTTTAAAGTTAATGGAATTGGATAATGGTTCAAAGTAATCAAGGAATCACATTGTAGAGCCCTATCTTAAAGAGGAGTGCTAAAAATTAATTCTATGCTATAATGGCATTATTGGATATGTTGCTGGAATTCTATACTGCATAACATTATACATGATCACCGCTAGGCTAAAAAAATGGAATCTTCTCTGACGCTGTATGATAACAAATATATTTAATAATCTTAAATAAACTCAAACTTACTTTGATATCTACACTTCTAAGTAATTCAAGATATGAGAAATGAATTTTTAAAAAATCAGATCATGAAAGCCATTATTATTTGAAGGAATATGCTCAATTTTTTAGATAATTTAAATTATTTAAGAGTCCTTTGCATTTTTTATTAGCTTTGCCTAAAGTTATAACACTAAAGCATGAAGGTTACATGTAATAAGATTCCAGTTTGCCCTGATCTCCAGTCCCATATTTTCACAAACTTCACCCTGAGACTAGTGCTACTCTACAAGCCTAATTTGATCAAACCGGATGGTCTCATTCCTAGATAGGCACCTGAAGAAAATGTTTAACTCCAAAGTGCGTATTCACAGGTGAACAATCAATGCTACCCCATCTGGAAGACACGGTTCATAAAGAGAGTAGATACTGGTCAAAAGGAGCCTGTACCAAAATGTTCCTTAGGGTATTTGTTACAAAACAATATTCAAAGGCTAAGTTGAGTCCAACCAACTATGAACAACACACACCTAAAACCTATTATTCAGATTGATGGTTTTTTAATACCAAAAGAAAAGTTTAGTTTGAAATTTTCCAGATAGAAGTTAACATCTCTGTTATTGAAACCCCGATTAACAGAAAGTAACCATAGCTTGGACAAACAGTGGCTTGATTCAAAAAATGCATTTAGGATTACAGGAGAATTCAATCCCAAACTCCCTGAGGATGGTTCGCGTTAATTCTCTCCGTAAAATAATAAAAGCAGCTGCCCACGAACATTATCCCAAACAGCAGCACAGCCAGGGCTGAGTGCTACAATTGTTTCCCCTCGCTTGCTTTTGGTGGGAAGGAGACATTTTTATTTTGACCCATTGCTTCATTTCAGTTCTCATACCTCCAACACAGGAAAGCCCTATTTAACGCTGTCATTGGTCTGTCAAGTCACCTCCAAATATAACCTCACTTGAGCCCAACTACACCCTGGGAGGAAGAAAGAACAGTGCTGCTGGTATTTGCAGGCGAGGAAACTTATTCTAGGGCACAGTGCATTCGAGAACCGAAACTAGAATTTTGACCCCGATTCTAATGGTCTTCCTACTACCCATGCTCGGCTGGTGCAACTCTGTCCCCAACTGAAAGAAAAGAGTCTTTTTGCCTCTAATGTTTTTTAATGCTTATTTATTTTTGAGTGAGAGAGAGAGAGAGAGAGAGAGAGAACGAGGGAGGGGCAGAGAGAGAGGCAGACACAGAATCAGAAGCAGGTTCCAGGCTCCAAGCTGTCAGCACAGAGACCAATGAGGGGCTCGAACTCACAGACCGCGAGATCACGACCCGAGTCGAAGTTGGACACTTAACGAACTCCGCCACCCAGGCGCCCCAGAGTCTTTTTCCCTAAAGGGGTAGGGAGCCACTTGGCTTTCTGAACAATGTTTTACCATAACTGGCAGCAACTCTAAAAGATAGTCACATCATTCACACACCTAATATTTTGGTTTTGGTTCCCCACACACTTAATTCAGTAGGTACAAGCATTCCAGAAAGTCTCCAGAAATCAATTTTTTCGTCTGAACCAACACTGAAACCCTCTCGCCTACCTTTCCAACTGTACACTTTAAAAAATTAGATAGAAAGATAGAGAGATTCATTCCAGGGTGTGTGTGCACGTGTGCGTGTGTGTGTGTGTTACTCCCAGCTTATATTCAAGATAGTCTCCTAGATTCAGATTTAACAAAATCAGAGAGCCTTTTTTTTTTTTTTTAAATGACTTAGGACACTGCTAATGATTTAAACTGCTAAAGACTGCACAAAGGTAAGGCTACCTGGGGCTGTTCTCCTTCCCTGAGTTTATGTCCTGTCTCTTTTATTTAGACCCTGAGTTTTCTTGGAAAAGACTGCGACAATGCTGTTTGAAATGCCCCTAGCACACTGTTGGCACTTAAATGTAATTATTCAAAATGGAATCATTTAATTAGATAGGAAGAGAAATAGCAAGTCCTGAGATGATAATAAAGAATAAAGTAAATATGCTGACCGACTGATGCAAAGCAACAGGAGGCAACAACACACACTCACAAGATAGCTACGTTTCAATTTCTCAATGCAGGACATACGTTAACGGGATAGACACACAGTTATATACCTTGCTTTTGCAGGTTCACGGAAAGCAGAGAACACGGCTGATATTAATAACTCCGTAGAGTGGTAAAGAATTCCACACATCATGCCTCATAGGACGGAGCTCCTTGGGAGAGTCTGAGGAAGAGGAGGAAAGTGGAGGAAGATGAACGAAGGGCGGACCACAAGGGTTTGAACTGGGAATTAGGAGTGAATCACATATCTGCCTGGATGCGACAGGTTATATTACACCAACTCGATCCACTTGGTGGGCAGCTGGCGAGCAAGACAATGCAAAGTCCATTGCTCCCTGTCCTGAGTACTAGGCATGGAAACATTTCAGAGTAGCCGATACAATGAAATACCCCTTGGAAACTGAACTTCAGTTCACCTTCTTTTGGGCTACGAGACAGCCAATGGTGCAGGATGTACTCGACTATAAAAGGGCTCAATCTTACCTCTCCTCTGGCAAAACCGCAAAGCCCTATAACGGATGTTAGTCTTAACTTATCTCCTATTCCCCCACCCCTGCTAGCTTCCAATCCCTGACATACCAAAAGGTTTTTTTTTTTTTTCTTTTTCTTTCAAAGCATCTGTTCAAACAACCAAACAGAAGACTTTCTGGGGCCCTGTACAAGGTACCACGTAGGTGCCCAAGAAATAAGCCCTCTTACTTAGAGTCGGAAAGACCAATAAAAGCTACAAAATTATACAAGTTTTATAATGAAGTTTGTTTATTGATTGTAAAAGGGCTGAACAGTTAATAATAATCCTTTAAACTGAAAAAAATAAAGATCCATTTACCACTCTGGGCCCCCCCCCCCCCGCCCACACACAACTAATTAAAACTACTTAACTATTTGAGACAGAAGCAGCCACTTTAAAGACTTTTCTAAGGCTTTCCTGGCTGGTCAGTTGCCTTGGGCATTTCTTTTTTTTTTTTTTTTTTTTTTTTTAATTTTTTTTTTTCAACGTTTATTTATTTTTGGGACAGAGAGAGACAGAACATGAACGGGGGAGGGGCAGAGAGACAGGGAGACACAGAATCCGAAGCAGGCTCCAGGCTCTGAGCCATCAGCCCAGAGCCTGACGCGGGGCTCGAACTCATGGACCGCGAGATCGTGACCTGGCTGAAGTCGGACGCTCAACCGACTGCGCCACCCATTTCTTTTGGAGAGGTAGAGAGGATGAGAAAAGGTCGTTAGAGGCGCGTCCCTTTGGCCTGGTGTCCTCTCTCGGCTCTCTGCTGCCTTGACTATTTTCAGCCAGACTGGAAGTTCAAGGATAGAAATATTCCTGTGTTAAAGTTTCTCCTTCATTGTGGATTAGCTGCTTCAGATTTGATACAGTCACCATGGGCTGCTTCAACTACTAAATGAGGCAAATTCTGCTGTCTGATGATCAATTCTTGAACTTTTCACATGCTCCAGACTACTTCATAAGAATGGTGCCATCGTCAGTAGTCAATATGCTTTTATTGAGTGCCTACTATATGCTAGAATTATGCATTTGGTTTGAATTTGTCACAGTACTGGGAAGCAGAATGTTGCTGCATTTAAGGGAGGGAGGCCGGTAACTTCCTACTCTGGACGTTGGGACAAATTACTTATGCTCAGTTTCCTAATCAGGAAAATGGGAATAAACAACAGATCTTACCTCATAGCGTTGCTAGAAGGGTTCGATGCAAAGTACAGAGCAAGACAAACAGTAAACGGTTACTGCTGGCTATTGTTATTGCTCGTCAAATTGTTATTACTTCGACATGATAGTTAAAGAGCACGAGGTTTGCTAAATGGACTCCAGAGAGGGCTGGGAAGAGGGGGCAGCGTATGGCAATCTGCTCGTTTGTTGGAACTTTCTCCTCCTCTAAAGTAGTCATTTTTAAATTTTTTTAAATGTCTGTTTATTTTTGAGAGAGAAAGAGAGACAGAGCGTGAGCCAGGGAGGGGCAGAGAGAGAGGGAGGCACAGAAGCCGAAGCAGGCTCCAGGCTCTGGGCTGTCAGCCCGGAGCCCGATGATGCGGGGCTCAGACCCGCCAACTGTGAGATCACGACCTGAGCCGAAGTCGGATGCTTAACCAACTGAGCCACCCAGGCGCCCCTAAAGCAGTCAATTTTAATTGGGGTACGTTGCTGTCAGGAATTTTCTCCTCGGAGAAAAGGACACTTGGCGCAAACTGCCGCTCAAGCTACCAAATGGCACCCGCTTTCGCGCTAGCAGGAGTGATATGTTTATATTACGAAGTTGAGGCCAATAAACAGAAAGTAGACGAGTTCTGTTCTCTGTTACCTCTCTGAGTAATGGACATTGAAAAAAGTGAAAAGGGAGAAGAGAGTAACCCAGAGAAACACTTTCCAAAGTTTCAGTGTCAAGAAAAGCGCCTAAGGAATGGGCATTTGAGGGGCCCCTGGGTGGCTCAGTTGGTTAAGTGTCCGACTCTCGGTTTCGGCTCAGGTCACGATCTCACGGGTTCAAGTCCACGTTGGGCCCTGTGCTGACAGTGTGGAGCCTGCTTGGGATTGTCTCTCTCTCTTAAAATAAATAAATAAATAAATAAATAAATAAATAAATAAATGGGCATTTGAGACGATTTCTATTTTCACCTTTGCCAATATTCACAACTTGACTTGCTGAGCTTCCCGCCTCCTTCCCACCATCACAGACCTAACCTGGGCACTGGTATGACTAAGGCTACTTTCCACATTTATGGTTCCTTTCATCTCGGGGAGTCAAAGCATTCCAGTTGACGTAATAATACAAGAAATAGGGAGTAAAGGTTAAAAAAAAGAAGACCAGGAAAATAAGTTGTGGTTGGATTGGGCAACCACAGTGCAACTTCCCGCTTTCCGAAATTCCTTTTTGATCCATTCAAGGCCACAGCTTCCAAGGTCAGAAGGCCTCTCTGACGTCCGCCAGGTGGAATCCAAGCCAGCTGCCATTCGGAATGTAATGGAAAGTGAAACTAGATCACTTGCCCCACGCTGCCTGGGTCGGCTGTGCCTTCTTTAAAAGAGTTACGACGAACAGCAAAGGCAGTCAGGAAACCTCTGAAGACGAGCTGCCACACTCAACTTTGTTTTTTACCATCTCCCTCAATTCTGTTGCCACCGATCAAATCCAGTCCACTTGTTGATAGTGTTATGGGGACAGTGAAACTACTTTTAAAGACTCAGTAAAAGGGACTGATCTTTTGATGGAGAGAATGTTGTCGGTCAGAAAGCTGACGTATTAACTGATGGAGGCATTTTCTCTATGAGGTGGAGAAGTCAGGCTCTTTTCTTCTTAAATCTCAAGTCTTGAGAGAACGGTAGGTTGCCAAATCAGTTAATTAACAAATATTTACTGGACACACACCATATACTCTGAAGTACCATGCTGGCGATAAATCCTGGGTTTGTGTCCAACTAATGATAGAGCAGATTCTACTAGGGAAAAAAAGAAAAAGCTCTTCAAACCTGGCGTTAATGAAATGTCATTCCATGTTACTGTGACCATATAATTTTCTGAGTAGTTACCTCATCCCCGCAAAATGTTATACAATCAGGGGTTCTAACGGCTATTCTAGAACTCAGCTAGAAGGTGGGGACCGGTATATGTAGGCTGAAGCTGCGGATGTCTAGACATTCCTTGTTCCCACACCAGAGAATAAACTGTTTAAATTACACATTTGAGTGTAGGTTAGGTTGGTAGAAAGATACTTTAATAATACGCTATTTATTTGTTTCTCTGTATTTTGGAATACTCGGGGTTTGAGTCACAAACTAAGCCACTTTAACAAATGTTTTTATGTTACGGATACTAATTATATTCCTTCGACCTCTGAGTCAAGTTTCCTATGGCTTGACCATGTTTTAATCTCTAACACCTCCTTCTTTACCCTGTAGACTGCCTTTCAATACTCTCGACTCTCTTGAACTCAAGAGACGTAAAAGTGATTTCTATACAGATTGTGTCTATAATTCTATTCAACTAAAATACAAACAACCGATTTATCCAAAATTTAGAGGTGCTCTTTCTTGAGTTAGAAATTTTTGCAACACTTTGCTCGGTCTCACTGGTGAAGTTCAAACTTTTAGACCACACGTATGCTAAGGTCAGTTTCCCTATGGTGGCTGAACTGCAATTCTGGATCTCTACTATAGAACTCAGTTCTGGGTTCTGCATTTAATCATGACCCTGGAAGGTACCAGCCTCTATGACGTGAACAGCAATAGTTTAGGCAGGAGAAATTACAGGAAATTAGAAATCATTCGAACTATGGGGGAATCTTAACTGGAAACATTTTAGGAACAACTGAATGAAATCTCCACTCTTCATCCTATCTGCACACTGATAGCAACCCACCTCCCACATGCATAGATTTCACTTACAGATGGCTGAAAAGTAATTTTCTATGGTCCTACGATACTTTATGTAATTATCTGTAATTAAATGAACACAAGGTAAAAATAGTCAACTGAAAATAATATAAAGTATTCAGAACAATTACGAGGCTAAGCAACGTTTTTCATAAGAGAAAGGGTCACATGCAACAAAGTGGCAAAAAACAGAATGGAGTGAGCTGTGGTTAAGTGTAAATCCTATAGCAATGAAAGTCATTTGTATTATCCTTACTTCTTTGAATAAATTCAGATGACAGCTCTATTTCATTTCTTCATTCAGTTTGGAGGCCAGATGGCATTAGAATCATTTACTTCACCTTGTTGTGCTTAATTACTACAATCAACACACTATTTTCCAAATTAATCATAACAAAGTAATTTCATTAGTAACACAGCAGGCTGTTGAATTATTAGCATCATAACAGTTTGCAAACAATTAAACTTTATTTGAACCTTAAAAATTTGCAGAGTGGAACATTATTGTAAGATCTAATGGCAACAGAGTACAAATTCAGTACAGAGCAAATAATCAAGCAAAATGCTATATAAAATATGACTTACAATCACCTTTGAAAAAAATTAGCTCTCTAACTGTTCATAGAAAAACAAATAAAAGCTAAGCAAACATAATGAGAACAGAGCAATTAGCATATCTTCTAACAAGCCATGTTGTTTAAATTCACATTAATGATATTATTATGATCTTGAAGAGAGTGTGATGTATTGTCAAGGGTGTAAAGGAAACTTTCTCCCTGGTAGTATACAAATGATTTTGCCAAATGAATACAAAGGAGTCATGCGTTGAAAGTAATGATTATTTTTCTTATCACTCTAATTTTAAATCTCTCGTTTCCCTTCCTATCTCCCACCTATATTCAAGTTACACAAGAACAAAGGCCAGAGCGGCTCTGGACAGAAGTTTATTTCTGTATTGTCACCATTCACAGAGACTATCTAGCTTGGAATCGTTGGTCATCAGTTGGCAAAGGACTCCCTCTCCTGGATTAACTGTAAAAGGAGGCAAAACTCTTTTACATGCTTTACGTTCAGCTCCAGTTTGGGCCCGGGTGGGGGAGGGGCTGCCCAGTGCTTTGGTATGTGATGAAAAGCTGCTGCCACCTACTGGCCGAGCAGGAAAATCTTCCCTTCAACCAGAAGCATGAAACCTGTATCCATTACCAAAATTACATTTTCAGGGGAAACCCACGACTGCTTTTGCTTGTCATCTCTCAGGCTTTGAAAAGCAGACCACTAAATTTGTCTCCAGTTGTCTCATCTATGCTGAGATGATTTCAACCTGCTCCAAGGGATCTCTATTAGGAACAGATTAACGAGTGCACAAACTCATTTCCGAAAGCTTTAACTTGACAACGTCTAATTTATGTAAACTAGACTTGACCCACAATCCCTAAAACTAAAATACAGACTTCATCACATTTGAAATCTGATGATCACAGTATTGAGAAGATAACGTTAAAGTTAAGCTCTGAAATATTGCTTATAAATAGTAAAGGGGGGTTTACTTTTTATATATAAAGGGGGGTTTCAACTCATTCATGGTTAGCATCTTTACCTTCATAAAACAAACATCTGAGAAGTTCAACAAAGGTGGTACCCCCCAATCAATGATTCAAAATTACATGAGTCTATCCACATCAAATAATTACCCGATCAGCAGGACATTTTGATATGTATCAAGGCCACACTGCTACCTTGTTGGCATTTAAAATAATACCCTTGATTTCAAATATACACGGAAAGGTAATGTAATCGTTCCACAAATCTTGCTCCGGCCGCACAACATAGACCTCCAGTGTCGGCTAACCCTACCTTTCCACTCGCCTGTTGGTACGGGTTCCCACCATGATTTCTATGCTCTCCTCTCTGAGCCCTTCCTTTTCTTTTCACTGCTCTGAGAAGTGTGAGACTCAGAGAGACTCAGATCTGGGGTTCTACTGTTCTGTGCTGGGACTTTAACAGCACAGCAGTGATCGGGCAGGATAAGGCAGCGCTCCGTTAGGTCTCCTTACTTTGAAACTACATACGGAGACTCTTTAGGCCATTGTGTTACACAGAATGGGCTTTCTTATGAATTTTTTTATTTTATTCCATTTAAATACAGAACGGTGGTGGAAAACGTTGGCAAGTCCGTCATCTAATCAGGATGTTTGTTACTGAGAAAGGGCTCGGCACGGACTGTGGTTCTGGTCCGCATGTGTCACAGGTGTCCGTGCACTGCCATCGGGAAGCCTGTCATCTTTTCTTTCTTGTGGCTATATTTAACACGAAGGAAACTTGCCAATCAGTAAGATTCTTTCATGAAAATATGTTACTACTGTGTGAAAGATAAGTACTAAGATGGTTAACAAAGCCACATTCTTTAGATAGCATCTACCAGAAGTTGGCATGATATACTCAATTCAAATTTCTATGAAATTACGTATTACACTCTAAAATATAATTGACATCCAACACAAAGAGGAATTACGACTCATAATGAAAGTAGCAGTACATAGCAAATTATGCTGAATTCTTCACACAAATCAAATGAGTAACTAAAAACTACATTTATTTCTTAGCAAAATAGCAACAGGTACAAGTTTCCTGCCTGCATCTAATTTACATTAATATTCTTTATTTAATTTCACATCAGAGAAATATTATAATGAATGCATAAAATAACAGTTAAAGACAAATGTCCAATAAAACACAAAAAGGTTATGAGCTGCCACGCAGGCTTTCAAGATGATTCTAAATCCAAAGCATTTACTGACTAGCAGAAGAATCTTCCTTTTCTGCAGGCAGAAAGGGAAAGTTGCAGCTTAATTTTTTTCTTCAGTTGAAATGTTGATTTTTCCTGCTTAGAAAAAAAAATTACATTTTTAGCCAAGGAAAAATGAACATTTTGTCAATTCAGCTCCTCAGAAAGGCCGTAAAAAGTGATACTTTACTAAAGAGGAGAAGGTTTGGGAAAACATCCAGTTGTTAGCAAAGGGACTTTCTCTAAATAAATCTATTTCCAAAGTAAATTCTATGAAGTTATTTAAAAATTAAACCAGATTAAAAAAAAAAAAAGATGATGATGATGATGGGGGAGGCATGATCTTGGTGCTATCCAGAAAACTACAAAGACTTTTTAAAAGGCAAAGACTCATAATGCAGAGACCAAGAGAACATATGAGCTATTACAGAATATTGGATTAAAATGTACTTACCCAGGACTCTCAAATATCATACATCTCCATTATGTAGGCTTTCGGCACCAAGCCAATGGCTCCCTTCATTTCTCCTACCCACCAGCCATATCTATTGTATTCCTAATTGAAAACAATATGCAATATTAACCTTTAGACTGGTATAAATACAATGTTGTTTATATGCAACTTCTTAGAAATGTTATTTCTTTTTATAAACTTACAAGAGCTTGAGCTGCAAACTGAAACATTTTAATCTTTTTTTTGTTTGTTTCTGGACACTTAAAAATGCTGTTAGGCAAAGATTTAAATTAACGTATAAGACAAAGCCTGTTTATGACTCCGTACAGAACACAGAAACAGTCACTTGGGATAAGAACTTAGCAAATGAAACTACATGACGAAGTCAATTCCCTGGGCCCATTTCCCTTCTCCCTCCCCCCCCCCACTACACACACACAGACACACACACAGACGCATGCACGCACAGGCAAGCACACTCGTGGCCTGGGAGACAACTTTTCTACGCAAACACCAGCTCTAGGTGCTACAGGGTTACAGCCAAGATCCTTAGGATACTATCTTTGCCTTCAAGAAGCTTATCATCTAGCAAGGAAAGAATTACTTTTTCACAATAAACTAATTCCTACTAAACTCATATGACTAAAGATTATTCAGAATGTAGAGCTACGCCTCAAGAAAAATCTAATACGTGTGTATAGACATTTTAAACAGACAAATGAAAGAATAAGAAAACACTAATAATATCCGCAAATATTTGTTTTACAAAATAATTTTCAAAGGCTCCTTTTTTTTTTTTTTTTAATTTTTTTTTAAACGTTTATTTATTTTTAGGACAGAGAGAGAAACATGAACGGGGGGAGGGGCAGAGAGAGAGGGAGACACAGAATCGGAAACAGGCTCCAGGCTCTTAGCCATCAGCCCAGAGCCTGACGCGGGGCTCGAACTCCCGGACCGCGAGATCGTGACCTGGCTGAAGTCGGACGCTCAACTGACTGCGCCACCCAGGCGCCCCTCAAAGGCTCCTTTTAAAAAGCTTCCCTAAGGCATTTATTATTGCTTTCAACTAATCCTAAACTTCATTAGATAAAGCATGGGTGGCAGGAATTTAAAGGTGGTGTTAGAGTCACCCTTACAGTAGAAGATCCAATAAGAAATAAAGGATCTCAAGTTATAAAGGCAAAATATTCATCTAGCTGTAAAAAAAGAGTGATTGATGAGTCACTTCTGCGTTTACTTTGCAACGTGAGATAAACCTGTACCTGCGTTTCTCCCCTTTGCCTCCACTGACAGATACGACACTGCTTTAAGCATTACGAACACTCTGTAACTGCTCTCATATGTCTGCCAGGTTGACTAATGTATTTTTATCTCAAATTTATTTATGTTTAGTGAGATACAAACAAAGTAAAATGAATTACAAGTTTCAAGAATAATATCTTCCAAAAGCAATACTCGGCAAAAGCATTGTAGGACCCAAATTTAATTTTTCATGGAAGATAAATTTTTAAAATCAATCCCCAAAGTAATTCAATAGGCTATGATTTTCCAACATCTGAGTCCTAGATAAATGTGCATATGCATATTGAGTTACAGGTGGGGAGGGAATATTCAGACTAGCACAGACTTCACATTTGTATTGATTAGTATGCTATTGACCAGCTGAAAGGAAAATCATACAATTCTTCAATACAAATGTAAAAACATTAGCACGTGTGTATTGATAATGTGGTCTATCGATAGAACACAGGATTAAAACCTCTATGTGCTTTTTAAACAGTGGGTTGGGGGCGCCTGGGTGGCGCAGTCGGTTAAGCGTCCGACTTCAGCCAGGTCACGATCTCGCGGTCCGGGAGTTCGAGCCCCGCGTCGGGCTCTGGGCTGATGGCTCAGAGCCTGGAGCCTGTTTCCGATTCTGTGTCTTCCTCTCTCTCTGCCCCTCCCCCGTTCATGCTCTGTCTCTCTCTGTCCCCAAAATAAATAAACGTTGAAAAAAAAATAAAATAAAATAAACAGTGGGTTGTACAAGAATTAGGTTTATTGGAAGAAAAAGGTGGAAGGAAAATATGAGATGGGGGGGTAAGGCTAACCCTGTACTTATTCTCAAGAGGGCACAGCGCTGGTTAATGAAGACGGAGGGCTCAAGGTTTTAAGTTTAAAAGTTCAACGATAGTGTGAATTTAGTGGATAAAACTATCTAAAAGCAATGAAAATAGTCTGATGCCCGAACTTAGTGATAATGACTATAATCTACATGGGATATATTTATCAGAAGAAAACACCAACTTACTGAAAGCTATGATTAGCAACCATTATATCTTAATAGGAACCTAATAAAACTGCCCTTTTCAATTTTTAAGGCAATGAATACAATTAGAGCCTAATGCTTAACAAAACAAATGTATTTAACCTTCCAGAGGCAAAAGGCCTACACTGTAAGATTTCAAAGTGGATGGTTAACAGGGTAGGTCTGAGTATGAAAGCTCTTACCCAATGTCAATGTAAGACTTTAAAAAAAAAAAAAAAAATTTGAATATTTGTAAAGAGCAAGGGAACCAGCGCCCCCAACAGGCAGACAGAGAACATATTCAATGAGAGGGCATATTAAGACCCAAATCGGCTTTCAGAGACTAGCACTCAATCTGGGCTTCCAGGTTTAAATTCAAATACAAACAAGAATGCTCATGTCATTTTATAATATTCCACTTTGGTTATAATCTGTAGTCTCAACTGAGGGCATATCATCATTCTCAAAAAGCTCACTCACATCCAAAGTTAAGAAAATGGATTTCCAATGCATCATTTCACCAAAGGACCAATGACACACTTCACACTTGAGAGAATTCTGCCTGATGGTCACTGGTCAGATTCATTAAATAGAAAGTACCCTCGAAAACAGGGGGGAGGGGCTTATGCATCTGCAAACAAATCCCTTGCAAGTAACATTCTAGGAAAAAATAAAGTTTCAGACTCAAATTATCTTAAATGCTTCACTTAATTTAAAACAATTCAAAAGCATATGAAATTTGCTCATAAAAGTTTTCTAAACTATCACAGGTTTAAATCAGAAAAGGGTAAAAATAAAAACCAGAACGCTCATTACTTTACATTTGTAAAGGATTCCACAGAACACCCCTGTGTGGAATTAAGAGGCAAGATAAAATACAGTGAGGTAAAAATCTAGGAGGCAAATTTATGGATTTACACTGTGGCCATTAGAGTATGTCGACAAGATTGCAAACACAGAAGCTTTTACTTTTATCATTACCATCCTCCGTATGAGCCTCTTGAGCAACATGAATCCCAATTAAACCATTTGCAGCCTATAAATTGGAAAGAAGATGCTTTGGAGTACGGTATTCTAAACTTGAGCCTCAAGATTCAGTATCCTACGAGCTTTCCTTCCGAAGAAGCAGATCTGCCTCTCTGCCTCCCCTGTTTGCCGCTCCCAAATAAATGTGGTTCCAAATGATGTATTACTTACGGTGGAAAGAATGCAATCCAGACAATGTTGTCTTACCGTCCACGTGCTAATTATAGTATTGTTCTAAAAGTCGCGGGTGGGTCGTTTAAAAAAAAAAAAAAAAAAAGATCAACCACCCTCAAACCTTATCTTGTTATTAAACAACAAAAAAGAAAGAGACAAAAAACCACTCCAGGCTGCCATCTAAATCTCTGAAAGGTTAGGAAACATCATGGCATCTTTATGGCACACGAGATCTCAGGTACGAGAAGGCCTGCCATCTGGTATCCCTCACCCTACTCGGCTCTTAACATCAACTGAAATGCTAACATAGGCAAGTGGCTGTGCTTCAGGAGGACTGATAAAATAATGAAGAGTCCTTTAATCTACAGGAAACCATTCCAGTCAATTTATAAGAAATATTGCATCCCTTTGTAGGACGTGTAATTATTTTCTATTAATCATGTGCTATAAAGCTACATTATGCGGTTATTCTGTTATCACTAGAAAGAGGCCTGCAGTCAGCTTCTGACAATGTTAGGTAATTACTAACACAAAGCTTCTTTCTCCTCCCATACTAATGCTATCAAGATCCAGAGGTGTGGCGATTGCTCACTGTATAAAAATAGTACTCAAAAGAAATTCAGTATCTGCAAAATGGATGGTTTCCAGGCAAAATGCAATGTGGCAGGCGAGGAAGCAAAAAAAGCCAAACTTGCCCAATAACCCGGGGAAATAATCGTGAAGCGGCACTGCCCAGTTGTGCTCTCACCCCTGTTTTCCATTTTCACGCCGTTGAAATAGTTTTTTATTTGTTTTGTTTTGTAGTAAAATGTGAGGCTTCGACTAATAGTTGTTAAGCAACAAACGAAAGCGATTATGTAATAAGCAGGGGGAGAGGGCTCGTTTTGATCATGTGAAACCGACTGTACCTGACGTGACAGCCGCCATATGCCCATGTTTACTCATTCGCTAAATCTTCGCTCTCTGCCTGTTGATTATCTTACACTTAAATACTTAAATAAGGCCCCAGCGTTCACTTAAACCCTTCTCAGCACCGTGATTCTCATTTCTCAAGTATGTTCATCCGCTTTCTGCAAACCATGAGGTGAAAGAATGTCACCTGAACAGAAACTTGAGACACTAATAAGATTCTGTGATGCACTCCCCCTTCCAGACACTAGTTACCAATCTGTTTGAATGCAATGGGTGAAAGACTGTGCGTGTGTCCTGTCTCCCAAACATACATCTGTGCTTCGAAACATACTAGCCTCGTGCAGAAATGAAGTTAATTTTATTCACAAATGTAAAATGCATCGGGTTTCAGAGCCCGTGGGCTTCACCGCTGTTTTCCAACTGTTCGCTGTGATAGTCTCGATTTTTCATAAACATTGTAGGAGTATGAAAACCAGATACCCGTGCAAAATACAGAAGTACTTTCTTCAAGGGTACCTGTTGGATCTTTTCCTTTTTACTATCTCCAGTTAGAAACTTTGTAAGAATCCCTTCATTTCTCCTACATCCATCATTTCATCCCTTGAAGTGCACGACAGGAACCTGACAACCTCAGTGTTTCACTATTACTGTCTACACGTGAACTCCTTGAATCTTCATCTCCTAGGCTGATAAATGAGGAAACTGACACTAACACTCTCTAAGGTCCTCCGTGATGCCTGAACACCACCCTCCGTGAACCTGCTTTAAGACACCAAGTCTCTTAGTGGCTTGTGGAAATCAACCTCATTACTTAATAATTCACTACGCAGGTGTGACTTTGAATTACGCTAATTTGAAGAATTACTATTTTTTTTTTTCCTCCCTGCACTGTGCACTCCATTTTTAAAGCAGGAGAGATACAGGACAAGCAAAGGAGCTGATAGTAGGAATTCAATTCTTACAACAAATTTTAGTTCATATTCCGGAGCCAAGACTCATTTAATTCAAGTTTCTACACAGTCCACATTCACAATACCACACAGTAAAAACTGCTCTTCAGACTGATGAGTCAAAGATACTGGTAGGCAAAGAAAAGGTCAAATCATATTCGGTAGAAAGTGGCCTCGGTACCCAGTGTAGTTCACCGACCTGTACAAGACTCTGTTAAGTGTTCTCCAGCTTACCCACCTGTCTCTATTCCAACTGTCGCCTCTCTGGTTCAGACCTTCATCACCTCACCCTGGGTTACTGCATCAACTCTGCCTCTCTGTTCTTCCCAGAAACTGCCTTGGTCAGTTTCAAGAACTGCTGGGGAACTCACACCAGCTCCCCGGTGCGGTAACTGCCAACTCCTCAGCTCTGCTCCCTCCTGCCCTGCTGGCAACAGTCTCTCACTGCTCCGGTCCACACAGTCCAACCTTCCACCCATTCCTGCTTCTGCACGCGGTGCTCTCCTCCCCAGGGAACGTCTCCCCTTCCTCACCCAAATCCTAATCAGCAACCAACACCCAACTCAAGTTACCTAGCTGTCGTGACTTTTTCTCCAAATTATTTAATCCACGCTTACGTCTCTCATTCCAAGCTGAGCATTTATTCCTCATTTTATGTACTTTAGGTCTGTTCCTTCAACTAAAATAAAGTACAGACTCACTGAGATCACGGCAATATCTTACTTGATCTGTCTGCCCCACAATGTATAAAAGATGTTCAATAAATACGGACTGGATGATGCCACACTCATTTTGGATGATGCACCAGTCGACAGACAATCCTAGACATCTTCCTAAGAAGTGTGATTTCCAATAGGTCTATCTCTTCCTTTGTGTATGTTAGATATACTCGAAGAATTTTAGTAATGACTAAACAAACTTTTGTTCTGAAGTGCATTCAGCTTCTCAGTCTGAAGTATGTCGTTCCTACTTGTGGCTGGCTGCTGTCCACTCCGTTTTCCAATGAGCTGTACAGGAGACCTTATCTAAAGAGTTTAGATTCCACCTGTAGAAAGAAAGAGATCTGTCCCCCTGCTGAACTGGGACCAGGTAATTCCAGTTCTATGAAGAAACAAATTGAGTTGAATGTATTGTATGTATGGAAGAGGTTAAGGCAGAACCCTGTAAAGGCAGAAACAGTGTGGCAGGTGTAAAGGAAAATCTGGGTTTTGCGTCCTGATTATTCTTGTGACGATCTTCCCAGAATTTCCAGAGTCTCACCCCCTAGCTCTTTTACTAATTAGGTATGGAACCCTGGGCCATCCCCAAGTTTTTTAGGGATGATTTCTTGGGTTTATATTTATGGCACTCTCGGAGACTCCACAATAATCCAGTTATGTACTTAACATAAATCAAGAAGTCTAATGGTGACACATTTGGACCCTCACAGAACTGCCTTTATGAAATGTGTTGTCATATTTACTCTAAAATTTTTTGTTGAGGGTATTATCTGTCACTGTTGTACTTGTCATATAAAGTTGTTAAGGTCAGCTAATCAGTGAAGATTCTAGAAATTCTAGTGGAGATTTTTTTTTTTTTTTTTTTTTTTTTAAGTAGCCAGATCTGGGAAAAGCCAAGATCCCTCCTTTTTGATTAAAAGGGGTTATTAGCTCCTTGTCTCTCCCTTTTGTAGTCTGGCTGCTGAGAAGCTCCAGGCTGTGTTGTTAGTTCAAGTGCCCAAACTCCAGTCTTTTAAGGTCTCCACAGGGGTAGTCATTTCTTCCTTGGGTCTTTTATTTATTTTCCCCAATTACACTGAGCCTTGAGATTTCCTCACCTATAAAGCAAAGCACTAGCACTAAGGTTTCCTTAACTCTATGATTCTATCATTCTAAATTGTCTTAAGAAGGTCAGGATTATTTCCTATTTTTACCTGTATTTTCACAAACACAAATAAACATATATCTGCCATACTATTAGGTATCAGGGACATAAAAATACTTAAGACCCAGTGTCTGCCTCACCGAGTTCAGGGTGGAGAGAGAGAGAAATGGAAACTCCTAGTCCCCACTTAGAGGTAGCAGTGTAAAAAGAGAAAACTCCAGGGTCAGACCTGCACTGATTCCAGGAGAAGGTACTTTCTAGTTGGTGTCCTTGGGTGATTCACATAACAACCCTGCTGGGCATCAGTTTCCGGCTCTGGATAATTAACACACCGTTAACACCGTAGGGTTATCTTATGATGAGATGAGCGAAAGCATACCGAGTGCCTAGAACGGGTCCTTGTGGGTACGCAACAAATTCTTTTTGTTGTTGCCGTTCCCTCCCTCTCCCTTCCCACTAATGGGTATAGGAAAATGCCAGAGCAACGAAAAAAGTGTGTTGGAGTGCACTCCAAGGCAATCTGATTAGGAGCGGTTCTCTACCCTGCTCTTCCAAAGGGAATGTGGCCTGTAAAGGGATGAGGGGGGGAACATCTCAGAGGAGTGAATGCTGCTATATATATGTGAAGGGGGTTCCTGAGTTTTGGGGGTGGGGGAGAAGCAGCGCCTAAGAGATCATGGACTTTTCAATTTAGGATTTAAAAAAAAAAAAATTATCAACAAGGTGCTGTCTTTCAGGTCGTTTTGTTTTGCTTCTGACAGACCCCGGCTTATTCCTCGCAGGATTAAACGGCACAGGCCTTGCAGCCCATAGCAGCCCCTGCCGCTTCCGCCCACCCTGCATCTCGGACGCTGCCTGCCGGTTTTTCCTTGACCCCTCCGGCTTATTCTGAGCCTCCCAACCTACTTTCCAGAATCACCTCCCCGCTTTCATCTGTCAACATCTTCCTGAAACGCTCCTTCCATTTGAGGTCAGAGAACACAGGGAAGGACTTGAACGTGTTGTCCCCACCTAGATAACGAGAGGAGTCCCATGAGTGGAACCAGACTGTCTCCTGAGGGACGGGCGGGTGTGAGCAGAGCAGGTCTACCTGGCCTCACTGTGTACCCGCAACACTCCCGTATCGACAGCACGGAAACTAAATGCCACCAGACCCAAAGAGACACGGTCACAATACAGCTACTCCTCCTCCTTCCCCAAAGGCTGGAAGACATAACCACGTTTTGGGAGCTAGCTGAGCATCAACAACGTTATGTCCTACATTGAGATGTCCTAGTTATTCTTCAGCAGTTGGTTATGCTATTTGTGGCACGCGGGGGCAGATGGTCACGGAGGGAAAGTGAAGACACCTGAAAAGTAACTCTGCCAGCGGAGCTCGGGAGGCCTTTCATGTTATTTCCTTTTTCCGGTAGGTTTGAAAGCCAGAAAAATCCTGGTCATGGAATCTTTACGTTTTTACAATGAGAAGCAGACGGTCAGTGACAGTCACAATTCACCAACCGCTGGAAAAAACTCACAGATATAATGGGAGACAATGCTCGACCCTCCAACCAATATATACTAAAAAAAGAAAAAAAAAAAAAAAAAAGCGTCCCTACCGTACATTAGGGAACACTGTCAACCTACATTTCCTGGTTTGCACTTAATACAAAATTTCTTAAGACGCTGCAATGCTCAAGTCACATGTGTCCTAGACTAGATAAAATATCCCAGGACTCTTCACCCCCTTGTTTTTCTGTTAACACCAGACAAAGTAGCGTGCTCCTTTCCTGCCGAAGCATAGCTCTGCTGTCGTTAAGTCTCTAAAAATAATTTATTGCTTTAAAAGTAAGAATAGGAATGTGGTTAGCCATTTACCGATGAGCACAGATTGAAAGATAAACTAATAGACGATGTAAATCCAGAACAGCAAGTAGAATCATATAACCAAAGAGGTATGCAGGGCAAGGGAATACGCCTATAGCCATATAACCTGGATCCTGCTATTAAAATCCTAACATCTCGCAAACATAGTTCTGGGTAAATACTATTAACTAGGATATTATGTCCTTGTTTAAGGTGGTAATAAACGTGACGTGTAACCTAGTAATGGAATCTGGCATGAGTTTAAACAACCTGATTCCTTTTTTAAAAAACTAAAAAGATTTTTTTTTTTTTTTTTTACTTCAAATATGATTTCCCCCCCATCAAATGAATCAGAAATTGGGCCGTGAGTTTTAGAATTAATTCATTAGCAACGTAGTGGTCAACAAAATTACAAACCCCATTTTCATCTGTCCCTGTAAATGTGCCCCATTGTTTTTAGGGGAGAATAAAAAGATTTCTAAATCTCCGCTGAACTACTGATGTACGTAACAGGGGTTTCTTCTAATACACAAACAACAGCAGTGACCCTACGTGGAAAGAACTATAAGCAAAAAGTCACTGGCTCTCCTTTTTAGGTAAGCAGTACTTAAGTTTAGTATTAGTGAGCTTCAAAGGTTAAAACTTAGAAAATGCCAGACACTTTGAAAGAGAGGCGAACTCAGCCAGGGGTCACATGCATGACAGCTGCTAATTGAAAAATGTTAAAAAGGGAAGGGGGGGCAGGCCAGGTGATCTGCTTACCCTTTTTTATTGCAACACTTGATTTTCACTAGAGAAAAAAATTTAAGTCTAAGACTCGTATAACTCTCAAAAAAGACGCCTGAAATACATAAATCACCCCCAGGCTGACTGAGCACAGCTGACACCCTATCAAGGCTTCCTTGCAAAAACAGAGAAAGAAGACTGAATTTTAAAACGAAACTATATTCCTACAGTGAATTTTAACGAAGACGCCCAATGGTCACACCAGTTCAGTCTGTTTCTGTCATTACATTTACAAAATTAAAACACTCTTCATTACAATGCACACCATTTTTAGTCCTTGATTTATCCAAATTGTATTTAAGAATGCATCTTTTCTTAAACTGTCTTGTGTTTCCTTTTTTTTTTAAAGAGTATTGAACTGACAACCTTCTGGAAGGTAAGTCAGATCAGTGACAATTATATATTGCGAAATACAGATCAGTTAATTTTGAAAAGCAAGGCGTATTTCTTTCAAATCTTGCAAATGGCATTATTTATTAGAAAAATTGTGGCATTAATTTCTTCACAAGGTACACATTTTTTTTATGCCTCTACAAATATTGCATTGAGACTCCTTAAAAAGGTATGTATACGATGTTTACATTCAATTCTGAATGATTAAAAATTTTATGATTAATGCTAATACTTTATTGACATGACATAGGAAAGTAATAATCCATAGCTAGATCTCAAGCTGAATTTATGACATCATTTTGATTGTGCACATTAGCTGCAATTACCTGCACCACTCATTCTGAGCCACTAGATGGTGTAAAAAATAAATTAAAATGGTAAAATTTCATTCTATAGCCACAAAACCTAATATAACTCTGAGAAACATGAAACACATTTCTAGACCTACAACAATGCTGGTGATTTCTATGCTAAGTGTACTTTAAAAAAAATCTCTCTCTCCACCTGGATCTAGAAACAAGTCCTTCTGAGGAATTCTTCATCATATATATATAACAATATATAGATCTACTTTAATCTAGAAACAAGTCCTTTTGAGCAATTTTTCACTCTCTTCTAAGAGCCTGAGTTCTGAATTTACAGTAGTCTTTTTTTTTAATTTTTTTCTACATTTTACTTATTTTTGAGAGAGAGAGAGAGAGACAGAAACAGAGCACAAGTGGGGAAGAGGCAGAGAGAGAGGGAGACACGGAATCCGAAGCAGGCTCCAGGCTCCAAGCTGTCAGCACAGAGCCCGACGTGGGGCTCAAACTCACGAACTGTGAGATCATGACCTGAGCCGAAGTCAGACGCTCAACCGACTGAGCCACCCAGGCGCCCCTGAATTTACAGTAGTCTTAAACATTCAAATTGCTGTCATTCCCATGAAAATGAATTTATGATATTGCTTTATGGTCTATTTTGGCCAAAGTTTTGGTAAAAACTGGAAGACCAAGCCAATGAAAAATTATTAGAGTCTCCAAAGATTCCTCTTTGAAACTTCCCCCCAAATCGCTAAGTGCAAGTCTTCACAAACATATACTGACTCCCAAAGCAATTTGAAAACCAATAGCCAAGATGTCCACTAACGGCCCCAAATTTGTCCAAATTCCATCCGGGGAGAGCTAAGTGTCCTTTCTTTTCACCCTCACCAAGATTTACCTGGTTGATTCTACCAGCTCCACAGTGGGATAAATACTGGCATTAAATCATTCCGCCAATAGCGATAATGCGCTGGCGAACAATGTCTAGCCTCTTTCCAAAACCAAAATGAGCTCTAGGAGGCCTCTCGTGAAATCATGCTGCCCATGGAACTTCACGCCTTGTGAAGGGCTGAGAGAGGAATTATTTTTGGTAGGCACATGCCCAAATAATAGCATTTAGAAATTTTATTTTATTTTTTTTCAACGTTTATTTATTTTTGGGACAGAGAGAGACAGAGCATGAAGGGGGGAGGGGCAGAGAGAGAGAGGGAGTCACAGAATCGGAAGCAGGCTCCAGGCTCTGAGCCATCAGCCCAGAGCCTGACGCGGGGCTCGAACTCACGGACCGCGAGATCGTGACCTGGCTGAAGTCGGATGCTTAACCGACTGCGCCACCCAGGTGCCCCGCATTTAGAAATTTTAGATGGCGGTATACTCTTCCTTTGAGCCGGACCACCGCTAACCTTAGCTCTATGACCAGGCTTCACACATAAAATTACAATCTCCACAAAACAGGTTTGGGAGAACAGAAAGTGCCTTCCCTGGGATCCCAGAAGTGTGACATACACCTATGACGCTACCTTTACTTTCATAATAACAGAAAGTAATTTTCGGAGGCAATGGGAATGCTACTCGTTTGACAGCCTGCCCCGGAGGTCGCTACTCTGAGGTTTTCAGCCACAAAGACAGCATGAGACATAAAGAAGGCTTTAAGGGCAGAATCACATGGCTTTTAGAAGTTTCGCATTTTACCATAATAATATAATGACTCCATGCCGTTTATCCCTATAATTTGGAATTCCAAGTAGAAGCCAATCAACCTTTTATTTTATATGCAACTGCAGCTCAGCTGGCGAAAGAAACTGCGAGCTAAGTACGTTCGGGGAATAATTCCAAGAGACTTTCTTGAACTGAAATGAATCACTTCGGTTTCTATGTTAAGTAATTAACTCAAAAAAAAAAAAAAGTGTTATCTTAATTCGGGACAATGAAATGCTCAATAATCTCGTAATGCTTCATCCAAGAGTTGGTTATCTATAGCTTCTAAGAACTAAACCTGTATTTCTTTAAAAAACAAAAAACAAACGTACTAAGGAACAGAGGACGAAGGAAGACGAGAAGTCTTAGCTTTGGGCACCTCAACTAGCAACGGTCATGGCTACTTATATTTACTCGTTAAATATCTTCCCCCAGTGACCTGCAAGTGCTTCGGTAGTATTCCTTTTGGATTCCTGGTGCTTAGCACAGGCCCTCGCACCTTGTGGATGCTTTACGACAGTTTCAAATTACACACGAGGGAGGCAAGAAGGAAGGAAGACGCACGAGAGAAAAGTAGACAGCCTTGGTCTGGGGGTCAAGGCGCCTGGTTAAGTCCTGGTTCTGGCCAGGGATAAGGGACAAGTCCCTTATCTGTAAAACCAAGAATAAGTGGATGATCATCATGCAGATTCCTCATTCAAATGTTCTATGATTTCCTAGCCTATGATTTTATCCACCAGCCATCTTTTGTTACGTTCAATAAGCGACCTTATTTCCGAATCTCTTCTGTATCTAGCAAGCCATATTATCTTTCGGGAAAGTACAAGATATTTCTCTAATCAAGAAACCACATCAAACCTCTAGACTTAGGATTTATAGAACATCTCCCTACTTACATTTAACTAGTTTTCATACATCATTTGTCTCTAGAATAGCTTCATAAAGTAGACTGAGCAAGTTTTTTAATCCCTGTATTACAGCAGGGCAGGTTAAATATGAAAATTAAGGCAGCTCACACACGTCACCACTATAAGAAACATGACTTTTAGATCTAAGGACAGAAAGATTTTGAGTCATCCAGTATCTTAAGAGGCAGAGACACTGATTTGAGTCATCCAGTATCTTAAGAGGCAGAGAGAGAGATTTTATATATATGTGTGTGTGTGTGTGTGTGTGTGTGTGTGTGTGTGTGTGTGTGTGTGGAGAGAGAGAGAGAGAGAGAGAGAGAGAGGTGAGTTCATAGCAACAGACTCTGTCATTACGTTTACAAATACAACTATGTTAAATTGTTAAAAATTACCTAAACCTATCTGAATAGAAAAAACATCGCTTTTAAATTGTCGGAACACCAATGTATTTACATAAAGATGAAAAAGTCCTACTATAAACAGTGTTTCCAGTAGTGAATGGCAGACAAAATCAGAATAAGCACACAGAAGAATAAAAAGGAAGAGGAAAGAAAAACATAATAAATAACCTAATACCTCACAATGTTAACTTTCACATAAGTATATTGTTTCTGGAGAAGGCAGGGTATGGATGTGAGCCAAAGGCTGAAGTGATAGGTAAACACACTGCTAAGTTGAATCCTGTTATCTGATTGTGTTTAAAATTTGATTATATTTCACTTGACAAAATAATTAATTATTGTGAACTCCCAATTGTTAACAAGGACCTAGAGGAATTCCAATTGGCATTTTTCCCCAGTGTTGTAAACCCAGATGCAGAAGAATCTAGCTTTGTATTCACCCTTTACGGTTGTCAGCTGGGGTGTCTCCTTACCTTGCTAAGAATGTAAATCACATCACCACGTTTAAATGACAACTCATCAGAAAGAGCTCCTGTGCAGTCCCACAAACCCTGGTAAAAATTAGCATAATCGGTGCTTTTATCTCCTAGGAAGAAGAGAGAGAAAACATGAGTTAGAGCTTTCATGTAACGGGTCCTTGCTTAAACGTGAACCAATAGAGACTAAAGGGCCTCTCACCACCAAAACAATCTAAAAAAATTCCGTCCTGATTCAAAGAACATTTGATTACCCTTACATACAAATCCCACTTCTTCTAATTATATAATTATTAGACCTTCTTTTAAAAAAAGATCTCATTTTGAACGTCTCTTTTCTCTCTCCCCCTTTCTTGTTTTATCCAGAGCCTGTGATTGCCATGTGCTCTCATCAAGCCAGCACCTAAAAGTTCCTTCCCATTTATTTTTTACAATGGACCTAAACCCACTCGCAACATGTTTTGAAGGTGAATCAGCCACACCACATGATGAGCAAGTATCCATGACACGTGATAAACACGCCGTGAAACAACCACCTTACAGAATTTCTAAAAATTACAAAAGAATAAAAAAAAGAGAGAGAGAGAGAAAGGGAGGGAGGGAGAGAAAATTTGGGGACACTTCATAAACAATAATAAAGAATAATAAAGGAGTCAGTAGGGCATAGAAATAACTCAAACTCGGCAACGATTTTTTTTTTTTTTTTAATTCTAAAACCTACAGCTGGTTAGAGGAAGAGGGTAAAGTGGAAATAACACAGAGGGTAATTCCAGCTCTTATCTTTGGGGACTTTTGTACCGAAAGCCTCTCCCAAAAGTTATTTCTAACACATTTTAGCAACTTTGAAATTGCCAAAGCTGAAGCTGCATTTTTCAAGATTTCTGTCAGCCCTAGTTTAGGACATTACGCTCTGAATAAACATGCAACATACACTGCAGTTACCAGCTCATCCTTCTAACGGCATAAGCACAATGGATGTGATGTGCTCAAACTGCCATACAGACCATTAACTGATTGATTATTTAGCGCTCTCCGCTCTGTAATACCACAATAAACCGGGTAATAAATGCTTTGTCACTTATACAATGTGGGTCTCTTGAAACACAGCACAGAGTTAAATACACTGGATGCTTTTGTTACACTGAGAACTGTTTCCTGTTTTTAATTTCATGATAATTGAGTTTTGATGAGTTAACGCAAAAAGAATGCAAGCGATATCAATAAGATGTCCGTGTATTCACTAACCAGGCAGAACGTATACGTGTTGACAACTTCCATCATTGGAATGTCAGCTCTGAATTCTGAGGGGATAGCTGTGGGGACGCATGCTGCGTCAGGCCTGTCATCCTAGTTTTGTTATATGGCTCTCAAACAGCAGGCTTCTTGGCAATTCCAACACAACTCCTCACGTGAGCGGGTCTTCTGGGTATTCGTCTTATATCGCGTGGTTTGTGATTTACACAAAGTGCTAAGTTTGTTAGAAGTCTTCAAACTTCTAATATCCGAAACTTTTTTTTTTTTTTGAGCCAAAGAGAAAATCTGAGGAGCGTGGAGTGTGACAATTTAGGAAGATGATACTTCTCGATTAAGCTTGAAGAAAATAAACAGTGGCTAGAATATGCCACCTTGCAAAATCCTATTCAAGTTTTTTCTCCTGTTTTCTAAAAATTCCCGGGGGCGGGGGGGGGGGGGGTGGGAGGGGGAAAGGAGGGAGAGAAAACGGGAGGAGGCGTGAAAGGAAGGAGGGAGGAAGGGAGGGGAACAGAGAGAGACAGACCCCGTACTGACCTCTCCACGCCAGCATTTGAGCACTCGTCACCGACACCAGCAGGCATGTATACAAGCCCGGGGATCCAACCAAGAACTAACAATGCTCGTGGCTACCCTTCATTACATTTCCCCCCACAAAGCAATTTATTAAGTAAATTCCATGAATGGACACTAGAGGGCACTCCGGCTGGACAGATCACTCCAAACATTGTCAATTTTTTCTTTTAGAAAGAATTACTTAATAATAAAGTGACTGATTTCCTTTAAAAACCACTTATTTAGACAAATAGAGATTTGGAAGTTGAGACATTCTAGTCCGATTAAATCAACTGCTAACTGGGTCAAATGTTGCGCCCCAAGCAGTCCGTCAGTGTCAGTTTAAAAGTCAAGGAATTAGAGCAAAGAGAGGATGACATCATTTCACATGCAAGGCCCTCCCCCACAGTCGCCGGCCAGGAGGTAAGAGGATGTAAATAGCTGGCTTCCCCGGCCCAGGCTCCTGTGTGTTCCCAATGCTGCTCAGCCTGAGGCTTGATCCAAAAAGGTTAAAGAAACAAAACTTGGGCTAAAGCGAGGGAAGTTTTGGCTGAGCTCGAGTGTCCCAGCGCGTCCCCAGCTGCCCAGCCTGCTGCCGGCTCCTCCTTTTTCAGATATTCTCACGACGGTTTTTCATTCAATAGATTTTCAAGAGGTGGCGGAAGAAAGAAGGCAAAGAAAAGTATATGGTGATTTCTAACACATAATCCTTATCACTTTGGGGTCTCTCTTCCCCTCGATGCGCTTGGTGAAACTCCCATTAACACTAATGGGAGTTACAGGAGCACATGAGGGGAAGGGAGACCCCCACCGTGTGCAAGATGCATTTCTCCCTAGATGTGCATCATGAGCATTTCATTAAATCTCACTGCTGTAAAGAGGCAACAGAGCTAGCTACTTGGCAATACTGGGAAAAAGATGCATTTTCTACTGTGTTTTCGATAATCTTGATGATGATGTTACCCAAAGACCAGCCTCATTTCTGTGTCCCATATGTGAGCTCTGTTAAAGAATAATAAGTTGTTTATGTCACATGGCTATACACACATACAATTTACTATTCTATCTGTTTCAGAATGCAATAGTAGGTATAAAGCAGAAGAACCACAACTAACGAGAAGGCCTGGTGATAAAAATGTATTAGCCTTAGTCTCCTCAGGAAAGTAACGTTAAAATTCTTGGTATGAATTTTATTAAAAAAAAAATTTTTTTTAATGTTTTATTTACTTTTGAGAGACAGAAACAGAGACAGAGTGCGAGTAGGGGAGGGGCAGAGAGAGAGGGAGACACAGAATCCGAAGCAGGCTCCGGGCTTTGAGCTGTCAGCACAGAGCCTGATGTGGGGCTCGAACCCGTGAACTGTGAGATCATGACCTGAGCCAAAGTCGGGCACTCAATCAACTGAGCCACCCAGGTGCCCCGGTATGAATTTCAGATATAAAAATGAGGAATTGCTTTATTCCTTTGAGAGCAGTGAGCTTCTCTGGTTTACTTTTCACTATTTTAAGTTTTGAAATTTTAAGTATGGCTAACCATCCTCAAAAAATTACGCACGGGTCTAGCCTCAGAAGCACAGTGAGTTCACAAGAGTTAGCACTGTTCACCTATACACCGAAAAATAATCCGTGTAAAATACGTTTTTAAAAAACAAAAATGTAATGCCACAGATCATCCCACATTCTGAATACAAGTAAGTCTCTTTAGTTGTTATCACTGCATGGATTAATCTTCCCGCATCATGATCTATGTTTTCAAAATGACAAAAAACCTCACCTCATTATGTTTCCTGTCCTGAGAGGCATGAATGGTTAAAAAGAGAAGGTAAAGACAGAAAAAAACAACCATTCTAAATTAGCCAGCCTCTGAAGGATTCAAACAATATACTTGTCTTGCTTTTTCCCACATTCAAAAACAGATCGTTGGGCAATAACAGAATCATTAGGAAAAATAGGCTAAACATTGGAGATACTTACAAGAACAAAAAAGGATTTTAAAAATACGATGGCAGTGGCTGAAACATACAATATGTAAGATAATGAAAAATCTCTTCTTGAGCAGTCATTTAAAAACGATTTCAGAAAGATAAGCAAATTCTACAGTGTTCAAAAAAATCAGGGGCGCCTGTTGGTTAAGCCTCCGACTTCGGCTCAGGTCACGATTGCGTCATTCGTGAGTTCGAGCCCCGCTTCGGGCTCTGTGCTGACAGCTCGGAGCCTGGAGCCTGCTTCTGATTCTGTGTCTCCCTCTCTCTCTCTGCTTCTCCTTTGCTTGTGCTCTGTCTCCCTCTCTCTCTCAGAAATAAATAAACATTAAACATTTTTGAAAAAAAATCAAATGGAGTCATTTTGTACGTATATATAAACATGCAAGACGTGCAAGCTTGAACATAAAAGAACTTATAAGAAATACAGGATTATGTTGTTTATGTATTTCGCTTTAGTCTGAATTTTTTTCTCCTTTTTTAAGTAAAATCGCTCAATGTGAAAAATATATAACATTCTTGAGTAAGGTTAGAAGTTCACGTCATGTGATGCTCGGCAAGATAGTAATACCCTTGTCAACCCACTGCCCTGCACAGCAAACAAACTTCTAGTGTTACATCTTTGACAGCCCAACGAGAGCAAAGGTCACTGCTATGCAAAAGCATTAAAACTGTTGCTTGAAAAGAATTTCATGTCACTAAAGATAAGAATTATTGCAGTGCTTTACAGCGATTGCACGGAAAGCTAGATCGACTTAGTGCATTCCTTTGAAGAAAAACTGACTTTTTTCTTCCTTCCCTCAAAAGGCAAACATTTGGGAGATGGGTACTTTAAAAGGGTTTTTGAAAAATACAACTGCTCTTAAGCCAGAACGCTTCTATTTGTGGAAGGGATACCTACATGTGTCTACTTGTACACCTGCACTGACAAAAGCAAAAACAAAAACAAAAACCCTTCGTGCTTTCGGCAGAAGCTTTTGATACACCCTAAAACACATATACTTAAATTACCACTGTGGATCATCCTCAAGGCTTCGCTCAGTCTTAGGATTTTATAGCTGCCTTTTACAGGACCAGAGTGCTAACATCTAATGACTTCGTCCTCACTTCCTTTCTGAAAAAAGCAAACCAAACCTTCTGCAGCAGCCCGCTCCTGCTTTCCTGTCCAGGTCCGGAAGTCAGGCCTCTGTTTCCTTTCCGCGTGTCATGGTAGGAAGGACTCGGGAAAGCTACTTCCTGAACACACACTTCCTGTCCACCCTGCCTCTGACAGCTGGCAAGAGTGATGTATGAATGTATCAGAGAAGGGAAGGTGACCCTCAACTACAGCTCTGTGCAGGACACGGGATGATATGGCAGACCTTGCCCCAGCTGACATGTGGCTACGAGGAGGTGTAAAAGTCCTGATAAGAAGGCATCCCCTCTCTTCTTTCCGTGTAAAATAATTGCTGGTTTATCAAAGCTAACCTCATGCTTGCCCTCCAGATATGGTTTATCTCCTGCTATTTGGAAATAACAACCCGCAAAAAAAAAAAAAAAAAGTCGCCCATATCATGTGATCTTGTACACAGCATGTGTGGTTATTTTTCCCGGCTCAGTCATAATTAGTACTTGGGGCCATGTGCCAAGTGGAAATGGATAAGGGGAATATCCTTCCTAGCCTTCTAGGCCATCAGTGTCCTTTTCCAATTTTTAAACCGCTGTCACCGGACTCTGGCATTTCTTACCCAATTCATTTGCTTTCTGTGTTAATCATATGCAATGAAGATATGCATGGCCAACATTTAAACAGGCTGCAGATCAATTAGCGGTCTTAAGTTTATCTGATTTTTATCAAAGAAGACAGAGCTGCGGGTCGATTGTCAGAGCCTGTGTCAAGTTGACCTTTTCAGAGATGTCTACATTGCCAGTCCCCTGGGCAACTTGTTGTCCCCTGTTGGTCTCTGAATGGCAGAAGTCTGTTCTGCTCAAGCACAAAGTATACACAGATGTCTATATTACATTCTTATAGGTTTGACAGCAACTGCATGTTGTATCTATAAACTGTCCTTTAGCAGTGACACTTCCTCAATGATGATAAGCTAATTTATGCAACTAAATCTCCTTTGTGCAGAAATGAAAGCTAATTGAGTCATTACAAAGTAATTCAGGAAGGAATACCTTGTATAAATTGGCTTACTTTATAAATCCTTCTCAAGTGGTTTTCATGCATCCTAAATGGGACTAAGCAGCTTATCCGCCCTAAGATACCCAGATCGAAGCAGCCAACTTCGGGGGAGTTGGGTAAACCCTCTTTAGAGCTGTAAGAGAAGTGACGAAAGGGAAAGTGAACAAAACCAAAAGAAGCTTCCCAAGAAGCTTCACGATTCAGTACCTGTGGCGGGGAGAGCACTGTCCTGACTCGTCTTCCTTTGATCCTCCACGTTTGCGGGAGCACTATCCTCTTCCTCTTCTGTAAGCAAACAACAGAAATGGCACGCTGAAGGGTTTCCTCAGAAATAACAAGACAGTACTCACCCCATTTTACGAGCAAAACTGAAAGTTCACGACGCATAAATATTCCTCCTCAAAGAATGAAACCGCTCAACATTCACATTCCTTTGTCAATAATCTGAAGCTGAACAAACCAACCTCTAGCTAGTTGCACATAGCAACCTTACCAGTTGGCTTGATAAAATTTAAGATACGTGCTGATGCCTCACATATTTTGTTTCGCATACCGGAAAGTCCTCTGGAACACTCTTAAATCCAGATCAGCCCTGAAATCCAGTAAAGTAACACCCAGCCCTATATGGACAGACCACATTATACCGAGGCAGGATAAAACCACGGTCCCTAAACCATCAGTAGAACACGGGGAAAATGTGTGATATAGAATACAGTTAACCTGTAAGTCATTTATTGAGTATCAGACCCTTCATGTTTTCTCCCTTGATCTTCATGGGAGAATACCAAACGGATCCTCCCCCTTCAGGACAATTCCCCCCAAATCATACTGTGGCTGTGGATCTACTATGTGTCATATACCATAGCAGATGCTAAGATTTCACAGATAGTTTTAAACCCTCATTTTACAGAGGAGTAAACTGAGGTTCAAAAAGCTAAAGACACTGCCACTGTTGATTATTCCAACTCAGGCCTGTGATCATAATGTCCATGTGCTTTATCCTGCATATATTCTGGGCCTTACCTTTGTTATTCCCACCCTTTCCTATCACATTCATTCCCCCGCTTACAGGAAGAAAGAGGAGAAGACTAAATGAGAAGAGTTCTAAACAGAGTCAATAGACTTTAATTATTTTACATTAAAGAAACATTTATTATATGACCACTTTCCTCACCTAAGGATTTATATACACTTTAGAGATATTTAAGGCGGGATGTATGAACAAAATGGCATGCCCAAGAAAAACTGTGTTCAAAAGAATCATAATTTCAAGAAAAATAAAAAACATTAAAGCAAAGTATGCAAAATAGGTAAACACAGCCATTATGGCTATTAAATAATCCACTGAGTATTAACTACCTGTAAGAGACAGCTTCTACCAGGGAGGCAAAGAGAGTAGGAAACTTCTGCCCTCAGGAAGCTGAGAGCCTACAGGGCACAGAAGACAGTAGTACCTGAAGGAAAATGGGATGAGGGACATAAAACCTGACGCGTGAGACACAAGGAACTGAAGGAACACAGACTAGAAACCACCCAAGTGGGGAATACCACGAAGGCTCTGAGGGATGGAGAAAATTTGAATGGAGAGAGATGGGGAGGAGGAAATTTCTAGACAGAGGGAGAGTCATAAGCAAAACAACAAAGCTCAGTACTATCCATTTGGCTAAAGAACACAGTAGTCAAAAGGGAAGAACAGGATGGGAGAGAAGGCTAGTAGTTTGGGCCAGCTGTTGAAGGGCCATGAACATTGGCTATGGACTTTAGACCTTGATTTGGTAGGCAGTAAGAGCCCCCGAAGACTTTTGAGCAGAGAAAGGGCAGAACTAACACTATGCTTGTGGAATGGTCATCTGGTCCCATTGTCCCAGAGAGCCTGAAGGAGGGCATGGGGGGAGAGAGACCACGTAGAGTCTGGCTAAAGGGGAAGGAAGTCCTAACTGAAGGACAGAGGAAATGCAAGGAGCCGGTTATGAGAGGAAAAGGAACTAGAATCGATAAGCTTTGTGCCTGCCTGGATGCGGAGGGCTAAGGGAAGAAGAGCAACCAAGGATGACACAAGTTGTGAGCTTAGTTGGCAGAGAAATGGGAACACACCATTCCTAAGAAAAGAATAGCCAAGATAAGCTATTTTTGCCAAGGGAACACGGGAGCCGCGTGAGAGATTGAAGGTACTGGTGGGGCAACCCAAAGGAAACGTCCAGGGGCAACTGGAAGGCTTCGCAAGTTTGCATCTACAGGGGAGTAGATGCAAAGTTAGGAGGCTCATGCAAATGTTCAAGTGGTGACTCAGAAAATTCACCATTTAACTCAGGCTTGAGGGTTACTGTACTTCTAAAACAAACCTACAACTGCTTTGAATTTCTGCAACTCAACTCAAACAAAATAAGGAGAGGTCCAAAAGAAGGGAACAGCTGGAAATATTTGGCACTTTATACACATTAAGTTGACCGCAGTGTCGGCAATTTAATGTGAGTCAGTCAGAGAGCAGTTAATACATGGAAGAACTAAGAAAAAAAAATCAAATACCAAATCCTGTCTCTTTTCTCTTCAACAACAGTTATCTTACTTATGCCAAACCTCAAGGCCTCCTGATTGTAAATGGTTTATTAGGGTGTTTTCATACACAAGTTTTACAGACATTTGGCCCAATCGGCTTATTTTATAGATGGTTAATTTTTTCAAAGGAGAAGGAGGAAACTTTACTTATTTGTCATACTTTCTCTTTCCTCAGTGCTCCCTCTCCTCCAAGCTGGTCACAAATCAGACAGTTGAGTAAAGTCAAAAGTCGTGAAGGGCTCTTGACCTCAAGTCAAAAGCCTTAAGCACAACAATATAGGAAGCACTTCTTTCTTAAGAAGACATTATGGGAGGGGCGCCTGGGTGGCTCAGTCCTTTGAGTGTCCCACTTGGGCTCAGGTCATGATCTCGCTCGAGCCCCACGTTGGGCTCTGTGCTGACAGCTCAGAGCCTGGAGCCTGCTTCAGGTTCTGTGTCTCCCTCTCTCTCTGCCCCTTCCCTGCTCATTCTCTGTCTCTGTCTCTCAAAATAAATAAACGTTAAAAAAAAGATTTAAGAAGACATCATGGGATACAGACTTACCACCCAAAGTTAGGGTCAAGCTATCACAGAAACTAATTACAGAAATTAAATGGAAAATTCTGCTCTTGGCAAAGTAAACAATGAACTTAGAATAGTTTATTACTGTGACTGTATTATTTTATTAAAATTTAAGTGCTATAAATGTGCACAATGTATTCTTAAATTATCAGAATAGTGCTATTAAAATATTTACTTAAGTATCAATATTTACTGAGAAGTATCCAAATTCAATGTGAGATGCTGCACAAGTAGTATTTTAGAGGAGGACATACTCATTTTAAAAAACTTCCTTTCTCCATTTTGAACCGAGTAATGATATTTTTAGGTCAAAGCTTCTGCATTTCATACATCAGTTTTCCTTAACGATGTTCAAACAACTCATTTTATCTTGGGCTAACAATACAAACAGCTTCCATACAAAAGAAAACAAAATAAAATTTGGGGTGTGTGTGTGTGTGTGTGTGTGTGTGTGTGTGTGTTTTAATCTTAGGGAGAGAAACTCAGACTGAAATCTTGAACAGAATCTGATACAGAGGAGATGTTCAATAAATATGTAGTGAACAAACAGATTCAAAATCATGAAAATAAATCCTACTATGCTCATTTAGTAACAGAGAAAAACTCTCCACACCACTCAAAAACTATATAAGGACAAATGAAAATTCTAGGCAATAATTACCTCCTCAATATATTAGAAATATATACACATGTTGTTTTATTTAGGTTTATTATTAAACATATTTTATTTTGGTGTTGAGTCACAAATGTCATTATACAATACTAATTAATACCTCAAATAGCCAATGTTTGTGGGGTTAATATATTCCATTCAACATTTTAATAACAGTAAACAAAAACAGCTCAGCTATGCGGTAAAATCCATCAAACCACACAGATGGTTATAAGGTTTTCATTATGTGGTTTCCATAGCAATCATATTGCAAATCTGGAAGCTTCTTGCAAATAAGCAGCTTGTATTTACATGCCTCTCAGCTGCAGCACAAAACTCTGCAACATGTGACGCTATTATTCCAATCACACATTGTTAGCAGAATCATCAGAAGATTTTGTTGATCAGACAAGATGAAAATAACAGTAAACTCACCGCAGAAGATAATTCAAACACAGTTGTACATTCACTAAACTAATCAGCGAGTATCAGACATGTTCTGGTAGTCACCAGAAGGTTTTAACATGATAGCCCGGTCAAAAATATGGACGTTCCAGGAGCAGTCAGAACCCAAAAGCCTGAACTCCATTCTCGCTCCCCTTTTCAGCAGATACTTGGTCTTCCGTCCGAGTTGAGCAGAGAAAGGGAGAAGAGCAGAGAACGGGGTCCTCCCAAATCTTTTTAGGATGACTACCATTTGCCTGCGTGGGAGAAGTCAAGACCTTTTTTTGTCCCCTGCTAGATTAATCAATTTAATTTACAAATTGATCCAGTTCCATAACAGATGGATTATTACCCTAATAAGAATCACGAATCTGTCTAGCTATGCAGTTTGTACAAAATGGCTATTTCTTCCTTACTAACGTTCTTTGTTTTAAGGACAAAACAACCAAAAGAGAAAAGCTATAAGCAAATGACAAAGACAGCTGGCATTGCTTGAAAAAGGCTGAGGACAATTGGTCGGCACCAAAATAGGGTGTGTGGTGTTCACATCAGGGCTGAAAACTGATCTTATCACATCTTCCGGAGAGGGGAGGACAACATCAGAAAACCTCCGACTCACACACAATGATTACCTTTCTCACTAAGCATCTTCAGAAAACGGCTCTGCTGAACCACAATGTATTTTCAAGACCTAAAACACAGAATCAAAAGCTATGCTCTGAAATAAAGATTGGGTGTAGATTTCTACCTGCCCTGGCTTCATTTGATTACAAAACTATACATTTGTCTCAAGAAAAGTTAACATTTATTGCTTGAACGTTCATGCTGTATGCATTTATATCCCTTCTGTAACTAAATCCTCGTAACCGTTGTGTGAGGTGATAACAGGTATTTTTACCATCATGTTATGGACGCAGAAATGGAATTCACAAAGCTTGAGTAACCTGTCCGAGTTCACACGTGCAATTAGAGCAGGGATTGAAACTGCAGCAAATGCCAGTTCTTTTCACCTTCTATTCAGCTCATAGATGGTTTTCTAAAATTTCATGTGCATACCAGCTGTCTGTTGGACCCGGAAAACATTTCCACATGAGTGCGCAGATTCTGCTCTACCATAGCATTGTATGCGAAGGACACCTTTATTTATTTATTTTTTCAATGTTTACTTTTGAGGGGGAGAAAGAGAGAGAGAGAGGGAGAGAGAAAGAGAGACAGCCAGACAGAGAGGGAGAGAGAGGACCCTAAGCAGGCTCTACACTATAAGCACAGAGCCCAATGCAGGGCTCGAACTCCTAAACCGTGAGATCATGACCTCAGCCAAAGTCTCAGGCACCCCGTGAGGACATCTTAAGGTAAGCAATCCTTGCAAGCGAGGATTTATTTTTTTTTTTATTATTTTTTTTTAATGTTTGTTTATTTTTGAGATAGAGAGAGACAGAGCATGAACGGGGGAGGGTCAGAGAGAGGGAGACACAGAATCTGAAACAGGCTCTGGGCTCTGAGCTGTCAGCACAGAGCCCGATGCGGGGATCAAACTCACGGACCCCAAGATCATGATCTGAGCCGAAGTCGGACGCTTAACCGACCGAGCCACCCAGGCGCCCCGCAAGCAAGGATTTAGAAACAGAATTTCAAGCTGGGATGCCCCCAACCCACATCTCCTTTCCGTGCTCCCAGCCCTCCTTCCCCACCTCTGATGTGCACACCCTCAAGTGCCCTGAAGCCAGCACGTGCCACTTTGTACGCTGGAAAGGTCTCTAGCGGGACTCATTATTGCAAAAATATGTCAACTATTTTATTATGAAATAACGTTTCATAATTTGTTTCTAGGCCAGCCAGCTTTTCTTTCTTCACTGGATTTCCAGAAGGGAAACATGGTCAAATGCAGACAGCACATGGCAAGTCTTTTTGCGAACCAAGACGTTTGCCTCCGTTCCAGAGCAACAAACTATCCCGCACATTTCTCCAAGGGTTCTGGCTCCAGGGCATTGCAAGCAATATGTCCCTGGCTGGGAGAAGATGGGACAGATGTAACAAGGGGAATGAAGACACCTGGCTAGCTCCAGCACTACAGTGTGAAAGAGGGAGAGCGCAGGAGGTTCACACAAACGGCACCTGAGCCCCTCTTTGCTCTCCGGACCCGGGGCGAAGCTCGGAAGCTGGCAGTAGGTAAAAGCAGAAAAGCAGGGGTCAGAGGGCTACGGGCAAGGGAACTCAAACCAAGACAAGGAGGAAAAGTGAGTTCCCTAGGGGCCTATCCTGGTAAGTTAAAATATGACACTTCTGTAGGATTTTTCTATCTAATAGACTGACATATATTTTACAGACTGGCATAGATCTCATACACTTTTTTAAAGACAGAAACGTGTCCCTTTCAGTATTATATGAACTTCAAGATGAACAGAAAGATAAAGATGGCTGAAATGGCGTATTTAGAGTCATGTTTACTCTCCTGGAAATTAGGCAAACTGGGGCCTACCGTTAAAGTTCTAGTTACTCGGGTGCCTGGGTGGCTCAGTCGGTTAAGCATTTGACTCAGTTTCGGCTCAGGTCACGATCTCATGGTTGTGGGATGGAGCCCTGCGTCGGGCTCTGTGCTGAGCACGCAGCCTGCTTAAGATTCTCTCCCTCTGCCCCACCTCTGCTCATTCTCTCTTTCTCTGTCTCTCTCTCTCAAAAAAAAAAAAAATAAATAAATAATAATAATAATAATAAAATGTCAACAAAAAGTTCTAGTTACTCCTGTGACCTCGAGACTGAAATTCTCATCTCAGGAAAGTACAAAGAATAATGTCTACCCTTCAGCACTCTGAACAGGATTGGGGCAGGGTAATGACACGATCGGATTTCCAGGGGGGAAAAAATACCCAATTAGCCTGCAGTATCAGGGTCATTATCTTAGAAACTAGGTGTTTTGCAACCGCTTATGAATTTGGCAACCAAGAAGGTTAATATGATATAAAAGGCAACAAAATAAGCAGTAGTTATTCAATCATACCATCTAATTTTCAACCTTGACATTTTATTCTCATAGGGTTTGATAGTTGCCCCTCAAAAGCAAACATAAGCGCCCTAAGATCATAGTACATCTCTGCAGTATATTAAAGCTAATCATTTATACACAAACCTGAAAATGCAAAAATAATAAATTTTCACAGACATTAAGCTTGCCAGCATCAAGGCTGGGATCTTGAGGACAACCTCAAATTCAAACAAGAATTTCATTTGAATCTGGACAAAATCTTAGGGAAAGAAACCTTAGCTATAATCTAGTTCAGCTTCCTTCTTTCATTAATGGGGTCCTGAATGACTGACTGGGCCAAGGTCACGAAACTTGTGCTCTGCTCTTCTCTCCCTGCACTGCCTTCTATGCAACGTGTACTGCGGACATTTCTGGAAAAGTCTCTGCTGCTCCAGAGGTCCTTCTCTCTTCAGGAGCAGTCTCACACAGACTTGATCACCCACAGGCAACTATGGTAAGCAAAGTATGTCGGTTAAAAATAAGGTCTGAACGGGCCAGATCCTGTCAGTCAGAAGGGACTGTGAGTCAGGAGAAGGCTTTACTCCCAAGGAGTACCAGGCACAAGGGAACAACGAAACGTGGCTCTTCCCTGTCCCGGGGCATATTCTACTTACGCATCCCATGACAGAAAATTCTCCTAACCATTCCGTAAAGCTCAAACTCGTAGCTTTTTAATTAACATCTATCATAAGTTCTGCAATATTAAAATTCTTTTAACCCAAGAAGTCAAATTAAATTGTTTCTCAGGTACAGTAACCTCGATCTGGCTGTGGACTTCTGGTACAGTTATAGTTTGCCACTAATAATAGTTCTGGTTTTTAATTTATTTTTTATTATTATTATTATTTTTAGTTTATTTATTTTTGAGACAGAGAGAGACAGAGGATGAACGGGGGAGGGGCAGAGAGAGAGGGAGACAGAATCGGAAGCAGGCTCCAGGCTCTGAGCCATCAGCCCAGAGCCTGACGCAGGGCTCGAACTCACAGACCGTGAGATCGTGACCTGAGCTGAAGTCGGACGTTTAACCGACTGAGCCACCCAGGCACCCCTGGTTTTTAATTTAGATTAACCATTTTTTATTATTCTTGCCACAAAAGCAGTATCTGTTCATTGCTGGCAGTCAGACAATAGGAATAAGCAAGCGTGTGTGTGTGTGTGTGTGTGTGTGTGTGTGTGTGTGTGTGTGTATTTTTTAAATCATCCAAGACTGATCCGTAACCACTATTAACATCTTCTCCTAGACCACCTCTACTCAGTTTCTGAGTAATAAGAATATCCAAATATATACGTACTTCATTATTAGGAAATACATACATTATTTCATATGAAATATATACGTATATATAAGAATCATCCATTCCTTCCAAATGTATTTGTATTTTATTATAAACTATTCTGAGTTCCTTTTTAGAAAGTAAAATGTTTCCTCTCAACGTAGATTGTGGTTTAAATTTTATTCCGTAAAAAATACCGTCTAATGATAAACAGGGTGGTGTTGAGATCATTTCATGGTAACTTGGCTGCTTTATATGGATCTACAACTGTCTACTATAACCTTAGAAAAAAGCAGACGGAACCAGAACTCAGCTGTTAGAGGCGTTGGCTCTGTTTCCTGTTTGCTTAAGCAAACACACTCATCCTCTTCTCGTGAGGTGCACCTTCACCTCATTTTCAAGAGCCTGGGAAAGAAAGAGCACAGGAACATAAGGGGAACCATCACCCATTGGACTGATCGGTTCCACATCCCTTCTAACAGCAGTGGTTTCGAGACCCTTTTGGGAGGTGGAGAGTCTATGAGGTCAAAACTATCTTCGTAATAAAATGAAGACGTTTGCCTTGTTCGCTGTGTTAACATTTGCACTGATGCTGCGGAGCATGATGGGTAAACGGCAGACACCTCAGCATACATCAAGGCAATGGCACCAAGCTGTCACTGTCTCTTCGCTGCTTTGCACTAGCATTAAAAACAAACAAGCCAGTTTCACCGAAGACTGTCCGCGGGGAAGCAGTACAAATTATTATTTTCATGTAATATCAACCCTGAGAACACGTCCATTTAATATTCTGTGTGACAAAATCAGAAGAATGCATGAAGCACTCGTGCTGCATTTCTAGATGTGCAAAAGATTGAGTGGCAAGCTGAATGAGCTTTTTTTCACGGGACACCATTTTTACTTGAATGAATGAGTGACAGACAAACTGCGGTTACTCAGACTTGGGAATCTGGCAGATATTTTCTCAAACATGAACTAAGTGAGCTTGTTATTTCAAAGAAAACAACTGACAGCTATTGCCACGATAAAATTTAAGCTTTCAAGCAAAAATTAGCATTTTAGAAACTTAGATCTGCCACCGTGAGCTTGACCGCTCCCCAGTATTGAAAGACTTTTCTAATGAGATTGGTGGTGATATTAATGAATCCTACAGGTTTTAACTGTATCATCATTTCACCAATATTTGGAAGTTCTGCATAATGCAGTGAACCAATACTTTCCAAATGACCAATGCATGATGTTACAAAACACGCCTGGGAAGAGATCCAGTCAAAGTATAAGACAGACCCGTGAATTTTAAAGTAACAAAGTACGGAAAGTTCATTGATACGGTTTTGGATTCCACCTTGCAACTAACCTTTAACTTGTCCAGTTTGGGTACAGTTATCAAAGAAGAACATATAGCTCCTACGACTATTAAAACCCTTGCCTTTTCCTACTATATACCTGTGTGAGGCTGGGTTTCTCCATATGCTAACTAGACTTAAACCAAACAACATATCTCAACACAGTGAATGCGGAAGCAGATTTGAGAGTCTACATGTATTCTTTTAAATTAGACATTCAAGAGATCTGCCAAAATGTACACCGTGCCACTCCTTTCACTGATAGTTTGGGAAACTATAGCTATTCTTTCCTAAAAAATATCTTATGTTCACTGGCAATAGGTTTATCATTGAGATTTTTAAACTCACTGATAAATATTTTTAATATTTCTCAGTTTTAATTTCCAATATAGTAAATACGGAGAGGTGGAACCCACATAAATCAAGCGTTTTGGGGTCCTCAATACTTTTTAAATTTTTTTTTTCAACGTTTGTTTATTTTTGGGACAGAGAGAGACAGATAATGAACGGGGGAGGGGCAGAGAGAGAGGGAGACACAGAATCGGAAGCAGGCTCCAGGCTCTGAGCCATCAGCCCAGAGCCTGACGCGGGGCTCGAACTCACGGACCGCGAGATCGTGACCTGGCTGAAGTCGGACGCTTAACCGACTGCGCCACCCAGGCGCCCCAGATACTTTTTAAAATTGTAAAGGGCTCCTGAGACCAGAAAGTTTGGGAATCACTGCCCTATGTTTTCTTTTCTTTTTTACGTGTTTGCTTAAATTCCAGTTAACATACCATGTGATATTAGTTTCGGGTGTACAATATAGTGATTCAATACTTCCATACTACACGTGGTGCTCATCATAACAAGTGCACTCCTTAATCCCCACCACCTATTTAACCAATCCCCCACCCCACCTTCTGGTAACCATCTGTTTGTTCTCTATAGCGAAGCGTCTGTTTTTTGGGTTGCCCCCCCCCCCCCCCCGCCGTTTTCCGTTTACTCATTTGTTTTGTTTCTTAAATTCCACCTATGAGTGAAATCATATGGTATTTGTCTTTCTCTGACTGACTTATTTCACTTAGCATTATACTCTCTAGTTTCATCTATGTCATTTTAGTTAAATATCTAAACGTTGTTGATCCACAACATGAGAAAAACTGATAGCCTGGTAACCCAGAACACTATCGGATAATTATTTTATATTCCCAAAGCACACAATCTCAGGACTGAATCTCATTACACTGTTGACTCATACTGAGCTGTTGACCAAAATCCCTAGGTGTTCTTCCCATTTGCAGTGAAGCCAAGTCTTTCCTTTCTTGTACTTGTGCAACAAGATTTTTGGAGCAAGTGTGATCCCCTATTATATTTCATCTTGTTAGATTTGATCCATGACTTCAGTCTGTTGAGAGCATGGCCTGTATATCTTCATCTAGGCATCGACGAATACAATGGAATGACAATATTGAGAATTAAGCTCTAAGGCATTCACAAAATAAATTAACCAGCACCCTTTGGGCACAGCTGTATAGTCAGTTATCCAACGGTCTTTACACCCATAAAAATTTCACGACAGTCTTGGCCAAATGCCTCACTTACTTAAGTCTAGTGATATGTCTGTCATTTCCCTGAATACATGCTGGGTTCTGGTAGTCATTATTTCATCTTCTAGATAGCACAGAAGACTCTCGTTGATGCCTTAGAGTCCACTTGAAAGTTCCTAAACTTTGCAGTGGTTTGCAGAATCCATCCAGAGTGGATAATGTGGCGCTCCTCCCAGAAGCCCTCTTCAGGCCTGACGCAGCCGTCCTCCAGTTGCTGGGACTCACAGCTGTGTCCCCCACTAGGAACTGTCCTCAGCTACAGGGAGCTGCCTCACTCAAGATTACACCCCTCCCAGAGCCAGTGACGAGCTGATGTAGGAACATAAAGACACGCCCCCTTCGCCTCAACAACAACCTTGAAGAAGCATCCCAGACCCAGAGCTCCCCAAGAGTTTGGCTGAGGCCTCAGTCACAGCTGCGTCGTAGACCAGTTTCTCCCGCCCGATTCTGCCTTCCTTGCTTTCACACGACGGTATCTCCCAAGACCGCTCGCCAGTAAGTCTTGTACATACAACTGTCTCAGAGTCTGTTTCAGGAAACCCAACTTCGGATACTGCAACCTTCTACCCGTTTTGAAGAGCCCACCATTTAATTGCTAGACTCCATACTTCTGGCGTCTCTCTCTTCCTGCACGTTTCCTTTAAAATCAGTGACAGTAATTCAATGATTTCATTTGCAAGTTGTCTTCTGATGTACACTTAAGGAAACCAGAGGCAAACTTAACTCCTATTCATGTTTGAGACATGGCTCAAATGTCCCCCAATTAGAGTGTTTTCCCCAAACCCCTCCAGGCAGCTGGGCGCTCCCCCTTGGTGATCTCCCAGCTCAGTACAGGCCTCCATTTGATCACTGCTCTCATAAAGCACTACAAACATTTGTCTACTCGTCTCCTTTTCCTCCGACTGTGAACTCTCCAATCCTTCTCCTCTGTGAACTCTCCAACCAGGCCTAACAGAGGGGCTGGGACAAAAAATATCTTCCATGAACGTTTGATGAATGAAAATCAAATGGATTTTGGTCAGCTGGGTATTCTATTAGAATCTCTTTGCCCGTCCTGGGCTTTTGTTACCTCCTACCAATCTTATCAGGAGGATAATTCTTGACAGAAAAGGAACAAATAAAATAGAAACTGATTGTTTTCTTGGAATTACTGCCCTCCCCCAAATTTCAAAAACAAACAAAACCACATAGCAATTATGTGCACCTTTTGTTGCACTTAGCATAATTTACAAACGTCAGTTCTTTTCATATTTCCTTTGGTTATCTGGCCATTTCAGTGCTTAATCTAGGACCCTGTAAAAGTTGTATGAATTGGATAGATTATAACAGCACAAAGATACTGATGGATTGTAGTTCCTCTCCCTATTTTCCTCATTGGGATCACCTGGAATTAAATGGGATTTTAAAATACTCATTCGTCTTTAATACCATACGTTTGTGTCTCTTCTTTCTCTGACTTCTCTGAAATCTACCTTCCTAAAGTCTGCAAATGTCTGGCTGATGGCCAATTTTTTCCTGGTTGGATGCTAAGGTGACCACTGCTTTTGTCTAATTTTTTCCACAATTAAATCTGGATATGGCAGCAGTTTCCCTGTTTCCTATCTCCTTTGGCCTCCTTCATTGTTTCATATGCTACTCTACGTTCAAACTACACCTGAAGAAGGAACAAGGTGCAATGGTAATGACTGCTGATTGCTTTTCCTCCGTCTCCAGATTCTTAGCGTCAGTTCCTCATAGTTGAAGATTCCTCGTTGCTAAATACTAAAAACCCCAAGTGGGGCGCCTGGGGGCTCAGTCGGCTAAGGGTCTGACTCTTGACTTCAGCTCGAGTCATGATCTCACGGTTACTGAGTTCGAGCCCTGTGTCGGGCTCTGTGCTGACAGCACGGAACCTGCTTGGGATTCTCTTTCTCCCTTCCTCTCTGCCTCTCCCCTAGTCACGCCCCTCCCCCCCAAATAAGAAAACAAAACACCTAACCATCCCAATCCCTCGCTCTGTGTGTCCCAGCCATAAGAAGCTGAGGTGGGGGAGAAAGTCACTCGGTCTCTCTCTCTCAGTCCTTTGTGTTCAATCGGCTGTGCTTGAAAGCAATAGTTACCACCTGCTTAGAAGCCCTAAATCCAAGGAATGGAAGAGATTGAACACACAGTATTGAATATTTAATATTTATAGGACAATTATCAAATAACAGCCCCACTTGTATTTTTCTATTACCACCACATGCTCCCTCTGTGATCTGTAACTTCCAGTTTGGGACTAGATATTATGAACGACATCAATATCTCTGGCATATCACCATGACGTATCGTTCACCTACAGCAGTGGTTTTCAAACTTCAGAGGGCTTATTGAAACCCAGGTTGCTGGGCCCCACCCCTAGAGCTTCTGATTCAGATTTGGCAAGGTACAACTCTAAAAAGTTTCCAGCCAATGTTGTTGGTCCCAGGACCGCATTGTGAGAACCACTGACACAGAGGTATACCTTCGGACGCTTTCTTTCACCTAAGAGTTCAATGGTTTGTGTTCTATCATAATTTGAATGTAAGTTAACTAGAGCATCGTATCTTCAGGTGTTACTTGCCTTTTAAACTTCAAAATATAGGTATACCTCACTAAATAATACTAATATAAAATTAATTATAATGGACCCAGTAAAGCGGAAAAATGGATCCCATATTAACCCCCAAAGACACAGAGGAACCACAGAAATGCAAGTAAAATTTGTATTCCAGAAGTTCAGATTACCCTCTTTTACCACCTGTGCAAATTCAGCAAGCTAACTAAACTCTCTGAACCTCAGTTTGCAACCTGGAAAACAGCAACCCTATTGTGAGCCTGAAATGAGGTTCTAGTGGCCAGTATAATGCCCAGTACAGTGAAGACTTATAATCAAGTGGTTACAATAATAATCTGAGGGCTGCCTATACACCAAGCACCATGCCGCCCACTACGTGCATACGTCTCATTCAATCCTCCGAACCCCGTGAGGAAGGTATTTGCCGTTAGTCCCATTTCACAGATGAGGAAATGAAGGCACAGAAACATTTAAGTAACTTGTTCAGCATAACACAGCAGTAAGAAGCAGTCCCAGGGTTTGAATCCAGGCAGGCTGCCTCCAGAACCCAAGTTCTGAAGCACTATGCTTTTTCCTCCCTTTCGATGGAGGACCTTCCACAGATCACCTGCTCTTGTGTTGGTTAATTAATTAAACAGCACTTGAACCCACTGCCAGAACATGTAACTTATGAGAAAGTTAATATTCATGATGTCATATTGACATATATTCTTTTTTTTTAAACACTCTTCAATGACAAAATAACTTGGCTACCTCTGACAGTACGAAAAAAATAGCTCCCTTGAAAAATAGCGTACCCTGCTGAAAAACAGGAGAGGAGTCATGTTTGTAATGGCCACAAAAAGTGGAAAGCTTGGCGTTTGCCCCTTCCATTTTTCTTTCAGTTGGAAGGCGGCTTGCAAATGGAAAAATCATCTCCCGTCACCTCCCTCTCAGAGGCTGAATCTGATGAGAAAACAGAAGAAGGCCGAGCCCTGAAGCAAGCAGCGCCGCTGCGCCGCTGTCCTAGCCAGGGAGCCCAAGAAGACTGATTAATCCTCAATGAGACAGCTCGAGTTTCTTACCAGATTTGACGGCAGCAAGACATGAAAAATGCAGCAAATTAAAGCACTTTACATAATACAAAAGAATGGCACTCTGGAAATAAAAATTTCCAAGTACCTATGAGGGGCTGTGCGTGGGCTTTCAGAATTACGCGTTTAAGGCATTTTTAATTCGAAGTTAAGAGGTATTTGTTGACCCACAAAGTTATGATAAAAAAAAAATGTTAGAGTGTCTAGACAATGAAAGATCTTCTAGAAGTAGTTTATTTCTGCAGAGAGGAGTTCCCAAAAGAGGCAAGGTAGAACCTTGGGGGAGTAGGGGAAGTTAGGCACACAGAGCCCATTCGATGGAGGTCTTGGTGTTCATTTCTGCAAAATAGTATTTGATGTTCTTTAAAGTCCATAAGAATAAAAGTTTGAGCTTAAAAAACAACACACTTACAGGGGCGCCTGGGTGGTTCAGTCAGTTGTGTCTGACTTCGGCTCAGTTAATGATCTCACGGCTCGTGAGTTTGAGTCCCGCGTCAGGCTCTGTGCTGACAGTTGGGAACCTGGAGCCTGCTTCAGGTTCTGTGTCTTCCCCTCTCTCTGCCCCCCCTCCATTTGCACTCTCTCTCTCTCAAAAACAAATAAACATTAAAAACATTAAAAAAAAAACTTACAGAACTACTATATGACCCAGCTATTCCACTGCTGGGTATTTGTCCAAAGAATACAAAAACACAAATTCAAAATATGCACCCTGTGTTCGCTGCAGCATTTTTTACAATAACCAAGATATAGAAACGACCAGAGTGTCCACTGATACATGAACGAATAAAGAAGAGGTGTTCCTTCCACAAAGGAACAAAGACAATAAAACAAAAACAAACTCATAGATATAGATACAGCGAACAGACGAGTGGTTACTGAAGGGAAGGGGGTCAACTCTATCATGGACGGTAACTAGACTTACAGCGGTGATCACTTTGTACTGTGAATTATAAAGCTGTATACCTGAAACTTAATAAAAAACGGGGGGTGAGAAACCACACTTGCTCAGTTTTGACTCTCTAAAGGGATAAGCTGTACTCCCGTCTGCAAAGTGTCTTTTACTTGGATTCCAGAAATAAGGCCATCATAAACAAAATGTCTGCTCTCATGTAAAAGGGCCAAGGGATTTTTAATGTCCATAGCAGGCAAACCAGATCTTTCCTTTTTTAAGGTCTCACCCACCAGTGACGCAGGGTAACACTTGGAGTAAATGTATCCATTCTAGAAACACGAGTCCCTGCCACCTTAGGAAACTAGAGTCTAGGCAGTGTCAGTGCTAACCCCCCAGCCTCTTTTCCGGTATGACAAAGCATTCTTGTTTTCCCATCCCAGACTCACAACTGTTCAGATTTTTTTTAAGCTAAGTATGACATTTTACAAACTTTTCCTGGCATGTTTGGTTGAAATAAAGGTTATTCTGCCATTGCATATATGAAAATGCAATTTAAGGTTTATATCTGATTAAATAATGCAATCAAACATGTAGATTTAATGACATGCCAACTACAGTACTTATTCAAGGGGTCATTCAGTGTTCATTGTCCATACGTAGAGTAAATCATCGATTGAAGGAGAGTATATGAAATGACATATCAACTTTCCTGAACAGTCTAATTAGGAGAATACTGCTCGCTACCCGAAGTAGTTTAATTGCATGACTTACCGCACCTACTGTAGCTACATAAGAGTAGTTGTCAACCAGCTATTCCAGAATTCAGGTAGTTATAAACAATTCTATTATGTGATCCTTCCTTAGCTTTAGGAAATAATTCCTGGATTAAAAAACTCAAAAAGAAAAATGATCTCAATATAGTTCACTTTAGCGAGGAAATACAATACACTCCTTGGCATGTGTCCACAGGAAAAGTCTGGCTCCCAGATGCTTCTTGCCAGCCCAGAGTGGATTTCACAATGTTTAAACAACTGACAACGTGCACTCGTAGCACTGATGACACAGTGACCAGAAATTCAGCAGGAGCCTGTCTCGTGGGTATTTTCATATATTGAAAAGTAGTATCAAAACAGCACAAATCACAGACACACTTCACAAACCCAAGAGATCCAACACAATTCAGTTAGCCTGTTTTAAAGTAGACATCACCGAAATCCCATAAAAATTTACTGATAAGACTTGTCCTACCACTACCAGAAATAAATTAAATGCACAAGTGTTTTTTATTGTATTAGTCTTCTTGAAAATGAAAAAAACTAAATTCTAATTTGCTTTCCATATCAAAAATCCAACAACAGATGGACTGTTTCCATAGCTCATTCATTATAATCATATATAATGTATATTAACATCCGTGATTTCTAAAAGCTATGCCTGTTTATATTAGTACCAACCAAGTGAAACTCCCAATATTTTACCAATTCTGATCTCCAAAAACAATAACCTCCTAACACTAAAGTAAAGCCTCAAAATTTTGACATCCAAGTGGTAGCCTAGCTGTCTTAGATATAGAAAATGTTCTTTATAACTGGTCTGCGATGTATCATTAAACTGGAATGATATACTTTCTCACCAGGAAAGTTCTGAGTAAAACCTACTTCCTACTATGGCGCATTCAAGCAGAAAAAAAATACTGTTAATATTTAATATGAAATCAGCTGTCACAAATGTAGCCGACAGTGAAAAAGCCATGATACAAATAAAATTACTTGGTGTGATTTTTCCTATTTCCGGATGACAAGTTTCTTAGAGATGATATTCTCTCTCTTAATAACAAACAACTTCTGTCACATAATGTTTATGCCATGTAAGTTTTGCAAATCAATAGTGCAAAAACTGGTTTGACTTGCTGGGAGAGAAAATGATTGATCAGCATAGGGAGTAAAATATGTTATTTAAATTAGAAGAACTTCATTTGATTGGAATGCCAGCCCCATTGTTAAGATATAGTCTCATGTAACCACATTAACCTCATCTGACATGACCTCAGATACAAACACAAATTATTCTTCGGTTATAAAAGCAGAGCATACATTTGGATCTGGACGGATCTCTATGTTGATATAACTTCTGGGTAATTCTATGTATATACAAATGTCATTTTTCCTGTAAATTGTAATCAGTAGCCTTAGGATCTTTTCCGTCACAAATTCAACAAAATTTCTTTCCTATCAAGAGGTAATTCATATTAAGAGTATAAAGACCATTGGTACTCAGGAGAAAAATATTAGACACCTCACATCTGCCTCGTATATGCTCCAATTTTTGTTTATTTGACTTGAATTAAAGTATATAAATCAAGGACTTATAACTCAGCTAAGTCTCCGTTGTTGTGTATTTGCAAATTACTGACTAGGAACTCAGCCTCTAGCGATACGGTCAACGAAGCTGAAACAGACCTGTCTCTCCTCAGTTGCTCAAAGGAGAATGCTGACCATCTGCAGGCTGGGATTGAGGCTGGAGCTTTAATATCTTCACAGATACAGGAGACACGGCCTTGGGCCCATGAGAAGCAGAGAGCTGGAAGTAAGACCCCCACCAACCCAGGGAAACCACAAGGAAGCTTTTTGTCTTTCTAGGGCTCTGGATGGTGGTGGTCAGAGGGGGAGGGAAAGGGTTTCCTGTGAGAAATCAAAACCCCAGGCCTGTACAATGTGAGTTCCAAATTTATACTATCCTCAAGTGTGGTTTTCCCCAGCCAAGAAATTTAACTCAAAGACTGAAACTCCTGGGGCTGTGGCAGAAGCAAATGCAAAACCATTGTGCAGGCGCATTTCCAGAACCCGGGGCACACAGCACTCCTGCGGGGTCAGGGAGAAAACCTGATAAGCTCGCAATGCTTGGAGCCAGCACAAGAGATGCCCAAGTAAACAGGCAAATCCTGTGTGGCCGACCCTAACAGAAGTCAACACAGAATGCTTTGAGACCACAAAGGGGAGCTAAGAAACTAAGGAAAGGTCGGAGGAAATATAAATCGTTATTTTCGGAGCATTGCTGAGCCAGAGATTCGAAACACAAATTGCACTGGTCCCTCTGCTTTTTCACCCAGTGAAGGATTGATCCCGCGTGAATATTTTCTGGGGCTTTGGACCATCTGGTTTTTAATGTCTCAAGCAATGGGGTTTCTTCCACCACTTCCTTTGGAAAGTCTTTTGTTGTTGTTGTTATTGGGGCAAAAAAAAAAAAAAATAGGTTTAGATGTTAAAGGGGCTTGGCACTTGTTTTTAAAAATCTTTTTCTTTCTTGTTAACTCTTTGTCCAATCCTTCCATGAATACAAATTCCCCTCTCTCCCTATGACATTGAATATGCTATAATCTGGCCTTTTCCAAATATACCCATAGTTACCCCACCCGAACATGTTTTTAATAAACTCCCTTACCTTGATCACTTCACTTTCACCTTCAAAACGCTCCTAGTTGGTGTTCAGAACCACATTTTGTTCACTGAGTACGATCATTTCAGATAGATAGATCATCTACTGGCATAGACTTGGCTTTGATCATTGTTTATCAGTCTCTCCTCAGTCTTCTGACAACTTCTTCAAAACTATTTCTTACCGATTATTTTATAGTGCTATTCAAGTAACTGAGTTTTATTGGCCGATACTGTATCCCCACTGCCTCGAATAGTGCCTGACATATAATAGCTTCCTAATAAATATTTGTTGCATGAATAATTGATAATAATTTGTTGCAGGCAACGTGGATGGAGCTAGTGAATATTATGCTAAGCAAATAAGTCAATTAGAGAAAGACAAATACCATATGATTTCACTCATATGTAGAATTTAAGAAAGAAAACAAACAATCAAAGGGAAGAAAAAGAGAGAGGCAAACCAAGAAGCTGACTCTTAACTAGGGAACAAACTGATGGCCGTCAGAGGGGAGGTGGGCGGGGAGATGGTTGAAATAGGCGATGGGGACGAAGGAGCGCACCTGTCATGATGAGCACCGGATGTTGTATGTTGAATCACTATATTGTACACCTAAAACTAATATTACACTGTATGTTAACTGGAATTTCAGTAAAAACTTTAAAAGTTTCTTGCATGAATAATAAATAGTTGAATTGCTCACGTACAAGTTAGGCTTTTTTCTTGTCTCATTTCATTTTAGGTTGCATTTTCTTCACTGCTCCTTTTCCGTTCATTTATTAGGACTTTAAATGACTGGGGCGCCTGTGTGGCTCAGTCAGTTAAGTGTCCGACTTCAGCTCAGGTCATGATCTCCCAGTGCATGAGTTCAAGCCCTGCATCAGGCTCTGTGCTGACAGCTCAGAGCCTGGAGCCTGCTTCGGATTCTGTATGTCTCTCTCTCTCTGCCCCTTCCCCACTCGCTCTCTCTCTCTCTCTCTCTCTCTCTCTCTCTCAAAAATAAACATTTTTTAAAAATTAAAGAAAAAAGAATTTTAAATGATTACTTCTGAGTATCTTTAAATTAATGCTGGACCCCCAGGAAATATCAAACAACTAGACTCAAAACCCACATATTTAAAAATGTCTAGACATGTGTATCTACATGTTCTGAGGTTACCATCTCTTACACTTATGCCTTAAGCAATATGTAGAGAGGTTATATTTTATTATGAATATGAATGACCTTCATCTTGACCTGCCTAATCAAGCTGGGTTTCCAGGAAGAACTAAGATGTAAGGTAAGTTTTGAAAGAAAACACAGGCGGACAAGGGAAGTGAAATGAGGTTATCTGGTATAGGAGAGCGTGTAATAGGCAATGTAAAATCAGGAGCAGGACATGTAAACAGTGGGCTGGGAAAAGGAGCTGGCTTAATTGAAGGAAAGGGTGTGGAGCAGAGAAGGGAAACAAAAGACTTAATGTAAGCCATGGCTGGTACTAGGAGTGAGCAAATTGAATCTTGACCACAGCCTTCCTCTTTTCTAGACCCTCCAAGACTCTTCCACACCCACCGAATCAAAGTCGTGGCTTGAAAGATAACTTCTAAACACTTTCCCCACACAACTACCTAATCGTTAATTCTTTGTTTCACACTCCCTTATGGTGCTTATGCAACTTTCCATATCTGAGTTTATTTTTATATACGAAGCTCATCACTTTCTTACTGGTGACATTAAACCCTGATTTTTGTCTTTGCGGATGTCAGCTTTTAAAAATCATACACAGGACACACTGTGGTCCTGTGCTCTTTAGACCTACTTTACCTGTGGTCTTCTTTTTAAAAAAAATTTTTTTAATATATAATTTATTGTCAAACTGGTTTCCATACAACACCCAGTGCTCATCCCAACAGGTGCCCCCCTCAATGCCCATCACCCACTTTCCCCTCCCTCCCGCCCCCCATCAATCCTCAGTTTATTCTCAGTTTTTAAGAGTCTCTTATGGTTTGGCTCCCTCCTTCTCTAAATTTTTTTTTCCCTTCCCCTCCCCCATGGTCTTCCGTTAAGTTTCTCAGGATCCACATAAGAGTGAAAACCTGTGGTCTTTAATGAATGAGTGGGAGCAGAGGAGAATGTCATTTCCTGGGAAATGTCTTGCTTGAGATGACTAACCTACCAGAGGGAAATGGTAACTCAAGTCGGTCCTGTTGCTCACAGTAGATGATCTATCTTTAATGGGGCAAAAGATTGATGATATTAGAGCTTTTCATCACTCAATGTATTACATTTCACAAATTTATTTATTTGAGACTATGCTCGCTGGAACAGTAATGTTAGATTTTAACGAGGTTTTGGGAGATCAGCCATACTTCAATATACCACTGATAATATGCTGGTTAGTACAATCATCCATTTAAGATTCTGTAGGAGTTGCTGTTATTAGCAAAAGAAGTATCATGGAGAGAAAAAGAGTTTCTCTTAACTAACAGACCCCTCTAAATGAAGACTAGATTATTATACTTTCAGACTTCTTATGAGGAGGGCACTTATCTAAGTATTATTCTAGGGAATGCCAAGAAATACAAGGTTTGATACCTACCCTCAAGGAGCTTGTATGTATAATAAATATATTAATAAAGATAAGTTATAAAGATCCATCCATTTGTTTGCTAAATAAACAATGACATGAAAAGTAACAAGATTTACAGCATGGTGGATAACAACATTAAAAACGCCACAAAGCTGTGTGTGATTCGTTTTCAAACATACGGTGCTGCAGAAGTTAAGAAAAGCAGTGGTCACTTTTGGCTGGGATGGGCAGAAGAGGCTTTCTGGGGAGATGGGATTTGATCTGGGCCTGGAAAGTCAGGAAAATCTGGTTAGGAACTGGACTAAAAGGAGAACATTCCATATAGATGGATATATATGAACAAAAGTCTTGAGAAAAGTAAAGGATGTCTGAGGGAGAAGGAAGAGTAAGCCAGTTTGTTGAAACTGGAGAGTTAGTGCAGCGTAATCAACAGTGGGCTGGAATGTGAGGTTTCCATCAGCCTGTGGAAGATCTCTGAATGCCAAAGGAGTACGCCCTCTGTCCTGTGGGAAGTGGACAGCCATCCAACGTTTTGTGGCAATAGAAGACAGGACTTAGGAAACTTCTGAATTTTATGTTTCTTGAAAATAGTCTCCCTATTAAGTGAAAAATTAATCAGTTTATAAAGGTAATTTTAAGTTCTTTTGCATATGCCGTCTCCTAACATCAGCTAAGACATTCCTGATAAAAGTGTTGATGCCCAGGACGGTAGAGGACATGGTAAAAATGTATTTAGTACCATATCATAATACTATGCTGTGTGTAGTATTATACCATTCTATGCTTTAAGATACTGCACTGTGCCCCCTAAATATAGAGAATTTTCAAGGGCCTTTTACTCGTTTCTAATGGGCATCCACTCTATATCTTGGGGCTAATGAGACTATATTAGAAAATATGGTAGATTTGATTGTGGACTGGGTGGATGGAAAAAAAATCAACCAAAAGTGTTATCTTATGCTATGTGAGTGGAATTTTTGTCTTTTAAGTCCTTCATTAATTCAACATATTGATTTAAGACAAGGCACCCAGTGCTATATAGTGGACGAAGGTACTGAGATGAAGCATGGGGCGGGAATAAAGAGTGGGTAAGAGTTCATTCTGCTGGATAAAGGGTCTGAGAAGTGGGAATGGGAGTGGAAAGGTGGATGTTAAGTCACATCATGGAAGGGCCAGTGAGCTTGGCCTCGATCCCCTAAGCTGTGAAGACCCACAAAGGCTACTGAGCAAGGGTAACTGTGACCATGTCATGTTTGAGGAAGATCAATCTGTTGGCAGTGCATAGAATAGATTATCAAATTGGTTGGTGAGACAGACATACACATAGGAAGTGGGGAGAGCACTTAGGAGCTCTGATAATGACTCAGGTTGAGGAACTGTTGAAGCCTAAGTGAGCGGAGCACTGGAGATGATGAATGATGCTTTGGAGGCAGAATCAGTAGCAACTGGCAACTGACTGGATTCGGGGAGTAGGGATCAAGGAACGAATCAAGGATGGTTTTGAGTTTTATTTTTTAAAACCTGCATGACTACTAATGCTATTAATAGAAATAGAAAAGAAAGGATAAAGAGCCATAAGGCAGATGATGGATTTGATCTTAGATAGGAGTTTGACATGATGGCCAAAAGTCACTTGAAATATGAGGCCAAAGCTCAAAGCAGAGGTCAGATGTGAAGATGAAATCTGATTGGTGCATTACCCTTTCTGGTGTCTTTGGTACACGTGTGCCAGTAAGTGCTTACCTGATAGCTAAGGACAAAGCGATTCTCACAAGTTTCTGCTGAGAGGAGGTATAGGTATTGGCTAAGAGTCAGAATGCCTAGGTTCAAGTCCTAATTCCACCACTTGGTTTCCTTACCTATAAACCAGAGGTAGTAATAATACCTAGGCCATAAAATATTTATACTTAGTAAATGAGAAAATACTTAGGAAAGTACCTGGAACACACTAAGAGTTAACTTCTACTGTTATAATTATCACATCACCTTTTAAATCTTTTGATGAACTAGCTACTCAGTGAAGACATTTTGTTTGGCTCTAAGTGTTTAGATGTTAGTCTAGATGATTTCCTTTGCCTACCTCTTCAATCCCATTCTAACCTCTGAGGGGTTACCAGTGGTTCTTGAACACCTCAGCATTCTCTAGCCTCAGGGCCTTTGCATTGATGTTCCCTGTGCCTAGAAAGTGCTTCGTTTGACTTTCTGCATTTACCAGTTTTATCCAAGAAGCTCGTTTAAATGCCACGTCGTCTTTTTTTTTAAGTTTATTTATTTTTGACGGCATGCATGAGTGGGAGGGACAGAGAGAGAGAGAGAGAGAGAGAGAGAGAGAGAGAGGGAGAATCGCAAGCAGGCTCTGCTGACAGCACGGAGCCTGAGGTGGGGCACGAACCCACTGAACCGTGAGATCATGATCTGAGCCGAAACCAAGAGTTGGGCGCTCAACTGACTGAGTCACCCAGGTGCCCCTAAATGCCACCCCTTCCTTGACCACAGACTATAAAACAGTTACTCCTCCCATATCACCCTCTGATCTTTATAGCACTTGCTATAAACCATAATTATCTTAACAGAGACAACGTCTGCCTTTTTTATGCCGAAACCCCCCACAGCTAGAATAGAACCTGGTATGTAATGGGCTTTCAATAAATATTTGTTGAATCCATTAATTGGATGCATAATACTAAGAATGTATAATGAGAAGTCAAAGTACAAGCAAAAAGCTTCACTATTAAAGAAATAATGGATAAACAGAAAAACAATCAGTAAACATCAGGAAATGAGGAAATCTAAAACAGTGCTGAGATGCTTAGGTATAAATATTACATATAACAGGAAAACAAGATGGCAAAAGCCAAAAGAGGAGAGAATTTCAAGAAGGGGTGGTCAGCAAAATAAAATTTCTGGAGGTGAATTTGAGGACAGAAACTGATGACTGAGAGAGTGCTGGTGACTTTAAGGAAGCTGTTTTAGTTAAGGGATAATACAAAATCATGGGGCGCCTGGGTGGCTCAGTCAGTGGAGCATCCAACTCTTGATTTCGGCTCAGGTCAGAGTCCCAGCGTTGTGGGATCAAGCCCCAGGTCCGGCTCTGCACTGGGTCTGGACCCTGCTTAAGATATTCTCCCTTCCTCTTTCCCTCTCTCTCTCTTCCTCTGACCCTCCCCCCAGCATGCATGCTCTCTCTCTCTCTCTTTATAATAATAATAAAAAAGAATACAAAATCGAATTGCCAGGGATGAAAGGGTGAGCAGGTGAAGATACAATGCTAAAGAGAAACGGAGTTAGGTTGTATCTCCTTGCACCAGGATCAGGAATACGGAAAACAGCCCGGACAAGGAGCCAGGAAGTTTGGGATCTTGTTCCAAAGAGACCTCCTCATGCCACTCTGCATCTAAATTTCCTTATTTGTCTATGCGAAAAATTATCTGCCCCATCTCAGCTCCTGCATTAAGAAATCAAGGGGCTAACAGAGACACAGGTATAAGAAGTTGTTACTTCTTTGTAAAAATTCCAAATCAGTTCTAATAAAGGGGGACAAATCTATAAAAGAAAGTCTTGTTTGAAACAAAATCAAAGCAAAATTTCACTTGAGCTTAAGTTAAGACTGGATCTTTTCCCCCACTTTGTTTGAAGGCTTGCATTTACTCCACTGCAGCACGTGCTGAGGCCAGATATGAAGAGTGCTTATATTCATCACTGACATTTTGTTGAACTTGTCCATTCTTATTCATCACTGCTTTAAAGTAAGCAGCTGAGTACTCTTAGGAAGTTGATATTCCCAGCTGACCTATCTGCAAAAATAGCGAAGCCTGATGCTCTCTTGCTGCGTCTGTCTCTATAGACGTGTGTGTTCATGCAGGTATATGGATGTGTGTGTATTTTTGCCCCCTGGGACCTGAAGAAGCAAATAAGTTTTTGTAAAGCTACTATAAACTTTATCGTATTCTATCTTCTGAAAACATGGAGGAATGAAAAACAAAAGCAGGCTCTGATCTGTGTATATTCTACTTGGAAAGTGACTCATATCTGCAGAATGAAGACTACAGTTAAAAAGGGTGATACGAGGGGTGCCCAGGGGGCTCAGTCGGTTGAGCGTCTGACTTCGGCTCAGGTCATGATCTCACAGTTCGTGAGTTCAAGCCCCGCATCGGACTCTGGGCTGACATCTCGGAGCCTGGTTCCTGCTTCAGATTCTGTGTCTCCTTCTCTCTCTGCCCCGTCCCCACTCATGCTCTGTCTCTGTCTTAAAAATAAATAAAACATTAGGGGGAAAAAAAAAAAGGTGGTACGAAGGTGATTAGAAGCTGTACCTTGAAGCTAACCCTTGAGATTTCTTGATGCTAAAAATAGAGTGCTCAGTTATGTACAGATATAAAGCTTACAATGTGAATATTTCCTCTTCTGGCACAGATTTAGAGTTCTTCATCTAAGATTCACAGACAAATCTTAACGGCCCAGGCTCATGAGTGTAATTTTTCTTCTTGTTTTATAAATGTCAGCATTTTGGTCTCATTAGAGTGGCTGACATTTGCTTATCTTCTGGTTCAGAATTTTAAACATTCTGATTCTCCTAATGATTATATTATTAGAATAGTGTATTCTAATAATTATTCTAATGGTTCCCTAGGCAATGTAAACATAAATATGTGAGTCTAAAAATTTACGATTTGGTGGCTAAATAATCCAGACCACCAATAATTTACAATGAGTCTATTTGGTTCTTTGAAAGAGAAATCTGATCTTTTTTCATAGCGTCCTTTTCATTTATTAGAGTTTTTATTCCTTCTTTTGTCTCTTTAATCACTGCATTTATTTTACAGCCTTTTTTCATCTTTTTTTATAGTTCTCTCAGCTCCAGCTCATTAGGAATTGATTTTCTCATGTGTTTTACTCACCACCATATCCCTCTAAATAGAGTTTTTAAGGCCGATGTCACGAGTCTTTATTTGTACTATTTGCATTGTCTCTCACAACAACATATTCTGTGATTTCCACTGACTCGCAGGCTATTCAGAAGTTTGTTTTTCAGCCCCCGAACACAGGGGCGTGGGTATTTTCAACTACCTTCTTAGTGTTGGTTTCTAATTAAATTTCATTGCAGTTAAAGAACACAGTCTGTATGATATAGATTCACAGAAACTTGTTGAGATTTTTACTGTGAACTCATATGGTCAATCTCCATAACTATTCTATGTGTACTAAATATCTTTTTGGATAGACTAGATTGTTCATTAATCTTTTTTGGTTTAGATCTTTCATACAGTTATGAATATTTTGCCTCCTTGGCCTACCAGTTTCTGAAAGTGGTATGTAAAAATCTCCCACTATAATTGAAGATTTGTCAAATTTACCTTCTAAGTTTTTGGTTATGCAGTTAAGTGTATTTAAGCTTTATCTTATTTTTACCATTATTATGTAGGGTCATTCTCCAGTCCTATTAATGCTTTATGCCCTAAATTTTACACTGTCTAGTGTTTAATGTGGATAGTAGCTTTGTTTGAATATATGTGGTTTCATTTCAGAAATAGCTCCTGTAAGTTGCTAGATCAAAAAAAAAAAAAAAAATCCAATGTGATAATTTGTCCTTTATTAGATTGAGTTAATCAAGTTCTATTTATTGTAATTACTTTTAAATTTTGGGCTTATTTTTACCATCTTTTCTCTTTGCTCTTTCTTTCTTTCTCCTGCCTTCTTTTGGATTTGAAATTTTTTTTTTTTTTTTTTCCCTGTGATCGTCTTTTATTTCCCCTCTGCTGCTTTGGGAATCCCAAGATTGCATTCCGATTTCTTTAGTACTTACTTGGAAATTTTAACATGCATTTCCTTTTTTTTTTTTTTTTTTTTTTTCAACGTTTATTTATTTTTGGGACAGGGAGAGACAGAGCATGAACGGGGGAGGGGCAGAGAGAGAGGGAGACACAGAATCGGAAACAGGCTCCAGGCTCCGAGCCGTCAGCCCAGAGCCCGACGCGGGGCTCGAACTCACGGACGGCGAGATCGTGACCTGGCTGAAGTCGGACGCTCAACCGACTGCGCCACCCAGGCGCCCCTTAACATGCATTTCCTAACAAAGACTACGGTTACTCAGTATTTTTCTCCTCTCTCCTCCTGCACAACACTTAGCATGCTTTCACTGTCTCACATCTCCCACTTGGCCCCAGGTTAAATTTTTTTTTAATGTTTATTTATTTATATTGAGAGAAGAGAGCAGAGATGAGGGGCAGAGAGAGAGTGGGGAGAGAGAGAATCTCAAGCAAGCTCTGCACAGTCAACACAGAGCCCTATGCAGGGCTCCAATTCATGAACCGTGAGATCATGACTGAACTGAAATCAAGAATCGAAGCTTAACGGACTGAGCCACCCAGGCGTCTCGTCCCAGATAAATTTTTTTTTAACTGTGAGCTAAATTTAGTTTTACTTCTTAAATTAAAAAAAAAAAAAAAAAAAAAAAAAAAGCTCGTTTAAGAGTAATCTGTAGTTAAAGTTACTGACACATGTTGCCCAGGTCTATGTTCTTGTTTCTTGCATTGCCACTTCTCCTGTGTCTGCTTGCCTTTTGGCTAACGTACACAGGCAGGGGCGGAACCGGGATTCAAATGTAGGTTTGCCTTCAAAGTCCTTGCTCTCGATCACAGCAAATTAACTGGTCACAGATATAGGGAAAGGTATTCTGTGTGTGCAGGGCAGGGGGCAGAGCCCGAAGATAAAGGGCAGCTGGAGAGGAAGAGGGGAGGAGCAGCACGGTCTGAGAGAAGGCGTCACAATAGTTCTGACACTGTACCCTGGAAGACAGGGTTCCTGTATCAGAAAAGCCAGTACAACAAACTCATGAGACATGAAAAGAGCGTATATACATAAGACATAAATAAACACAGGGAACTGAGGGTACAATAGTGAGTCAAGGCTCGGGCCAGAAAGGGAAACATAGCTGCACCCCTTTAGGACCCATGTAGGAATGACAGGGGGGTTCCTAGCACCTGTATACAGTGTCTGCCACGGAGCAGGTGCTCAAGATATTTATGGAAGGAAAGAAATGAAAGCAAGGAAGAAAACAAAGGATGGAAATAGAAAAGGGAAGGGAGGGGGAAAAACGAAGGAGAAAAGGAAGAAAATAATAGTAGGAAGGAAATGAAAGGAAATAAAGTCAAAAAAAAGGAAATGAAATAAACGATCTTCTTTTATTTTGTTTTTGTAATGTTTATTTTTGAGAGAGAGAGAGAGAGTGTGTGAGCAGGAGAGGCAGAGAGAAACAGAGAGACAGAGAATCTGAAGCAGGCTCTGGGTTCTGAGCTGTCAGCTCAGAGCCCGACGCGGGGCTCAAACCCACAAACTGTGAGATCATGACCTGAGCCGAAGTTAGACGCTCAACCGACTGAGCCACCCAGGTGCCCCATAAAGGATCTTATTTTACAAAGATCTGTATATGCATCTGTATGTTTGTAAATGGGAAAGAAAAGACAAAAGATGCATATCAAACCATTAATGTTTACGTCGGGCAGAGCGTTTGTCTTGTGCACGTCAGCCATGTTTAAGGTTTTCCCAGTGAGCATGCGTTGTTGGAAAATCAAGATTTAGAAGCTAAAACTCGGCAGTAGCAAAAAAGAAATGAAGAGAGAATAAGGAAGAAGCACCTGGTGTGGCTTGTTGTGAAGCACACTCACGTGAGCCCGTCCTCACTATCCCTTGTGGGGCTGCCTCACTGCCTCCTTGCCCACCTCCAGGGACACAAACTGTCTTCCCGCCATCTCGAGCCCATGAACCTCTGCAAAGTCCAGGCCCAAGAAGGGAGAAGGGAGAGAAGTCCCACAGGAGCCAAACTTCAGGCGGCCCTGGAATTGCTCGGCCCTGCATTCTCCCAGGAGGCCTGACTCCCTTTCAGAAGACCCAATCCTCACCCACTGGTCTCATTTCAGCTGCAAAAGAGCAGCCTTATCAGAGTATTATAAGCCAAGTATCTGTATGAGAGAGACACATATACGCAGTATCGAAAAAAAAGACTCTTCCTTCACAGATTATGCTCATGAAAACAGAGGAAAGGCTTCTCTCCTTTGTCATCTTTCACGGTTTTCTCATTACGCTAAGACTGACAGAAGTTCAATCCCTTGAAGGAAAGAGTGACAGACGAGTCCATTTTGTCCTCTGTAACCCAGAACCGCTGTATGTAATCCTAGTTTTCTATATGTAAGAAAACATATATGTTTATGTATATGTTTACGTATATGTTTATGGCCCATGTTGTGGCCATAAAAACAAACTCCTACACGGAGCATGGGTATGGGTTTCTATCACTCGAGAGATACAGATAAGAAGGCGATAAACCGAAAGCTTTCTATTACATGCGTGTGGCTGGGGGGGTTTGAACCTCAACACTATTGACATTTCGGGCCAGATAATTCTCTGTTGTGGCAGCTGCCCTGCGCCCTGCACATTAGCAGCAACCCTGTCCTCTCCCCACTTGATGTTTGTAACACACACACACACACACACACACACACACACACACACACACACCAGCTGCGGCAACCAAAAATGCCTCCGAAATCATTATAGGTACCCGGAGGGCCAAAACTTCTGGTGGCTGAGGACCACTGATGGAGCTCCCAGTTGCAAAAATGGGTTAGTTTATCTTTCTACCAGTAGACATTTGTGCTTTGCAGGTATTCTGGGTTTTGAGATGTGCTGCAATGCCAACAGCAAGGTGGAGAAAAAGCTACGTGATAGTCACAACTGTATTTATTCCACAGCTTCATGCCATATCATGAAACAGGCAACATAAACAACACGAAAGTCACATCTATATTCAGCAAAGACCAAAACATAAACAATTGAAAGTGTGCAGTGACCCTAACTTATAGATGTTCTCCCTTACAGTGATGTTAATATCAGAGACGCCAGACTCCCCTATATTCTTGATATTAACTTTGTAATAGGAGTGATAAGGATTCAGCAGGAAAGCAAAGCTAAAATGTATCTTGGGCAGGGGTTGGGACCACTTACTGATTAATGTGGCATTCGTGTCTACTTGCCAGAAACCGCTTCAGATTTAAGTAACCCAACACTGTTCTTTTTTCTGTATCCGTAATAGTTTGAAAAACATGTATCTACAGCTGCATTTTACTTTATATTCCATTTTAGATACAGGATACATTTTAAATGTATTTGAATGACCAAAGGATCAAAATATCCTTTGCTTCTGGCTCAGAATAGTTCAATCTGTCATTACAAAAAAAAAAAAAAAATGAATTAACACTTAAAAAATAGGTTAATGGAATTAGAAATTCGTCTTCCTGTTTTATGTTGCCCTCTTGGAAGGCAATTCCCCTGTAGCTGTAAAGCTATAGATTTAATAGGCTAATGGGCGGTTACCGTTCTTGTTATTGGGCTGATTCTTCTATTCAGTCTCTATCTTTAGAAAGTCTTAATTGTTGTCGCCACACAATTTCCTGACATTAAAGGGGGGAAAAAAATCAAGTGACATGGTAACTAGAAGAGAAAGGCAAGCTGTGACGATCTCTGCAGCAATTTCTCAAGCCCTGTTTCCTCTTTGAAGATTCAAAAATCAAATAAAAACGACTCTTCTGTATTTCTAATGAAAACAATGAGCAGTGACTTCTGAAACCTGTTCTAAGCCAAATGAACTCCTTACCGTGTTATGAAACAGTAAACACGCTTTGATCAATATATTAGCTGTGCAAACACAAATATGCTATAGTAATACCACAATGTAAGCAAACCTGACTGACCTAGGCTAAGGCGTCCTAAGCCATAAGAGATGTTGAAGCCATTAGTGTATGTGAAGAAAAGCCAGATGGCTTTACCACTCCCCAGAAATGGCACTCTTTGAACTCTTACAGAAGAGTTGCATATGCATAAATCCCCTAAACACAAAGAAATCTTACAAATTTATTCTTTTTTTTTTTTTTTAATTTTTTTTTTTCAACGTTTATTTATTTTTGCGACAGAGAGAGACAGAGCATGAACGGGGGAGGGGCAGAGAGAGAGGGAGACACAGAATCGGAAACGGGCTCCAGGCTCCGAGCCGTCAGCCCAGAGCCCGACGCGGGGCTCGAACTCCCGGACCGCGAGATCGTGACCTGGCTGAAGTCGGACGCTTAACCGACTGCGCCACCCAGGCGCCCCTCAAACATTTTTTTCAAGGGATTATTTTGCAATGCGATTTTTTAAACAATGTTTTCTTCTTATCGTTAAGACTTAAACACTACAGGTTTACTTACATTTAAAAAATATATTTTTTAGAGTGAGAACTCTACTTTCTCAGAAAAAGAACCTTGTGATTTACAGTAACACACTGAAAACTTCGATTTTTCTTCATATGTGTACGCCTCATCTTTCAGCTAAGGGGATTGGTTTTCAACCACATGTAATAGAAAAGTGCGTTGAAATGGTAGCAGGAATTAATTCTTGGAATTTAACCAGTCAGACTTCAGAGAGAAGTAGTTTTTGGTCCAGAACTGGAAAAATACCCACAGTTTGCGAGTGCGTTCACTGCCCCTCCCCTGTTCTCACCTCCTCTCCAAATTATATTCGTATTTCACAGAGGGGAAGGCAACTACCTCAACGTTTATCCTGAATGGGACATCCTTTTTTTAAAGAAAGAAAAGTGACTTTCTAGTTTTAGTCCAAAAAACAAAACCAAACAAACAAAAAAAACCCTCACACTCGGAGAGACGACTTCCGCTAAGAAAAATCCCCTCTGCAGCGGCTGGCTCCAACTGGGCAAGCTTGCGCCGTGCAGATGTTGAAGCGGCTCTCGGGTGCACTGGGGAAGCAAGAAGAAGTAGACGATCCACAGCCGCCTACGCCGGCTTCCTTCCCAGGGGCACTTTTGCAGGGTCTATGGAGCTCAATCACTTTGTACGGCAACTGGGATCCCAGGCAGGGGCAAGGAATCCCAGAGCAGCTTAGATTTCTTCCAGCACCTCTGCAAGGAGGAAGACTCCTTAAGGAGTAACGGTTATTTCCAACAATTATGTGGCCCTCGGCCAAAAAAAAAAAAAAAGGGGGATGAAGAAGCATATCTGCAGTGAGAGAAAACACAAGATGTTTCATCCTTTCAAGATTTCAAGCCACCTAAAGTTGAGCTTCCTTGGACCTTTGTTATGAAAGGGGGGGGCGGGGAGGGATGGTGGGGACAGGATGGTCAAGTTGAAGAAACACAGAACTTAGTTAACAGACAATCCGACCGCTGTAACGTAACCCATTCATTTGCAGGGTTTTAAAGGAATACAATGTGTACGACAGTAATACCACGTTCAAGGGCACTGTACGCTTCCATTTTACATCAGTATACATTCTCACAAGCTCTTTCGGACATTTTTCAAACTCAAATAACTGTATTAACGATATGGTGTGACTAAAAACAAGCAGCCAGAAAATATTCTTCCTGACTTGAGGATAACTAATGCTATGGCAGATGCCATTTCCCTAGGATAAATCAGAAAGGAAAAGGCTATAAACATATAGCCCCATTAAAATAATAAAAATGTCCAGATTACTATTCCCCACAAACTTGTGCTTTTAGACTAATCATCTTCCATGGGCAGTAAAAAACAATATGTAGATGCATATTTGAGTCGTTTCTGTAGTACTTGAATTTATAATACCATTACAATCATTAATTCTTACTTGATCAGAAAACCATTCTTACACCCTCATATAAGCACTTGTAAGAATTTACTGGATATAGGGGTGCCTGAGTGGCTCAGTCGGTTAAGCGTCCGACTTCGGCTCAGGTCATGATCTCACGGTTTGTGAGTTCGAGCCCTGCATCAGGCTCTGGGCTGACAGCTCAGAGCCTGGAGCCCGCTTCAGATTCTGTGTCTCCCTCTGTCTGCCCCTCTGCTGATTATACTCTGTCTCTTGCATTGTCTCAAAAATAAATAAACATTAAAAACAAATTAAAAAAAAAAAGAATTTACTGGATACAATAATGAAAACAATAACGATGATGTTACAATTTATTGTGCAGGCTTGTCATGATTCAAGCACAGTGCTGAGAGTTTCAGATACAGTCACCTCACGGTGATATTATCCCCATTTTATTGACGAAGAAAAAAGGAATTTTATAGATGAAGATGAAGAATTATAGATGAGGGAGAAGACAAGGGTTAAGGTCCCTGAGGTAGTAAATGGCACAGCCCAAATTTAAACTTTGACTCTAAGGTCCATGCGCTAGTTATTACTATGCTCCACTGACTTCACTGAAAATGATATTTGCACGTTAATTTGGAACATTTTAAGCATTTCTGAAACCAATTTTAAAGGTTTATCCTACGTTGTCAAATCATTCGATTCAGAGAAAAACAACTTCTCCACGTGAGATGTTGGTTAAATCTCACTTACATTGTTCATAATCCCTTTTTCTTCTCTACTGATTTTTTAATAGCTAGAAAAAAGCTCATTTCAACCTATAGTTTTAGTAATGCAGTGATTCCCTGAATGCGTTCCCACTCTAGGTACCCTAAGTTCCAGATGTCTATCTTTCTGTGTCCTGCTTGATCCTCAACACTACAAGTCAAACAGCTAATAGATAATTAATTTTATGTTATGTAAGAGATGCTGAGGCATATAAACACTCAACAATGCCTGCAAATGCAGAAAAAGAAAACCTATCCATATCGATGATAAAATATCAAGCAAGAAAATTTCAAGCCTCAAAGGCTTTTGTTGATAGTTTGACAATATTCTTCTAAGACAGTGCAATTCGCCACAGCAGAGAGAAATATACGAGGCAGAAGTTGTTGACATATGGGGTGTGCATAGAACTTCTGGTTAATGCAAGTTCCAAGATATATAAATAAAAAACAATGTGTGAGTTGGTGGGAAAAAACTGTAAGGCAAGTTGATTTTTTAATTAAAAAATTATGTAACAATGTAGCGTAAACAATGCTAATGAGCCAAAAGTCCCATGAGATTAGGACTGTCTCTGCTTCATTTTAACATCCCACTCACTTTCCATGAGTGTACATCCACGCGCTTGAAATACCTCAAGCAGAACGCTTTTCATAAAATAGGGTTTTGAGGGATTTTCTTTGTCCTTGTTTTTAATAGCTCACCATGTTCCGCTCCAGTTGTCAACCTGATGATATATGACATTGGGGGGGGGAGAAAAAATGAAACAAGCCCTAAAATCTTTAAATGAATCACCGGGCAATAAATACCTGGAAGTTCTTCATAAATTTCATCATCAGGTGGCTGGCTGCTGGTTGGCAGAGGATGGTCCACGTCATCATACAATTCCCCTCTTTCGTCGTTGTCTTCAGGAATAACATCAGATCCCATGTCTGAAAAAAACGTGGTTCATCAGGCAAATTTTTTAAGAACGCGAACGTGGTTTTCAAAACCATATTTTCTAAACTGATGCAGCCCTACAGAGTCACGACATTATCATATGCTATATCCTTAACTTGGAACATTGTTAAAAAAAAAAAAAAATGATCACTACACAAACGTGTGAATTGCAAAGTTGCCAGTTGGTACTTAGAGAAGAAACACTTTTATAGCTCTGAAGTGCACCATCATGTTCCCTCGGTCGTCCTCATAGGAGCCAACGACCTTTTATACTTGAAAATCCAAATTCATTCAGTTATTCAGTATTGAAAGACTGCCGTGACTAGACCGATTGATTGCTCTTACCGCGTAATACAAATTTCAGCTGCTGTACCCACTGCTCAGCATCTTTGGGAGACGCTGCTGTGAACTGATAAAAAAATAAACAAGAGTAAGAAAAATCCCCACGTGAAATATGAAAGGCATGTCATACTCTTATCACTTCTTTAAGACCATTAGTAATTCTTTTCATGTCTCATACTACTTTTCTTGCAAGGATGCTCCTTATAATGTACAGTTAATTTTGACAAATTTACGTAATTGAAGCAGAGGATGATGGATTTGAAACTCTGATCAGCAGCTGGCAGCTGTGCAGGAAAAAAAGCTGCTTCTCTTCATCAATGTCAAAGACAGAACTGATGAACAAAATTTGCCCTTGACAATTAGAAGACACCCATGAATTTCTTTAGACTGCCGGGTACACTTTTCTTAAAAATGTTCTTGTCAGATTCCAACACACTACCTGACAACTTAATTAACTGGCTTTCAACTGCAATCTCAGATATTTAAAACTTATTAAACATACATTCCATATTGATGCTAGCTGATAGCTCTCGAATCACAGAGCTGATATGTGCCTTTAACTTCATTTTCTCCCACAACCCTAAGCAATACAGTATGCATTAACGCTCGGATATTTTTCTTTTGATAATTTTACTCTTTCTGCTATGTAATTCTTTTAAGTAATCACACAGTTCTATTAAAACAGATATAAAATGCAACATGTGAAGTAGTTGATAAATTACATATTCGCTTGTTCACTTTCGAGAAGGTATCACTTGAACGAATCTGAAATTTTAAAAAAAAAATGTACTTCCTCTTATATGAATGTTCACTGTATAAAGATCAGTATTTTTTATTGTTATTAACATGTCAAGGAGGGTTGTTTTAACGAAATGTTAATGTCTTTATAAATGAAATCAGGACCTTTTATCAACTTAATTTCAAAACAACACAAAAACTCCAACCTGATAGATCCGTTTATCAGGAGCAGAGATTTCAAAACAGCAATCCTTCTTTGCATCCTTCCTGAGGGTGTTATTCATTCTGACATTGTAGCCGTCTATTGCGAATTCACCTTTCTGTTGCTTGTCTGTTGAAGATAAAACGAAAGTCAGGCTTTCCTTTACTGCAGTGAATATAAATGCCCAGTTGATTATCTTTTATTTAGATTTTCTTTGTCAATTCTTGGAAGGGGTTATGCTTTGTTCGTATTGTTTTCATAGTATTTAATGTTTAAAATAATATTTCTAGCTAACACTTTTAATTCTAAAATTACAGAAGTGTTGGGGATGGTTGGGTTTAAAAAGGATATCTTAGGGAATGAGAGGAAGACGTCTGCAGACGTCTTACACAGTCTTATTTTTATACAGTCTTATTCAGACGGAAGTATGGAAATAGGATACTTACGTGTAGGGAAAATCCAAGAATGGGAACTCAGAACTTGCTAGAAAAACCTGCTACAAATCCATGGCTCTCTCAGATTTATGAGCCAGTGGGGAAACCTGGAGTCGAAAACTCACTGGGCTTTTTTTACCACCATCCCTTCTCATTACCGCCTTCCAACATCCCACCTCTGAAAAGCTCTAAATCACAGGTTTTCTTCCCAAAAAATATCTCCTAAATTGGTACAAACTGAAATTTTACAAACCGTAAATTTAAAAAGCAAAGCAAAGCACCTGGGTGGCTCAGTCTGTGGAGCATCCGGCTCTTGATTTCAACTCAGGTCATGATTCCAGGTCACAGGATCAAGCCATGCTTAGCCACGCTTAGCGCGGAGCCTACTTGGAACTCTCTGTCTCTCTCTGTCTCTCTGTCTCTCTGTCTCTCTCTCTCCCCTCTCCCCCTACCCTGCTCACACACTTTCTCTCTCTAAAATAAAAAAAGTAAACATAAAAAGAAGTGATTTAAAAGCATAAAATAAAAGGCAAAGCAAAACAAAACTACTAATTATAAAAACTTACGAGTGGAAAACAAAGCATTTGGATGGAGAGGGACGTAAAGCCTGCACGGAAGTATTAGTTGCTGAAACAAAACCAAAGAAAAGTAGGCTTCTTAGCCAGTCAGTGAATGGTAAACTAGGAAAGCACATCTGAATCCTGCATGATGAAGATCCAAAAGAAAAGACAACTTGAGCTTTAGTCAGATATTATTTAAAAAAAAATTTTTTTTTCAACGTTTATTTATTTTTGGGACAGAGAGAGACAGAGCATGAACGGGGGAGGGGCAGAGAGAGAGGGAAACACAGAATCGGAAACGGGCTCCAGGCTCCGAGCCATCAGCCCAGAGCCTGACGCGGGGCTCGAACTCACGGACCGCGAGATCGTGACCTGGCTGAAGTCGGACGCTTAACCGACTGCGCCACCCAGGCGCCCCCAGATATTATTTTAAAGACAAATAAAGTCGGAATACAAGAAAAGATTTAATACTATGAAACCGAAATAAAATTAGTCTGCTTTCCGACTCACCCAGTTATACCATTTTGATAGAAAAGCTGTACAACTATATATTTACTTCCTAGATTAACACACAATATTAAAATCATGAGTAAGGGCAACTGTCTCTTTTACTGAGCTCGGGGGAAATACAGAAGTGCTTCCAGATCATGGGGTGGAGGGGTCTCTTGGCTCTGTGCACCAATAAAATATTTATCGCCTTTTCTTAAATATACTGATTTAATGCCTGAAGTAACACACATTTTTAAAAAGTTATGAAGATCATATCTTGTTCAAAACATCAAATGAGGACAAAAAAATCTGAGTTAGAAATTCCTGACTGAAATCTGGACATTCTAATCATATTAAGTCATAATTTACATCCCTTTCCATGATCTAAAAATTAGAAGCTTGCCTCGTGGAAAAAGCCCACAATATACTCCGTGATGTTCTGGAAAAAAACAACAAAAATTAGAGCAGCGTTTCTCATAGTGTGTTTTATGAGGTATTAATAGGTTTCTAGGACAAAATAAGTTCGGGAAATGTTGAGCTAAAAAGAGTTAACCAGGTTTTGTTAATCCAGGCCTTCTTGAGGCCCTTAATACATTTACATAATGCTTGCATTTCCACGAGAGGGATGCAGGACATGGCCTTTCCCAAAATTATTTGTACATGGAACCCTTTTTTCATAGAACATTCTATGAAACTGGTACTCCCAGGACACATTTTACAAAACATTTAACTGAAAAAATAATATTGGGGAAAGATTATTAAAATAATGAATGGTTAAGCATTGTTGCTTAACCTTAAATCCTTAAAGAAGACTAAGTCATTCATTCATTCAGGGAAAAAATTTATATTGAGCTCTTAAAACAACTGAGGGAGTATTGTAGGTATGGTGGGACAAAATTTAGTTAACACCTTACTAGACCTTTCCTGCCTTCCCAGTGCAACACATACCCCCCTGCCCCCACATACACACAATACAAATTTAAGTGCTCCAGGAATATTTACCCTGTGAGTGATCCACTAGACTGACAAAAGATTTCATTACAAAAAATGGAAGTTGTCAGAGGCCAAATATTAAAGCCACACAGGGCAATTGTGAGAGAGGTCTTTAAACTTTCCAAGAAAAAAAAAAAGGAACTTCAAAGACCAGATGAAAGAACGTGGCTCCCTTGCTGCACAAGGGCTCAAATGCTCTCATCACTTGGTCCATCTCATTTAAAGCCCATGCTTTCTATCTGTAACCTGGGTCTGAAATGCTTGGCAATGTAACATCAGTTGGGATGGAAATGCGTAAGGAGTGGTTTACATCTGGAGATGTAAAATCAGCACTATAAAGACTGAGTTAAGAAGAGCTGCAGGGAGCAAGAAACTTTCTTGTGCAAGATTATCTAGAAATAAGACAACCAGGCAGCCAAATTAGGTGACCTCTCCTTAGACTTGCTGATCCACTTTAGACCAAACCCCCAGAAATACGCTATGGGGCTTTGTATCAGATCTTCTGTTAGAATCTAAGAGGAAGACATAACCAACCTCTCTCTAGTGAGATAAGCCAGAGAAAGGCCACGAATCCAACACAGAAGTAAGCACCCCAGATTATAGAGACAAGGATATATAACATCCAGACAGAAGTAAAAGAGGAAAAGCAAACAAATTAACACAGGTGCCAAAAAATACCATGTGCTACAAAAACATAACATAGCATTCAAGATATAGAAAGCAAGAGCGCACAAGGAGAAACAGATATAAACTTAAATGATTCTGTATCTTTTAAAAGTAAAAAAAAAAAATTTGAGAGAGATGAAAGATGAAACAATGTAATATAAAATAAAAGAGAGATGGCTGTGACAGAAACTGGAATAGAGCTGGGAAAATAAGGGAAAAATACCGTATAAGGAAATGAAAAATGCAGCAGCAAAACAAATGATTTATTAAAGTGATGAAAAGTTGAAAATTTTGAACATCGCTGAAAAATCAAATCAGATATACCTCAAACATTCTACCCCAATAGGTAGGGAAAAAAATAAGGAGGAAGAGAAACAAAAGAGAAAGATGACAGACATGGAAGACTAACAAAAATAAAACATAAGAAAAAATGGGTGCTCCAGAAGAAGAGTAACAAATAACACAGAGTCGATAACCAAAGATACAACAAAAGAAAACCTCACTCAGCCAAAGAAAGACTAAGACTAGGCGGTGTTTTCTAACCAAGTAAAACTAATAATAAAAATAAACCAATACCTAGACCTATTCAGCTGACAGTTGACTATTTGGGAATAAATAATCATATACGCATGCAAGTGAGGGTAAAGGTATGGAACCAGAAAGGCTGAAGAGAATGGAGGGAAATTCATAATTCTTTCTCTTTCTCAATAGCTTTTGTACATGCATGACCATAAAGTAGCCATGTTTCTTTTTTTTTTTTTTTAATGTTTATTTTTTAAGAGACAGAGAGAGTATGAGTGGGGAAGGGGCAGAGAGAGACAGAGAGAGAGGGAGAGGGAGATACAGAATCCAAAGCAGGCTCCAGGCTCTGAGCTGTCAGCACAGAGCCTGATGTGGGGCTCAAACCCATCAGCCATGAGATCATGACCTGAGCCGAAGTCGGACACTTAACTGACTGAGCCACCCAGGCACCCCAGTAGCCATGTTTCTAATCAGACAATGTGGGACAAAAAACTCAAGATATGAAATGGGTGTAGTCATGGCTTTGATAAGACTCTGCTCCTCTCTCTTCACATTAGCATCTCTTCCAGATAGAGAAAAAGGAGAAAACCATAGCATTATAGGGCAATCCATAATAATATATATGTAGATTAATTCCACAATGCCTTCTAGGATAGTTTCAAGAACACTTCTTGACTTGAGACGAAGTGTTAAAAACAGTAGCATGCCAATTAAGTCATATAAGTTGATTTACCCAAAACTGCAAAAGACTAATAAATATTGCATTTATGGGAACTTCCGAAATAGCAGAAGCTTATTCCTTTAATTGCCAAACATCTGTAAAATGTTAGTCATTATAATGGAAATCTTTCTGAAAGATATACTTCCCTGACTTCTCAAACAATTCTTTCAAACATAATTTAACATTTTCTTGACAATTTAGTAGTATTATTTGAGTATTTAGCTTTTATAACATTAATGCCTTCAGGATTTTTGAGGTATTTGTCCCTCTATCAAATTTCCTTCAGCTTCTATTTCACACTTTAACCTTGCCCATATCATGCTGTTCAAATTTAATGTCTACAGAACTGAAGTCTGCCAGGAGAAACCAGATAATAAAATCTATTAAATCAGTAACTTCATTTTACACAATTCTAATTCAGTAGGTTCAAGGTAAAAAGCAGGCGGCTCTGATCTCTTACAAAACAAAATGCGTGAGGTTAATGATAGCAATTTCCTTCTACTTTTTCACTGGCTTTTAGGTTTACAGCTGTGTTCTGGGTTTGCTAAGTGTCCAAAAGACAACTCACACTTCCTGAGCTCCTTCTGTAGGCCAGGAATTTAATAACATATCTCATCTATTCCACAAAATAATTCTGAGAGGAAGACGTTATTTATTACATCCCCAGCACTGATGGAAAAACAAATCTTAAAATAATTGATTTGCTCATGGCCATATAACCAGTAGATTATAAAAGCCAGGACCCTAACCTAAGTCTGAAAAAAGCCTTGTTTTTTCAACCATTTCACATTGTCTCCTGGAAAGATGTTTCTCAAAGTATATTTCAAGAATCGCCAACTGTGTTAAATCTTGGGTGACTATTAAAAATGCAGAAATGGCTACTACCCTGCCCTTGCTGTGTGGAAATCTCTGGGTGTGGGTCTGGGAAACCAAAGTTTTAGCAAGCAACCCAGGTGATTTTGACACACACTAATGTTTGAAAAACCACTGTTCTAGAACATGTAATTTATGAAATCTTGCTAGAGAAGATGAATGCTATCTTGCATTTCCTTCTGCAACTTGGGTCTGACTTTCTCAGCTTGCTTCATGGGCCCCTCTACCCTTGTCTATCTCTTCAATGTTTTTTTTTTTTGTTTTTGTTTTTTTTTTTATTTTTGGGACAGAGAGAGACAGAGCATGAACGGGGGAGGGGCAGAGAGAGAGGGAGACACAGAATCGGAAACAGGCTCCAGGCTCTGAGCCATCAGCCCAGAGCCCGACGCGGGGCTCGAACTCACGGACCGCGAGATCGTGACCTGGCTGAAGTCGGACGCTTAACCGACTGCGCCACCCAGGCGCCCTTACCCTTGTCTATCTCTTAAACAGCCATGATGCATTATGTTCTAATTCTTGCTCTTTTCCTGCTTTACGGTTTTCTCTGGGCAACCTTACCCAATCCTTAGGATTCAACTTCTATTCGTATCTTGTGATTCATAATTCCCTATTTTTAGTCCAGCTTCAGGATTTTACATCCAAATCTTTATCTGCCCAGTACATATGTTTCATTTCTTGAATGTCTTATGGGCACAATGACTAGAACATGCCCACAATGGAGATCACCTTATCTCCACTCCTGCAACACTTGTGATCTTTCTTGTTGTGTCCTCCTTCTCGATCAATGGCACCTCCATTAACTGAAGACTCCAAACCAGAAAACGGAGCATCATTCTTGATTTCTTCCTTTTTCCTCATCCACTGCCCCATATTCTTTCCCTCTCCTCCGTCGCTACCTACCAAAATCCAATCAGTCCCGTTTTTCTTACAAATATGCTTGCTTTTTCTTTTTTGCTGGCTCTCAGAAAACAGGTTTTAAAACACCAACCACTCTCCTACCAATTTCAAGATAACAACTAAATAATTCCTACTAAATACAGCAACTAAATAATTTCAGATCATTTAGCATCCCTATAGGTTGTGGGCATTGGTCATTTGAAGATGCCTGACATCTGACATCTAAGTATCTTTCCTATGTCAGTCCTGAGATTGTTGGGGGCCAGAGCCAGCTTCTCACCACAGAAGATGGAGGGAGGGAGGGAGGGAGGCTTTTCCCTGGTCTAGGTCAGTCAATCAGATGCTCTGAACTGGAACCTAAATCCAAACTGACTAACAAAAGAATCAGGGGAGAGCTCTGACACCATCCTCGTGTCCGTGGCATTGCACAATGGCAGGGCCAGCAGTGTGTCCCAATGAGACTCTCGTTGGGGGCAGAGACTGGGCTGAAGTTCTAGGTACCTTACCTCTCTCAGTCCTTGCTTTCTGAGCCTGGTTGTTTAGCCTTCCCGTCAAATCTGCCTGAGAGCCAATATTCTTCCAATAATTTCCTTTTCTGCAGAGTCAAAGTTGGTTTCTATTGTTTATACCAAGAATGTTAACTTGGTACAAATGGCTAGCGAAGAGAAAAGACATACAATGCGTGCAGAAATTTTTGTTAACATCTGCTTCTTATATTTAAGAAGGCCTTTCTCCTGGGTGAATAACTCTTATTTCCATATGTTTTAATGCTTATTATTAGTAGGAAAAAGGAAAATATGCCCCTTAACACTAAGCCTTTGCATTAAACTTCATCAAACTGATTAACAAGTTGTTCTAGGCCCTCAGGTAAAGATATATGAACATTTTTCGTTGTCTGTAAAGCTCACAGAAATACAGCTGCCAGTGCTAATTCAGCCACGTGAAATACACTTCTGGTGTTTTGAATTATACTGTGAGGAAATATCAAATTATTACTATTTTAAATGAAAAATACTATATGCTACATATATATTGGTTACTTAGGGGCCCCAAGTGGCTCTGACTAATAAACCCGGGCAATATATATGAGTCCAAAGGGAAACACTCTAGTTAGAATTAAAAGTGCGGCTCATATGGTCTTGCGGTAGGAAATCTGAGGTATTTCCAAAACCTTCTGTTTTTCTTTAAAATAAAATTACACCACAAGCATAAAAATCAAGTGGTTTTTGAACACATTTTCAACCATAGGTATACACGCAATTAAAAAACAAGGTAGCGCGAGGTAGTAGGGAATAAACAAATTACAGGCATTTCTGTAAAACGGGAATCTAAAGCCTGCCTCTATTTTTTTTGGCTATACCTACTGTTTTCCTCTACAACTGGAAATCGGACAATTATGATATGGTCTATTAGACTAACATAACATATAGCTATTGTTAAGATAAACATTACACAAAGATTCTCTTACTATCCTATACATATTAGCCTCTTGGAGCCTCCTATGATAATTAGAGAATGAGGGGCACCTAGGTGGCTCAGTCGGTTAAGTGTCCAACTTCAGCTCAGGTCCTGATCCTACGGTTTGTAAGTTCAAGCCCCGCATCGGGCTCTTTGCTAACAGCTCACAGCCTGAAGCCTACTTCAGATTCTGTGTCTCCCTCTCGCTCTCTGCCCCTCCCCCATTCACTCTCTGCCCCTCTCTCTCTCTCTCAAAAATAAATGAACATTAAAAAAAAACTCTCAGGTATCTCTAAGGCTGGATTATCTTTGGAACCTCAGTGCCTAGTATCTACAGCTAGCCAATAAATACTTATTCAACCAAAAAATGAATCAATGAGTGAGTGAATGAATGACTACCTTGATGGCACTCTGAATAGCTAAGACCTAAGAAGTTTGATGAATAGGATTTGTGACAATCAAAGGAAGAAGAAGGAGATAAAAGGATGGATGTGATTTCATAAAGTGATAAAATATGTACTGTATATATACTTAAGGGCAGCCAATGACCATGAATAATACATATAAATGATATTTATGAGTACAAAGGTAAGTGCATTATTTTCCCTAGAGGCTGGAACTACGTTTTCTAAGCCATTACTACCCTGATGGGTCAAAATGTTTTTTGGCACACACCGTAAGTTATAAAATGTGAACTATGTTATCTGTCAAATAGTAACAAAGTACAGTTTAACCTAGTAAGTGGTATGGACTCCTTCTGTGCCTCTATAATCCATTTATCTAAATCCTGCTTAGCTGGAGGATTACAGTTCTCATATATCTAAATAGCTCTTTGCAAGGGCTAGACAAGTGGTTCATACGTGTAGTAAACCAGGCTGTACAAATCAGCTATCTAATTTCACAAACGAAAGTGAAACTTTCACGTGACAGGTACATTTTCCTAGAAAGAAAAGGATGCAAAGGAAGGAACTCAGCATCGTGCCAAATTTAAAAAGTGTTCAAAGACAGATTATTTTCTGAGTCCCCCGAAGAAGAACTAGCCAAAAATTCTAAAGGAAGCAGCCAAAAGAACCACAAAAACACACCTGAATTCTCAACGGAGACTTCAGAACAACAGGGAAGAGTTTGATGGAAATATACACCAGATCTTCAAATACCCACATGACAAAGGAACACTAGAAAAGTAATTTTTAAAAAGCAGTGGTGGTCTAGGTGGCTAAATGTACCACAAAATGGTTAAAACACAAATGCCAAGGGGCGCCTGGGTGGCGCAGTCGGTTAAGCATCCGACTTCAGCCAGGTCACGATCTCGCGGTCCGTGAGTTCGAGCCCCGCGTCGGGCTCTGGGCTGATGGCTCGGAGCCTGGAGCCTGTTTCCGATTCTGTGTCTCCCTCTCTCTCTGCCCCTCCCCTGTTCATGCTCTGTCTCTCTCTGTCCCAAAAATAAATAAATGTTAAAAAAAAATTAAAAAAAAAAACACAAATGCCAAAGATGTTATTGCCACAAGGTCCCATCAAATAAGAACAGAAGTAGGAATTTAACTAATAGCATCCACAAATAACTAGAATTTATTTACTGAAATAAATAGACTTACTTGAAACAAATATAAACCTTCCTTAAGTTTTGGGAAAGTTCTTGCTAATCTCTGGCCTAACATTTGGTATATACCAGTTAGGAGAAGGAGTGGAGGAAACGAACATTAGTAGTCATGGCGTCTTAAAGAAATCAGAAATGAGGGGGTGCTCGTGTGGCTCAGTTAGTTAAGCATCTGACTCCCGATACCAGCTCAGGTCATGACCTCTTGGCCACAGGATGGAGCCCCGCATTGGGCTTCGTGCTGAGCCTGGAGCCTGCCTGGGATTCTCTCTCTCCCGCTTTCTCTGCCCCTCCCCCACTCGTGTGCACCTGCTCGTGAGCGCTCTCTCTCTCAAAATAAAGGGAAAAAAAAAAAAAAAAGAGAAATGAGAAACCTAACTGAGCCGGAGTGACAAGGAGGTAAAGCCTCTCTCCCCTAGTCTTATGAAATAGAAGGTCTTTCTCTGTGGAAAAGATCTTGATCTCAGTTCACAATGGTGTGCATACTATATTTGTCATAATCATTTATACTTACGACCTATGGTAATCAATAACTGAGCTTGGGTTAATTTTTCTGATACAATCACCTACTTACCCTTAGCAGAAGAAAGAAGGCTGCCTGATGATAGCTGTTTATAGTTTATACTTCGCTGATGCCATTGTTCCGTTGGAATCTATTGTAAATTAGTGATGTAATGCAAACTAACCACTAAGTTAATTCTTAATTTGCTAATGCCAGTTGCCAAAAGGTAAGACCAACTTCTAGCATCACCTATGTGTTTCAAATTTATCTGAAATATGTACAATGATCCTATCTGCAAGGTTCTAGAATAAGGGAAAAAACCTAAACCCTGCCAGTGAAGTCAAATGAAACAAAACTTCCAAAAAACACTGATAAGGTAAATGATTCCATGGGAATCAGTGACATTGGACTTCTATGCCTTTTTTCTCCTTACGGGTCCTTTCCAGAAACAGATGCTAGCTATTTCTACATTACCTTTACTTTATAATATTCAACTTCTGACTTGCTTTCCCTAGAAAAAAAAGCAAAACTAAGGAAGCTGATATTCTTTAAATTTCAATATTTTACGCTTTATTTGTTCAAATACTGAGCTGTGATCAAGAGATGTATTAATTAGCAAGTAAAGTTATAAAATGTCTTAATGTTTCCAAATTGCTGGTTAGAGCGTGGACTCTACCATAAGCCTAGGCTCGAATCCCACACTGGCCACCTACCAGCTCTGTGACCCTGACCAAATTATTTAACCTCAGTTAATCCTCAGTTTTCCCAACAGCAAAATAAACAGAGCTAATAGTAGTCCCTACCTCACAGAGTTACTGCTGGACCAGTTAATATAGCTAAAGCGCTTAGAATAGCACTTTCTATATAGGTGTTTGCTGTTGTTATTCAAAAGAAGCTGAGAAAGGTATTGCACGTATTTCATTTCATCTAAATGTCTCTTTTAAAACATCTGAAAGAAAAAAAAATATCTTTTCCTCCCTTCAAAACTCTCACAACCCTAATGGTCTTAACTCCTCCAGAAATTCTACATTACCTTGGCTGATAAATATTTCCTAAAATGAAAAGCCACATAAATTTTCATCTCTTTCCTAATTCAATAAAACACAACTGTGTTGGGGCGCCTGGGTGGCGCAGTCGGTTGAGCGTCTGACTTCGGCTCAGGTCACGATCTCGCGGTCCGTGAGTTCGAGCCCCGCGTCGGGCTCTGGGCTGATGGCTCAGAGCCTGGAGCCTGTTTCCGATTCTGTGTCTCCCTCTCTCTCTGCCCCTCCCCCGTTCATGCTCTGTCTCTCTCTGTCCCAAAAATAAATAAAAACGTTGAAAAAAAATAAAAAAAAAAACACAAAAAAACACAACTGTGTTAACTTTTAGGGAATTCTGGAATTTGGAGCATTCGGCAAAGAATAAAATAGAATTACACAGTCTTAGACTATAAATATTAAAATGCTCAGTTAGCCTTTCTCCCTTTGTCTTCAGTTTATTCTGTACTAAAAAGGGGGTATAAAATGGCCCCTAAAACCCTTCCACAATAGAAGTCAGTATGATTGAACCCCAATACTACCTTTATCACTTCCATAATAATAGAATACAGTTTTGCTGAGGGCACACCACCGTTTCTGCCATTCGAATCCCAGAAAGCTGTGATCTACAATAAAAGGGGGAAAGGAACAGTTTAGATACTATGTATTACATATATAGTATAAATGTAACACCGTTAAAACGAAAAATCAGTTAAGGTGACTTCTAAGGTTTCTGCCAGCTCTAAAATTCTACGACTAATTAACTTGTAGCTTCTTCTCCAAGGGACAAACAAAACCAAAACACAAAAACAAAGCTAAAAAGGAATAAAGTGAAGCAGAGATGGGACTGCGACACTTGTGGCTAACACACCTTCCTGACAGGGACAGTCAAAAGGACATCTGACTACACAGCTTTGAGAGAAGGGATTCATCTGGGTCTCCTTTTCTCATCTGTTATAAAAGGGTGGGGGAGGAGGGGGGAGGAGTTGCCCTAGATGACGGCTACTATCTCTCTCAGCTTTAAAATTCAGCTAAGAAAACCAAGGGAAGCAAATGGAATATAAATAGAAAGGCCCAAGGGGACTACCTGGGAGAAAAGCAAAATGGTAATGAAGGGACTTTCTGTTTTCTGTTTCCCATATGATACCACCACCTCCATAGTTCATTTCCGTTATATGTTGGTGCTGAAAGAGCGAGACCATATGGTCAACTCCCAATTATCATGGCCAATGGAGAGGAACACTGAATGAATAACAGAAAATGGCAGACAATATGCCAGGCTTGATCGGAATCATAGCAGACATGGTGTAAGCCAGGTCAGGTGTGGGATAATCTGCTGCTCAGCTGGGTGGGAGAATGGTGAGAAATCCCATCCTTGCGAATACAGTCATGGCCCGCAGCCCTCCTCTAAGAGGCAGGAAACAGCTCCTGAATCATTTACAAATAATCAAGATTGGCAACCAGAAACCTGACCAAGTGTTCTGTTATTAAAAATCCTACAGAGCAGGGTGCCTGCGTGGCTCATTCGGTTAGGCGTCCAACTTGTTGGTTTCAGCTCGGGTTATCATCTCATGAAATATGGGTTCAAGCCCCACATTGGACTCCACACTGACAGTGCAGAGCCTGCTTGGGATTTGCTGTCTCTCCCTCTCTCTCTGCTCCTCCCCCGCTCATTCGCTCTCTCTTGCTCTCAGAATAAGTAAACTTAAAAAAAAATTATATAGAACTAAAAACTGTATTTTGTGGTTTGGATAATGTTGTTCAGATTTTCTTACAGTCTTAAAACGCTTTAATCACCTAAAGAGAATATTGGCTCCACATGTATACTGCAAGCATGTTTTATGCAAGGATAAAGCCATTTTTAGATTTTTCATTAGAATCTTACAGTTTACCTTTTCTGCGTTTCTCAAGGTAGCCAGCCTTTAAAACAAAAGGAAGGTCCTGTGCTGCAATTGGAGGAAACTGGTTTCCTGTAGGAAGTAGAAGAGGGAAAAAAAGTAGTGAGTAATCCATCTTAGAAAAACCAAGTACCAGACTGCATTAGATTCAGCATTCTTTTCGTTACCGAAATTATTTAAATTCGAGTCTATTAGCTTTGTCCATTCATAAACTTGTCCCTCTCCTATAAATCTCAAGAGCAAAAAAGTGTTCTGAGCGCCTATATGTTAATATATTATGCTCCTTCAAATACAGTAATATTATGTAGCTAGATAATCTCCACAGGGCAATACTTTACGATCCACCTTCTATAAGGAAACAATCGGGGAACTATTATCAATGAATGCCATAAACCCCTGAGAGAGAAGTTAGGAATTTTAAACAAATCACATATGCTTCTTTACATTTATATTAGATTAACTCTTCAAGGATTTTAATGCTTGTTGATTTTTACCTGCGTATCTCCATTCCTACCAAATAAATCATAAAATGATTTTTCCCCAAAAAATCAAATGCCAAAATTGGTTTCCCTAAATACATAGCAAATACTATCTCTTCTTGGTTGTACTCAAGGAGAAACCTTGTAGACATTCAACTGAATGCTTTAGGTTTTTCTAGGACATCTGAGAGTCCAAAACTAGGTTAAAAGATCTAAAAGAACTATCACAAACAAATATTAGATACCTACAAAAAAATGAAAGATTAAGCCAAAAGTTAAGTCAATTAGAAATCATATATTCATGGTCATGAATAATAGGTTACTCAATCATTTCACAAGTGTTCAATATTTTTACAAACTTCATTAGAAATATAATACAGTTATCTCAGCATTTTACTAGAATTCTAACAAGTGAAAACAACCAATCCAATACAAGTTTTTGTGGAATACACCCAATGGAAAAAACATCAATACAGCTTATGATTTTTTTTAAGGTGTTTTTTTTTTAAAGGAAGGAAGTTTATTATGTACAAATAGTAGGAAGTTTATTATGTACAGATTCATCACAGAATTACCAGGTTAAGTTTTTTGTTTTTTTAATAATAGTATAGGGATCGCAGTAATGATAAAATCACATTTTTTTCTTCAAGAAATAATGTTTAAAATAAAGATATTTGTCTTTAAGAAATAAAGCTTGAAACTAAACCCAAGGGGCACCATGGTGGCTCGGTCAATTGAGCGTCCAACTCGATTTTGGCTCAGGTCATGATCCCAGGGTCGTGGAATCCAGCCCTGTGTTGGGCTGCACATTGCACGTGGAGTCTGCTTAAGATTCTCTCTCTCCTCTCTCTCTTTCTTGCTCGCTCTTGCTCTCTCTCCCTCTGCTCCTCTCCCTCTCTCCCGCCCTCCCACCTTGTCTCTCTAAAACTCATTAATTAAAGTACCAAGTTCAGTTCCCTGGCAGATCAATTTTACTCAATGAACAAAACAATTATCATTAAAATATACCTTTAAACAGTGCACTGATTTTGAAATGTATATAAAATTTTAGGGAGAGCCAATGTAAACATCTGAGTAGTTGTTCAGTCAATGTATCCGTGTTTCCTTTTCTCAGAATAAATTTGATCCATACAAAGGTAAAAGTTATTTACTACAGTATTTTTGAACATAGAATAAAGATCACATAAAGAATCTTATTTTTGTGAACAAGTCCTAGTCAACCACTAAATTAAAGAAGGTAACTATGGTTTGATTTAGGTGTTTAAAAAAGAAAAAAATAATGACGAATAGCACTTTTGTTTTAGCCTAGGCTACACTGACAAAAAGTAAACAGAAATATTGTATCGTATAGAAACATGAAATTCTAGCTAACATAAAATTATTTAGGAAAATTTTCTTTCTAAATAAGATTCCCGAAAATCAAGGATTCACTTCTCCAACTAGCAGGATCATAGTTTAATTTCTGTGGCTCTTTGCTTGTGCTCAGGCTTTTACATAATTGGGATGTAGAATTCTTAAGTCAACTACACAAAATCTCATTGCAAGAAGCATCATACGGGTGGCATTTCAGAATGAGAAAGCAAACACATTCATTAAATATTTTAACACGATTATTGTAGGTCATGAAAAAATTTACAAATGGTTTGTTCACAGTAGTAAAACCAAGAATATTCACTGCACACATCCTATAAATATTTCTGTATCTTTAAGATGATGGAAACAAACTCTAAAGCACTGTTCATCTTAGATAAAATTAAACTGTAGAAGAAGAGGCCACTTTTCCATCTTAAGGTCTGATGATGCTGCTTTAACTGGACATGGGAGGCATTAATTACCTCCACGTGGCTAATAAGGCTCACTGCGAAGTCGTCCCATGACTCTCTCACTTCCATTGGGGCATAATAAATGTTCTTCACGTAAAAAATAAACACTCTAGGGGCGCCTGGGTGGCGCAGTCGGTTAAGCGTCCGACTTCAGCCAGGTCACGATCTCGCGGTCCGGGAGTTCGAGCCCCGCATTGGGCTCTGGGCTGATGGCTGGGAGCCTGGAGCCTGTTTCCGATCCTGTGTCTCCCTCTCTCTCTGCCCCTCCCCCGTTCATGCTCTGTCTCTCTCTGTCCCAAAAATAAATAAACGTTGAAAAAAAAAAATTTTTTTTTTAAATAAAATAAATAAATAAATAAATAAACACTCTAAATCCTAAAGAAAACTTTTTTCTGAAGGGAAACCGGTGCCTTTAGCATAATTTTCTAGTTTAGAAATGTACTGGTCCAAAAAAAAAAAAAAAAAAAAGGAGAGAGGAAAGAGGAGTAATAACATGAAAAGGGAATGAGAAGTTAGTAAGTGAATATACACATAACCTAGTGCTTTGGCCTTAAAGATTTCCACCTGATAAATCACAATAAAATTTGATGTCACAAGCAATACTTATTATGAACTTCAATTTCATGTTTCTAATATAAAATCTTTTATGTCATTCCTAAAGGGGGAAAAAAATCAAGTTTTTCTGACTGAAATCTCATTTTCCTAAATTTGCTATTTGTCCAATATCTAGGATTTGCTCAATGCACGTGTGAAGTTTTAAAGTGTATTTATTTATGTTTTATATGCATTTATATGTGCATTAATGTGCACATGTGAATTTTTTCAAAAAAGGTTTATTAATAGTAATCCCTTTAAGGACTTTAGATTTTAAGTTCTTAGAAGAACCATTTGAATTACTTGCATAGCACCATAACTATATAAACACTTCATACTTTTTAATGGTAGAAATTGAAAATTGGTAACAAGATATGACAAGTAGTAATTTCTCTTTAAAAAACATGCATTCTCACATCAGTTAGACTGCATATCACTACACCTACAACGGTCAACGGTATGTCACCATTGAAGAACATTCCGATTGATACAAAGAGTTAAGAGTCTGCAAATGTAGGTACAACGATACACGAAGAAAAGGAAGGTAAAGCTAATATAAACCTGTCCGGCAGGCAACAACACAGAGCCGCTAAACATTTGCCAAACACCAAAATTACATTATCTCACTACAGGAAACTATGCAACTTAGCCAATTACACAACAACAAATTCACAATTACACTGCCAGTTCTGTTTCACTATCAAAATTCATGCCTTGTCCCCGAAATCAGTTTAGCGCGGAGCCTGAAACCTTTGACACATAGTAGGCTTTTATTAAATGTTAGTTTTCATTATCACAAATAAATATCAGTACTACATGTTAGTGTAACTGTACCTATTAATACAAACGTAGGGGTTCCAATGTAAATGTAAGACTACTTAACAATGCCTAGAGAATTTTAATCAGAAAGATGGAAAAAAGCATGATTTGGTAACTGCATGGGTTAAGCATTATAGTTATTTTTAAAGCAGTTCAAAGATTTCCTTTTGGTTAGGTGAAAGTCAGTTGATGAAGAAATTATATTCTAACTAAGAGGAGAAAAAAAATTAACCCGTTCTCTAGGGCAGCCTATTTATATGGCAGACAATTACTTCATAGGTTAAGTGGCCACAAGTTTTTGGTACTCTGAGACAATAAGCATCTACTGACAAAGATTAGTTTCCTTTTTATAAAACGAGCATGTATTTCTTATATAATACTACTGGCTTTTCTAAAGCAGCTCAAAATATTAGACATTCCCTACAAGAATGGCCAAGGAATGGGTCTTTTTCCGATTTATAATTTGGGAATTTCAAACATGCAAAATGCTAACAAACAAGGTCACAATGAATTCAAATAAACAAGAATCAAGTGCCTACTATGTTCCTAGCAACTCAGTGGGAAAAAGGCAGAAGTGGAATTTTCTTATACTTAGGGTGGTATTTTATTGACAGGGCCACTTTTAAAAAAAGATAACTCAAGAGTTCAAAAATGTGTCTGGAAAATTTTGCCTTAAAAATAAACTATGTAGATAGTAGACATAGTATACCAGCAAGCTAAAGGAGTAGATTCTAGAATCTGAAAAAAAAAATGGAGAATTCCAAAGTATTAAAATAAAACACAAATTACCTAAAAACTAAGGTATTGCCCAATCTTAGCAACTTTATTATGTTATTGTTTTAACATTTTTCCTTGAATCTAATAAGAAAAATACTTGAATGCTTAAATACCTGCAATGTATTTAAGAAGTTAAAGTTTTAACTATTTACTTAACTAAAATTTTTCAAAGTGAAAAATTATTTCAACTTCAGAGAAAAATATGAATTTTCTTTTCTAGGAAGTATCACTTAGGTATATTTCACATTACTTTGGCTGGGTATAAAACCTATCTTAGCATTGTAAAGTAGACAGGTTCATTCCTGCAGAGAGGATAGGAAAAAATGGAAAAATAGGTGTAGACCACATAATGTTTTACTTGAAATACACCACAAAATGATTAACTCAGAAGAAAAGACTTTGAACATCCTGGGAATCCCTTCAGTAGAAGAGGGAGCGAGGGCGAGGAAGAGAGAGCGAGTTACGAGTTAGGGGGTGGGGAAGAGTTGAGGGAAGAGAGAGGGCTGACCATCCTTTCTTTTTTGTACGTCTTTTCTCAAAATAATCTAAATAAACAAAATCTTGCTTAATTCACAATGTTGTCTGGCACTGAGTGTCTCAATGCACAATTCCTGGGCCTTCTCCAACACTACCATGTCACCTAATCCACTCCTC
>NW_024412391.1:44455982-44459792 GCF_014898765.1 Herpailurus yagouaroundi | reverse complement strand
CACACACACACACACACACACACACACACACACACACACACACACACTTGCAAGTATATCCCTGTCTGACACCTCTTTAAACACATTTATTTTTTTCTAAGACTTACAGCGAGGCACCATTTCTGAAGCACAATTTAGAGAGTTCTTTTTTTAATCTGTAGGAGTTCTAACTACTAAGTCCTGTAATTAACTTTTTATTTAGTTTCCTTTCTGCCTACCTAACTCTTCATGTGGAACTATGAGTAAGAGTCAAGAGATGAGAGTGCTTCAGAGACATTTTCAAAATAGACAACTGCTTTTTATTACCTTTTTTTATTTTTTGGTATGCAACTTTGGGGTCCCGTTTAAATGCTACACTTCTAAGGAATCCAAAGCCTCATTTTTACTATCTTATTATCAACAAATTATTATGATTTATGAGTTTTGCTGTGTTAATATGTTCACAGTTTTATGATTCTTCAATCTAGACTTTGTATAAAATCCCTGCTAGGTTTCTGAATATCACCTTTTACTGGTTTTGATGTACTCATCTTTTATTGGCTTTTCCCTTTTACTACTTAGCATTTGTATAGTTTTCAACATGAACATTAAACTTTCCATCAATATAATTTTTCCCCTCCACTTTTACACAACTGATTCCTCTTCCCTAATACTAGGGGGAAAAGGAGATATGTAAAAGACTGGTTTTGCTCATAAGAATTTGCACCCTGGAGTTTGGATCTTCATCTACTGTAACCACACAATGGGTTTTCCTTGAACCGCAAAAAGTTAAGGACAAGTTCCTCAACAATATCTTTTATTCTCTCAATTTATATGAATAAAACATCCATGAGTTTATCTAAATCTTTTAAAATTCTTCATTTTTGCCCGACAGTTGGGATACTGAGTTCCATGAAGTGGCTACCTCTTTGAAGGGATAGGGCTTCCTTTTTATCTCTTCTAAACTTTTATGTGATAAACTTTTTTAAATGCCTTGTCATTCCAGCAGTGCTAAGTTTGATAAACAGACACCCTCCCCATTTTTTATATAGCTATCCACTTAGTGATTACTTTATACTTAAAACACATATTACTGGGGCGCCTGGGTGGCGCAGTCGGTTAAGCGTCCGACTTCAGCCAGGTCACGATCTCGCGGTCCGTGAGTTCGAGCCCCGCGTCAGGCTCTGGGCTGATGACTCAGAGCCTGGAGCCTGTTTCTGATTCTGTGTCTCCTTCTCTCTCTGCCCCTCCCCCGTTCATGCTCTGTCTCTCTCTGTCCCAAAAATAAATTAAAAAAAAAAACAAAAAACAAAAAAAACACATATTAGGCTTCGATTTTCCAAAAATACTAATCATTTTCTCATTTCATGCTGGCAACACCCTCTTCTACCTTGATCAACTCAGGGGTTATTTTATTGTCTAGATTAACTTCTCTAGTTCAAGTTCATTTTTCTTTTCTTTTCTTTTTTTTTAAGTTTATTTATTTTGAGAGAGAGAGAGAGAGAGAGAGTACACAAGCAAGGGACAACCAGAGAGAGGGGTGGAGGGGGAGAGAATCTCAAGCAGGCTCCACACTGTCAGGGCAGAGCCCAACACGGGGCTCATTTCCATGAACCATGAGATCATGACCTGAGCCGAAATCAAAGAGTCGGACACCTAACTGACTAAGCCACCCAGGTGCCCCTCAAGTTCATTTTTCTTAAAAGCAGTCATCAGAACTAAGGTCTATTTTCAGATGTCAGTATTTCATCATTGTAATTTTGTGTAAAAGTAAAAAATGCTTTCCGCTTTGTTTCCTGTATTTTTCCAAATGATGTCCAGTATCTTGTAGCGACTTCTGGCTGCGTGAAGGGTACACTGAGCACTTAGCTTTAGAAAACAGTCTATAAATGTTAGTTTCAGTCAGTTCCCAGAGCTATTACTGGCTCAGAACTCATTATTCCACAAGTGCAAGTTAATTACGTTTTACTTAACATTTGCACAAACGTTAGATGCCATTTTCCCTGTTTCTAGATAATATATAATAGACACAAAGACACACATACACACAAAAATAGATACAAAGACGTAGAGTTGCTGACACTTTTTTCTTATTCTAAAAAAACTTTTACAAAATTTCACTAGTATACCTGTAAAATAAAACAAAGCAAAACAGAAAGTCTATCTCCTAGCAAGGGAGAGAAACCTAAATTTAACTTGGATATAAATATTAAATAAAATGGTTTTATGCTATAGCAGCCAGCTAGAGCAGTTTTACATTGATACTGATTTCAAGATGCGTGCTATAGGTTAGAGAGGTCTGTAATGACATCCCAGCACTGCAAATCTGTGACCTTCCTTGGGTCACTAAGCCTCTCTGGGTTATCAGTTTCTCATCTAAAACATGAAAAAAAACCACACAAACAAAAAACAAACAGATCATATCATCTCTAAGGCCCTCCCAATCCTAGGATTCTATGAAACATATCCACATTAACATTTTTCTTGTTCTTTCGGTAACAAATGGCCAAGGACCAAGATGGGTTCAACTTTCAAAGATATCAAATGTGGAAACTGTACATCACATATGTTTTGTAGAGGAACTGATAACTTTCTTTAGATCTAGCAAGGAATTATTTTCTGTCATTTCACAGGTTTGATTTCTAGCTAGAATCTTGGCCTAGAATACCTGTGAAAGAAAGATATACAGGGGCGCCTGGGTGGCGCAGTCGGTTAAGTGTCCGGCTTCAGCCAGGTCACGATCTCGCGGTCCGTGAGTTCGAGCCCCGCGTCAGGCTCTGGGCTGATGGCTCAGAGCCTGGAGCCTGTTTCCGATTCTGTGTCTCCCTCTCTCTCTGCCCCTCCCCCGTTCATGCTCTGTCTCTCTCTGTCCCAAAAATAAATAAACGTTGAAAAAAAATTAAAAAAAAAAAAGAAAGAAAGATATACATTAAATATTTTTCATATCCTAATAATTCTCCCCTCCACATATAAAATTTGGAATTTTAAATCATTTTAATCAGTGTTTTTAGTGGCAAAAAGAAAATTCTTATGTGTTCAATGGACATATCAAACAGCAATAACCTTTAAAAGAAAGAATCACTACAGTAACTAAAATAATTGTTAATTATGTTAGCCTAGCATGCTCCTTTCACAGAGCTTGTTTTCTCCCTTCCCATTATTACTTTTTTCAGAAAGGACTAACCAATGAATATGCTAGTACTGGTGATCTCTAAGACTAACAATATTTCTTTAAAAAAAAAAATAGGCTCGGGGTGCCTGGGTGGCTCAGTCACTTAAGCATCCGACTTCAGCTCAGATCACGATCTCAGGGTCCGTGAGTTTGAGCCCTGCATCGGGCTCTGTGCTGACAGCTCAGAGCCTGGAGCCTGCTCCGGATTCTGTGTCTCCTTCTCTCTCTGCTCCTCCCCGACTCGTGCTCTGTCTCTCTGTCTCTCAAAAGATAAATATTTAAAAAACTTTTTTTTAAAAATAAAAAATAGGGGCGCCTGGGTGGCGCAGTCGGTTAAGCGTCCGACTTCAGCCAGGTCACGATCTCGCGGTCCGTGAGTTCGAGCCCCGCGTCGGGCTCTGGGCTGATGGCTCGGAGCCTGGAGCCTGTTTCCGATTCTGTGTCTCCCTCTCTCTCTCTGCCCCTCCCCCATTCATGCTCTGTCTCTCTCTGTCCCACAAATAAATAAACGTTGAAAAAAAATTTTTTTAAATAAAATAAAATAAAATAAAATAAAATAAAATAAAATAAAATAAAAAATAGGCTTCAACAGGCACATGAAAAGATGTTCAGCGTCGCTCCTTATCAGGGAAATACAAATCAAAACCACACTCAGATAT
>NW_024412391.1:44422787-44455582 GCF_014898765.1 Herpailurus yagouaroundi | reverse complement strand
CTCTGTCTCTCTCTGTCCCAAAAATAAATAAACGTTGAAAAAAAATTAAAAAAAAAAAGAAAGAAAGATATACATTAAATATTTTTCATATCCTAATAATTCTCCCCTCCACATATAAAATTTGGAATTTTAAATCATTTTAATCAGTGTTTTTAGTGGCAAAAAGAAAATTCTTATGTGTTCAATGGACATATCAAACAGCAATAACCTTTAAAAGAAAGAATCACTACAGTAACTAAAATAATTGTTAATTATGTTAGCCTAGCATGCTCCTTTCACAGAGCTTGTTTTCTCCCTTCCCATTATTACTTTTTTCAGAAAGGACTAACCAATGAATATGCTAGTACTGGTGATCTCTAAGACTAACAATATTTCTTTAAAAAAAAAAATAGGCTCGGGGTGCCTGGGTGGCTCAGTCACTTAAGCATCCGACTTCAGCTCAGATCACGATCTCAGGGTCCGTGAGTTTGAGCCCTGCATCGGGCTCTGTGCTGACAGCTCAGAGCCTGGAGCCTGCTCCGGATTCTGTGTCTCCTTCTCTCTCTGCTCCTCCCCGACTCGTGCTCTGTCTCTCTGTCTCTCAAAAGATAAATATTTAAAAAACTTTTTTTAAAAATAAAAAATAGGGGCGCCTGGGTGGCGCAGTCGGTTAAGCGTCCGACTTCAGCCAGGTCACGATCTCGCAGTCCGTGAGTTCGAGCCCCGCGTCGGGCTCTGGGCTGATGGCTCGGAGCCTGGAGCCTGTTTCCGATTCTGTGTCTCCCTCTCTCTCTCTGCCCCTCCCCCATTCATGCTCTGTCTCTCTCTGTCCCACAAATAAATAAACATTGAAAAAAAAATTTAAAAAATAAAATAAAATAAAATAAAATAAAATAAAATAAAATAAAATAAAAAATAGGCTTCAACAGGCACATGAAAAGATGTTCAGCGTCGCTCCTTATCAGGGAAATACAAATCAAAACCACACTCAGATATCACCTCACGCCAGTCAGAGTGGCCAAAATGAACAAATCAGGAGACTATAGATGCTGGAGAGGATGTGGAGAAACGGGAACCCTCTTGCACTGTTGGTGGGAATGCAAATTGGTGCTGCCACTCTGGAAAGCAGTGTGGAGGTTCCTCAGAAAATTAAAAATAGACCTACCCTATGACCCAGCAATAGCACTGCTAGGAATTTATCCAAGGGACACAGGAGTACTGATGCATAGGGGCACTTGTACCCCAATGTTCATAGCAGCACTCTCAACAATAGCCAAATTATGGAAAGAGCCTAAATGTCCATCAACTGATGAATGGATAAAGAAATTGTGGTTTATATACACTATGGAATACTACGTGGCAATGAGAAAAAATGAAATATGGCCTTTTGTAGCAACGTGGATGGAACTGGAGAGTGTGATGCTAAGTGAAATAAGCCATACAGAGAAAGACAGATACCATATGGTTTCACTCTTATGTGGATCCCGAGAAACTTAACAGGAACCCATGGGGGAGGGGAAGGAAAAAAAAAAAAAAAGAGGTTAGAGTGGGAGAGAGCCAAAGCATAAGAGACTGTTGAGAACTGAGAGCAAACTGAGGGTTGATGGGGGGTGGGAGGGAGGAGAGGGTGGGTGATGGGTATTGAGGAGGGCACCTTTTGGGATGAGCACTGGGTGTTGTATGGAAACCAATTTGACAATAAATTTCATATATAAATAAAAAAAAAATAGGCTCATATCATGCTTAGACACAAAAATGGTCAGCTTCCTATTCTTAAGACCACAGAATTCCCAAGGAGATTAAGCCTTGGGGACAAGGCTTTGAAGACTGATACAGTGGCCCATGGGATGACACTGGGGGGGCAAAAGCAGAGGCTGCAACTCACAGGTTTGCCATCTGTTAGTCTCTCCACCCCTTTGTAAAGTGCCAGGTCACTCTGAAAGCCACCAAGCAAAAACTGAATAACAATTAGGGTAATTTTATTTTAAGGTCAGCTGACTGGCAAACCTTATTCCACCTGCAATCTTAATTCCCGCTTGCCAAGTAACATATTCACACATTCAAGGATAAGAATGTGGACTTCTCTGGGGGGCTAGTATTGTACCTACTGTATCCCTCATTACACATACCAATTGGCTACTGGTTTTATGTGTGTGTGTGTGTGTGTGTGTGTGTGTGTGTGTGTGTGTAATATCCACCTATATCTTAATCATCTTCTGTCACAAAAATTAAACTCAGAAAAAAAGCGCCACCTTTTAAAAAAGTCTCTGATATACAAATACTTTGAGAGAATGAGATACAAGCCTAAAATGGAATATACTTTTTCCTTCAGTTAAAAATAAAAGTCTAGGGGCGCCTGGGTGGCTCAGTCGGTTGACCGTCTGACTTTAGCTCAGGTCATGATCTTGCTGTCTGTGAGTTCAAGCCCCACGTCGGGCTCCGTGCTGACAGCTGGGAGCCTGGAGCACGTTTCAGATTCTGTATCTCCCTCTCTCTCTGCCCCTCCCCAACTCACGTTCTGTCTGTCTCTCTCTGTCAAAAATAAATAAACGCTAAAAAAATTAAAAATATATATATATAAATAAAAATAAAATTCTAAATATCACAATTTTCAGATACTCTAAATAATATAAAAGATATACAATTATGAACTGAATTTTAATTTGATGTTCATCTTTAACACAAAAAGGCGCCCCTAATCTGATTTTGCATCTTAGAATTGTGGTTAAAGCCTTGGGTCTTGGATTCAAATTGCAGCTTGACCATTAGCCCTGGGGCTTAGACAAGTTACTCAATTTTGTTACCTTTACTTTCCCAATCTTTGAATATAAGTAATAATGGAGAATTACTATGTAGACTTAGTAGGGTAGCACTTAAGATAACTCGAAGACATGTTAGTTCTTATTATTACTATTACTGTAAATGGCAATTCAAATTTGCCAAGTCCAGTGTTCCATACACAAGAAAACAAGAAAGCTGAAATGATAAAACAACTACAATAAAATATGAAAGCCAAATACCTCTTAACAATGCCAATTTCTTTCCAGCTGTAGATATTTGGCCAAAAAAAAATGATGCATGAAAAAAATATTTGATGGTATTGTACATAGTAAAGATGAGGATAAATGAAAAGGAACACTCCATTCACTTGTTAAATAAATATTTGCCAGTGTATATTACATGCCAGGCCATTTTCTAAATATTACCTAAGGTAGGCAGCCAGGAAAAATAAACTGAACCTCACTGAAAACTTGTTGAAAGCATTTTTTTAAAAAGTCAAATAACTTACGTATAAAATTTAATAAATAACTAAAATTGGTCTTCCTCCTTCCTTCCCTAGACTACCTCTGTATGAAACACAACATTTGCCATATCCTTAGACTATAAGTTCTAAGCATTCTTTTTTTTTTTTAAAGCATCATAATTTAAATAGCAAATACATATAAGTAAATATCAGCATGGTTCAGTAAGGTAATAACAATTGCAACAACTAACACTTATTAAGCCTTAACCACTAGTTAAACTTGACACAGTCATCATCTCATTTCCTTCCCACATTGCCCCAAGAAGGAGGCATTATCAGTTGCATGTTACTAATGGGAAACCAAGGTCACACACAGTGAGCAGTGGAACCAGGACCTCCAGGTCCGTCCATCAAAGCCTCCCTTCCCTGAAATGCTATGTTCTATCATTGATCAGATAAGTGAATGCCATCTACGGGAAACTGTATAAGAAAACAGCATTGAACTGCTACTCTACAGCATTAAAGGAATCACAATTATTTACAGTTAATTCCTTAACAGTAACAGAATGATATATTTAAAATACTTAATTTAAAATTATAGGATATCTGTTTCATTTTCTACAAGATTTCAGAGAAGTCAATTTTGCTTCCTAAAAATGTCTTTAAAAAGACTCCCATTCTAGTTTAAACACACACACACACACACACACACGGAACAAATCAGAAAAGGGAAAACAGACATGTATAGAAGGAAAATGAGATTCTTTTATGTGACTAAAAGAGGTATCTAACAAATTACACAAAAATAAGAAATGAATATAATTAAGGGGCACTGGGGTGGCTCAGTTGGTTAAGCGTCCGACTTCGGCTCAGGTCACAATCTCGTGGTTTATGGGTTCAAGCCCTGCACCGGGCTCTGTGCTGACAGCTCAGGGCCTGGAGACTGCTTCAGATTCTGTGTCTCCCTCTCTCTCTGCCCCTCTCCTGTTCGTGCTCTGTCTGTCTCTCTTTCAAAATAAATAAACATTAAAATTTTTTTTAAAAAAATTAACACAATTTAGGCTGAATTCTTTAGCTCCTTCCCATTCAAGTATGTTCTATTTTCCCATAGGCCATAGGACAATTTTTTTTTGCAACTGTTTAATGCTGTGAGCTTTAAACTATAAATTTTCGGGGTGCCTGAGTGGCCCAGTTGGTTAAGCATCTGACTTCAGCTCAGGTCATGATCTCACAGACTGTGAGTTCAGGTCCTACATTGGGCTCTGTGCTGACAGCTCAGAGCCTGGAGTTTGCTTCCGATTCTGTATCTCCCTCTCTCTCTGCCCCCTCCTGCTCATGCTCTCTCTCTCTCAAAAATAAATAAACATTAAAAAAATGTTTTTTAATTTTTAAAAACTATAAAATTTTGCAATTATTTGCAGAATATGAATAACATTTTTCTAATTTGTAACATTCTCTAAGTTCATTTTTATTCATTTATTTTTCCTATTTGTGTCCAAAACTTTAGAGCCATTCATAATAGAAGGATATACCTTAAGTGTCTGAAATAGGAATATGCAGTTAGAACGTCTTCCATATTATATAATATAATAAAGCATATGTATATGTTTTTACTCTGAAGAAAGAGAACACGTATATAAACAATTGTCATTCTATTCCCATCTCCCAAAAGAACCTTATTACTGAGGGGTGGTTAAAATAAGTAAGAAATATCTAGTATGAAAACTATCAAATATGAAATTATTCTGAAATAAGGGTCTGCTTATGGCTCTACTCTGATTGATTACTAAAATAGGCTTGATTACTAAAGTAAATATATCCCCAAACATTCTCCGTGCTTTAGTATGTATTACCTATTTTCATTTAAGAAGAGAACTCCTTAATTTTTATTTAAATCAAAAGGGCTTTGGGGCGCCTGGGTGGCGCAGTCGGTTAAGCGTCCGACTTCAGCCAGGTCACGATCTCGCGGTCCGTGAGTTCGAGCCCCGCGTCAGGCTCTGGGCTGATGGCTCGGAGCCTGGAGCCTGTTTCCGATTCTGTGTCTCCCTCTCTCTCTGCCCCTCCCCCGTTCATGCTCTGTCTCTCTCTGTCCCAAAAATAAATAAATAAACGTTGAAAAAAAATTAAAAAAAAAAATAAATCAAAAGGGCTTTGGCATTTAATCTGTTCTGCCATTCAAAGTGTTAAAGTATCCTCTTAAAACACATGGATGTTCCCTTTCCTCCCTTCCTTCTTCCCTTCCTCCCTCCCTCCCTTCCTTCCTTCCTTCCTTCCTTCCCCCCCCCCCACACACAATTTATCTTCCTTCCATCTGAAACAGGTCTTTCCTTAAGTCTCTTTCTTCAATATAGGTATGAAATTAATACATTTTTATCTATTATTGTTTATTTAATAACACACTGCTTCATTCCCCTCCAATAAAGCATCTTACAGGCATTTGTACAGATAACATTTGGCATGGATATTAAAGCAAATAGGAAAAAATTGTGTATATACAGACAGGAAGCAACTACCTGAATTAAAAAATGTTAAAGTTAAGTTTCTGTTGAAAAATCTCCTGCTAGCCTTATGGGTTTTCCTTCTAAGGTAATGATTTAAGAAAATCTAAATGAAGGGTATAATAGGAATTATTTGTACTATTCTTGAAACTTTTCTATAAATGACATTATTTCAAATAAAAAAAAGTAATAAATCAAGACAAAGCTAGGAGTCAGGGTAGAACACAAAACAAGTTGGAACTACAAAGTCGTTTACACGCAGCACAAGGGGGCCAAAAACTCAGTTATACGCTTTATAACAACCAACATGAAGCAGGAAATAATAAATTATGTGATTCATTGCCCATTAGATAAATACAGATCATTGCTCAGGGAGGAATATACAACCTCTGTTCCTGGTTCCTGGTACTAGAATGAGAAAGAAATTTTTCCCATGTGCTCTCAATGTCCTCAATAACATTGTTACAGTAGGTAAAATAAAAGTTTCACAGGGCTGCTTTGGTATAACATCACTCATGTCAAGCCAACAGCAAAATGCCAAAGCAAAATTTACTAAAAGTAATCCTACCGACCACAAACCTGGTAGCCCAAGCATAAAGCTCTCCAACAGCTTTGTTAAACTCAAGGATAAGACCATAGAATACCTACAGGAATAGACACCTTGCACATTTTTCAGACAATCTTTCCAAAATACTATCTGTCTTCGTCGAACTTCTGGTAAATATTAAATCCCAAGCAGAAGATACGATCTCTGCAAGAAGCCAACACAGCTTTTATGTTCCTGCTTAAGAGCCCTATCCCTTAACAATCAGCCAAGCTGGTAGTCATGTTGAGATAGTTTTACTTATAAATTTACATATAAATTTATGAAGTATAACAGCTTTACAGGGACATATACCTGGATGAAGGTCACCTTAACACAAGAACAGATCAGCAATTGCTCATAAAAGTTCTAACTCAGTGCCAGAATAATTCTAGCATGCAAAAAGTTTAAGCATATGCACATAAACAAAACATCCAGAGAACAACATGTTCCTGAGAATGATAAAATGCCCAAGTCTACTCTTTAGTATGTGCCGGTGATAATATGTACACCTGGATAACTGCAAAAACTAGAAAGCGTTGTTATCTATGAAACGGAGTAAATCACCGAAGAATACACATGGAAACTTCAGTATTAGAAGAGTTGATGTGGAGCATTGTTTCCTAGTGCCTGCAAATAACAATACACCACACGCTTAATGCTTTCTGATCATTAACTTCAGAGGGGAGTAACTGCTAACAGCCATATGTGAGACTGGCCAGGGAGAGAGACATTTCTATGGCACCACCTACAATGTTGGGCTGTATTCATTCGTTCGTCTTTTTCACTAGCCTTTGAGTAAGAGATCGTAAGGCGGTGCTTCTCCAATGAGTGTGCAGCAACATTACCAAGGGTACTTACAATGCAGAAGTACGATTTTGAAGTAAAGTACCTACATTGCTCTTAGTGGTGCGTTTTTTTTAAACTTCATTTAATACTTGTCTTATAGGATTTTACACACATGCTCTAAGATCATGTTCAATGCAAAATCAAAGGAATGTCAATAAGTAGATAAAATACAGTTCTGAGACCGGCACAAGACTGAAAACAGAAAAGGGAAGGGGGCCAGATATGTAAATGCCCAGGAGGAGAAGGATTTTTATTTATAGAGTACCTAATTTTTGAATCATTAAAATGATTTTATAAAAATGTAATTTTCTCTCACCAAAGAACTGATGAGGAAATTAAGAATGAGAAGCAGGAGAGCAGGTGAGGGCGACCCCAACGGGGAGCAAAGAGGTCATCCTCCTTTTCGCTCACTCACCACCTTACTGCCGACTTCCACAGTTAGTAACACTCCAGCGCAGTCCCGAACTTTGTACCAACCAACATAAAGCAAGAGGTACGATAAAAAGGAGACAAAGAAATTGGGACAGAACAGAGAGTATGAAAAGCGCCCATTTTTAGTTATGTGATTTCAGCCTATTTTTCAAAAATTAGTATCCACGATGTAAAAAAAAAATCACCTGCCAAAAATAGAAAGCGATGTCTATTCTGAGTTAGACATCATACGGAGATCCAGGACTCTGTTCATTGCACACACTATCCCAGCCCCGGGGTTCACAGAGCTGACACAACCTGACCGTCAGAGCTCCCCTTTTGCCCAGTTCAGAGCCGTCAGTCATTACCAGAACCATTTCACCACTGAAGTGTCAGTTTTTGATTCAAATTAAAAATATCACAGTAGGGGCGCCTGGGTGGTGCCTGACTTTGGCTCAAGTCATGATCTCTCAGTTCGTGAGTTTGAGCCCCGCGTCGGGCTCTGTGCTGACAGCTGGGAGCCTGGAGCCTGCTTCGGATTCTGTGTCTCCATCTCTCTCTGTCTCTCCCCTGCTTGCACTTTGTCTCTCTCTCTCTCTCTCTCTCTCTCTCTCTCTCTCTCTCTCTCTCAAAAATAAAGATAAAACATTTAAAAAAATGTCAAAGTAAAACTTTGAAAAGGAGCCTCATGGAATAAAGTGTGTGCTGGCAACATGCAACAAGGGACTCAACTTCATGCAAACAGACGGTCTCTGCAACCTCGCGGGAGTGCCAGCGCAACTGTGGCCTCTCCTTGCAGTGGGGGTGCCAACAGTTACCGCGGGGGGTTGTAAGCCTGTAAAACAGTCTGACTCTGAATCCGTACTTTGTTCATGAATATTTGAAGCACACAGTGATCTCTTAAAAACATGGGAAAAGACTTCAAATCCAAAAAATATACATCCCACTGCAAGTCCGTATGAATAAATGATATGACACAACTTACTCAAAAGCAATCCAGATATGGCAAGCTCTTATGAAAAGATATTCCATTACATGTTTTCTACAAAGTCAGCCTATAATTAAATCATGTATGAAGAGACCATGATGTATATTCTCACCATAAAAACATTTATACACACACCATGGTACATCTATCTTCCCAATAATGAGATAATAGTTATTAAACAAATCAATGAATTCAATTAAGTTCCCTTCATCTGGATATCCCCAAGCCTCATGCAAGACTCAAAGTTCTAATGTATTTTTTTTAATATCAAAATATGTTACATAGAGAAAAATAACTGTTGGGGTGCCTGGCTGGTCCAGTTGGTATAATATGTAACTCTTGACTGGGGATTCGGAGTTCAAGCTTCATGTTGGGCATAGAGCCTACTTAAAAAAAAAAACAGAAAGGAAAAGAAATAGCTCTTATAAATTCCTCACAGCATGTTAAACTATGGAAATTTGACTCTCGGTCCAATGATCTCTTACCAAACACTAGAAATCAGGTATAGTATTACAATTCCATACATGGTTAAAAATTAAGACAACCATTAATTTGTCAAATGATGATTTTTTTCAAGGGGTGGGTAGGAAAAATATTTGCATGGATGTCACAATAGACAATGAACTCCCACAAATCAATAAGAAAAGATAAACAGTTTAACAGAAAAACAGGTGAAGAATACGAACCAGCCAATTCACAGAATAAGGACAAAGGCTAATAAACATGAGAAAAGATAGTATTTACTGATTTACTGGCTTTCCCCTGGCTTTCCTCACCCTTAATAGAATGTACGTCCTGTGAGCTCGGAGACTACACTGTCTTGTCTACTGTGTATCCCTAAGTTCCAAATTAGTGCCTGGGACACACAGTAAGTGCTCATTAAATTTTGATGAATGAATGAACAAACTTCACTAAAAACTAAAGAAAACAAACTAAACCAGGATACTGCTTTTAACTTGTGAGACTGGTAAAAACTAAAAAGATTAATAACATCAAACAGTGGGGGATGGGGGGTGACCCAACTGGCTCAGTCGGTAGAGCATGCCAATTCTTGATCTTGGGGTTGTGAGTTCCAGCCCCACGTTGGGCATAGAGATTACTTAAAAATAAAATCTTTAGAGAAAACAGTGGGGAGAAAAAAAAAAAAACACAACAGAGAGGAGGATGGGAAGAGATGATACTCTCATGTACTACTTGTGGGAATGTAACTTCCCACATTTCTGTGCATGAGAAGTTGACAATATCCTAAGAATTCACCTCCTAAGAATCTACCCTAAAAAATCAAGCACAGGTTCATAACGGTATATGTGCCAGAACAGATACTGAAACACAATTTGTGACAACAGAAAAATGGAACATATCTGGCAAGAAAGACATTTTGAAACTGTCTTAAATAATGCCTATTATTTAAAACACGCATATGTAGATTTATGTATGTTAACGTGGTAAGACAGTTACTAATGTAGAAAGGTGATGTTGATACTTTTTTTTTTTTTTGAGTGAAATGTCGCAAGGGCCACAAAGTACCAGAGACATCACTACAAGCATGAAACCTACAGACAACACAATGACTCTAAACCCATAGCTTTCAATAATAACATTGAATGCAAATGGACTAAATGCTCCAATCAAAAGACACAGGGTATGAGAATGGATAAAAAAAAACAAGACTCATCTATTTGCTGTCTACAAGAGACTCAGGTTGGGATGATCGTGATACTTAAGTGAAAATATAAGGCATAGAATAATATGTACAGTGATATCCCATTTTTAATTTTAAAAATCTGACTTGATATTCATTCTAGCACACACACATTTGTACAACTCAGGAAAAATGTCTGAAGAACATATTCAGAATGACAAATAGTTCTTCTAGGGATTTTTTTTTTTTTTTTTGGTGAAGGATACAGCATTTTGTTTGCATTACATTTATAAGTTCACATAATAGAATTTTTAAGTGAAAAAGAAAAAAAGAATGTCTACATGTTTTTAAGTAATTTAAATTAAATCAATTTATATTATTTAAATCATAGCTAGAAAAGCTTTAACCACTGATCTAAAAGATTTAGTTTAATCAATTATGGTAAGATAATACAGTCTGAAAACAACCCTCTCAATTCATATGAAGGCATTACACTTTGAGAATGTTCACGTACCTGGCTATGAACGTGAGAATGACCACATACCTATTCTTCAAGTAGGCCACGTCTCACATATCTATACAAGCTTCTGCACGGCCCAGAATGTGCTACCCCTCACCTTTCTTCACGATGCCACCTCTTGCCACCTTCATTGCCTAGAAAGCTTCCAGCTCACCCTTCAAGATACAGCTCAACTCTGGAAAGCCTTCCCATTGCAACATAATGCAACATTTGCAAGAAAATGGATTTCTTAAAAAAGATTAACAGAAAACATTTTCTCTTATAGAGATCATTCTAATTCTTAAACTACTGATTTTTTAGTGTTGTAAAAAAGGCCACTTAAGTGAAACAAATTAGTCATTGATTATTTTTTTTAACGTTTTTTAAAATGTGTATTCATTTTTGAAAAACAGAGACGGAGCACAAGCAGGGGTGGGGCAGAGAGAGGGGGACACAGAATCTGAAGCAGGCTCCAGGCTCTGAGCTGTCAGCACAGAGACTGATGTGGGAGTTGAACCTACGAACCGTGAGATCATGACCTGAGCTGAAGTTGGACACTTCACCGACTGAGCCACCCAGGCGCTCCAGGCATTGATTATTAATTATCCAGATATTTCTGTGTTTTCTAAACAAACTATTGAAGATTATAGAAACAAACTTGAAGAAAAAGCTTCAAGACAAACCTTGTTCTGGGAAAAATACTGATGGATTCTTAGAAGTCCACATGGACTAGGCATGTTCTTGGTTGGAAAAGAAGCATTTACGATGGACTTAAACTTTTTTTCAAAATGAAATAATCTAAATTTGGGGGAGATACAAAAATAACACATAATGTATTTTTTGTTCTGTTCAACTTAAATGCCTTCAAACTGATTCATGCAAAACTATGCACACAAATAATTGTGCCAGGCTAGAACTGATATTCCAAATTCCACCTGGAAAATGGATTTTATGGCTATACTATAAACTTCAAAAATCCTGAAGTTTTAATAGATAGGTTGACACAGCCTTAACCATAACAGTTCTAGCAACTGCTGCTATAATAAATCTGTCTGTTTCTGTAATGCCTATGACAAATCCATTAATATGAATGATGCACATTTCACATAGCACACCGCACAGCAACTGCACAAGTTAGGTCATTTCCATTCTGAGTAGCAAAATCAGTAATCAATATTTGTAAAAGCAGCAGCTAATCCTTTGTAAAATCACTGGTTCAGTGATTGAAGAGTTTGCTCAATCTACACAGTTAATCCCTCTTCATCTGCTGAACCCTCTATTTATCCCGGCCTCGCATAGCGCTAGAGCTATGGCAGATTAATACATCTCCACACGTTAAACATGACCTGACAACTGACACAGGTTATTGCTGACGGGATAAGCTCTACAAACACAGGCCTTTTCAAAAGGAAGCTTAAAATTAACATTCAGAATCCCAAAGTTTACAAATGGGCTCACCACTACCCATTCCCAGCTCGTCGCCTGATTTATTGAGTTCATGCTCCTCCGGAAATAGATCCCTATTTTTGGTTTGAAAAGTCTTGTGGTGGATTCCAGAATGCCTCTTCATAAAGCATGTTGTGTTATTAATTTTTTAGGTCAAGGTAAATAGAAGCTTTCTGGCCAGGGAAAGAGGATCATACGTACAGAACCATTTGGAGAATTCTTACATATGAAGTACAAGTTCTCAGCTAATGGTACTCCAAAGTTCTACACTTGAAGAAAATCTCAAAAAAAAAAAAAAAAAAAAAAGCATTTTCATACTTACAGCTTTGGATGGAAATAAAGATACATTTTTATAGATATAACTGGCTGACAGTATTATAAATAAAGTGTTCTGTGCTAACAGAAAGATACTATAAAATTATGAGATAAAAAAGTTTAATCACCCTTAACAATTTTAGATGAATGTAACAAACTCCTCTTTAGGAATACATTAAATTTTATCTAAAGACCAAACATACATTTCCTTAACTAAGTTATTGCAATTCTGATAGTCTATACATCCTTAATAGAGACCACTGAAGGGAAAGAAAATGCAAATTCATGTCAAATTAAGAGTAAAAAAGTACAGAGAGAAAAATTGTTCCCTAACCCAATATACTGAATGAAATTACTTTTTTTTTCAAATAACATGAACAAGTCCTTTACATGTACAACTCCTGGTTAGTTGTGCCCAATAAGGAATACCAAGCATGCTCATAAGTCTTATACTTCTCATTCTCCCTGACAGGAAGCAGAGGCCACAAAAAGGCTGAGACCAGAAGAGAATGGTCTGATCAGAAGCCAAAAGAGTACAGAATTTTAGGAGAGGAATGAATGAATGGTCAGTAATATTGGTTGTTACAGAAAGGCCAAGGAAGAGAAGCACTAGAAACTGTTCACTGAATATGGATATTAGGAGCATATAATCATCTTGCTGAGATCTGAGGGAAGAGGCAGCGTGGGCAGAAGCCAGTCGTAATAAAGGAATAAAACAGAGAGAGTGGAATGAAGAAAAGATAATTGGTCTTTAAAAAAAAAAAAACAAAACAAAAACACTCAGCAGTGCGGGGAAGAGAGACAACAAGAGCCAGGAAGGAAAGCATTTCCAATTTATTTTCTAATTCAATATTTGTAGTAATATTCCCTTTCTGTACCAAATTCCACTTTAATGCAACAACCAGTCTTCAAAATACTGAAAGCCAATACTGCAATTTTAAAAATCGGATCATTTTAAACCTTCCTTGGTGGTGATATATCCATATGTAATGTTAAAAAGTGAATTTAATAGGTTAAAAATGATGACTAGCATTCGAAAATTTAGGGTGACATCTGTAATGTAATGCCAAAATGTCTTATGTGGTGTATTGCATATTTTTAAAATGCAATCTTAAAATCTAATAGCTTTTCAGATATTAAGCAAAATAATTTGCTAGTGAGTTGAATTTGCTGTAAGAATTATACACATCACCAAATCTTGCAAGACAACTGGTTCTAATTAGCCTTACTGAAAGAAACTCACTCTATATAGCGTGAATAAAAAGACAGCAATACTGGTTCAATATCATAGGTGATTCGTCCATGTCAAGAATACGGCACATTAGATAAGTAAGGAAGTTTTCCGATAGTTAAGAAAAATAAATTTCAAAATTCTTTTGAACCATAAAAATTACTTAGAGGCGGGGCGCGTCTGGGTGGCTCAGTCGGCTGAGCAGCCAACTTCGGCTCAGGTCATGATCTTACAGCTTGTGAGTTCGAGCCCCGTGTCAGGCTCTGTGCTAACAGCTCAGAGCCTGGAGCCTGCTTTGGATTCTGTGTCCCTCTCTTACTCTGCTCCTCCCCTCACCCCATGCTCTGTCTCTCTCTCTCTCTCTCTCAAGAATAAATAAAACATTTTATAAAAAAATTAAAAAGAAATTACTTAGAGGCCATAGTTACCAATGCTATTCCACACTATCTTGAAATAGTGATAGTTCTCTAGCACATCTAAATTATGATATTGCAAAGTTCAATTTATACATAACTTTAAAAAAAAACACATCTACTGTATAAACTATATATTTAATCATTGGAATTTTTTAGGCTTACTGTTAGCTGTCTTTGAACCTCTTAATGACATTCCTGGAGCCTCTATACATAGGATTATTTTAGTGTTCTCTCTCATTAAACACATACATAAATTGTGTGTATATATATGTGTGTGTGTGAAATGCATACACACAATGCTGCCTAACAAATCCTAAAGAAGATAATGTTTGACTTTTTTTTTTAAATCATAGGGGTGCCTGGGTGATTCAGTCAGGTAAAATCCAACTCTTGGTTTCAGCTCAGGTCATGATCTTGTGTGGTTCGTGGGTTCGAGCTCCACATTGGGCTCCACGCTGTTGGGATTCTCTCTCTCTCTCTGTCTCTCTCCCCCCTCCATTAATAAGTAAATAAGTAAATAAATAAATCATAGTGGGGGCGCCTGGGTGGCGCAGTCGGTTAAGCGTCCGACTTCAGCCAGGTCATGATCTCGCGGTCCGTGAGTTCGAGCCCCGCGTCGGGCTCTGGGCTGATGGCTCAGAGCCTGGAGCCTGTTTCCGATTCTGTGTCTCCCTCTCTCTCTGCCCCTCCCCCCTTCATGCTCTGTCTCTCTCTGTCCCAAAAAATAAATAAATGTTGAAAAAAAAAATTTTTTTAATAAATAAATAAATAAAAAATAAATCATAGTGATGTTAATAAATGGCTTATATTTTTAAATACAACTAAAATAATTTTCTAAAAAACGTTGTTTAAAATGAAGGTAACTGAATGTTTCAAAGGAGGGCACTTTATAACTGCTTTCAAAAACTTTTCATACTTTTACTTAAGACAACCAAGTAACCAAAATGGTAAGTTTTCAAGCCGACTGGCCAATGTTACATGCACAGCCAGAGAACAAAATAACACCCATATAAGATCAAACATGTAACACTGGCCTCCTTAACAATACAGTTTGACTAAGCTAACTTGCTAGTCAAGCATTAGTTTTTCCTATAGGGTATAAGGGGGAAGGAGGATTGTGTGTCATTGACCGATTGAAGTTACATGTTCTGAAGAAAATGTCATCTTCAACAGGAGCAGACATTTTTCCAAAGACATACAACTGGCTAACAGACACATGAAAAGATGCTCGACATCACTCATCATCAGGGAAATACAAATCAAAACCACAATGAGATACCACCTCATACCAGTCAGAAAGGCTCAAATTAACAACTCAGGAAAGAACAGATGGGGAGGATGTGAAGGGGAACCCTCTTGCGCTGCTGGTGGGAATGCAAACTGGTGCAGTCACTCTCCGAAGAACGGTATGGAGGCTCCTCTAAAAGTTAAATATGAACTATCCTATGACCTAGCAATTGCACTACTGGATATTTACCCAAAGGATACAAAAATACAGATTCGAAGGGGTACGTGCACCCTGATGTTTATAGCAGCATTATCCACAATAGCCAAATTATGGAAACAGCCCAAATGTCCATCTAGTGACGAATGGATAAAGAAGATGTGACACACATGCACGCACGCACGCACGCACACACTGGAATATTATTCAGCCATCAAAAATAATGGAATCTTGCCATTTGCAACCACATGGATGGAGCTAGAAAGTATTATGCTAAGCAAAATAAGTCAGTCAGAGAAAGACAACTACCATATGATTTCACTCATATGTGGAATTTAAGAAACACAACAGATGGTGGGCAAGGGAGGAGGGACACTTGTGATGAGCACTGGGTGTTGTATGTAAGTGATGAGTCACTAAATTCTACACATGAAACCAATATCATACTGTACGTTAATGAACTAGAAGTTAGTAAAAACTTGAAAAAGAAAAAAAATGTTATCTTCAAGTCTGAGACTTCAGATTTCTATAAATATTTCCATTTATATTTTAATAAATACCAAATATTTACTTGCTGAAGTATCAACAAAGCCAGTTTTCTTATGTTTTTAGTTGCATTAATAGAACCAAAACTATGAAGATTTCTCATATTGGAAAATCTCAAAAAAGGAAAATTAGTGGTCACACTGAAAGCGATCTAGTAATGCCATACATTTCTTTGTAGATTCAGATGTCAAGACCTAAAGTCTGAATTTTTTATTCTAAAGAATTCTACAAATACAAAGGCAAAAAATTTTTCTTTCAAAAGTCACTGATTATGGTTCAACACACCGTATCAGGAATCATATGATGTCAATTTTTCCCAACAGTATCTGCCAACTTCTCCCTGTCACATTTGCTATTTTTCACTGTATAGTTAGTATCTCATGAGAAGATTCTGTAAGATTCTGTTCCTCCTCCAACTTTTACCCACCAAGTTTTAGCATCTATTGATGATTCTCGTCTGAATTATTTCTATCATGATTGCAAAGGGCAGTTTTCAACATTTTTTTTTTAACAAATGAACATGTTAAATACTCTTAATATGGAAAAGTGGAAAGCTAGAAAAACAACGATGGTTAGGGAACAGAATATTTAGGAAAGAGAAATAGCTGATTCTTGCTCTGGTAAACTCTGCAAACATGACTTGGTGTGTGTGTGTGTGTGTGTGTGTGTGTGTGTGTGTGTATACGCACACAGAGCACAACCAGGTGTATCTCATAATGCAGATATCAAGAAAAATTATGCAATAGAAAACAGTAACAGCATAGTCATCCTTGAGGGAAGAAAAATAAAAAATATACTAGAAGTCAGAAGACTACTATTGTCAACGCCTATATTTAATTGTAGGCACCTAGATGATTCACCTTTCTAGACTTCACTTGTAAAAGAAGAGACATGGGCTAGATAATTTGTAAGCTTCCTTACAAGTGGTATTCTACATTGTGACAATGCTAAAATATGTTGATTTGCACAAGAATGTTTTTAAAAGTATCTATCACATATCTTTCATGCCCATCAGAAAAAAATAACACTACAACTGGAGGAAAGCATGATAATTGTTTAGGTGAGGCTTACCTAATAACATTCCAAAGGAAATAAAATCGTAATTCCTCTCAGGAAGCTTCTTGTTATGATTTATAACACAGTAGTCATTATTCTATTGTTCATGTTAGATAGTATAAATTTACTCCAACAAAGAGAAAGAAGGCATTGTCTGTAAAATAAGTGATATAACCTGTTAACATGCCAACCTACCCCTAGGTATAGCCAGTGATAGTAAGGTTTTTAAGTGATAATGAACCTGGGACCTGAGGACTCAAACCAAAAGGTACGCCAGCCTATTCTAATCTAAGAGCCTGGTTTCTAAAGCTCTTCTCCAAGGTTCAACAAAGAAAACAAATCTGGACTCTCGTCCTAACTTGCCTTGATGGTTTGAAGGAAAGGAAGTCAACAAGTACAGCTGAAAAATAAAACAGAACTAACATACATCGAATGATAAGGAGGTGATGCAATTGATACTGACAGAGTTTTAAAAAGTTGCAATACCAGGGCATAGGTACAATATCTTGGCTGGAGTCAGCTGTACGTATGTACATTTTATATACAACATGTAGGAATACGCATGCTTATGTATAAACATGTATAGAATAAATATTTACACATTTGCTAAAATGGAATAAATACTTTTGTGGCTGTCTTTATATTTGTGACTTAATAATTACTTTCGTCACCTATAAAATGGTAATTAACAAGCTGATTGTCAATAAATGTACAAAGCTTGCCAAAGTTCCACAGATTTAGCAGATTCTGAAAATAATAAATACATACTGCATATGAAGCAAAAATGGACTTTTTTATAAAAATAATTTAAATGATCAAAATGAAAGCTGAAGCAGGTCATGTGACTCTTACAATATGTGGCAAAAAGATGACACCAGAAAAGCAGCAAAGACAACGTTATATTTCATGATGTACAGGTTTGCGCATAGGTACTTAAGGACTAGACCATTCAAGTTTTATTCATCTTCCTATTCCCATTGGCCAGTGCCTGAAATGTAGTCATTTAATAAATGTGTGTTGAATAAATACGGGTTATTAACCAAAAGATTAGCCTTACTTTTTACATTAAACTGCTGTCACAATGGTGGGCCATAAAGTCAGATGATGCCCTCCACAGGAAATAAAGCTTTCACTGAAGTCAACATGCACTAGGTATGTATCCAAAAAACCAAGGCCTACTGATTTTTTTGTATGCAGCACTTTACAAAAGCACTTGGCAAACATTCAGCCAGCCAGAGGAAATTCCAAGTGAAACTCAACCCATGTGTGTGTTTGTTTTGTGGGAGCCAATTATTTTTATGGCATGTAGCTTTAATTGGTGGCAGATATAAAATACTTTATAGTTGCACTACATGTTCATTCAGTTACGCATAGAGCTTAGAATATGTAACCAATAAACTTTTAACACTAAAGGGAAATTCTGCGTGCTTATCATGATGCCGGCTCTAATGACAACACCTAGCTTGCTCTACAGGCCTTCAAGCAGTTTTATTAGATAAATCCACTGACGATCTTGATGATTCAGTCTGTCATCTATAAAACACGCACCCATGTGGGATGAGGATAATATTCTCCAGAAATATACTTTGTATGGTTTGGAGTTTGGACTCACTTTAAGCTCCCCCAAAACAAAGAGGCCAATTCAGGTATGAATTATGTAGGCCCACAACCGGTAGCCATAAACATGGGCTCCTGCCCCCTTACTATGACTGCGCCTTACAGATTGGCTGAGGGCATCGAAGAATAGAATGAGATGCCATTTTACTTTTTCCTCATCCTGTCTCCCCACTGAGGGATATAAAGGTGAAAACGCTCCTTTTTCCCATTTCAGGCTATACGAACTGAAATTTATTGCCCTCCTGAGGATGAAGGCAAGATAATTTGTATTAAGTTAGCATTCTCCTTAGGCATTTCTTGGCATGCTACAGGCTCTTCTCAGTTAGATTTACTTTGCATCTTCTAGCTAATACATTTCCAAAGGAGCATGAGCAAACACCAATTTAATACAGTGATTCTGCAATTGCATAGCAGGAAGAAGTGCTGGGTACCTTCCAACAATTTCTCCCTTTTCCTTTCCATCTAAACCTCACAACTTCAATTATGAACTCTATTTCAGAACAAAAAATATTTTTCACACAGTCTCTACTCCACGTCACCAAGGCATGATCGTCATTATTCAATGAGCAATAAACATTTATTACGAACCTGGCCTATGTCAAGAACAATGTTAGATCTCAAAGAGACAAAGACAAAGTCAACACAGGTCCTGCCTTTAACGAGCTCATATCTTGCAAGTGAACAACAACAACAGGTGATGAGACAGTAACTGTGTGTGTTACATAAGCTTAATACAAAACCCAAATCAAATACAATCAAAACAGTAATAACCAGGTTAAGGGTATTGTAAGGTATGACATGGGAAGCCCAGGGTCGGCTGGAAAGATAGGGTTGAAGAACGATCCCTCGGTATACTTCTCTTTCTCCCGCACATCAATCCTTTTTACAGGTAAAATCAGACTAAAAGCACACTGAGGACAACTTTGAAGAGAGAAAGGCTTCAGAAAGAGCAACAGACATCCTGAAGAGAAGAAAGGAGGAGAGAAATAATTCCAGCTTCTTTGCCTTGTTGATGTGTATTTGCCAAGGAAGGGTAAGATCAGGCTGTATATACGTAAATAGTGGCCTATATATGCTACGAGTCAAAATAATCTCTCCCAGAGTAACCAATCCCTAAGCAGCCCAATGCCCCCTTAGTTCAGGGGGACCATCCTGATTCACTCCTTCCCTGAGTGAATGGGGACCATGCCACTGCTCCTTTTGCCAAAGCCTAGTAAGCAAGCAATACCATTCTAAAACTTCGGGTTTCAAGATATGCTATAAATAGTAACACATATACTGTGGGCTGATTCAAATGATGGCTCAGAAAAGACAGGGATAGCACCAAGAATCTGTATAGATTTTTTAACCCCACTGAAAATATTTTGAGTTAGATTAGACGGCAATCACAGTAAGAGAGAACAGAGTGCTGCCAGTTAACAGTTTGTTATTGCCTCTGGTGGATAAATAACATAACATCACACATGTTGATTTGGAATAAGGAGTTGCTAAACTGTACTTGAAAGGGACCTTCTTAAAGAGAGGATACCCAAGTCTGTTACCTCTATGGGTTAAAAAAATGAACTTGCAGTGATTAGGGTCATTTTTTATGAATCAGAGAGAGACAGACAATCAAAGGGTAATTCTCTCAAGTTTCCCCATACACACACACACACACACACACACACGCCACAACACAGATTCACACTCATCCTTCTACTTTTCCTCCTGATTTAAAAGAAAGTTCTCTCTCCTTGTATCGTGAATCTCTCCCTCTCTTCACTGTTGCCTGCTCTGTAACATATAAACATGTTCAAGTCCCTCCCTTAACATTGCATCTCTCTCTCTGGTTATTGTGCCCTCTTTCCTCCCCTTCACTGCTTGAGTTATTTTTATTTTTATTGAGAGAATTATACATTCACATGCAGTTGTAAGAAATAATACAGAGAGTCCCTTGTATACCCTGCCCAGTTTCCCCCAATGGTAACACTCCACAAATCTAGTATAATATCCCAACTAAGATATTGACAATGGTACAAGCCACCATCAAAATTCAGATTGTCCCAGTTTTGCTTGTGCTCATTTGAGTGGGTACGTGTGTGTTAAGTTTTATATAATTTTATCACCCATCTAGGTTAATGTATGTATTCTAGTCAAGAAACTTAACAGTCACAACACCACAAGGGTCCCTCGTGTTGCCCTTTTACAACTTCACCCAGCCCCTTCCCTATATTCTGGTAGGCACTACCCTGTCCCTCCATTTCTTTCATTTCGTCATCTCCAAAATCCTACAGTATGCACCCTTCCAGGATTGGCTTTTTTCATTCAGCATAACTACCTGCAGATTCACCTAAGGTGTTATGTGTGTCATGCATTACTTTGTATTGTGGAGTAATATTCCAAGGTGTGTGGGTACCACGGTCTGCTACTATCCAGCTGTTTTTAAAAATTCGTTTGCTCCTCTTCTTACTTCTCATTCATTCCTCAGCCCACCGCGATTTGACTTCTGCCCATGTTGTTCCACAGATGTGTCATAAAAGTCACTACAATCTCATAATTTCCATAGTCGATGGGCAATTTTTGACATTTGTCTTTCTTGGTCTTCCTGAGGCAAATGACACTATTGACCACTCATCCCTCCCCTCAAAGCCTCTTCTCCGTTCGTTTCCAGTCAGACCATTCTCTCCTCTCCTCTTACACTGTTCGTTTTCAGTCTGCCTCCATAGACTCTCCTCCTCCTCCTCAAAGTCCTTAATGTTCATACCCTCCCCATATTTCATCTTCAGAGCTTTACCTTCCACAATCTCCACACCCTCCTAGGGTCATCTGACCCACGCATGTAACTTCTGCTTCTCCCTAGAAGATGAAGACTCCAACCAGGATCTTCCTCCGAAATTCCAAATCTATGTTTCCAAATGACTACTAGATGGCTCACCTTCTAAATCTAGTATGCCCAAAACTAAACTAACCCACTACCCCTCTTCTCCTATGACTCACCTAATTCCAACCATTTCCTCTTCTTCCTACAGCCCTGACTCAGTGAACCATAGCACATCTGTTTAGTCAACCTGAAATTTCAGATGCAACTTCTTCTTCACTTTCACATCGCAAAGTCTCATCAGTTCTATTCCTGAAATACTTCCAGAAGCTATTCCCTCCCCTTCTTCCCCATGACCATTTCTTTACCTTAAGCCCTTGTCATTTCTCACCTGTATCATCACAACAGCTTCTCCCTCCTTCTGGTCTTTTCTAGGTCATTCTCCAAACTTTGGCTAAATGCACTTCCCTGGATGCAAATTTGATAAGGTCATTTCCACATTAAGGTCTTGCAACGGCTCCCTGTTGCATATATGATAAAGCCTACCTTCTTAGCACAATGAACTAGGCCATTAAAAATCTACGCCTTGCCTATGTGTCCGTGTTCTTTCACCTTTCATACATTCCTATCTTAAGCTCTCCCATTCCAAACGACTTGCAATTCCCAAATGTTCTGTCTTACACACTAGGGATTCAGGTCTCCAAATGTGGAATCTGGAGTGCTCTCTGAAGGAACCAAAATGGCAGCTGGGGCTTCTAGGAAGTCAAGGGTTGAAATCCCTAATTGATTTGATACTTAGAGGAAAAGAAATTTTAAATGTTTAAGAACAATCTAAATTTAAAGAAAAGAACAAATTTTTCAAATTTTTCAATTTGAATTTTTCAAATTCAAATCTTAACATAAAATACAGCTTGTCTGGAGATGGTAGCCATTTGGTTCCCTCAACTCCAAAGGATGAAATTCAAATAACTCCTAAAACAGGCCAGAAAGAGAAGTGAGGTAGCTGATATAATCTTCTAGACACTTGAACATAACACAAAATAAAGTCTAACTTAAGGGTTTTTCAGGGATATTGTAAGATTTTCTGCTCTCCAAAGAAACTAAATGATAACAGAAAAAAAGGAAATAAAATTTGCTTCTCACAAAATTTGCTAAATATTAAAATAATACACGGTAAGAGTTTTCTCAATAATTTACATTTCCTCAGAGGTGCAGGGCTCCTAACGATTTAGTTTCAATCTTCTTTTATTATTTTTGCCATGCCTTTAAGCACTGATAATAGACTGATAAGTCCACACCCCTAGGCGGTGTATTCTTCTGCTTATCCACAGGGTAGCAGTGTGTTTCAAAATAATATCATCACTGTGGGACTATAAATGAGTACCCAAAATGTTTGTAGAAAGAAGCTGTTCCTTTTTTGTGTACAAACATAAGAGTACTAAATAGTGAGGACAACATGCTGTCACACAAATCTCGAGCGTGATGTCAAGACTAACAAACAACAAAATACTTGCAGGGAGGAGTAGTAAGAAAACATGTCAAAGAGAAGCATGGAAGGGATCGTCAGGGAAAAACAGGAAAACAGACTAAGTTTCTGGTAAAATACTACATGCGCATTGCTTTACAATTCAGGATCTATAAATGAACTGATTTGTATGTGTTTACACTAATAAAAGCCAAGAAATATATAACTTTATGAGCTGTAAATTTGACATGGCAATCCCATTAATTACCATTTACATAAGTTCTACTACAACAAAAGGTAGTTCAGAATCCTTTCAATGACCCTGAATTGATCTCTGACCACGGAGACCAAAGTCAGAACACTGCCATGCCGTAAGAATTATAGTGACAAGTCTAAAAGTTGTTTGTTACAGGAAAATCATTACTGGTGAATAAGAAAGCAGTTACTTTTAAGGGTTGGGAAAAAAACATTTCAGGGAGGTGCAATTCATAGTACTTAAAAGTACAGAGCTGGGTTTACTGTAGGCCCCCTTGGGAACACAAGTTCTTTAACTTCTATTTAGCCTCAGTTTCCCCAGCTGCATAAGTAAATAACAGCACAAATCTCATAAGATTATTCTGAAGATTAAATGAAGTAAATTATGTAAAGCAAAGACAGTATTTGACAGTTTTCCAGGCCCATTTTTCCATATTCTATAATTCTGCTAATAATCAGTGCTACATACATACTGAGACTTTTTTTTTTTAAGTTTATTTATGTATTTTGAGAGAGAGAGAGAGAGAGAGACAGCACAAGGGGTAGAGGCAGAGAGAAAGGGAAAGGGATTTCCAAGCAGGCTCTGTGCTGACACAGTACAGAACCTGATATGGGGCTTGAACTCATGAAGCATGAGATCATGACCTGAGTCAAAATCAAGAGTCAGATGCTTAACTGACTGAGCCACCCAGGCACTTAAAAGTACTTAGGGGCGCCTGGGTGGCGCAGTCGGTTAAGCGTCCGACTTCAGCCAGGTCACGATGTCGCGGTCCGTGAGTTCGAGCCCCGCGTCAGGCTCTGGGCTGATGGCTCAGAGCCTGGAGCCTGTTTCCGATTCTGTGTCTCCCTCTCTCTCTGCCCCTCCCCCATTCATGCTCTGTCTCTCTCTGTCCCCCCCCAAAAAAAAAAAAAGTACTTAAAGACTTTTAAGGACTGAGATCATCTGTATGTCTGTGAAGAGTGCAGCACATTGGTCAAAGTCATGAGCTCAGGAGCTAGACAGGACTGATTTCCCAGTTCAAGTTCTTCCACTCAATAGCTGGATGACCTCAAGCAAGTTATTTACCTGAGAAGGCAGGTAACACCTTATATCAAGCACATATATTTCCTAAGGGGTCTAAAAGGAATATATTTTGTGAATAAGCAACATAAACATAGGGGTGCCTGAGTGGCTCAGTCAGTTAAGCCTCCAACTCCAACCGCCAGCTCAGCCCATGATTTCACGGTTCAAGAGTTAAAGCCCAACATCGGGCTCTCTGCAGTCAATGAAGAACCCTCTTCAGATCTTCTGTCTCCCTCTCTCTGCCCCTCCCTTCTCTCTCTCTCTCTCTCTCTCTCTCTCTCTCTCTCTCTCTCTCTCAAAAATAAACAATTTAAGAAAAAAGTAATGTGAACATAATTCAAACATTACATATATACTACAGTATACGTAAAATAAATTTAAAGTAAAAATAGATTTCTTTCCTCTCCTTCAAATATTTGATACAATTAAAAAAACAAATCAATGAAGTACAATGATCTTTCTTGTCAACACTAAAAGCAGCTAAAAAGATACTTTTTTTTAAAGACTATGTAATATCTGCCTTAATAGCCAAGAAATTCTAAACTTAAATCTGAAATTTCAAAGGACTCAGAAAGTGAAATCCACTAGTTAAAATGAACTAGCAGGCAATAAAAATGAATGGGTGACAAAATTGAATTAAAAAAAAAGTTTCATAAAACACAGTGATGTTAAGTGTTCTTAATTTGATTGTGACTAGAAATTTGGATCTATCAATAATTCCAAAAAAAGATGTAGTGGGGGGGTAATACGTTTTTAGAAACTTATTGAAGATTACTTGAAATTGCTGTCATTAAATACCTGTTTACAAAATACAAGAATGATTCTAATAAGATATTTTCTCTATGACCTTTCTTTGCACCATGACTAAACCTACCTTTTCTCAGAGAGAACACAACCTCCAGCCCTTATTATCAAAATTCTGAATTAATGAAATGGGGTTCCATTAATTTTGTAAGCAGTTCTCCATATGCTATAGATCAGAAAAAGTCTGAAGCCTAACTAGGCTCAGTGAAATTTAGTAAAGATAAAATGCAACTTTGTTCACTGACATTAAACATCCCAATTAATATCCAAGACAAATAGTATCATTTTAATCTTTTTCTGATCCCCAAATTGATAGCCATACAACAAAGCACCTCCATTCATCTCATTTATAAAATGTACTCTGAAGTTAGGATTAGCTTCTGATTGAATAGTGAGGCAAAACTTTCACAATGGACATTCAGTATCATTGAGATTTATATTGAAGAATCTATTCAAATACACAATCAAAATCTAAGTTCTAAGTGTGGGTCGGGCAATTGTTACAATGGGAATTTAGGAACGAAAGGCCGGATTTATAGGACAAGACATGGAAGCTGCAGGCTTCTTCTGAGTGTTGGAAGATAGAAAGCATAAAGGACAAATGCTGATGGTTTGTGAAAGAGGCCAGCCTAATAAAAGCAAAGGGTTACATGAGAGCAAAGTAGAAGATTATGATTATGGAGAGCCTTAAAACACAAGCAGAGGAATCTGGATTTGATTCAGTAGGCAATCTGCAACTGCTGTAGGATCTTGAGAGAGGGAATGATTCTATCAACGTGGTATTTTAGAAAATCAATCTGGCAAGATGGAATTGGGAGCATAAAATGAATTTAAGAGATCTTTTCGTTTAAGAGGCAGCCACAGTAACTCTTTGTGATGAGGTCCCCGGACAAAATCGTAGCAGTGAAAGTAGTGCTCTTTCACTCATTACTTTCATGGCAAGAGCCTGCTGTATGTTGCGTTCTGTGCTAAGCATGAAGATTACAATGATAAATAAGACCCCTGGTTCCTTCCTTCATGAAACTTACAATACAGCGGGAGGTGGCCAGAAGAACAAATAATAAACACAAATACTACAAAGAGCGCCTTAAGCACTCTTACAAAACAAAAAAGGATGAAGACTAACGCAGGTGGCAGAAAAGGAGACTCATTTGAGAAGAGATGATCAAGAAGGCCTCTCTGAGTAGGTGAGTTTTAAGTCGAGACTGAAACGATGTGAAGGAAGAAAAGGTTAAGACTAAGAATGTTTTCTGGCAGGATGAACAGCATGTGTAAAATCAGGGGAACATGCGGTTGGTTCAAGAAACTTGAATAAGGCCAGTGTAGCTATAGCACAGTGAGGGAAGGAAGGCCCGAATAGGATGGGTAGAGATTCATCATGCAAGATAACATACATCAGCCTTGTTAAGAAACTGGAACTTGATTTTTTGAAGTTTATTTATTTTGGGAGAAAGAGAGCACACGAGCAGAAAGGGGCACAGAGAGAGGGAGAGGATCCCAAGCGGGCTCCAAGCTGTCAGCACAGAGCCCGATGCAAGGCTCAAACTCACAAATTGTAAGATCATGACCTGAGCTGAAACCAAGAGTCAGATGCTTAACTGACTGAGCCACTCAGGCGCCCCAAGAAACCGGAACTTCATTTTAAGTATAAGGGGAAACCACTGGAGGATTCTGATCCGGGAAATGTAAACAATTAAAACAATATAGAAAAAAATAATAAAAAATAGATATAAACAATGGAAAAAAACATTTGAAGTCCACATATTTTTTATTTTAATTAAAAAAAATTTTTTTTTAATTTTTGAGAGAGTGTGAGCTGGGGAGGGAGGAGGGGGCAGAGGATCCTTAGTAAGGCTCTATGCTGACAGCAGTGAGCCCAATGACAGCAGCAGGGCTTGAACTCATACCAACTGTGAGATCAGGACCTGAGCCAAAGTGGGATGCTCAACTGACTGAGCCACCGAGGTGCCCCTGTTTAGTTTTTTAAATGTTTATTTATCATTTGAGAGAGCACGTGAGTATGTGCACGCACTAGTGGAGGAGGGGCAGAAAGAGAGCGAGAGAGAGAACCCCAAGCAGGTTCTGTAGTGCCAGCACACAGCCTGACCCAGGGCTCCATCCCGTGACCCATGAGATCATGACTTGAGTCTAAATCAAAAGTCGATGCTTAGGGGTGCCTGGGTGACTCAGTTGGTTAGGTGGCTGACTCCTGATTTTGGCTCAGGACATGATTTCACAGCTTATGAGTTCAAACCCTTCCTCAGGCTCTGGACTGCTTAGGGTTCTGTCTCTCACTCTCTCTGCCCCTCGTCTTCTCATGCTCACTCCCTCTCTCTCAAAATAAATAAATACTTAAAAAAAAAAAAAAAAGAAATGTGGGGCACCTGGGTGGTTCAGTCAGTGAAGCATCTGACTTTGGCTCAGATCATGGTCTCATGGTTCATGGGTTCGAGCCCCATGTCAGACTCTGTGCTGACAGCTCAGAGCCTGGTGCCTGCTTCAGATTCTGTGTCTCCCTCTTTCTGCCCCTCCGCTGCTTGTGCTTTGTCTGTCTCTGTCTCTCAAAAATACATAAATGTTAAAAAAAAATAAAAAAATTTAAAAAAAGAAACGTAACGCCAATAGGAAGTACTTATAATATACATACTTGTGAGAAAACCACCAAGACAAATTTGAAAGCTCAACTAGCCCGTTTTCAGCACTGGCTGACTTTGGACAAGTTGCTTAACCTCTCTGTGCTGTTTACTGTACAATGAGACAAACTGGTAGCTCAGAGTTGTTGTGTGGATTAAATGCGTTAAGGTGTATATAGTACTTAAAGGCAAATGCTCAATAAATGTTAGCTGCTGCTGTTATTTGGTAAAGATGTTTTATTCTGCTTGAGTTCAACCCATACTTCTATCATCCTTCTTTCAAAACCATGCAATGGGTTCTGAATCACCTAAATAATTTCCATTCTTGCATCTAGACCATGGGAGGATAGTAAATATTTTTTACTTTGGGGCCAGAAAGACTCTATCACAACCACTCAATCTACTACGGCCTAAACGTAGCCACAGGCCTTACATAAATTCATGAGCATGGTTGTGGCCCACAAACTGGGCACTGAATTTTTAAATTCATATTATTTTCATGTGACACAAAATATTATTCTTTTGATTTTTTTTTTTTTAATCATTTAAAAATACAAAACCAATTGGGGCGCCTGGGTGGCTAGATCGGTTAAGCGTCCGACTTCGGCTCAGGTCATGATCTCACGGTCCGTGAGTTCGAGCCCCGCGTCGGGCTCTGTGCTGACAGCTCAGAGCCTGGAGCCTGTTTCAGATTCTGTGTCTCCCTCTCTCTCTGCCCCTCTCCTGTTCATGCTCTGTCTCTCTCTCTGTCTCAAAAATAAATAAACATTAAAAAAAAATGTAAAAAATAAAAATAAATAAATAAATAAATAAATAAATAAATAAATAAATAAAAATACAACCACTCTGAACTTACTATAGAACAGACTGTAACACAGGCGGCAGGCCATGGTTTGCCAATCTAGACACTTATAATATAAATATATGACCCTTTCAGTCATAATTTCTCCATTTATAAAACCAAAGTGAATATAATCAGCTTTCCTAACTTCTAAATGTTCAAACAGCAAAATTTATTTTCACATAAGGAATAATATCTAGCTCATGGGCTCAATTTTTTCTCCAATTTGCTACAGTGCAACATACCAATAAAAAAATCATGGCTAAAACAGTGGAAAAGGCTATTATACTAAGTTTCCTTTGGGTCTGAAGCTATACTGCTGTATTAAGGATATGGCTACACAACCGAAAGCTTACGGAGTTCATAACTAAAACATAAAAATTTCTCTTGTGATATTAGTATTGTTTACCAATGCTTATTTAACAAGATAACTAGCCGCCAGTTTTCATTAACACAACAAAAGAAGATATTTATCCAATCTCCCCAAATCCCTGCCAACAGACACACTTTTAATAAAAGGGGAAGATGGAAGTTTATCCCTCTGCAATATACAATCAATACAAATGTGAGGGGCGCCTGGGTGGCGCAGTCGGTTAAGCGTCCGACTTCAGCCAGGTCACGATCTCGCGGTCCGGGAGTTCGAGCCCCACGTCAGGCTCTGGGCTGATTGATGGCTCAGAGCCTGGAGCCTGTTTCTGATTCTGTGTCTCCCTCTCTCTCTGCCCCTCCCCCGTTCATGCTCTGTCTCTCTCTGTTCCAAAAATAAATAAACGTTGAAAAAGAAAATTTTTTTTAAATACAAATGTGATACAAGACAGTCTGTCAAATGGTGTTCTTACATAACATTAGCTCTGAACAGAGCAGGCTGCATCTAAAACCCAGTGGAGAAAAAAGAATGTTTCATGGGACTTTTCTCCTAGTAAAAAAAAAAAAAAAAAAAAGATGAAGTCTTTCTGAAAAAAATAAAGGCATATTTGCTCACGTGGCATATAATTACAATTCATAACAGTGAAAATTCCATATATTTGTCAAAAGAAGATGGAACTGCACGTGCCAACGTAGATGCTACTGTTCCTGGCAGAGATATTTGCATATCTACCTGCGACTACACAGTCAATGAATCAATTTTGCAACAAATCCTTCGTTCAAAAAGAGACACATTAATGGGGACCTTTGAAAAGGAAGTTAGGTATTATCTCTTGGCTTTGTGTAGCTGCCATTTTTTATTTCATTTAAATACTGAATCAATAACAACTCCTAAATAAAAACACAGGGCTTTAAATCAAAAGCTAAGACCCAACTTTTCACACTTCCCTTTCTGCTCATCCATCACCAGGTCTCGTGATTGGACTCCTTACGCATCTCCATCACTTCTGTCTTGGCCGTCACCTCCATCACTGGATCAAGCTACTGTCATCTCTTCCCCAGACTTCGGAAACAGCTCCTTAGCAGCGCCCACTCTTTGGCCTCTCTTCAAACCTCAGCCCAACTGTTCCTTTCTCTGGGAAGCCTTCCTGACCTCTTTGACAGGTCAGATTGCCCTATCAGCGTCATGTACCTCTCCTTTATGTCATGTGAATTTGTAAATAATACTCTTGTTACACGCTTCTATGCCTGTGTGATTAATGTTGACTTTCTCCACTTGATTTTAAGCTTCATGGGGGCAGGGCTGATGTATTCCCAATATGTGGCCCAATCCTGGCACCTAGCAGGGGTTTGACGATTTTATCAACTACTACACCTGCTACAAGACATGGTATCATTTGTATACATGTTGAGGAATTTTTTGTTGTTGCCGTTGAAGAATCACCTTAACCTAGTAGTTAGGTAACTGATAATTCATGTAAAGTAGGGATAAGTCTCAATCAGCCAAAAAGTCTGATTGGCCAGAACAAAGTCAGATGTAAATCCCCATATGGTAAATCAAATTATAATCAATAAATATTATCTTAGACATCTTCTAAAGAGGTCTAATTCTAAAGACTGAAGTTTGTCTTTGTTTTTACAAAAAAGAAAAGATTAACACAAAGTGGATTATATTAAATAATGCACAAATGTTTTAGAAACATGCACAAAAAGAACATGATAAAGGTACCAAATTCTGTCTTTCCTGAAATATATATATTATTATTATGCTAGACTGCTCTCCTGAGCTTCAGACTCCTGTCGAACAGCTGACATTGCCACCTGTATGTCCACAAAGCAGCTCCAAATGAATATTTTTTAAATCTTCCAAATCATTCCTCCTCCTTGAATTGCCATGGTGAAATATACCCACTCCCCATTCATTTGCCAAAGGCCAACATCTAGGACTTACCGTTGACTTTGTCCTCTCCAAGTCAGTCACCAAGTCTTACCTACTCGCGTTCCTAAATATCTCTTGGTTTTCCTCTCTTCTCCATCCTTCCTGCCTTTATTCTGGTCTTCTTCTAATACATACTGTTACCAGGTTGATGCTTTGGGGGGAAAACGCCACTGCCCTAACTTGGCATCCTCCAACTATTTCCCTTATGATCTCTAAACTCCTTGGCAATATATACAAGATCCTGTAGGATCCGAACAAACATGCGACTCACCCAGCATTACCTCGCCCAATCTCCCACTCTTCATCATTGAACTCTTACTCATCCTTCAAGAGTCAGCTTAAGTACCATCTCTTCCAGATGTCTCCCTCTAGATGGAAGATCCTGTCTATGGGCTCCCCTCTGTTTCACAACTTCTGGTGGTACGCTGGAGCAGCAGGAGCTAATCACGAGCCAGCTGTTACCATCTCTTCGTAACTCTGCAGTGACATCACATTGGCTGCTTGAGACTGGCTAAAGGGACCAAAAACCCAACAGTGGATGCAGAAAGAAATCTTATCTAAACTCCCCTTGTCTGACTGAAACAGAGCTTTACTAGAGTCGGCTGCCACAACACAACACCCTCACCCCATCTACTCTAGAAGGCTCCCGCCAGGGAGGCGACTAACCTTGGGCACCAGGACATTTCAAAAATACTGTGTAACCAAGCCTCACTAGAACCTTCCATCCTTAGAAGGCTAAATTTCCTCCTTTTGTTAAGTTGGTATATAAACTTCTATCTCTGGCTCTTCAGGGAGTGACTTAGTACCAAGTGCTCCCACACAAACGGAATCAACTTGGTCTTTTCTCCTCTTACTCTCAGTAAGACACAACCCTCCCACCACCACCACCACCATTCAGACAGAAGTTGACTGAAGAAAGGGGTTTTTTTCCTCCCAACATGGTCATGTGGGAGTGTTCATACAGTGGAATTCAGTAAACGTTACAAATGTTACAAATCAGAGTGTTTTCCCCACAAGAGCCAGTGATTCAACATTTCCCAGCAAATCACTATTTATCACTCTGCATTGTAATTCTCTAGGTTGGTGTCTCCAGTCCCCCCCTAGAATTTGTTTCTGAAGGGCATGAGTCCTTCACGATCACCTTTGCACTCTCAAAGTCAGATTTACCAGAACAAAATCAGACGTAAATCACACGTGCCACAGGACAAGCTACTATAAGTGTCTCCCAACACAGGCATCTTCCAACAAAGACTGATACATGGTGGGAGCTCAAACTCACTGTCGGTGACTGAACATAACAAAGTTTATCAAATTAAAGGAAAATTTATTTTATTTAATTTTTTTTTTATGTTCATTTATTTTTGAGAGAGAGACAGAATGCAAGTGGGTTGGGGCAGAGAGAGAGGGAGGCACAGAATCTCAAGCAGGCTGCAGGCTCTGAGCTGTCAGTACAGAGCCTGACGTGGGGCTCAAACTCACGAGCTGTGAGATCGTGACCTGAGCCGAAGTTGGATGCACAACTGACCGAGCCACCCAGGCACCCCAAGGAAAATTTATTTTAAAAACATTAAGTGTCTAGAGTGAGATTTTTTACTTAGTGTCCTGTTAAAAAAAGAATTCCCACCCGTAAGTCTTCAGATGGAAGTATATTTGTGTCTGCAATTTACTTTGAAATGCATTATTAGACAATAAGATGAGTTGAATGAATGGAAGGATGGAAGCTCAGATGTGATAAAGCAAAAACAGAAAAATGTTAATGACAAAATACAAATGGTGGGGCACCTGGGTGGTTCAATCGGTGAAGCGTCCAACTTCAGTTCAGGTCATGACCTCACGGTTCATGAGTTCGAGCCCTGAGTCAGGCTCTG
>NW_024412391.1:44312208-44422387 GCF_014898765.1 Herpailurus yagouaroundi | reverse complement strand
TCTCAAATATAAAATAAATAAACATTTTAAAAAAGGTAAAAAAAAAAAAAAAAAAGGACGGATGAAAATGCCCAAGAAAAACATTTTCTTTTTAACTAAGGTTGCAATTCAATCCCTCCAAGAGAGACACATATAGCACAAAAACTACTAACTTAACTCCATGCCATTCCCATCTACAAGTATAGATGTCAAAAAATATATATTAAAAAGTTAAATTCATCTATTTAACCAATTTTTTTTTCAACGTTTATTTATTTTTGGGACAGAGAGAGACAGAGCATGAACGGGGGAGGGGCAGAGAGAGAGGGAGACACAGAATCAGAAACAGGCTCCAGGCTCTGAGCCATCAGCCCAGAGCCCGACGCGGGGCTCGAACTCACGGACCGCGAGATCGTGACCTGGCTGAAGTCGGACGCTTAACCGACTGCGCCACCCAGGCGCCCCTTTAACCAATTTTTATTAAAGAGTCACCATTCTAGAACCGGGGATATAATGTTGAACAAGACAAACAAGGTCTCCACCCTCACAGAAATTACATTCTAATGAAAAGAAACAAGTAAGTAAAGAAACACATAAATAAGATAATTTCAGATAATGGACAGGGCCATGGAGAATGTAAAACAGACAAGTGGGATAGAAAACGATGGCAGAGGCTGGGGGACTACTTTAGAAAGGGTGATCCGGGGCGCCTGGGTGGCGCAGTCGGTTAGGCGTCCGATTTCAGCCAGGTCACGATCTCGCGGTCCGTGAGTTCGAGCCCCGCGTCGGGCTCTGGGCTGATGGCTCAGAGCCTGGAGCCTGTTTCCGATTCTGTGTCTCCCTCTCTCTCTGCCCCTCCCCCGTTCATGCTCTGTCTCTCTCTGTCCCAAAAATAAATAAACTTTTAAAAAAAAAATTTTAAAAAAAAAAAAAAAAAAAGGGTGATCCAGGAAGACTTTGCTGAAGAGGAGACTGCTGGACCGAAGGATAAAAAGGAGCCAGTCCCGTCCAGATGGAGGGATGTGAAGGGAGCGAGGGAGAGGACCAGGCAAAGTACTACGCAGAACATAGGACCCAAGGCAGAAATGAGGCTGGTACCTTCAAAGGGTGTGTGTGTGTGTGTGTGTGTGTGTGTGTGTGTGTGTGTGTGTGAGCACGCACACACGCACATGCGTGCTCATGTGCCAGGGCAAGGGGAAGTCCGTCATATAATAAACAAGTGCCTTAGCAGAGTAGGCTTATGGACTCTGGAGTACATCATTATTTGTCTCTATCTAAACAAATACCTTCTCCCCAGAGAGACACTTCTGGAAAACCTTGTTTCTCTCGGCATATAATTCTTGGATTTTATCTAAACTATAGAGTTCTCCAGGTTTCTTTTAAGGTTAAGAAAATCTTATCTCTCTTCCCTTCCATAGATCTTTCTTTTTTAGAGAGCTACTATTTAATATGCAATTAACTCAACACTTTGCATCTGTTTTATGCATAAATAATTTATTCAATTTATTTTGAGAGAGAGAGAGAGAGAGAGAGAGAGAGAGAGAGAGAGAATGGAAGCTGGAGGTGGGGATTGGGGCAGAGAGAGAAAGAGGAGAGAGAATCCCAAGCAGGCTGGGAACTATCAGGACAGAACCCAACAAAGAGCTTGATCCTGAGAACCGGGAGATCATGACCTGAGATGAAACTAAGAGTTGGACGCTCAACCAACTGAGCCACCCAGGTGCCCCTACCCATAAATAATTTTTAAGCATATAAACTCTTACTGTATTATCCATATGGGCCAGGAAACGAAGTAAAGGAGAAATCTAAGGCCTTCAAGTAATCAATTAAGCTCATTTTTAGTTTTTATGTATTCCACATCCAGCTATCTCTGGTTAGCACAAGTAAGAATAAAGCAAAGTTCCTTGGTTTGGGATCAGAATTTTGCTCTCACAGCCATAAATGACTTTTAATCACCTCTTTTCAAACTCCCACCAACTCAGAAATTTATATTAATCAAGAGAGAATAAATACCATGTGTGGATAGATAAGAACAGAATCACCATAGCTTGAAGAAACAAAAAAAAGAAAAGAAAACGGATCTGATATTTATAAAATACTACTAAAAATGTTTTATTAGATTTCATGAAATCTGACTTCATATCGTCATAAAGTCATAGCAACAAAAGAGTAGGTAGTTAGAAGCAAGTCCTGCTTTCTTATAATAGCTGTGTCACTGGCCGTGCTCTTGAATAAACACTGAACTTTTGTATCCGCCAGTTGCCCCAGAGGTTAAAAGGAAAAAGAAAAGAAGTTATAGGAGAAATCAGAGAGCACTTGGAATTCTTAAAAAATTAAAAAAGCTACTATATAAATACAGGTAAAATAAGCATACCTTTCTTACACTACAAATTAAGAAACGTAGACATGTCATAAATTAAACGATTAACCCCAAACTGCCAAGATTCAAACTGGCTCTACATGTTTCTAACTGTAAATAGAGGGACACATAACTATCAAACAGCATGTTAGTCTTAGATGCCTTTTTAATGATTTAGAAGAAAAATCCAGTAAGAAAATTGACTTTTTGTTTCCATGCAGACAAAATGCAACTCCAGCTCTAATTAAGTGTGGACACTGGAAAGCTAAAATTCTATTCATATAAATTTCTTGGAGAGTTTCTTCCAAATCCTAAGTTCTCCTACACCCCTCAAAGCATATGCTTATTATCATATACAAATACACACACATATATGCAAATATCTTGGAAACAATTATAAAAGTATATGGTACACACAAATGACTCAGCACATCCAACACTGCTGTTAGAAATAGTAAAATATACTGTAAACTACAAATGCCAGCACTTCAAGTGCAATGTGAACCACTATTGGCTAAGTATTATTATCAAAGTCCAAGACCGCAATATATAGGTTCTACTCTCTTAGGGTATAGGGACTTTAATTTATGAAAAAGCTGCGAAGGTGGGAAATAATCTTTTTCCCATTATGCTGACATAATTAACACAAGGGAGCTTAATTTACATATAAGGTTCCAAGGTAAAGGTCTGAGATTTTAAAAAAATGTTAACTCAAACACTTTTGCTGTGTAATGAAGTTTTTAATGATATCTGATGTCCAACAAAACCTCTATTCTAGCAGGGTTTATAAGTGGCACTAAAAGTAAGCTAAGCCCCAACACACGTCACAAAATAAGGCCATATCCTATTGAAGTAGCCCTCATGTAACCAACTTTGTTTTAAACAGGATGTGCTTTAAATGGATGTGCACCGCATTAATAACAAGCATCGTTCACACAAAGATACATTCAACAGTGTTTGTGTAACAGACACTTACAGAGTTGTCGCACTGAACATGCCCACCATCCCAGTGTATTTCAATGGGAACTTTGCATCATATTACTTGCTCTTTTTTTTTTTTTTTTTTTTTTTTTTAAGTAGCCACTGTTCAGTTTCAAGCGTTTTCATTTTCTCAGCAAAATAATAACTCTTGGTCATCATAGGCAGCCAAATATCAGGCCTTAGCCATCTGTCAACTGGCTTGAATTCAGCAAGCATGCTCCTGTAGTTTTAGTTCTAATTGTGTTTAATGCTGCACTAATTATTTCAATGGGGAATAATTTTGTACAGTCAAAGTTGACTCATTTTATAAACTGGAAGCTCCTCGGCTATAAATTGGCAGGTCTCATCCTTCATTCCTCCTAAGCGTTGTGCCAAAGGGGAATAAGTATATGGTTGCTCTGTGACCAAATGTCATGTGCTGGGCAGAAACATTGATCCTGGCTATTAATCACTCTGCAAGCCCTCCCAGTAATCAAAGGGCACAGCTGCAATGATATATGACCAGTGTCAGAGCAGAAAGCCCTTTACAAGACTGCGTGCTTACCAGCTGATGGCCAGTATGTACTACAGCATGCACACTGGCCAGCCCAAAGTGCCCAGGCTAATTAATCATCACCTCTAACTGTTCATTCTATCATTAAACACCTTTATTGGCTGAATTATCGGAGGATTCTTACCCCCCTAATTACCTAGGTCTGGAAGCAAAGAACCTTCTCACCTGGATACAAAAAGCTGCCTATTACCTGTTCCAGACCAGTTTGCCCTTTCATTCTCTTCTCCATAAAAGTTTGCTGACCTAGCATTGAACTAGAGACTAGCAGAAAATTGAATGTTGTTGCGACTGATTTGGGTGAGGCTCACATCAAATGACCGCAGAAGAGCTGCATAACATGAAATCATCTGAATTTAATAAGGTGAACTTTTAGAAATCTTACATGTGAGTTTTATAACGTGAGTTATGAAACATTTTGATACAGGAAAATATGAGGTACAGTTATTTAAGAGCAAGCCAGCTTTCAGAGGACATACTGAGAAAAGGTTTTACCAGTTATAATTCAATCACTGATGTAATTTAATCTACTGTTCTCCTTGGTGCTATCTTCTCCCTCAATATGAGCTTTCACATAATAGTTACTTTAATAAAACATTTTCTGTTTTGATACTAATATCCTGCCTTGCTAGGTTTTTTAAAGCATCCAAAACAAAACAATTAATGCTTTGTAGATTGTAAAGAAAACTTAGGACAGCACTGCATTCTCTCACTCGTAATTTATATGTAAATAATGATCCCCCTTTCAAAACAATGCTAATCCAAGTGGAAAGCAGAAACCACATATCAGCAGGACCTTAAAATTATTACTCAACAGTCACACTATATAAAAGGCCGTGAGCATAGCTGTACTTCCTATTATGCTAAGACACCAGAAAACTTCAAGATAGAGATCAAGATCTTAATAGCCAAATATGGCGAAATATCTTCCTTAAAAAAAATACATTTAAACAGTAGAATGGTGGGGCGCCTGGGTGGCTCAGTTGGTTAAGCATCCAACTTCGGCTCAGGTCATGATCTCGTGGTTTGTGGGTTTGAGCCCTGCATGGGGCCTTGTACTGACAGCTCAGAGCCTGGAGCCTGTTTCAGATTCTGTGTCTCCTCCTCTCGCTCTCTGCCCCTCCCCCCTTCCCCCTCCCCCCCCCCCGCCACTCATGTTCTGTCTCTCTCTGTCTCTCAATAATAAATAAACGTTAAAAAAAAAAAAAAGCTGTAGAATGGTACAACTCTTGAACACACTGAGACTTTAAAACTTATTGTTTTAATTTTTTTTAATTTCAGCATATGTACGGTTGCCAAGGAAATTCAATAAAATCTTTCTTAACAGGACAAACTCCAAAAGATGAAGAGTCATGTGTTGCTTCAACTGCGTTATTATGTCACATATTAAGGAATATGTCCAGTATACTTGATGATAATGGTTTTAGTCCTATAATAACAAAAGTGATTAGAATGCATGGAGTTCAAGAGACATTTTTTTTTTAACTGGGATGATCATAATCAGTTTTAGAATCATGAACCAAACCAATCCAGTATCTTTAAAAGAGATTCTACTCTTTTATTTTTTTTTCAACGTTTTTTATTTATTTTTGGGACAGAGAGAGACAGAGCATGAACAGGGGAGGGGCAGAGAGAGAGGGAGACACAGAATCGGAAACAGGCTCCAGGCTCCGAGCCATCAGCCCAGAGCCTGACGCGGGGCTCGAACTCACGGACCGCGAGATCGTGACCTGGCTGAAGTCGGACGCTTAACCGACTGCGCCACCCAGGCGCCCCGAGGTTCCACTCTTTTAAAAGAGATTCATCAGGTAGATGCCGTGTTTTGGTTGTTTCTGATTTTAAATTCTTATATTCAAGGATTAAAATTAAGATATGCAACTAGTAGAATTAAAAGGCAGTACAATCATTAATACACTTACCTGAAGGACTAAAATGAAAAGACAGACAATCCCAAGCACTGGCGAGGGTGCAAAGCAACTATTCTCATTGCTGGTGGGAATGCAAAATGGCATGGCAACTTTGTAAAACAATTTGGGAGTTTCTTACAAAGTTAAACATGCATTTATCATATGACCCAACAATCCCACCTCCTAAGAGAAATAAACCACATGCCCTCCTAAAGACCTGTCTCAAACATATTCATATTAGTCAAAGTATCCATCATTAGCGAACAGATAAACAAGTTGTGGTACATCCATACAATGGAATAGTACTCAACAACAAAAAGAAAGGAAGTAAATATACAGAACAACATGGATAAGTCATGAGAGCATCAGGTTAAGTGTCAGAAGCCAAACTTCCCTGTCTGTATATTGTATCATTCCACTCATAGGACCTTCTGAAAAGGCAACACAATAGGGTCAGAAATTAGATCAGTGGTTGCCAGGAGCTAGAAATGGGAATAAGGAATTGACCACAAAGAGGAATGAGGGAACACTTCATAGTGATGGAAAATGTTCTGTATTTCATCCGGACTGTGACTGTGGTAGTGGTTACCCAGCTGCATACATCTGTCAAAACTCATCAAACTATACACATGAAATGATGAATTTTATTGTATGTAAATGATACCTCAAAGTATCTGACTTTAAAACAAAACAAAAAAGAGCCAAAGTGAGGAAAGATCTCAAGAGCAAAATTACTTGACTCATTTTTATAGAAGTCACAAACATTTATTTTGAAACCACTGACCTGCATAACTGAAATGCATAAATAATTTAGTCTAATGAACTAAAACACTTTTTGTCTGAAAATAAGACTTTAGTCTACATTTTAAGAACCATCAATTCTAACTCTGATATAAATGGAGAACTATGAAACACCAAAATACCTTAAAAGATTACTTTCCTCAACATTTTATCATTCATAGAGTTGAAAAAATTATCTGATATAAATTATCTAATCTGAAGATAGGAGTGAGTGAGCTGCTCCCAGATCTACAGAAATAAGGCACTTTAGTTCAATTAAATGATTTCCCTGCAGGCAATGTCTTTTCAATCTGAGCTAATGACATCATTTAAGGAGGATGGTCCATTTAACTAAAAGGATCTTTTACAAGGCAGACAGACAGAAGGCAATCTAAGAATATTTGCAAGGACTTTCCATATTTCAAAATCATAATGGTGAAATGCCTACATAAAATTCTTAAAGTTAGATATTAATCAATACGTTGCAGAAATAATTGCATGAAAAAGAATGTAATAAAGCTCTTAAGAAGTTTTCCCCATTATTTTTCCTTTTTAAGAAACCAATTCTTTCCTAATGGCAATTAGGTTACTCCAGACCAGCAGTGACATGGAGTTTGCTAGAAATGAGGGCCTTATTTCTGAAATGCTAAACTTCTTTCCCTACCTGCTGTTTCAGATAACCCTTCCCAGGTCCGATAGGCTTACTTTCCCCTGACTCTAATCTTCTGCCTGTGAAACAGGCACAAATGCCAACTACTACCCTTAACGAAACTAGTTTGACCAGAAATTAAACGCTTAACTCTCCAAGATGAGAAAAAGTTTCAGGAGGCCTCCAGAGTGCCCTTTCCTTAACCCTGTGCCCTAGAATCAGAAATTGAAAGTCTTAAGTGAACTATCCTTACATAAAAATTCCTCACAGGTCAGTATCCAGAAAAGAGGAGCCGGGCACTTCACCACCACAGCCTGGGGGGAAGATGAACAACTCTTAAATCACACGATACGTGAAATCACACCAAATTCTCTAGGGAAGATTTCTTCTTCCTAGTTCTGAGTTTTAAAATTTAACATTATAAACAGTAAAAACTATTGCGCATATGACCTGGCAAGGAAGTTAAGCCAATAAGGAAGGGCCAGAGACAGAAAGTTAACCCTAAATGAGAGAGACCCATCATTAAGTCATAGAAGCATTTCTGCTACTCACAGGCTGTGTGACCTTGGATGAGTTAACACATCAGTTCTTCCGTTTCCTCATCTGTAAAATAATCTCTGAGACCACTTTTAACTCTCACAGTTGATGATTCTCACACAGAGCAAAATAAACATTCTTCATTTTTATTTATTTATTTTTTTTTTTAATTTTTTTTTTTCAACGTTTATTTATTTTTGGGACAGAGAGAGACAGAGCATGAACGGGGGAGGGGCAGAGAGAGAGGGAGACACAGAATCGGAAACAGGCTCCAGGCTCCGAGCCATCAGCCCAGAGCCCGACGCGGGGCTCGAACTCACGGAGCGCGAGATCGTGACCTGGCTGAAGTCGGACGCTTAACCGACTGCGCCACCCAGGCGCCCCGACATTCTTCATTTTTAAGAGCAGATGAATGAATTATAGAGCTACTATTAAAGGAGTCAAGTTTTGCACTTGCTAATACTGATAGACTTTTTAAACCAGCAAGATCCAGGCTTTAAAAAACAATTAATTTGCCTGGCCGTCAAGAAATATGCCTGGCCTAGGAAATTAGAGCTCAAAAGAAACCAAGACCAGAGTAAGAAGAGATTGGATAAGGATCTATGAAGAATTTGATATATTAGCTGAGGCTGCTTAATCCAATCCTTCTATTTGAAAATGGTCATAATAAATTAAAAGCAAAGAAGAAAATTCCCTAAAGTCATCCAGTTCTATAATCAATTGAGCTGCTATCCCCAGCAGGAACCCAATTTTTAAAAGTTCACTCCCCTTTTTTTTGGAAATGGTATAATTGATGGTCTTTTATAATTTTTAGTATAGGGATTAGTAAAGCTTAAATTTTGACTTCTAGATAGTACAAAGCCAATATATATCGTCTATAACAATTTGCCCCATATAAAGAATGGGGTAGGGAGAAATGGGTAAAGGAATAGACAAAACAAGGTTGATTGTAAGTACATAAATGTTTGCGTCCAGATTAAAGATATTTTATCATCTAAACAGAAAAAGTCCTAATGATGTATAAGATAAGAGCCACAGAAACTCAGCATTATTCTCGCCACACAGTATTTCCTTCGGTTTATACAATCAAATTCCTCCATCTTTGAAATTTGGGCCAAGTTCCTTATCACTTGTGATAGATACACTTCAGTAATTATACACAGCCAAAGAAGAAGAATGTAAAAGATTCAGATGTTGGACCTTTCCAGTAAATAATTTATTCCTTTTGATGAATATCCTAATATTAAGTCATACCACTTTTCCCCACCAGAAATCACGAAGCTTTTCTAATAAGATTGAATTATCTAAGTATTAAATATTTTAACCTTATCTTAGATCAAAGGATGGATAAACTCATAAGTAGATTTTTGAATTTTTCTTCTCACTAATAAGTACCTCATTTTGATAACTTTAGAAAGAGGATGAATTTAATCCAATCAACATTTACTAGCAAGGTACAATCCTCAGCACTGTAAGTGAAATAATAAAAGTTTCGTCACCTCAACTCCATTTGGGGAAAAAAAGATGGGAGGGGCGGGGGTGTGTGCCTGGGTGGCTTAGTCAGTTGAGCGTCTGACTCTGACTCTTGATTTCAGCTTATGTCAGAATCCCAGGGCCATGGGATGGAGCCCCGCATTGAGCTCCACCCTGAGCGCAGAGCCTGCTTAAGACTTTCTCTCCTCTTCTGCCCCGCTCCCCTGCTCATCCTCTTTCTCTCTCTAAAACTTAAAAAAAAAAAAAAAAAAAAAAAAAGTTGTTTAATTTTGTTTTAAGATTTTTTTTTAAAGGAATCTCTATGCCCATCATGGAGTTTGAACTCACAACGCTGAGATCAAGACACATGCTCCACCAACTGACCCAGCCAGACGGTCCACAAGTTGCTTAATTCTTAAAAAGCCAAAATCTTTCCCACAACCTGGTGGCTTTTACCTAATACATCATCAGTGGTTAATTGTTTGGGGTTATCAAGGAATGCTTCTGTGTTAAATGCAAGTAGCAATTAATCAATCCTATTATGTAATGAGCAGAGCACAGTATACATGGACAGGTGAGTATAATAGGTTAAGATTTGGTGGAAGAAGGGTAGGAAGAGATCTGGAGAAAGAGAGAGAAAATAAGGCATCTTGATCTATAAGTCAGAAGTGCTGGACCTCATACCCTTTGTTATCTTAACTCCAAAATTCTACACTTTATTTTTCTTAATAATACAAATGTTAAGCAAGGAAGAAATATTTATAATGTACATGATAATGTTTTAGAATCCTTAACATATAATGGATATTTGATAAAGAAAAATAATAAGCCAAATTTTTAAAGGAGTAAATATAGGAAAAGACAATTCACGAAAAATACAATTAATAATAGTGTGAAAAATTTCGCCATCACTAGTAATAAAAGAAAGTCAAGAATGTTATATGTCAATTACATCTCAAAACTGATACAAAAAGAAATGCAGATTAAAACAACAATGAAATGCCACTTTTGGCAAGTATTTGAAAAATTAACAACCAGTATATAGAAAAAAACAATACCACAGGAAGATGTTTCTAGTATATAATACGGAAAAATCAGGATATAAAACAGTATATGGAATATGACGTCAGACGTGCGTAAAAAATGTCTGTAGACGGATATATACCACAATTTTAGAAAGGATTACTTCCGTTACCAACGATTTTTTTTTCTCCTTTATGCTTACTGGTCGTGGTGATTTTCAAATATGTTCACAAATTCCTTGACACACCTCCCTTCAAAAGGTAAAGACGAATCTCCTTCCCCTTGAATGTAAGTCAGCTTCCATGATTTGCTTCTAATGAATCGCATGTAGCTCAACTGATGCTATGTGACTTCTGAGGATAGGTCATAAAAGCGAAATAGCTTCCACTTGGCAGTATCTTGGACCACTGGCTCTGGCAGAAGCGGGCCACCATGCCATGAGGACACCCCAGCAGCTACAGAAAGGCCCATGTGAGGAACAACAGTCGGCACCAACTTGTAGCCATGTGAGTGAGTCACTTTGACAGTGGATTTTCTACCTCCAGTCAAACTCCCAGATGTATGCGGCCCCAGCTAACATCTTGACTACAATCTCATGAGAGACCCCAAGCAGGAACCATACTGCCAAACTGTTTGCAAGTTGTTGACCCAAAGAAAATGTGAGAATAATAAAATGTTTGTTATTTACTAACAAATAATAATAAAATAATATATTGGTTTTAGGTAATTTACTGGGCAGCAATAAATAGCTATGTACCTGAAGAGGGTTGTGGTTAAAAGTGCAGGCTATTCATTATTCATAAACGGCCAAAAGGTGGAAACAACCCAAGAGTCCATCAACAAATGAATGGATAAACAAACTGTGGCATATATGTACAGTGGAGTATTATTCAGCCTCCAAAAGGAATGAAATTCTGATACCCGCTACAACATGGATAAACCTCGAAGACGTTACGTCTAAGTGAAATAAACCAGCCACAAAAAGACAAATACTGTAGGATTCCATTTATATGAGGTACCTAGAATAGGCAAATTCATAGAGACAGAAAGTAGAATAGGGGTCAGCAGGGGATAAGGAAGGGGAGATGGGGAGTTCATGTTAAATGGGTACAGAGTTTCTATCTGGAATGACGAAAACGGTCTGGAAATAGCTGTGGTTACTCAACATTGTGAATGTACTCAATACCACTGAACTGTAAAGTGGTATACTTTAAAGTGGTTAAAAAAAAAAAAGGTAAATTTTATGTTACATGTATTCTATCACCATAGGAAAATAAACAAAGGCAGGCAGTTCCTGGAGTAAAATTACTCAAGTCTAACTGCTCAGGTTCCAACACTTACTAGCCATGTGACCTAGCCTCTTTAGATGTTAACTTCTTCCTGTGCAAAATGAGCAGGACAGCAATTCCTACTGCATAAGGCTGTTACAAAGAATTAAACAAGAGGGGCGCCTGGGTGGCGCAGTCGGTTGGGCGTCCGACTTCAGCCAGGTCACGATCTCGCAGTCCGTGAGTTCGAGCCCCGTGTCGGGCTCTGGGCTGATGGCTCGGAGCCTGGAGCCTGTTTCCGATTCTGTGTCTCCCTCTCTCTCTGCCCCTCCCCCGTTCATGCTCTGTCTCTCTCTGTCCCAAAAATAAAAATAAAAAACGTTGAAAAAAAAATTAAAAAAAAAAAAAAGAATTAAACAAGATAATCCACATAAAGCAGTTAGCCCTGTGTCAAGCACATAACAAGTGTTCAAAAAACAGTTATCATCATAATAAAATGAGCATGTTTTGCTTCTGATAACTGAAAAAAAAAGTTATTTTTTATTACAACTAATGACAAACATCATGTCATATATAGCGATGTAGCAGCAGTTAAAAAAATACAGAGTGACTGCAGTATTTAGAACGAGGAGATTTGGGCCTACAAAAAAGGTATGCAAGGGCTAAGTACTGAACAGAATTTTCAGGGAGAAAAGGAATTCAATTTTGAAAAAAAGGGGTAGGCAAAAAATATTTATGGCTTAAAGGTAAAACTGGGAAAATTATTGGTAAGCATATTTAGAGAAAAATAAACATGAATGAATTAGAGAAAAATAAACATGAATGAATTAGAGAAAAATAAACATGAATGAAAAGCCCTGTGAAACAGAAGTATTAGTGTGACCAGAAGTCTGAAACACCTCACATTTGAAACAGGAAGGTTAGTGTAGATTTCTGAACACAGATTCAAATGGCACACTTGAGGAACGTAACTGCTGGTATAAAATATGGTACAAAGTAGAAGAAGAAGAAAAAGAGGCAGGCAGGTTGGTTAGAGACTGTAAAACTAGTTTAAGGACAAGCTAACTAAAGCCTAGGCCAAGACTACAGGAAACAGATAGGAAGGGTATATCCAAGATTTTATTCTAGAAAAAGAAATGACATTGGTGACAATAGACCAGATAGCCCCAACATCATTCAGACTTTTTTATGTCTGATTAAAGACAGTCCAAAGCACATTCTCTGTGTTGATTGAACTAAAGAGGCAACGTAACAGAGAAGACCACCATAATGGAAGTCCCTAGAATTACGTTCTCTTCCAATCCTGAAACAGATGGGACAAGTGATTCCCAAACTTGGCTGCATATTAGAATTTCCCAGGATGCTTTTAAAAGTTCCAGTGCCTTAGAGTGGGAGAGAGCCAAAGCATAAGAGACTCTTAAAAACTGAGAACAAACTGAGGGTTGATGGGGGGTGGGAGGGAGGGGAGGGGGGTGAGGGGTATTGAGGAGGGCACCTTTTGGGATGAGCACTGGGTGTTGTATAGAAACCAATTTGACAATAAATTTCATATATTGAAATAAATAAATAAACAAACAAACAAACAAATAAATAAATAAATAAATAAATAAATAGAAAGTTCCAGTGCCACCTGGGTGGCTCAGTCGATTAAGTGTCTGACTTTGGCTCGGGTCATGATCTCGAGGTTGGTGAGCCCCACACAGGGCTCTGTGCTGACAACTCAGAGCCTAGAATCTACTTCGGATTCTGTGTCTCCCTTTCTCTGCTCCTCCCCCACTTGTGCTCTCTTTCTCTCTCTCTCAAAAATAAACATTAAAAAAAAAAAGGGCCGATGCCAAGGTCACAGCCATGCCACCTAAATCAAAATGTCTGGGGGTGGGTGATACTAATGTGGAGAAAAGTTTAGGAACCAACGAATTGTAAACAGAGAGATTTTTAGAAGTTCATTGCAGTGTTTGGGTAAAAAATTATGGTATCTTAGAATAGGGTAGTACATGGGGCGCCTGGGTGGCGCAGTCGGTTAAGCGTCCGACTTCAGCCAGGTCACGATCTCGCGGTCCGCGAGTTCGAGCCCCGCGTCAGGCTCTGGGCTGATGGCTCGGAGCCTGGAGCCTGTTTCCGATTCTGTGTCTCCCTCTCTCTCTGCCCCTCCCCCGTTCATGCTCTGTCTCTCTCTGTCCCAAAAATAAATAAAAACATTGAAAAAAAAATTTTTTTAAAGAATAGGGTAGTACCATTGGAGGAAGTAAAAAGTATTAAGAATATCCTGAAAAAGGTAGAACTAACCTGTGGTAAAGAAAAATCAGAAAAGCGGGAGGCTCACCTTAGGGTGGGATGGGGCAAGGGCTGGGCACTCACTAGAAAAAAGTATGAAGAAATTTTCTGGGGCAACAAAAATATTCTGTATTTTGATAGCAGTATAGGTTACATGAAGTGTATGCATTTTCAAACGTCACTGAAATGCACTTTTTTGTTGTATGTAGTATTTATCTAAAATACTATAAACAAACGTTTGACTCTATAAATCTGCTTTTCATAGTGATATAGGTTAGCAATTCTGAAGCTACTTTCTTTGAATTAATGAACAAATGAGTAAATACATTGAGAATGATGGGAGTTTAGTTTCTCACTATTGAAGATGGGAGTTACAACTACAGAAAGCAAAAAGATCAGATTGTAGTCTGTAATGTTAGATTGGAATTGGGGTTTCCAGAGTGATTTAGTAGTTATTCAAAGGTCGGTAGGTAAATAGGTAAGTAGATAAGGAAATGGATAGGTGGATAAGTAGATGGGTAGATAAACAGATGTTTTAGATACTTAAGGTGAATAACAAACCACCCCAAAACTTAGTAGTAGCTTTAAAACAACCACCATTTCGTTATCTCACATAGTTGTGTGAATCATGCCTTTTTATTTTATGTATTTTCTGATGTTCTGACACCCTGGACTTTTCTGATCCCGAAGAGTGCCCCTTCAGGGCTAGCCAATTCTACTTTCCAGGTGTGCCTTTCATATGCAAACCAACCAACCCAAAGCCCACATCCCCCAACCCACCCCCAACCACCTCTTTTTCTACCTCTTATACTCCAGGCCATTAGTTATCCGCCCTAATCATTCCAGAGCTACTAGACAAATAGGGACTGCTCCAGTGCCCAAGAGTTTGCTGAAGTCACTCAAACTAGCCAATCCTAAGCCTGCTTAGGAGGTGCAGTCATCCAGAGACTCAATTGTGCTAGAACATCCAAGATGGCTTAATCACATGCCAAACAGTTGATGTGGACTATAGGCTAGGAACTCATCAAGTGTTATCAACCAGAGCACATGCACATGGTCTTTTCATATGGCCTGGCCTTCTCACTGTATAACAGTTGGGTTCCAAGATAAAGCATGGCAAGAGTGAGCCTCTTTGTTCTAAGAGGCTCAGAACAAAGCTGCAAGGCTTCTCGTGACCTAAGCCTTAGAAGTCACACAGCACACTTCCATCACACACTACTGGTCAGAAGCAAGTCACAGGGCCAGCCCAGAGTCAAGACGAAAATGTGAACACTAAGAGCTGTGTCTTACGGGTGTGGCCCCTTGAAAACTAGTTACCACAACAGATACAGAAATACAGTGGTGTGAAAATATCTTTAAATATTCATATATATTATACATACACATATTTCCTAGCCCTCTCCACTATAAGAACTTAGAAGCCATGATTTACCAGTAACATGAGCACATTGAACACCTAGATCTTGGTATCTAAACACCATTCTCCACTAATATGAACCAAGACTTCTTAAAGAAAAGGCTAATTCCAGGACTTGGGTCTAAATGAGCCATGAACATCTTGTTATATGAAGTACTCAAATAATAATAATAATAATAATAATAATAATAATAATAATGGGAACATATTACATGGACACAAGAATCAACTTGAAAGGGTTCCCACTGGCCAGATCTGGGACAACCCAGCATCAAAATAATGACAGTAAAGGACAGTAACAGACTATAAACATATTGGCTAATATAAGAATCTGTAAATCTATAAGGATATAAATAAATACACTGAGAAGGGAAACTATTTTCTTAATGGAATGCCAACTCATAAACATACAATTAGAAAAGCATTAGTGGATCCTGAAACTAGCACGTGAAAACTCAATGAAGAATAGCTACTTAGATAGCTCTTAATTATTATTAATTATAATGGAAAGAACAGGAAGTTTAGAGTGAAGAGACATCAGCTTAGCCAAGTGACCACAGTTTCATACCACCAATATTGGAACAAACAGGTATCATCTGCCTCTTGATATAAAGTACTGAAAAGAACAGAGCATCACGTCTGTGGAAGTCCTCCCAAAAATGCACAGCCCAAATCTTATCATAAGGATGTATCAGGCAAACCCAGATCGAAGGGCATTCAATAAAATAATTGGCCTGTACTCTGTCAAGGTCAAGAAAGACAAAGGAATGCTGAGCAACTGTCTCAGAGTAAAAGATACCAAAGAGGCATGATAACTAAATGCAATCTGTGATCCTGGATGGGATCGTGAACTCAGAATTGAAAACAGCTACAAAGGATATTATTAGAATAAATAATAAAATTTGATTAAGGACTATGGATACATAATATAGTAATAATCAATGTGAAATTTCCTGATGGTAATCATGCACCAGTTATGTAAGAGAATGTTCTTTTCTCAACAAATACACACTTAACTAGTTAGGAATAAAAGGGTACGATGTCGCTAACTTGCTTTCAGATAGTTCAGAACAAAAGAAAAAAATACATGTGTATGGAGAGAGATAAACACCTGGTGAATCTAAGAAGAGGGTATAAAGAAATTCCTTGTACTATTATTTTCTGTAAGTGTAAACTACATCAAAATTTAACAAGTCAAAAAATAATTAAAATAGGGGAGAAAAGAGTAACTTGACAGTGCAGAAAACTGACACTACCTCGAAGACGGACACCAACAGTGATAAGTCATAGCGACAGCACATACCTTGATATGAATAACAAAAAACAGCACTTTGCTTCTGTGGTCTTCCTCCCAAAAATCCAGAACCCTAGTCTAATCATGAGGAAAATATCAGACAAATCCCAATTGAGGGATATTCTGTAAAAGAGATGACTCATACTCCTCAAAACTGGAAGGCCATTAAAAACAAAAAGTCTGAGAAATTGTTCCAGCTAAGAGGAGCCTAAGGAGATATACTGACTCGTTGTAATGTGGTATCCTGGATAGGATCCTAGGGAAATCTGAATTAAGGATGGACTTTAGTGAGTAATAAGGCATCGAAAATAATTCAAATCTCTTTAAGATGAACAATAACCTTCTCCATGTCAAATGTAATCATTTTTTTTCTCCAGTCCTCACATCCAGTGACCTCTCTACTGCTTCTGTTATTCTCTAAATTTAAGCTGTCTCTTTCTTCTCCATGACATTCTGCCATACTAATTCCCCCTCAAACCACTCTCATCTCTATTGTGGCTTTTTTTTTCTTTCTCATTAAGGTCCCTTGTTCTTCTATTTCTATGTCTTTGATGAGTTCACAGTGTAAGCTCAAATTTTACAGAGATGGCTTCATCTTTTATATCTCTGCTTCGGTCTTCTCATCTTCTCTGCAACATCATACTGGAGTTCCAGCACTCCAATGGACATCTTGGATACACTACAAATGTCTGCACTAGCTTTCCTATGCTCTGATAATTCTACCCAACATCCCCATCACTGCCAAGAACTGTTTATCTTTTCAGAGTTGTGTCTCCAGAACTTATAATAGGAATTATTAGCAGAGTAGGTACTCCCTAAATATTTGTTGAATGAATAAATGCCAAAATCAATTTCCTCGTCATTAGACTTGCAAATTGAGTTTTCTCTGATCCCTCCTTTTTCTGTGTCGGTTACTAGTACATTCAGCCTCCTCTGCCTTGTTCCCAAGATTTGACACTCTGCCCTCCAAAATCAAAATGCAAAACCAGGTCTTTTACATCTTGGTTCTTATTTCAAGAGCCAGTGGTGACCAGATCACTTTTATGTTTTCCCACAACAGTCTACTTTTTTTTTCAGTGTTCTCAAGAAATAATGGGTAAACAGAACTGTATCAGTCTAAAGTGTACAGCATATTGACTTCACATACATACAATGTGAAATGACCACCACCATAAATTTAGTTAACATCCATCACCTCTATGGTTACAACAACAATAAATTTTTTTTTTCCTTGGGAGAACTTTTAGGATCTACTCTCTCAGGAACTTGCTTACAGCCGTCATGATGTGTGTTATATCCCCAGTACTTATTTATCTTCTAACTGGAAGTTTGTACCTTTGACCATCTTCATCCAATGTCTCCACCGTCTACTGCCTGCCCTGATAACCACAAGTCTGATCTCTTTTTCAATTAAGTTTGGTGGCGGTGGTGAGGGTGGTTGTTAATATTCCATATATAAGTGAGATCATACAGTATTTGTCTTTCTTTGTCTAGCTTATTTCACTTAGCATATGCCCTTGAGGTCCACAGATGTTGCAACTGGCAGGATTTCTTTCTTTTTTATGGTTGAATAGTATTCCAGCGTGTGTATGTGTGTGTGTGTGTGTGTGTGTGTGTGTGTGTGTGTGTGTATAAATCACATTTTCTTTATGCACTCATCTGTCAATGGGCACTTAGGTTGTTTCCATGCCTTGACTATTATAAACAATGTTCTGATAAACATGGAGATGCAGGTATCTTTTCGACATAGTGGTTTCATTTCCTGGATAAATGTCCAGAAGTAGAATTACTGGATCATATGGAAGTTCTATTTTCAACTTTTTGAGGAACCTCCATACTGTTTTCCATAGTGCTGCACCAATTTATATCCCCACCAACAGTGTACAAGAGTTCCCTTTGCTCTACATCCTTGAAGGCATTTGTTATCACTTGTCCTTTTAGACGATAGCCATTCTAACAGGCATGTGGTGATATCTCATTGTGGTTTTGATTTGCATTTCCCTAATGATCAGTGATCTTGAGCACTTTTTAATGTACCCGTTGACCATTAGAGTATCTTGGAAAAAAATGTCTATTCAGGTCCTTTGCCCACTTTCAAATTGGAGTGTTTGCTTTGGCTGAGTTGTAGGAGTTCTTTCTATATTTTGGATATTAATCCCTTTTCAGGTATACGATTTGCAAATATTTTCTCCCATTCCATAGGGTGTCCTTTCATTTGACTGATGGTTTCCTTTGTCGTGCAGAAGCGTTTTAGTTTGATGTAGTCCCACTTTTTTATTTTTTATTTTGTTGCTTGTAACAGTCCACTTTTCATAAAAATACCAGACTATCTTCCCACACCACAATTTTTATTCCTCTCCTCTGCATGTAGTCTAAACAGGTTCTGGAATTTGAAGCTATCCGTTGATGACTGGCTAATCCACATTGGTAGCACCTTATATCTCAAGATCCACTAAAATCCTTTATTAAGGTCCAACCATACTCCTGAATAATTAATTCCAAGCTTTTGCTCATGCTGTTGTATCTTCATACAAAATCTTCCAGTACCAGCACACTGAATTTTTATATTTCTAAATCTTACAGTGCCTCCAAGTCCTGATTATGAATACTAACATTAAATTAGGCTTTCAACATAAAAGGTCTTAGTTCTCGAGCTAAGTATATACAAATTCCATATTAGACCCAACAAAGAGCTTTTTTAAAAAAGTACTTATATAAATTTATTTGTCTTTTCACCTAAAAGTGGTATTAAAAAGAGAAACTGGTTAATTAACTTGTAGTTAAACAACGTCCCACCAAGTATGTTATACTTTATATTATATCACCATTAGCTTTCGTTCTAGTTTTTAATGTATATGACCATAAGCAGGGACTTTGTCTTCCTTTGTGTTTCCCTAACAGGATAATTATAAATTCTTATTAGCGTCCTTATCTATTCTGGGAGCATTTTCCACAAAGTATTCCCGTATTGTAGGTTTCTTTGTATTTGTCTTAATTTATCTCAAAATTTTGTTACCTAAAAATTATATTATAAAATAATAAAGTGTCTATTATAAAAGCATGATTTTATATACCAGTTACATAATACACTACCTTTATTAAAACGTTATTTCTATAAAAGTCATTCATTAGAAGGCAGATGTTAGACATCAGAAGAAAAGATTTAGTTATTAAAGTAACAAAAGAACATCCTTATAAAGTGATCTCACTATAAAGCAGTCCCATGGTACAGAACCCTAAAGATGCATGATAGCACTTTACTATTTTTGAAGAAGGAATTATAATGTCATTTTGGAAAAATAATTCAACCCACAATTAAGTGTTTATTGCCTTAGCCATTTTGGTATATTTTATTTTATTTTTTACCTTTTTTAAATGTTTATTTTACTTATTTTGAGAGAGAGAAAGGAGGCAGGGGAGGGGCAGAGAAAGAGGGAGAGAGAGAATCCCAAGCAGGTTCCTCGCTGTCAGTGCAGAGCCTGACACAGGGCTCCATCTCATGAACCAGGAGATCATGACCTGAGCCACAATCAAGAGTCAGAGGCTCAACCAACTGAGCCACCCAGGCACCCCACCCCCCAGTTTTGGTATATTTTATACTGACCAGTTTCTCCCAGTGCATCAAATACCATGAGGCTGCCATTACCTACTCCCCAGGTATTTTGCACTTTTGATATACAAACGCATTTCACTATTAACCCAAGCAAAATTATATTAAGAAATCTTCCAGGGAGAAAAGAAAAATCATTTAATTCAGAAACACATACTACAAATTTCAGAGTAGTCCACTGTAACTGCCACTAATTCCCTTCTTTAAGGAAAATAATAATTAGGTGATTATACTTTAAAATGAAATTTATTGTACTAATATCTATGTTGGCCAATATGTTTTCATACCTATCCTTGTAAAAGGAGTCCATCAGGGGTGCCTGGGTGGCTCAGTCGGTTAAGCGTCCAACTTTAGCTCAGGTCATGATCTCTCAGCTCGTGGGTTTGAGCCCCTCGTGAGGCTCTGTGCTGACAGCTCTGAGCCTGGAGCCTGCTTCGGATTCTGTGTCTCCCTCTCTGCTCCTCCCCTGCTGACACTCTCTCTCTCTCCCTCTCTCAAAAATAAATAAACATTAAAATTTTTTTTTTTAATAAAAGAAGTCCATCAAAAAAAAAAACCCAACATAGAAATCCTATCATCTTGGAATTCTCTCACATAACTAGAAAAAAAAGATTCATTTTTTTTAAAACGCAGATGAAGAAAAGCCCACTTAAATGATTCAAATTTGCACTAGCTAATACGAACAGATTCTTTAAAGAAAACATAGATGTGGTACAAGGAGATCATGTTTCACTAACTGGAGTCAGAGGCTGAAGTCTGGGCCCTGGTGTTTGGAAGGCAGTTTACATTGTACTAGGAACACAGACACTGCACTCAGAGAGATTCTGGTTCAAATCCTGGCTTTTCGAGTTCCTAGCAGTGTGATGATCCTAAATTTCACTTTATCAGCAAAGTGGGTACAACACTTCCTATATAAGGATATTATGAGGATTCAAAATAGTACATGGGAAATACCCAGCACAGTGCCTGGTACATCAAAGTCTAATAAATGGTGGTGGTGGTGACGCCATTATGAATTTGATATGTGACCTTGAGAAGCCAACTAACCATTCACTGTACGTCACAAATGTTCACCTGTAAGATGACGAAATAGCATGCTAAGTGACATTCCAAGTCCCTTCTAGCAATAAAAAGACTATAATTCCCATGGTTAGAAATCAAGAAACATGAATTCAACTTCTTTGAACCAACTGGAAGTTAGATGCACCATTCAATTAGGACAATAATCTCGTACTGTAAAGTACTTTCAGATTCACAAAGAAAATCTGTATACATTATGTCACTTGATCCGCAAACCCCATGCAAACAGATATTATTATCTTTATGCTAATCTAACTAGAAAGTGAACTTTAAAGAAGCCAAGTGGTTTGGCCAGGTCACAAAGCTAGTATCAGAGATTTCATCTCCGCTCATCAGTATCCAAAGCACGTGTTCCTCCACACTACAAGCCTGCAGGACAGGTATTAGTGCCCTACAAAAGAAAAATCCTAGGCTTTGGGAGAAAAAAAAATAATCTAGATTTCTACCTCCGTTCCACCATAACTTGTTGTGTGGCTTTAGACAAATCACCGAATCTTTCTGGATCATACCTTCTTCAACAATAAAACAATAATTCACCATGTATGCCATTAAAATTTATACGGATATATTTCTCTAGAGATTTTACCTTAAATATCTAAGGAAGCTACCTGTGTACTGAAATTTGTCTTTTTTTAAGTGTTTTTACCCAAGTATAGTTGACATACAATGTTACATTCATTTCAGGTATACAACAGTGATTAAACTTCTCCATACATGATGGTATGCTCACCACAAGTGTAGCTATTACCTGTCACCATACACTGCTATTATAATATCATTGACCATATTCCCTATGCTGTGCCTTTTTCCCACAACTTATTCATCCCTTACCCGAGAGCCTTTATCTCCCACTCCCCTTTACCCATTTTGCCCAACCCCCAACCTCGGACAAACTTTAGCTTGTTCTCTGTATTTACAGGATGATTCTGCTTTGTGTTTGTTTATTTATTCATTTGTTTTGTTTTTTTAGATTCCACATATGAGTGAAATCACATGGTATCTGTCTTTATCAGTCTTACATCTCACTTATTAGCATAATAGCCTCTACATCCACCCACGTTATGCAAATGGCAAGATCTCATCCTTGTTTGTGGCTGCATAATATTCCAGTGTGTGTGTGTGTGTGTGTGTGTGTGTGTGTGTGTGTGTGTGTGTGTATGTGTGTAAACACACACACACACCCACATACCACATCTTCCTTATCCATTCATCTGACAATGGGCACGTAGGCTGCTTATATATCTTGGGAAAAAGACAGTCTGTGCAATAAATGGTCCTGGGAAAACTGGACAGCTACATGCAAAAAAATGAAACTGGACCACTTTCTAACACCATACACAACAATAAACTCAAAATGGATGTGAAACCTGAAACCATAAAAATCCTAGAAGAGAACGTAGGCGGTAATTTCTCTGACATCAGCCATAGCAACATTTTTCTAGGTATGTCTCTTAAGGCAAGAAAAACAAAAGTAAAAATAAACTATTGGGACTACAACAAAATAAAAAGCTTTTGCACAGTGAAGGAAACCTACCAACAAAACAAAAAGGCAACTACTTAATGGGAGAAGACATCTGCAAATGATACATTCAATAAAGGGTTCATATCCAAAATAGCCAAAGAACTTATACAATTCAACACCAATAAATAAATAAATAAACCAATTAAAAAATGGACAGACAACCTAAATAGACATTCTTCCAAAGGAGACATACAAATGGCCAACAAACACATGAAAAAATGCTCAACATCACTATACACTGAAATCTCTGATGAACATTTAATAAAATGCATCACCTCCCCCGACTCCACCAACCCCACTCCTTTTCTATTCCTACATCCTCCTTACCTAGAGGAAGAGAATTAGAAACCTCTATTCATCCCTGTTTCTCTTCTTTTTCAACAAATGGACCTACGTGTAAAACCTGAAGTCCAAAAGGACGTCATTTCATACGTTACTTTGTACTTATAGTCACAATGGAAAGTGGAGGGGAGAACATGGTTAATAATAAAAAAGATCCCCCTATCTGCAGATGACATTTGTTATAAAGTTCCACTAAGAAAACTGTTTTTTACCATGTACCCCAAAATAAGAAATCGTTAATAGGGGGGAAGGACATTTACCAGTGTCACCTAATGATATAGACTAATAAATACAAGTAATTTTAATGTAGTAGATTAGAATTTTTAAAATGCCATTTCTACAACTATTTGCAAGCGACTTTGGTAATTTAAAGAACATTTTCCTTAATATATCAAATTCCCATAATTTACCTTATAAATAAAATGTTCGTAAAAGCTATAATCTTAATTTCTATAACATCAAACTCACATCCTAACTTTGGCAATTGACTTGCAGGCATGCTAATTTTTAAACAATTCAAAACCATTCTTAAAAGTATCTTCCATTTCCTCCTGGAGGTCCAATTTGTTTTTAAAGGAATTGTTTCAAACATGTTAACTGAAATTGCAAAGGGACAGCTGCTTGATAGGACGGGGCATATTACTGCCTTGCAATAGCTAATCACTCAGCCTCACTCCCTTCCCCTTTTTTGGGCTCTAGGTTGTCACTAAAGTGGCTATTTATTAGAAAGTAAATACAGTGATGGTCATATTATGCATACTGATATGCCCTAAGGTCCTTTTATTGGGAATTGAGAGTATTTGCACATATACACTTTATGTCTGTGTTAATGTCTGCACTTGCCTTAACTTTCCCTAAATCCCAAAACACATTTCAAGATTTGTTAACTGGAAAATTCACACCAATGCACTTTCTGTTGTTCATTTTAAACTATGGGAACTCTCATATCTGTCATGAAGCTTATGAGACAAAAACAGAAAAAAAAATCCCTTAAGTTGGAAAAGTCATATGTTCTACATAAAACATCAGAGAAGAATATAAAAATCTAAACTTGCATTAATCTTATACGTGTGATGTCATTTTACCAAGAATTATGTCAACAATTTATACAAAATAACGGATTTAAATTATATATATCAAAATATATAGGCTCAAATGGTTTTTACATTATTCCTCTCAGGTATAGTAGGTATTTTTTTAATTATCAAAAAATAATGCAAGAGTAAAATTAACATCATACTCCTATCACTTTTTATACCATCTTCCTTAAAATCTTGAAACTCAAGTCCTAACCATATAGTTTGAATAGGAAAAGCCATAAAACCATGGGGAAAAAAAACAAAAACAAAAACAAAAAAAAAACCTGTTTTTTCCTGGTCCTGGCTTCCCAGGATCATAAAATTCAGACTGTCCTTCCCAAATTTATCTTTTCTCACTAGTTTCTTAACTGCCGGGTTATAAATACCTTTGTCTTCTATTAAAGACACATGTTCTTCTGCAGATTCATTTCCATAGAAATATGCTCCAAGTTCTATACCCACACTGTATTAGAACTTAAAATTTGACTTTCAATCTTATATAAAGGCTGGTTCCTAAATTTGACAAAGCTGTATAACAACTCCACTAACATTAATTGTCTTTTCAATATTATTAGTTAAATTTTCTCTAGCATTAATTATAGTGAGAAGATACAAACACCCAGAGTAGGAATATATGTACAAACATACACTGGGGTCAGAACTGATTTCCTATCATTGAACCTGCTGGGCAAAAAGTAACAGTATGCAATTGCATTCATGCTGTGCGAACCTTCTTGCTGATATGCATATTAAAATTCTAACCGTTGGGGTTTCCCATGCCTATTTACACTATACATATATTTATTCTATACTTTTTCAAAAAATGTTATGTGCAGGTGAAAATTTTCAACGCCAACAACAACAACAAAAATGGTTATAAGCTTGCCTTGTATTAGAACCTCTTTTGTCTATCAATCAACAATAAAGTATTATTCTACCATCACAAAAGGAAAACCTTTGGAGGCAGTAGAGGACTATGGGTTGTGCAAATGTGCAGTTGCTAAGAAGCAAATATGCCTCTCTTCTAATCAAATAGCCCAGCTCAGCAATGCCGCTGGCTTGGGGCAAGAAGCAAATTCCACCAGCCACAAACTTAGAAACAGTCTTGAATTATTTGTTGCTGACCGCTGGCTGAACCCTTCCTGATGAACACCATCACCATTAGCCACTACTCAGTGTATTCCATCAACCAATGGCAATAGCAGCATGCTACAGCTCAGGCTACAAGAAATTGATCAAACAGGGTAATGAGACTATTTCTTCACGGAGGTTATTTTAAATGAATATAAATATTTTCTTTCTACATAATTTGCCACAGAAAGGTCACTGAACTCTCTGTGATTCCAAAGAAAAATGCTCTACTGTCCCCTTTACATATTTGAGTTAAGATAAAGACAACAAACAATTCAGGGCATTTTTTGATATTAGGGCAAATTCTAATGAGCTGGCATTTCAGACAACAGATTAGCTGCAATATTTTAGCTTCACATTAAGTTATAGCCAAGAACGGATCAAAGAATGCTATTCTATAAAGATAAAACTAATCATGATTTACCAATTAAAAACATTTATAAGAGTACATTTTTGTTTAAAGAAAGCACAATTAATCTCTAATGTAGGTGATTGTGAAAACATGAATCATATGTGTGCCTTCTTAGCTGAAGTTATTAAAATTTGATATAATTGTTGTAAATTATTTAGTGAAGAATTCATTTTTCTATAGCCCACCTCCTCCTGCTAGACAGTACAATAAAATGCATGTTAACTATACCAGTTAGCACATGAATCATTTCACTGACAACTGACTTAGCTCTTCTCACAAAGTGACATTTAGTGCTCCTTTTCTCTATATACTTAAACCAAAACAATTAAACAACCGGCTTTAACATCACAACATGACTAGATTGCAGCAAGTTAGCTGTCTATTTTATCTAACATAAAACGAAAATGTTCTCCAGAGTCCAGTTTTCAGTAGGTGTTTAGTATGGTTTTAGTTTTTCAGTTTTTAGTAGGTTTCTATTTTACAAGTGGTAGTAAAGTAATCCAAACCAACTCACTGTGTAAGAACTTCAAGCATCTACATACCAACAACAGTCAGTACATGAAATACATGTGTCTAACATGGGAATATCCTGTCATCATTTTAACCAGTGTAGATTAATAACATCTAATTTAAACTCAGGAGAAACACTTTTACATGAATGAGCGCTTCTAAAAACTTTCTAGAAGATACACCTTGTTTCAAAAATGAATGTAATCTAATATGATAAATACTAGTCAAAATGAACTACTTTGTATGCAGCTTCTTTTAAGAATTTCAGCAATAATTTTTTGTTCATGATCTTTAGAAACAAATAGGGCAAATCAAGTAATGATTTGCCTTCAACAAAAATGTGTAGTTTATATGTAATATGAAAAAACTGCTTAAGTGTATAGAAATGTGTGCTTGGGCAATTTTTTTTTTAATTACTGAAACTCAGATGTGCTTTTTCATAAACAGTCCTTTCAATTATTTGTGGGTGTGACTAGGCATGCCAATAAAACTATCTCACCTACAAAATAAAACACAAGGTATACACAAATGGCCATTTTTTTTTTTTTTAATGGGACAAAGTACTGCTGGATGTCAGAAGCTTATCTTTGCCACCGATAGGGATTTCTAAATGTTCATTATTGGGAAGTGACAGCAGCCACACCAGGATTTTGCACACACAGTGAAATAATTTTTAAATAGAGATACAAGGCTCTGAAACAGAAAACCCCCACAATTAACTGTAAATTAATCTCTCTTGAAAGGGGGGGCTGCTAAAGAACTTGCTAGAACATAACAGGGAAGAGCGTCTCAAGGTTGACACAGTATCTGTTTAGGTGCATTCTATTCTTCTCACCATAAAATTCTGCCATGCTCTCATGAATGGCTAAAGAAGATTCTCTAAACAAAAATCAATAATTAGTTAAAAGAGAATTAGGATGACATAGCAAGAAGCATCCTATCAGCTGTCTAACAATATGACAAATTCAGCAGCAACCACAAAGAACCAATATAACTTCTGGTGCCAAGGAGCCAGATGGTACTGCTGGAAAAAATTAAGTCTACAGATTGGCAGCTCGACCCTGTGATTATTGCCCAAGGGAGGACAAAGTGGAAGAGGAGCGGGAGGTTCAGCATGATGGGGATAAATCAATTACCGCCAACTCACTACATCCTTCCTATCATACCCTAACAGCGGATTTTAAATACCATACCAGTGAATTGTTCAAGGTTTAAATAGGCCCACTATGAGTTGGGGATGATAAACTCATAGGTAGTGAAAGTGAAAGATAATCTCAGCCTTCCGCCATGGGCCCTCACAAAGGACATGATGACCTGACACAACCACGTAAGAGCCACATACAAGAAGTCCTATGGTCTTTTAGTTATGGCTTGGTTGTGAAAAATAAAGCTATGTTTGTTGGTGGTGGTGTTGTTTTCTTTTGCTTTTCATTCATTGATGGCATGTGTTAAAACTCTTTATCACCTTCCAAAAAGGGACTTACGGGTAGATAGTGGTTACTATGATGGTCTCATGGCTGAACAACTGACTTAAATGTTTGAGAAAATAGTATTTCATTTACTCTTCATTTACCTTTTTCCTAGCATGATTTGACTCGGAACATATCTTGAGATGTTACTGTTTCATTAGCATCTCACGGTATGTTCCCAGTCAAATCATGCTAGGAAAAAGGCACATTGTTAATTTATATGATTATGAGAAATTTAATATGAGTTTTAGTTCTACTTTTGAAATGTAAGATAGTTATACACTCAGCAGTAACTGATGAAGCTTATGCTAAGGGAGATTTTTGGGGTTTTTTTTATTACCACCTTTCCTTTCCTTGGCCTACTGGCACCTATAAATGTATATGGCTGTTTTGTATTACCCTAGCTTAAGTATAGGCCAAAAAATAAGATAAGAAAATTAAGAATATTAAAGTATTAAAAATTCAGAGTATTAATTGTTTAAATATTAGGAGTATATATTTTCATAACAGAAATATGTTTTGATTCATTTAATATATGAGCAATCACCTTGACAGATGGCTTTTGGATTTAGTCTCAAAAACCAATTAGCAACAGATTAATTAGATTTCATTAATAAATAAATTTGATAAGGCAAAAAAGTTTTTTGGTTAATTAGTTTGTGAATCTAAAAGCAAGGACTGAATTTACAAGGCTTCTAGAAAAGGATTAGTCAAATCAGTGGTACACACTAATTTGATCGATGTTCACTGAAACCTTTTCCAATACATTTTCTAGCATATTGCAGAAGGACAAGAAATGAATTGCTAACATGAGTTGTTCAATGCACTATCTGAATCCCTGTTGTGGGCACTGACAGCCACAGTGATGGAAAAATTAATCTCAGAGGATATGCTTTATCTAAACTATACCTAACTCACTTTTCCTTATCTAACTAAAATTGTGTATGTATACTTCAAATAGCTTGTTTGAAATGCTGTTATAAAACTTAAAATGGACATCAGCATTTCAACTTCTTAGGACACATTCCCTCACCATAATTTTGGAATAAATAGCTGTTCAACCTTCATATTTCTGGACTAAATAACAGACTAGCAATGTTTTTATGGTCTCAGAGGAATACAGCTAGTTTATAGAAGTGTCTGTATTCACAAACTGTATTAAAATATATTTTAATGTTAGATGAAAATCATATAGAACAGAGAATACTGGAGAGGGTTTAAAATAATGTCGACAAAGAAGAAATAGTTCCTGAGTGCAGACACTTTATAAAAGCTCAATGGGTAGTAAAACAGAGCAAGAAAAAATATATCAAGGAACAATTTTAACTAAAGGAGCTACTATTAAATAAATATTGTGCATAGAAAGAACAACACTAAGTTATATTTCATGTATTTCTACCATCCAAAGGGCAATTTTGCAGGTATCAGTATCAGAATTCTAGCTGACTAAACTTAAGACAACAATAGTAAGACTTTTTATTTAATCGTGAAACATATAATTACATGATACAGGTTTATTTCTTTAGAAAAGAATCAAATATTTAAGAACCTGATTTTAAAAACAGGGAATGATTATCACAAAAAATAATTCTTCCTTTTACAAAATAGTATCCACTAAAACTTCTCTTAAAAGTTACCTCCAAGTATATTTTAAATGAACGTGATTTATAAAATGTTGTCTTAATATAAGTCTAGAGTCACTATGTATCTTGGTTTTTTGGTCATCAAGTATGCAAATATCCTACCAAAGAATGGAGCCATTTAGAGTTTCAAAATTATACACATTTTGATTGAATTGCTATCTGTCAAAATAATCCTGTTAATGGTCCTCAGGGTTAAGGTTCATTTTGATCAAATTCGTATGCTGTTGTTTCATTACTTCCCTATTATCTGACAGAGACAGGAAGCTAAATACAATTCGCCCAAATAAAAAAGAAACAGATCACTGAAATTTAACACAGGGTGTGACATGTGTGAACCACCACACTAAGCGCCTGCCCCGTATTTATAGGAAAAAGTTGAATACTAAATCATAGAACAATCCTACAGCTATCAACCCATCTTTTAGTTATTCAACAATATGACAATATTAAATGATATATTGTCAAACACAATGTAAACTACCTAGGCTCAACCACAGGCTAATTCCAGATAATTCTGGAGTGTATACATATACTGAATCAGTATATTTTACACTAGAAACTAATATAATGTTTTATGTCAATCATACTCAATTTTTTTAAATTCCAGGGAAAAAAATATATTAAAACCAAGTTACCCATCCAATAACCTTGGTTATCTTGTGACTTTTAATAGCCAAGAGCTGACAACGGGCAAGTCCTATGTGACAGGTATGCATTTATCCTTACGACAATCCTAAGAGATACTACAAGTATCCCTATTTTTATCAATTAAGAAACTAAGGTTTAGAAAGAACATAACTTTTCCAAGTCATAATGCTAACCCAGGACTGAACCCAGGTATATGTGATACCATAATCTGTGCACTTAACAATACAATTTGACCCTTGATATAATAAAGTACAAAATTTATCCTCTTTAAAGCCCTTCAAAATTCAGTTTTCAGTTCTTTGAAGTACATCTGGTCTGCCCTGAATATCGCTTGATGTTGTTTAAGCAGCCGAGACAAAATATAGTTAATAAACAAATGCCTAAATTACAAGAAAGAATATAACTAGACAATAAAAACAAACAGAAGAGAAAAGCCTAAGAACATACCAGGGTTCAAAGGAATGCCAAAGAAAATTATCAAGATAAAAACATATCTCCATATCTATATAATCATACCAAGGAATGAAAGTAATTAATGGCTTCTAAAATTCTATAAATTAGGATCACATATTTAGAAGCAGAAGCAAGTCTCCTGGTAAACCTGTGAGGTTTAGCTGGAGCAGATGTCTCTATTCGGAACCCCCTAATCTATCTTCTTCTACGATCTCTGGCAAGTCTTATCTTTCTCATGACACTCAACACGTTTAGGCAAATAAATCAATGATTCTCCCTATCTCTATCCCATATCTCAGACTCCCTCTGAAATATCTTTGACTGAATTTTTCAATCCTCCTTCAAGTTCAACAGACTTGATCTTTCTAATCCATTTTCCCATTTTCTTTATAGATGGTATCATTTCCTCGAGAAAAAAATCTAAGTGTCAACAGTTCACCTCAGGTCTACTCATGAAGTCTACCTTTGGTTCTTCACTATGTTCCCTCTCGGTACTTCATTCCCTTATCCCCTGTCTTCACCCTCAAGGTGACCACAAGCCTGCAGCCAGGTCCTTCCCAGGCCTCTACTTCTCAGAAGTGCACCAATCCCTGTTTCTCTCCTCTGCTTCCAGTTTCTCTCCCACAAAAACTAAATTTTTACTTGTCTTATGGTATATTCCTCACAACCCTTATCTCTACTTGTTCAATCCACTATTGCTTTACCTGTGTTATTTTACCTTTGTTATTTACTATTTACCTTTGTTATTACTTTACCCATATTTACCTTTGTTAAATATGACAGCTAATGAGCCAAAGTAGTAAATATAAGAGATAAGCCATTCATCTTTGTATTGGGATAAAACTCGAATTATCTTCTAAGGAAAATTTAGTCTGCCTGTGGTCTAAATCCTTTAGCCCACTTTCATGCACAGGTGTGGTCTTCTAGGCACATATCATTGACATTCCTCATCTTCTTAAGAGAACATCAATCCTACCTCTAATTCTGCTGGCTAAAAAGATGTGACTATAAGTAACACAGAATAACAACACTCCAGGTAGTAGTCAAAGAATGTATTTTGGGGCACCTGGCCGGCTCGGTTGGTGGAGCATGTGACTCTTGATCTCAGGGTTGTGAGTTCAAGCTCCACCCTGGGTGCAGAGATTACCTAAAAATAAAATTAGGGGCGCCTGGGTGGCTCAGTCGGTTGAGCGTCCGACTTCGGCTCAGGTCACGATCTCGCGGTCCGTGAGTTCGAGCCCCGCGTCAGGCTCTGGGCTGATGGCTCAGAGCCTGGAGCCTACTTCCGATTCTGTGTCTCCCTCTCTCTCTGCCCCTCCCCCGTTCATGCTCTGTCTCTCTCTGTCTCAAAAATAAATAAATGTTAAAAAAAAAATTTATTAAAAAAAAAGAAAGTTAAAAAAACAGAAAAGAAAAGAATATATCCTAAGTCCCTTGTGGTCCAGTAGCATTCTAAGAGCATGAGACTCTTGATCCCAGGGTTATAGGTTCAAACCCCACACTGGGTGTGCAGATTACCTAAATAAATAAAATCTTCAAAAAATATATTATATTGAACACACCTGAAGAATGTACAGCTTGGCTATTCTTCTAATTCAGGGGCCAAAAATTAAATCTCTCTAGTCACCAAAAAAGTATGTGAAAAAGACTAGAACTGGGAGGTAACAGTGTAGTACGGAATGCAAATTGGAAAGGTATGGTGCATCTGAGGTGAATAACAAACACAATTGAAGTCCAGTGTTGCCAGCTTATCCAATTTTTTCAGAAAAGGCAAAAATCTGAATTCTTCTAGGTTAGTGTAAATTTTCAAAAAAAACTAAATACCAATTAGGTCAAACAAAATACATGCAGAGGCCCAATGCGGAACTTAAGACCTCTATTCTCCATACTCTATATGCTTTCGTAATTTTAAACTAATTTACAGGGAGTTGTGTATCTAAATCAGGAATGACAAACATTTTAAGTAAAGGATCGGACAGGAAATATTCTCGGCTTTGAGGGACATTTAGTCTTTGCCACAACTACTTATTGCCACTGTTGTAGCATAAAAACAGTCAGAGGCAATATATACACAAATGGGTGTGGCTGTGTTCCAATAAAATATTATTTATAAAAATAGCAGCACGCCAGACTTGCCCCTCGAACTGCAGGTGGCCAACCCCTGACCTAGACAGTTATTTTGGCTCCACGTAAAATGACTTGTCCTAAACCATGTTTCGGAATAACGCTATCTATGTACCTGTGTTGATGGATCTCTTAAGGAAGAATTCCAGAGTGTGACTGAATGCATTATTGAAGGTTTTATCACATCACATGGCATTTTTTTTTCAACGTTTATTTATTTTTGGGACAGAGAGAGACAGAGCATGAACGGGGGAGGGGCAGAGAGAGAGGGAGACACAGAATCGGAAACAGGCTCCAGGCTCCGAGCCATCAGCCCAGAGCCCGACGCGGGGCTCGAACTCAAGGACCGTGAGATCGTGACCTGGCTGAAGTCGGACGCTCAACCGACTGCGCCACCCAGGCGCCCCTCACATGGCATTTTTTTAAGCCTCTTTGAAATTTCATAGGTTCTAGTACTGGCTAGACCTCTACTACTCATAGGTACCTTATTTATATCAAAGATGGTATAAATCATGTACTTAATCAGTCTTCCCTCTTTGCGTTGGTTAGTAGAAAGCTAAAGGCCAAGTAAGTGGGTGGCGTCTAGGAAAAGTCTCGAGTACACACAGTATCCATTTGAGACACAAACGCTAATCCTAATTTTCCTGTAGTTTTCCTACCTACCCTTCTTCTCCCCATCCCTGATTTCCAAACTTGCTTTTTTTTAACCTTTGTGTAGTATATTTATCTTTGTTAACCGCCTCAATATTTTTGGTAAAACAATACAAATAGAAAAAAATAATAAAAATGAAAGGCAGGTTTATTAATGACAAATTAAATTCAAATAACCTAAAAATTAAATTTTTGTTTAGCTGTTTATACAATTCTACCTTTTAAAAAAAATTTTTTTTTAACGTTTTTATTTATTTTTGGGACAGAGAGAGACAGAGCATGAACAGGGGAGGGGCAGAGAGAGAGGGAGACACAGAATCGGAAACAGGCTCCAGGCTCTGAGCCGTCAGCCCAGAGCCTGACGCGGGGCTCGAACTCATGGACCGCGAGATGGTGACCTGGCTGAAGTCGGACGCTTAACTGCTTGCGCCACCCAGGCGCCCCCAATTCTACCTTTTTATATGTATGCCAAGAAGTAGGTGATTGTTTCATCTACTTAATTCCTTTATTTTGTAATATTTTATGTTTTTCATACTTGTAAGACTTTAGATTTTAATATCTTCTTCATTTATTTAATCTTTTCTATACATATACTTTTTTTTTAATGCATATTTGGTTTTGAGAGAACGAGCAGGGGAGGGGCAGAGAGAGAGAGACACACAGAATCTGAAGCAGGCTCCAGGCTCTGAGCTGTCAGCACAGAGCCCGACATGGGGCTCAAACTCACGAACCTTGAGATGATGACCTGAGCCAAAGTCGGACACTTAACTGACTGAGCCACCCAGGCACCCCAAATACACTCTTAAAAAGAGATAAAGTATAGGACAGCCAGGGGTGCCTGGGTGGCTCAATCGGTTACGTGTCCAACTTTGGCTCAGGTCATGATCTCACGGTTTGTGAGGTCGAGCCCCGCATTGGGCTCTCTGTTGTTAGCGCAGAGCCTGCTTCAGATCCTCTGTCTGCCTCTCTGCCTCTCTGCCCCTCCCCACTGGTTCTCTCTCTCTCTCTCAAATAAATAAATAAATAAATAATCAGGACAAGAATAGGACAGCCAAACAGCAAACAGGTTAAGAGCAAAAAACAAGGTGGGGCAGGGGAGGGATTGGTTAGATGGGTGATGGGCATTAAGGAGGGCACTTGTGATGAGCACTGAGTGTTGTATGTAAGTGATAAATCACTGAATTCTATTCCTGAAACCAATACTATACTATATGTTAACCAACTGGAATATAAGTAAAAACTTTGAAGAATTTTAAAAAATAGAAAGAAAAAAAAAAGCAAAAACCAAAAAAAACTTCACTAAACAGGAAAATCAGCCCTAAAGAAAGTTTGGAGATTAAAAAAAAGAAAAAGGTAACCAATCTGGACAGCCTTCTTAACATTTCCTTTTGCCTCCAGCACTTCTGTCTATAATTCAAAATTTAGCAAGCTAAATAATAATTTTAACCTACCATTTTAATTACATCACTCTCCTCTAACCAGCTACCTACTGTTGACTATGTATCTAATAATACTGTCCAGCCCAGCCCTTCATGCTCCTACCTCCCCACACATGCATTTACAATGTTGAAGGTTAGTAATACTTTCATAATATCTTACCTTATAATACGTATCTGGCTTTGCCTGCCCTCAATTGCTTCTCTCTTTCAGTATAAGCTCCTCAATTTTCCTTTGGAGAATGACACCTCTCCCAATCTCTATGTAGTTTGGGTGGGACTGACCTCACCCCTACCCACCCCCCAGCTCCTTTTTTGGGCATAGGACCCCATTCTGGCCAATTGTGGCACTAATCCCCCCCACCCCCCACCCCAGACCATAGTGGTTATTTAGAATAACCATGACCCAAGCCAAGGACTTCTGCTACAACCAACTATTCAGAGATCTGTTTCCATTAGGGTTGCTAAGCTGACAGAAAATAACGGAGAAGCTGCCGGTGGCTGGTGGCCATCTTAAAGGAAGCAGGATGTGAGTGAGAATGCTTATTGCAGTTTGAACACTCACCTGGATGCAGGTGGGCACAAAGCAAGGCCCCAACTCTATCCTTCTCTCGTAGATAAACCAATAAACTCTCCCTTCCTACTTCTTGCGTTAACCAGTTTGAGCTCGGATGAGCTTCTGTCCCAGACGTTAAGAGTTTGAATCAATACATCCCTTTATTAAGCTGTTTCACAGACCTGAAATGTCACTCCCTCCATGTTCCACAGATCAGAAGCCTTCTTACTCTCCCAGACCTGGCTGAAATGCCACCCCGACTATCATGACTGTTTTCACTCCAATCGTAATTATCACCTTCTTTCTTCCTCTATATGTCTTGCAGCAGTGATCACACCAATCTGCCTTGAATTAGACTTGATATTTACATCTCTCTTTCCTCTACTAATCTGTAAGATCCTCGGGGGCAATGACAGGTCTTATTAATCACCTTATTCCCCCCAGTCTAACAGAACAAACAGTAAAATCTGTCGAATTCAACTTCTCTTCCATCTAGCCCTCTGCCTTAAACAGACAACTTTGTTACACTTTCTTCCTACTTATATTTTTCAAAAAATCAATTCTTTACCTCCTATAAGACACATTTTCTCTCAGCAAAGAAATCCTATTCTAAGCACATTAGAGGTTTATAGCATACATAGATCCCAGGACACAGATCCCAGGATACTAATAACCAAAACAAGTCCTTATTAATGAAAGAAATATATATGCATTTCTTTGTCCCCATGGTAAGAATTTTACTATTTTTTATATTAAAATATTATTTTTATTAACTTCAATTGGTGTTAAAGAAAGTGAGAGGCATGTCCAAAATAGTAAACCTTATAGCTGCTATTAAAAAGTGAGAGGCATGTCCAAAATAGTAAAGCTTATAGCTGCTATTAAAAAGTGAGAGGCTTTTAAAAACATTTAAACAAAATGACGCAAAAATACATCTCTGGGATGAAATTACTATTCTGACAGAGTCTTCAAGATAACACTATCTGTTTCTGCTTTTTAGGCGTGGAAAAGCACTAGATGGTATTCAAAGTACATTAACCTTTTCTCTAGTTATTCCAAATGAAAAGCTTTGAGGCTGTGCCATGGGTTCATAACACCCAAACTTGGACACTGCTCTTAGGACTTTCACATGAAAAAATAAAATTAAATAGCTGATGATGACATTGGAACTTGAAAGTATATTTGACAAGATATATGGAATTAGAATTCCTAAAATTTCTCCATCATGGAAATGAATCTCATATTTAAATTAAACATGACTATGACTATACAGATGAAGATACAGAGAAAGATATAGGGCTCCTGAAAAAACAACCAAAAATCAGAAGTAAAGAGTCCTAGACCAATGTAATTCATTCTCTCTCTGATTCTAGATCAATGATTCTAGCTGAGGGGAAGAGTTTTTCTTCCCAAAACATGATAAATTATATACACACAGATATAAGTATATACATATAAAATATGAATTACCAGGAAATAATGTATATGTGTGTGTGTGTGTGTGTGTGTATAGTGTAACATGAATTACTAGGAAAAAATAATGACCATATATGAGGTTAATGCAGAATGTCAAAATACTATGAACATTTCTCAGTGCTTACTCTCAATTTCTGTACTTATGTTGTTGCAGACCAGTAACAAATAGATCAGAGACCCAGACCGGTCTGCAGACCACACATTAAGTAGCATTACTGAGAGAATTCACATAGCTTCCTTGTGTCTCAGTTCCCTTATCTGGCAAGACTGCTCAGTTTGGTGACTGACAAATGGAGTGGGGGGTGGGGGAAGGGGGATGTATCCTTACAAAGGAGAAGAAATGAATTCAAAGAAACAAATCAACTTTCTTTTTGAAAATCAAAAAGAGCAATCATTTTTCTAGCAATGATACCAGCACTGCTTAGATCTCACCACTATAACTATACATTGAAAAGCCTAGAAAATCATCAAAAAGCCATAAAATGAACAAAATAATCTACTTTGACTACATGTTCCCTGAAATAATTTGTTAAAGTGAAACCGACATGAAAGATCCATTTGATTATACACTTATATATGGAATACAATAAGTATTTATGATTAGAAATGAGAGGAGTGATATCATATGTAACAACACAAAGCAAGGATTCTTTTTTTAAAGGATGCTAAAGGCTACAGAATTCAAGAGAACACTGAGCTGAAAAGTCACAGCAAGAAAATTACTTTTTGCCATTTGCACAATTTTTAAAATATGCGCTAAGCAACAATAACATTATAGGTGAGCTAGAATATGTCCCTGTTCTAACTAGCACATTAATCTCATAACTCTTAGAGTAAAAGAGCTCAGTATTTTAAGAAATAACTTAGCCGTGAGTTAAGAACACCTTAAGAATCTGTAGTTAGGTAAAGACTTCTTAAATATGACACCAAAAGCACAGGCAACAGAAGAAAAAATAGACAAAACAGACTTCATCAAAATTTAAAACTTTTGTGCTTCAAAGGACACCATCAAGAAAGTGAAACTGACAACCCACAGAACTGGAGAAAATATTCACAAGTCACATATCTAATAAAAGACTGGTAGCTAGAATATATAAAGAACTCTTAGAACTTAATAAAAAGACAGCCTCATTGAGAAATGAGAAAAGGCTTTGAGTAGGCATTGTCTGAAGAAAATATACAAATGGCCAATAAGTACGTGAAAAGATGAGCAACGTCATTAGTCATCATAGAAATGCAAATCAAAACCATCATGAGACATCACCTAATACCTACTAGGATGACTAAAAGAAAGACAGACAATAACAAGTGTTGAAGAGGTTGTGGAGAGATGGAAACCTTCTCACACTGCTGGTGGGAACACAAAATGGCATAGCACTTTGGTATACAGTCTGACAATATCACGAAAAGTGAAACTTAGAGTTAACATATGACACAGCAATTCCACTCTAAGAGAAATGAAAACATATTCATTCACATAAAAACCTATACACATATGTTCATAGCAGCATTGTTAATGAAAGCTAAAAAGAAGAAACAACTCAAAAGTCTATCAACTGATGAATGGACAAACAAAATATGGTGTGTCCATACAACTGAAGCATTATCAGTCTATAAAACAGAATGAAGTATTGACATATGCTACCATATGGATGAATTTCGAAGACATTACGCTAAGTAAAAGAAGCCAGGCACAAAAGGCCACATATTTTGTGGTTCCATTTAAATAAAACGTCCCAGGGGCGCCTGGGTGGCGCAGTAGGTTAAGCGTCCGACTTCAGCCAGGTCACGATCTCGCGGTCCGTGAGTTCGAGCCCCGCGTCAGGCTCTGGGCTGATGGCTCAGAGCCTGGAGCCTGTTTCCGATTCTGTGTCTCCCTCTCTCTCTGCCCCTCCCCTGTTCATGCTCTGTCTCTCTCTGTCCCAAAAATAAATAAACATTAAAAAAAAATTATAAATAAAACGTCCCAATTAGGCAAAGCTATAAAGACAGAAAGTAGATTTGCGATTGCTTAGGCTCATGGGGTGTAGAAAGAGAGGGGGGGAAATGGGGAGTATCTACTTAGAGAAATTGGCTTTCTTTTTTGCGAAAATAAAAATGTTCTAAAATTGATTGGTAGAGTGATGCTTCTTGCACAACTCTGTGAATTTATTTAAAACCACTGAATTGTAGGGGTGCCTAGATGGCTCAGTCGGTTGGGTGTCTGACTTCAGCTCAGGTGAATTCGAGCCCCGTGTCAGGCTCTGTGCTGACAGCTCAGAGCCTGGAGTCTGCTTTGGATTCTATGTCTCCCTCTCTCTCTGCCCTTCCCCCACTCACACTCTACCTCTCTCCCCCTCAAAAATAAATAAACATTAAAAAAAAATTTTTTGTAAACTAATGAATTGTATACTTTAATGGGTAAATTCTGTGGTTATGTTAATTATACCCCAATAAGATTAATACTTTTTAATTTAAATTCAAGTTAGTTACCATACAGTGTAGTCTTGGCTTCAGGAGTAGAGCCCAGTGATTCATCTCTTACATATGACACCCAGTGCTCATCCCAAAAAGAGCTCTCCTTAATGCCTGTCACCCATTTAACCCCCACCCTAACCCTTCCAGCAACCCTTGATTCGTTCACTGTATTAATTCTTTAAAAAAGAACACTTTAAGAACCCTAGACTACCCCCAAACTGTTGATGGACTCTATAACAGTCATCCCTTTTAACCTCATAACTGTATACATTCTCAAAAGCCATAATTTTAGGAGGCTTAATAAAAGAATTGCTTCAATCTTACCCCCAATTCTATACTGCAAGGCACTACTCATATGTAAGAAAAAAGCTCCTCAAAAAAATAATTTACTCAAGTTGATTCTGACACCTTCCTTGCAGAGACCTTTTCTTTAATAGTATCTATATTGTTTTTAAATCTACAGCATGTGTATCCCATTTTCCCTGAAGTCTGGAGCAAGGGCCCTGATGACTATTCTGTTTTGAAAAAATATTTTGGTAAGCAGATACCAAAGAGTGCATCCCATGTTTAATCTTTGTAAAAATTTAAGAAACCGGGGTGCCTGGGTGGCGCAGTCGGTTAAGCGTCCGACTTCAGCCAGGTCACGATCTCGCGCTCCGTGAGTTCGAGCCCCGCGTCGGGCTCTGGGCTGATGGCTCAGAGCCCGGAGCCTGTTTCCGATTCTGTGTCTCCCTCTCTCTCTGCCCCTCCCCTGTTCATGCTCTGTCTCTCTCTGTCCCCAAAATAAATAAACGTTGAAAAAAAAATTAAAAATAAAAAAAATAAAAAAAATAAAAATAAAAATTTAAGAAACCGTTTTTGCCTTAATCTCCTCTATTAACAGACCATTTATTTGCTCTTAATGACGTTCCAGCCCTGCATCTGAGTTGTGTGTACTCCTTCTGTTTGGACCTGTTATTGTCTTTAACATTATCCCATTTGACTCTAAAATGAGAACGAGACACGAATTGGTCCCCCCTTGTTCCCTATTAACATCAGGCCACTTTTTCCCTCGCTTTTTTTCCACGTGTCGTTTCATGAATCTTCGAACATAGCTCAAATTCACTCAAATCGTTTCAAAAGTTTGCAAGCTTTCTAGTCACTGACTATTGAGTTCACATATAAAATGAGTGACTCCTCCCATGGGCTCCTGATGCTTATCCACACAATTCTCCCAGGCACAAAATTTCTTTATTCTCACATTCTCATTGTTTCCTCAATAGAGAAAAGTTAAGGCACAGAGAGGCAGAATGGTTCTGAACAAAGGCATGATCCGTTTATTACGGAAAACGTAACTAGTAACACTTTCCAATGCAGCGTACTCCATTTAAAAAGTGATCACCTATTGTGAATCTCTAAAACTTCCGACTGCAAATCCTCCAAGATCCAGCTTAGCCCGTGAAACTTAGGAGTTAAACAGTACAAAACCTGGACACCACCTCAGGCACACTGCTGTGTCAAACACAGAAAGAAACCTTGATCTAAGGCAACCCTTAGGTAAATAGTCTGGACAGCAATAATACCTTGCATGTAATATGTCTTTACGGTGGGCCAGGCAGTATTCTAAGCTCAGTCTACACTTATCCCATTTCATCCTCACAGTGGCCATAGGATATGGGTGGTGTTACTATTCCCAGTTTCTTTTTTCTTTTTTTTTTTTAAATAGACCCAGAAAGGCTTTTCAGCAATTTTTTTTTTTAATGTTTGTTTACTGTTGACAGACAGAGCACAAGCCAGGGAGGGGCAGAAAGGGAGGGAGACACGATATTCCAAACAGGCTCAGGCTCTGAGCTGTCAGCACAGAGCCTGGCGTGACAATCCCCAGTTTCTCAGATGAAGAAACTCAAATCGGTTGAACAATTTTGCTGGAGGTCACAAAGTTAAGTAATGAAGAGCCAGTATTTTAACCCAGACAGTATGAGCACAGAAGCTGTTCTCAACTACTGTGCTTCGTTTTAGGATGACTGGGTATGTCTCATCCCTTATCTGCCCCCAAAAGAACGAAACTAGGATGAGAAGGGCAAGCTAAAGCTCATTGAAGTTCAAGTCCCATGGATGTAGCTAAGTACCAGGCAGTCTGGATGTTCACTGGTACTTCAAACTCACCTGTTCAAACCCAAACTCATCAACATTTGTAACTTCCTCCCAATCTGTTCTTCTCCCAATGTTCATATCTCAGCCAATTCTTCTAGTCATCCTATTTAGAATTTTGTAACTATCTTTGGCTTCTTTCTGTTTAAAATTCTACACATATCCACTTACCAAGTCCTCTCCATTCTCTCTCAAGTGTATCTTTACCTTCCCAGTTTCACTATCCTGGTCTAGTCTCTTCATTTCACATCGGACCTAACAGAAAGATCTTTTTTACCACACAGACCACAGGTTTTCATCCCCTGCAACCCGTCTATATCCTCCAACTAGCTGAACATTTCTAAAATACTTTTCATCATAGGGGTGCCTAGGTGGCTCAGTTGGCTAAGCATCTGACTCTTGATTTGGGCTCAGGTCATGATCTCAGGGTCAACAGATCAAGCCCAGGGTCGTGAGATACCTTTCTCTCTCTCTCTCTCTCTCTCTCTCTCTCTCTCTCTCTCTCGGCACCTGGGTGGCTCAGTTGGTTAAGCGTCTGACTTTGGCTCAGCTCATAATCTCACAGTTAGTGAGTTCAACACCTGCATCAGGCTCCATGCTGACAGCTCAAAGCCTGGAGCCTGTTTCAGATTCTCTCTCTCTCTCTCTCTGCCCCTCCCTGGTTTTCTCTCTCTCTCAAAACTAAATAAGCAATAAAAAAAATGAAAAAAAAAAAAGATTCTCTCTCTCTCCCTTCTGCCCCTCCCTGCCCTCTCCCGTACTCACTCTCTCTCAAAAACAAACAAAAGAAATCTTTTCATCATTAATATTCTCTTGCTCAACAAGTCTAAAATGGATACTCATTTTGCTTACTCATTCAACTCCTTATGACACCATATATAATCCTCGATAATTAAGTTCTCCCTGGCCTAAAATAACGGACATCTTTGTAAAGAAGTAGAAAGAAATTCACAAAGGTAGTGCCTTAGCCAGAGGCACTCGGTCAGCGGACAAATTAGAACCTAAAGAGAGAAGAGAGCCAATGCTTATAATGTGCCACTCTTGTCCAGCCTCATCTCCCAGACCTCTTCTAACTTTCTAAGCCCTGCGGGTCTTTGCACAGTGCCTCGAACTACACTGCTTTCCCGCCCCGCTTCCTATTGTCATCACTTCCTCAGCTTATCCGAAAAACATTCTCTCCCCCACTCTTGACTAGTTAAAACTCTACCTATCCTTGTTAAGTTCTGGTTCAAACTCCGATTTCGTTCCATCAAACACGATTCATCGAGACCAGCTTGCAACAGCGTCTTCCTTTTCTTAGCTCCTAGCGTTAGGGTCAATGTCACACATTTCCGTGTTGGAACAGAGCTGATAAAGTTGCTTCCAGATATTAGATTTATACGTATTGTACCCACGATAAGATTACAATTCTTGTAGGGAAAGGGATAATGCTTCTCCGCTGCTTACAGCATCTAGGTTCTTCTAGAAAGCTAACACTCACTCTAAGTAACTGTATCTGAGGTCTGACTGATACTTTCTGGACTACCTTTGACCTGCAGCCAGGGAGCATACTTCTTCCCCAAGGAATGATTCCAGCAGATCAACTGTGAAGATGTTTTAGGACAAAGCAGCCTCTTGATGTTATTAGAAAAGGAACACAGACAGCACCCACCTTTCCTCCTAAAAGTCCCCCATGAAATTATTTTTGTTTGTTTTTAAAGAATAGAACCTCGGGGCACCTGGGTGGCTCAGTTAGTTAAGTGGCCAACTCTTGATTTCAGCTCAGGTTATGATCTCACAGTTCGTGGGCTTGAGACCGGCATCAGGCTCTAGGCTGGCAGCGCAGAGCCTCAGGGGGTCCTCTCTCTCCCTCTCTCTCTCTGCCCCTTCCCTGCTTGTGTGCGTGCTCACTCTCTCTCAAAATAAATTTTTTAAATCGTAAAAGTTAAAAAACCTTTAAAAAAGAATAAAACCTTAATAACACCGGTAGTCAAGAAAAAGTATCTTCGGTGGATCAAAAATGTTGAGTAATTCCTAGCAACTGAAAGGCAGATGAGACAAGAGTAAGGGAGTCACGGTAGAGGAATCAGAGTCCAGGAGGATGCTAAGGAGAGTAAGTGCTAGCTCTGCAAAAGAGCCGCAGAAATGCTACAAGCTGCGTTATGGGATGGTGAAGAGGGCCACTCGTTAAAGAACTGTAATCAAAGCAGGTAGAACCACCAGGTCTGTCCTCAAAAGCAGCCAGCAATTAAGGCATTTGCATCCAGACTCTGAACTCCACCCTCTAAACAAAGCACACCAGCTCCGGAGGAAGGTTCCTGGGAAGGGTACTGGAGCTGAGTGAGCAGAGCTTCAGACAGTTCCAGACTGCCCACACCCCAGCACTAAAAAAGAATGGAAGGGTTAAAAGCCCGTCACTAGGAATTAAAGAAAAGCATTCCACTTCCCCCTGAGAACGTCCTCCTTATTTTGACAACTGTGGGAATCCGGGTCTGCCTGTCTGCTCCTAAGAGCCTTGCAGCAAGCTGCCTAGAGTCAAGCCTTGCCCACCTTACTTACAACCTCCCTTTCAAAAGCGGGGTGCCTGGGTGGCTCAGTCGGTTAAGCGAACGACTTCGGCTCAGGTTATGATCTCTCAGTTTGTGGGCTCAAACCCCACACCAGGCTCTGTGCTAATAGCTCAGCGCCTGGAGCCTGCTTTGGATTCTGTGTTTCCCTCTCTCTCTTCTCCTCCCTGGCGCACGCTCTCTCTCTCTCTCTCTCCCTCTCAAAAATAAATAAACATTAAAAAAAGAAAAGAAAATGGGGCGCCTGGGTGGCTCAGTCGGTTGAGCGTCCGACTTCAGCTCAGGTCACAATCTCGCGGTCCATGAGTTCGAGCCCCGCGTTGGGCTCTGGGCTGATGGCTCAGAGCCTGGAGCCCGTTTCCGATTCTGTGTCTCCCTCTCTCTCTGCCCCTCCCCGTTCATGTTCTGTCTCTCTCTGTCCCAAAAATAAATAAACGTTAAAAAAAAAAAAAAGAAAGAAAGAAAAGAAAAGCCTTGCAGGATAATAGACATGCAAAAGCAAAGAAGCCCCACAGAAGCTACCTACACTATCTGACTGGGTCCTTCACTCATTAACATGAATCAATAACCAAGGATCTCAGACATTTGAGAAAAAGCATTAGCAGGAAGGAAAAGGACCAACGTTTAAAACCTAACTCGTAGACAAAGCGCAGTCAACTCACAGAATCAAATATAAATGCTATGGATTTTAACAATGCAAAAATAATTTCATTATGAAAATTAGAATTGAAGAGCGAGAAGGGAGATGGCAGAAAGGCCAGGTGCTCAAGTTTCCTCATATTTTATAACAAAGAGTCAATAGGCACTGTCTGAGGTTGGCACTTTACAAAGTAAGAACATCATTAAGTCAAAAGCAAACACAAGAAGTAGGAGAAGAGGTTTGAAGAATCACCCATCATAAAGGGAGTCAAGAGATAAGGTTTAAGGTTGATCAAGTGAGTATACTTCTATATTATACTACAGAAGTAGAGTATCCGGAGTTATGAAGGTAACCACAGAAGAAACTGTAACAAGTAGCTAGCTACCTCTAGAGAACAGACAGGTCAGGGAGGGGTGAATAAGAAGGCTTTTACTCTTATTGAATATCCTTCTGTTCTTTTTCAATCATATGCATGTCTCTCATGATTAGAAAACTAGTCTCATTCTGTTTTTTTTTTTTCAAATATTTACTTATTTTTTAAGAGAAAGAGAGAGAGAGCATACAAGCAGGGAAGGGGCAGAGAGAGAGAGGGAGACACAAAGCAGGTTCCAGGCTCTGAGCTGTCAGCACAGAGCCCGATGCAGAGCTCGAACTCACGAGCTGTGAGATCGTGACCTGAGCCAAAGTTGGACGCTTAACTGACTGAGCTACCCAGGTGCTCCAAACTAGTCTAATTCTTTAAGCAGCGTGGCATAGAAGGCCCAAAGAAGTTGAAGTTTCCTACTTATGAGTTAGTTGGATGTTCTGGTCAGAGACCTAAACCTTACTAGTCTCAGTTTCTACAATAGGGACAATGTCTCCCTCATAGTGTCATTCTGAGCCAATTAAAGGAAGTAATGTACATGAAAGAATCTAGTTCAGAGCCAGACTAATTTCTCAATAAATACTAACTCATTCCTTCCTTGAAGATGCTACCCCAGCTACCAGCACAGCCACCTTTAAGGTATTGTTTCAGAGGAAGGCAGCTCCCTTTGGAATCCTGTGAAGGCAAGCATGGCTTCCTCTAAAATCCAATTGATCAGTCCACTGACTTTTTTTGCTGTTTAAGATTTTTGTTTTTAACTAATCTCTTCGTCCATTGTGGGGCTCGAACTTACAACCCTAAGATCAAGAGTCACATGCTCTATCCACTCAGTCAGCCAGACACCCCGTCAGTCCACTGTCTTAAAGAATTTTTGCTTCTCAATTCCAAAACTCTAAATACAACGTTTAGTTCAGGTTACAAACAGGAGACACAACTGAAAGCAGGAAGCCCCATATTGCAACTTCTCCAAATTCAAAGGCTGCAGGCCAAATCCACATACACATGGCAAGAAAGAAAAGCCTGTTATGCAACTAAGTCTTAAGAGATACGGTGCTCTGCAGCAGCCAAAAACATCTTTACCACTGGCCTGGTGCTGACACCTAAGGATCTGTGAGTGGGGCTCAAACTTCGTTAAGGCATTGTCCCTAGGAACAAGCAGTTACTGATGAAAACCTGATTTTCGGACTTCTGCTCCAAACGTTCTTTTCAGCATCTTTTCCCACTTTCTCTCCAGCAAACTTCAGGAACCATACAAAACTCACTTGAATAAAAGGCCCTCCCCTCCACAACCTCTCAGAATATAGGCATAAAGTTTATGCTTTGGTTTATTCAATATGATGTCAAGATATAGGACTGACTTAGTCAACAAATTAGAGAGGAAAAACAATGAAACCAGTTTTTTGCTTAGGTACTGACCAAATCAATTGAACAGCGTAACACACATTAGTTAACTGTTTTTGGAATCTGCCTTACTAGAAACTTAGCTTGCTAATTACCACCTTATTTTAGGTGACTGTCTTCTCCTTCCATCTAGATTACATATATCTTGAAAACAGAAACTCTGTCTTATTTATCTTTGAATTTCCCATTGCCCTGTCCAGGTATCTTGCACCCTTCTTCATATACCGTGTAAATACCTGCTAATTTGCTGTATTAAAGGTGTGTTACTTTTGATTATGTTGAGTGTTCCTACCTTCCCAATCTTTCTGATCTAGTCCACTTCGTTATAGTCTTATTGGCCCATTTTATTTTGATGTATTTTCCCATTCCCTGGCATAAAACTTAGAAAGATGATTGTGTTTTTATTTACTTAGATATACCTTTGTATCATGAAAATATTTCACATCTGTGCACTTTATATTTGCAATCACACAATATATATATCCTGAGTCTTAAATGTTTTTCTACTTTTTATCGTTTCCCCAAACTATAATCCCTCACTTCCACCAAAGTACTTGAAACTATGCTATATACATTACAGAAGAACTAAAGTCATCACCTTTCTTATTTTCCCATAACACACACAAGCTAGCAACTGGCATACTAAAATAACAAAAAAGTAAAAAACAAACAAAAAAACTCAAGTGCAACGGTAATGTACATTATATACACAAAGATATATGCAAATTGCAAAACTAGTCTAAATCCTCAGAATAAAATGTAAAATCATGAATTTAAGTATCAAAAATCACATGATCCTGGGGCATCTGGGTGGCTCAGTCAGTTAAGCATCCGACTCTTGGTTTCGGCTCAGGTCATGATCTCACAGTTTCATGGGCTCGAGCCCTGCCTCAGGCTCTGCACAGACACTTCAGAGCCTGCTTGGGATTCTCTCACCTCTCTCTCTCTCTCTCTCTCTCTCTCTCTCTCTCTCTCTCTCTCTTCCCTTCCCCTGCTAGCACTCTGTCTCTCTCAAACTAAATAAAGAAACTTTAAATTTTAAAAAAAAAAAAATCACATGATACTATGGTACAAAAACTCTTCCTCTTAATGGTAAGGTATTGAAAGAAACATTCTGAGGGGTGGCTGGTTGGCTCCGTCAGTAGAGCATATATGCCTTTGGATCTCGGGGGTGTGAGTTTGAGCCCCATGTTGGGTGTAGAGATTACTCCAAAATAAAATGTTTTTAAAAAGGTGGGGAAAGAACCTTTTTTCCCTGGTTTTAAACATTGTTTCATATTCTACTGGAACCCAGAGAGAAGTAAAGCATCTACTGCTTGCTTTTACAAGAACAGATTAGTGCTAAACCTAATTTTACACAAAACGATATCTCCCTCAAAAGTTTGGTGTGCAATGTATATAAATTCACACATTAAATTTAGTGTGTGTGCACATCGATGGATTTATATCTAAGCTTGTTTTAGATGCATTGTGAGAGCTCATTATTTCCAGGCATCCCAGAGATAATCTTTTTTAAAAGCAATCTTTTGGAATAAGTGATTTATATGTTTTATAAATCCCAATTTTCATACATTAGATTTTCTTAAAGAAAAGTATACCAAAAAAGAAAAAAAAATCATTCTTTACTCTTATGAATTATGATCAAGACAGGCTTAGCCTTTTTTCTTAATCCCCAAGCTTTAAAAAACAGTTCCATTCCTAAACCAAGATTTTTTTTTTCATATAAACCTATGTCCTTGCAATGCAAGGATCTCCACGGTTTTCAGTAACCTATGTTGCTTGGGAATTTTTCGTTAGGAAGATACCAGGACAATAGATGACTGTTTTATACCTTTAGCTTCATTTTAGCCTTCCTATATTCACACCCTAGAGGTTCCAGAATCTTATCCACAAAGTGATTATGGTCTAGGACTGAATCAGATTTGTAACAAATGTCCACTGGGATTCTTCGTCCTATCATCGATGGGCACAGCCGATATATGTCTTCTAGCTCATCGAATCCTTTCACCTCACCTCAGGGACTTTCCACAATGCTACATGGTTAGAAGCCTTCTTTCACAGATGACGAAAATGAATGAAAAATGATTTGAGAATAGAAAAATGGAAACCCAAGTCATTGCACAGTGTCTAAAGGCTACCCTGCATCTCCTACCTTAGTGCCCAAGAAAGCATCCTAACGCGTACAATGAGGAATCTTCTTCTTTAAGGTTTTGAGTTTCATTTTCTCCAATTTTATCTGATTATTGACATGCCCCATTTATATTAACACTTTTGTATATCCAGCCACACGATAGCATAAAACTTCTAACAGCGATCTAGCTTAGAAACCATTATGATTGTTTTAGTTTTCCAGAAAAAAAAAAGGCACAAAGTTAATAAAATGAAATTTCTAGTAAGTATGCTTTTTTTTTATAAATATTACCACATCAAAATGAAACTAACAGCAGTCATGCAATCGTGTATAAATAAAATAGACTCTGTTTTTCTTAAAAGGTAATTGAGCATGTCACTTTCTCCTTTTTTGCTATTGTCTTAAAATGTATTTCCTCTCAAAAAATAAAAATAAAAGCGCTTCCAAAGTGAGAGAAGAAAAAATTACAACCTACAATATTTTTATGCTACAAGCTATACAAAAATCTGTCACCATCTATGTTACAATTCTAGTCATCAATAAGATACTTTTTTTCGATGCACCACTCAAAAATCAATTATATCAACTCTTTTGTATAGAGAAGCAGCACACCTTTCAGGCAACTAGTATTAATGAGTAGACATGACTATAGAATCTCCATCTGTTTCTCTGACAAAGCTGTGGCTACTCTAGTCTCTCATTGAAATTCCATTAATCTGGTGTACCAAGGTCCAATGCGAAAATCAAAACTCCATCTAACCCTTTATCAGCTCACAATAACCTACAAGTGAACTCTGCCTGTTAGCATGCAGCAAGTTATGATTTTGCTATCAATCAGGCAGTTGGCCAATAAAAAAAAAAAAAAAGAAAGAAAGGAAAAAAAAAGGCAGGCTGGAAACAGTGTGTCTGGCAGGGTTTGAAGACTTTGTTTTTGTTTTCTGTTTTCATCCCCTTTCAATTTCTATAGGGTGTCTGGACCTTGTGAGATTATGCATTATTCTCCTTGGCTGTGATTTAATTGCTACCAGCAATCAAGTCGAAGCATCACTGAAGTGTGCTTGAATTTCATTAGAAGATATAACTTATGCTACTTTCCTACAGTACCTAATAAACCATAAAGAAACCAAAACACATATGGCTTGAGGGAATAACTGGAAAATTAGGTAGCCATTTGGGAACTGAGTGAACTTTTGAACCAGAGTAACAGAGAAAAAGAAATATGAAAGGAAAAGACAGACTTAGAATGCACACAAAGATGTGCAGGTTTGACCTTTACAGTACCTTGAAAATTACATTAGCATTATGAAAAATACATATCATGTTTAGAGTTTATAATCCATCAAACTTCAGATACTTTGTTAGTGCCTACCATAAGGTAAAAGTCAAAAGGACAAAACAACAATCTGATTTGACAAAAGGCCTTTTGGTGACCTGTGCTAATTTAGTTATACTTATTGTTAAATGCATTATCTTTTTATAATTAATATATCATTAGACCGAGGTCCCATAATGAAGAAAAATTTATTCGGCAAGGAAAAGAGAACACACATACCAAATCTATGTTGAAAGCAGAGAAACTGACATGACTAGATGATATTTCAGAGTAGAAATTACAAGTCCAAGTGGTAGTTTTTAAATTACAATATTCTTAGAAGAAAATATAAAACTACCATATATGGTATTTTTATATACCAAAAGTGAATAATACTAAAAGTTAAATATTCAATCTGCTTAAGAACTGCTTATATCAACACTAATGAAAAGGCACCAATATTTGACAAAAAGTTAATGATATACATAATGTTATTAAATAATATTCAAATTTTGATAATTTAATCTTTTAACAGTAAGTCTTTTTCATGTTATTAATGTATTTCCCATATATTTGGTTATGAAAAGAAACATATGATAAATTATTTACTCATAATAAATAAAATATAATCATTATGTAAATGCATTATAGTTTAATAACAATTCTCTTTTCTAACAAAACACTGGCTCTCATAGATATTCAATTGTTGGATTTCTTAGGTTACAATTTTTTTAAGAAGCACATAATGCTCCCTTGTACTTCAAAATATTTATGCTATTTTTTAAAACTCTGAGCATATATATTCTATGAACATTTTGTGTATATATATTCTCTCGAGTAGAAATACTCTGTCTCTGTATACATATACACATACACACTCATTTCTATCTACCAACACTTAACAGAAGCAAAACAAATCATTGTCACATGTCTGAAAAATAGTTCAATTCAAATAATAATTCATTGTTTTGCTGAAAATATTATTTCATCAATTATAAAACATTTTCTAGTAGAAATGCTTTTGAAGATCAGGTTAGGAAGGGTAATGCTCTGTTTCAGATAATAAGTGTGACTCAAGAGAAACATGCATCTTTTTCAAAAATAGGGACTATAAGAGAAAAAAATACCTTCCTTTAAAAATAGAAATTAAATTTTTGCCAAAATGTAAAATTCAACATAAAATGGATATGATTATTATTGCTACACATTGTACAAAGTTCTGAATATGAAAAAAAAAGATTGTGTTGTTCTGAATCAGTGGTTAGAATGTTTATCACTTATGCATGTACTTGACTTATCCCTGTTCTGCAATAGACATAATTTTATACCTCATAAAAGCAATTTATGTTTCCAAAGGGAATAATCTGGATAACATAAAATGTGGAGTGCTCTGTTGCAGGAAGCATATTTTCATTCAGCAATTGTATTTAGAGATGGAACTGCACAGTTTGATCATCATCCAGTGGCAGAAGGCATTATTCATTTCTGTGTCTATGTGAAACTTTGAGTGCCATGAATTAATATGCATGGCTAATTTATCGATACACATTCTTAATTTATAACTATATATCACCCTTATAAGATCTCTACAATACAGACGTACTCAATTGGCTGTAACAGAGAAAGCACATGCTATGCTAAAAGGAAGTTTCATAACTTTGGTGAGTTTTAACAAAATTGCTAAGAGATAAACAATCAACTTTATTACTAATTCAATTAATGCAAAACATCATAATAGTGCTCCATAACGTGGGAGATTTTAGGTGACAATCAGAAAAATGAAAATGTGCATTAAGAGAAGCATTTGATGAAAACCTGTCTTAATGTGAGAAAGCAATGTAGGAATAATTAATTTAATATTTTATGAACTCGTTTTATATGAAGTTTTCAAAACAAAAGACCAAAAACCTTTTTCATTATTTATAAAATAAATAATACAAGAAGCCATTAAGCAGCACAATGAAATTAAGCAAGAATCTGATAATATTAAATTAACCAACAAACTTACTAATAATATTCATACAATGATGTAAACACTCTCTTAAAAATTCTAGTGAAGAAAATTTCTTAGGAAAAGAAGGAACTACATACTTAGGAAAACCACTAGAGAGAGCTCTTCTGTTCCTTAAAAGGTTCCGGTAAAGGTAAGTTAACTGAAGCCTCTGCATTTCTGTGCTTTCTGACAAGACCACCACCTCTGCGCATTGCATTGTCTTGTGGTGGAAGGTCAAGAGGTACATTCGATGGAAAAATATCACATACCTTCAGAATGGGCTTCGTCATCTTTATCATATCTTTCCGAGGCTAACGAAATAGTGTCTGGGGGTCCAGCAAAAGGGTCATCATACTCTTCCCCATCTTCTGCATCACCTATAGAAGAATCAGAGAAAAGTCTTTTACAAATTAGCCACCTTAAGAAATGTTACTGTGTCAAAAGAGGTAAATTTTTCTATTAAACCTAGTCACGGTCATGAAAAAACAAAGTAACAAAACAGGTCCTATTTTAACGTATATCGCTGTAATTTAGATCAAGTACGAGTTTTTGAAAGTCAGCATACAACTGCTTATATCTGGGACAAAAGGATACCAGTTCCAAAATGATGGTGGTCTCTACAAAGATGTATACAAAAAAGTAGAAGCAGGGTAAAACAGAGTGTGTATCCAAAACAAACAAAAGAAGAAACAGAACCAAAATAATGATAACAAACAAACAACAACAACAAAAGGGAAAGCACAACAGAAAGAATAATTCAAATTAATTTTATTTACCTACTCAATAATTTGAAAAATTATGATGAGAAATTGATAATTCAAAGCCAGATGAACATTTTATCTTTTCATGAAAAATCACAGGGTTACATTAGAGTAGATTAAAAATGCTCAGTTCCATTTTCAAGAGCAGGAATCCTTTATGGGAAAAACTACTTTAAAACTCATATCGCCCTTGTAAGTTCACACAGAGTGATTTACAATTTGACACCTTCAATTCTCATTCAGTGATAGATTACCATTTTTTTTTTTAATGTTCTAGCCATTTTCTATGTGATTTCCAAACCCTAGGTGGATTGGTTGGCTTGAAGGCATTGAATCCCCACAATAAAATCTTGTGGTTTGGGTTTTTTCCACATACTCATTTAGAATTTTTTTTAAAGAGTGTATCAGATCTTTGCTAGCCTGGTTACATAGTTACATATAAGCACTCATTTTTCACCCATATTCAACCACATCCAAAGAAAAGTCAACAAAGTTTAAAAAAAAAAAAAGTAGACTTACTACCTATCAATTATCTGTTAACAACTCAAGAGAAAACCAGCCACCTCAAGGATTACCCAAAAAGCATGATGAAAATCTCCATGGGAATCCTAGAGGACCTACATACAGTATTCCTCTTAGAACATAGTCTCTAAGCAGATCCAGATTAAAGCTACTAGTCTCCCCCCAAAAATATCTGTATCCTCTGACACCCACTTAATGGGTAGCACCCTATTTTTCACCGTATCTTTGGTAGAGGAACTAGCAGCCCTTTTCAAAATACTGTCAAAGTAATTTTTTAAAAAATCAATGTTCCTATTTCTTTATAATTTTGGCATTTCGCCGGCATTCATCATCCTTATCCTGAAAAAGCTCTCTCCCATCAGGCGCTAAGAACAGAATGGAGAGGACTATCCTACAGGTTTTGGTGATTCCACCCCAGGCGCACCGTACGGTGATGTTCCTTCCCCAAATAAAATTCCAAGGAACACGTGTAAATACTATCCTTTCTTTAGATCTTAATTTCTTTTTCTTTCAAAATGCTCAAAGTACTTTTCAGAACATTCAGTGATCCCTTGTTTCTCTTACGGAAAGAAGAGTGCTCTGATTTCAAATATGAGGGAAGATAGGGGCGCCTGGGTGGCGCAGTCGGTTGAGCGTCCGACTTCAGCTCAGGTCACCATCTCGCGGTCCGTGAGTTCGAGCCCCGCGTCGGGCTCTGGGCTGATGGCTCGGAGCCTGGAGCCTGTTTCCGATTCTGTGTCTCCCTCTCTCTCTGCCCCTCCCCCGTTCATGCTCTGTCTCTCTCTGTCTCAAAAATAAATAAAAACGTTAAAAAAAATTAAAAAAAAAAATATTAAGGAAGATGGAACCCAATAAAATGCTAGTAAAGATATGTTTGGACATGGAATGACAGCTCACGGAACATAAAGCAGTAAAGATCACAAAATTCTCAATTGCTGTTAGTTGCTGGAGTATCCTTACCTTCTTCCTAAAGTAAGAACTGTTATGGTATGAGTTTTCTAATGATATTTCCTATCATGAACTATAAAATAAATCTTGCTGTGTACAAAATAGTTTCAGGATACCTCAAATACATTACTATTCTGACTTGTATGTAGCTTATTACACTATTGTGAATATAAAAATACAAGATTAAAACCAATGAACACATGGAAGTGATTTTGAAAAAGATTCAGATGCTCAGGCTTAAATCTATTAAACTCTGTGTGGAAATACACAGAAAAAAATTAAAAGTTAAAAAGCTTTGAAAATCAAGATTTTTAAAATAATATCCATTTTATGCTTTTATGTGTATATCCATGAATATACACATACACACATGCACACACACACACACACACACACATATATATATATATATCCAGCAATGTAAAACTGTATACACACACACACACACACACACACACACACACAGCAAAAAGATCATTAAAGCTATAAATTAAATAATACTTAATGTGAGTTCAGAACATTTATACAAATTGGTTCCTAACATGCTAAAGACTTCTGTGGTTTTTGTTTTAAAATAAAAATGTTTCGTATTCTATATTAACATGAAATTGTCTTCAGCTTACCCGTTCCAAGGACTGCAGCTCATTTCAAATGTTTTTTGTAATCAATGTGATGATTTATATTTATCTAAGACAAAATAAGTTAAATACTGCTACTGGCTTCATTTCTACCTCCCTTCCCCCCTTTTTAAGCTCCCTTGAATTAACCCAGAAAGTTAAAAAAAAAAAAAAATCTCTGTGGTTATTCCCTTTTCAACCTGCATTAAGTTGAAAGGACACATCATCTTTCAAAATGGTCTTCTTCATTTTACTGTTGTTCCAGTCATGATCCATCCCTTTTCCTCCTTCCTAATTGGTTTTTTTTTTTTTTTCCAACCCAATAAAGAGCTGTATTACAAGGACCTGTAATTGAACACAGGGGTCGCTGTTGAGTAGTGCAAAGCTTTTTGTTTTCTCTCCAGGGGCTGAGTATTTGCAGCTATACCTGCAAAGTCTTCTATAAATTAAAAGGTAAATGTTCAACTTGTGTTTATGTAATAGAAAACTGAACTCCAAAGCAACAATGGGCATCAGGTAAACGTATCCAATACAATTTACAGACATAATTGAAAGCATTACAGCCTAATCAGACATCTAAAAGAAAAGCAGGCTCAAATGAAATGTCTACAGAATCATTAGTTGGTAGCCATTCTATTACAATCACACATAATGTCAGTGGTGCCTTGAGCCTGTGCCAATGACAACAGCATAAATTTTGCATCTCATTTCTGTGGTCATAAAATTAACGATCAGTTTAAAAATACTTCTTTGTAAAAGTTATTGCGCAAAGAAGAGACATGAATGTGTCCCTGTTATGTACTCACAAGGATAATTATGGGGTTGTTGCTCATTAATACTGTTTCTTGTTTCCCTAGAAAACCATTTGATTTATCCCACAACTTTTAAAAGTTTAATTAACGATACAAAGTTAACAGCTAAAAGATAATGATCCAAGGCTTCCCTTCGTATAATTTCAGTGGCAACTTAAATATCACAGCAAAATCAAAGCTGAATCGTACCACAGCAGCATATTTCTCTGATAAACATTTTTAAATTTATAATAGTTGAGTTCAAATCACTATTATCCCTTCCTTTTTCTATGACTCATTATCAATTAACATTTTCCTAAATGCCTGGAGACGAAGCCCAAATAGCAACTGAAGAGTCATGATCTCTACCACGATTGAAGGTGATTTAACCAATTTACTGCTTGTTTTGTCAAACACAGTCCTATTTTAAACACAATCAGTTAAATATTAAAATAAATAATTAATACACCTAAACTGAGATGATAGCCATTCTTCCTTTAGAGCATGAAAGACAAACCTGAGTAGAAAAATTACTTGAGTGAAAACAAATTAATTTCTAATTCACTACTCAGTTCACTTGTCCAAATTAATTTCTCAAGTAATAAGATACAACTACATTGACAGAATTAAGTATTTAACTTGTCATTTCTTAATAGGATCTGTAGTTTAAGTCTTAAGACTTTGAAAGATGTACGTCACCACAAGTAAGAAGATTCTGTTCATAACTCTCCTAAAATAAGAGGACTTAAGAGCACACAAATATGAGGCGGAGCTTTAAAACAAGCACTACCTCTGAAATATACTTCTGCTATAGGCCCCATAATTTCAGACATATTTAACACATTTATACAAGGCCAGAGATGGGCGGGGGGGGGGGGGGGGGGGCCAGGAGAGAACTTGAGCTATTTGCTCAGATTTCATCAGTGGGATAACTTTCAACCAAACATAAACTATGTTAGAAAGGGGAAAGGAAAGGAAATTAAACATCATCCAAACTTTTGACGTTTCTGCTATTCTTAAGGATTCCATAACAACAAACTGAAATGAATTCCTTCTTACATGACAGGCCTACTATTTAAAAAAGCACTTTAGTCCATTAATAAACTTAATACAAATGAGGTCAAAGGAAATAGCTAAGTAAATCTATGCATATTTAACAATATCAATGAAGTCTCAAGGACAAAATCTATTACGCGATTTTTTTAATTAGAGGAAAAATATTTTAAGGAAGAAAATGAGAGCTTTTTAGCTACGGCATTTAAAAGGAACTGAAAGCAGGGGCACCTGGGTGGCGCAGTCGGTTGAGCGTCCGACTTCAGCCAGGTCACGATCTCGCGGTCCATGAGTTCGAGCCCCGCGTCGGGCTCTGGGCTGATGGCTCAGAGCCTGGAGCCTGTTTCCGATTCTGTGTCTCCCTCTCTCTCTGCCCCTCCCCCATTCATGCTCTGTCTCTCTCTGTCCCAAAAATAAATAAACGTTGAAAAAAAATTTTTTTCTTTAAAAATAAAATAAATAAAAGGAACTGAAAGCAATATATTCACGTTTTTAAGCTACAGACACTAATATTTTACAAATTTGAAAATATTATCTTGAAACATTTGTCTCATATTAATATGCTTGCCCTTCTTTTAGTATTTTATAATTTCCTCAAAAATTACTTGAAAACTGAATATAAAACAAGATTTACTTAAATCTTCTTGAGAAATTAAGTTGAATCTGAGAATACACATTAATATAATATTTATTGACTGTCTCTTATGTGTCACACATAGGTACCTTCATATTATCTTAATCAATTTTTAAAGAAATGAATTGTACCTACATCATCACTGGAGTAAAAACAAGACTAATATAAGGGCAAGATACAAGTGAAACTTATTTTTATCATGCATCTAATATATATTAGAAAATTCTGATTTAGCGGCACCTGGGTGGCTCAGTTGGTTAAGCATCTGACTCTTGGTTTCCACCTCAGATCATGATCTCACGGTTGATAAGATAGAGCCCCATGTCAGGCTCCACACTGGCAGCACACAGCCTGCCTAGGATTCTCTCTCTCTCCTTCTCTTTCTGCCCCTCCATTGTCACTCTCTCTCAAAATATATAAACTTTTAATTTTTAAAAAAAAAAAAGAAAATTCTGTCTTATACTCCAGTCAATAACAGCCTTTACTCAATTAGTAATATATTTTCATTACAAAAATAATTACTTCAGGTCACATTTAAGAGATTTAAGACCATGTTATATGACAGGAATATTCTAAAATAATTATAATTCTATTCTAAAATAATTCTAAAAGTAGCACAGTTTTAGCGCATAAAGCCTAAATTCAGGCATACACTCTATACTATCAGGCTATATTGCAACTAAGAATAGGAAACTAGGGATAGCTACTCCATCATGTACGATATTTGAAGGCTAGAAGAAGGAGCTCTCTACTCTAGATAGAGTAGGCAAAATTTCAAATACTAGGGAACAGGCCAAGCAAGATGGGTTCTGGTTGCTTACATTCAAATCTTTCTTACATATAAGTAAAATAAATGAATTTAGAAAATCAACTGATCATTTACTCTCAAGTCACCATTTATCAGACCTCCTGAAAAGAGAATCTAAGGACACCTGGCTGGCTCAGTCGGTTAAGCTTCCGACTCTTGACTTCAGCTCAGGTCATGATCTCACGGTTTCATGAGTTCAAGCCTGGGATTCTGCTTGGGATTCTTTCTCTCTCCCTCTCTCTCCGCCCCTCCCCCATTTGCACTGTCTCTTTCAAAATAAATACGCTTAAAAAAAAAAAGAGAGAGTCTACACTTGAGTAGTTAAATATATAAGGAGATAAAATGAGGAACCCTTGGGGCGCCTGGGTGGCTCAGTCAGTTAAGCGTCCGACTTCGGCTCAGGTCACGATCTCGCAGTATGTGAGTTCGAGCCCCGCATCGGGCTCTGTGCTGACAGCTCAGAGCCTGGAGCCTGTTTCCGATTCTGTGTCTCCCTCTCTGTCTGACCCTCCCCCGTTCATGCTCTGTCTCTCTCTGTCTCAAAAATTAAAAAAAAAAAAAAAAATGAGGAACCCTTAATAAATTAAAAAAATGAAAACATAAGTCTTCAGACAACAGCTTGCTTCGAAAATGAATATAAACAGCAAATAGAAAATTAACTTAATGAACAAGCTTCAATACTAGGAGCCACTATAATAAAATAAGTTTCTACAAGTACAAACTATTCTCCCCCCACAAAAAAAAAAAAAAGAAAATACTTCTTTTTAAATCCTCTAAGATCTCTGCACCTCAGTGTTTGAACAGTTGTATCAATTCAACTAGTTCTAAGGATTGAAAAACACTGAACTGTAAATTCTGCACTGTGAAATCTCAGGATGAGGGGGGAGCACCTACAGTGTAAGGGGGAGGAGGGAGGGAGGGAGGAAGGGTGACAAACATCTGTGCACACTAGACAAGCTAATAATTCACTAATTCGCTTAATAGAAATGAATAACTCTGAATTAATTCATTTTATTTAAGAACTGTTCACCTGGGCCCTTTTGCTTCCATTAATGATATTAAAATGGTACTTAACTGCCATTTTGAGAAGATAAAATAGCTGAAATCAATAGGAATATAAAAGTGAAAAGGAGGAAAACAGCCTCTATTTACTTCATTGTGACCCCATATTGACCTGAGAGAGAGAGAGAGAGAGAGAGAGAGAGCAGGAAAACAGCCAAAAGGAATTCTGCCCAGGTCTCCTTGGATGAAGATAGCCCAAAACCCCAAAGGGAATTGTAAAAGAAAAAAGAAAAGTGGGGGCGCCTGGGTGGCTCAGTCGGTTAAGCGTCTGACTTCGGCTCAGGTCACGATCTCGCGGTCCGCGAGTCCGAGCCCCGCATCAGGCTCTGTGCTGGCGGCTCAGAGCCCGGAGCCTGCTTCGGATTCTGTGTCTCCCTCTCTCTCTGCCCCTCCCCCGCTCATGCTCTGCCTCTCTCTCACAAAAATAAATAAACATTTAAAAAAATTTTTTAAAAAGGAGCAATATCGAAATACACTTAGATGAATTTATGTAGAGATCTGATAATTAATATCTTCCTATTTTAAAAAAAATGTATCTTGAATACTTTGCAACTATTAAGTACTAACTTTGCTACTCCTAACTACAGGAATAGTTTTTAGAACAAAGCTGAATATACTTTGAAGGTATAACGGCATAAAATTACTCAGCATCTCGTATTTCTCCAAGGTATGCACCTAATTTATCCACAGGCTTACTTTTAAGCAGGCACTCCTGGTGATTAGTTAACTCAATATAGGAATATTAAACTATAAATGACTTAGAGAAAAATGGTTATGGGGAATCTCTGAATTCTGTGTTATTTGAACTCTTATTCTAGGCTCATTTTTCACTTTCTATCAAATACTGTACAAATTTCCATTCTCTTTAGAAACAAAGACTATATCTCAGTAATATCTATACATCTGAACAAGCTCCTACCCTATTATTGAATCGTATAGTTACACAATGACTTCATTTTCATGCTTTCTTAGCTTAAAATTTGTTAATGTACAAATAATTAAGTCACAATGAGAGTTTAACAAATAATCACCAGAACAAAATATGTCTAATACAGAATCTGAAATCTAGTATTCCTCTATAAACACTGCCCTGTATAAAAGTTATAATAAGAATGTATAAATTCATTATTTCTATATTCAACTAAGCAAAATGCAGTATAATTAAGCCCACAGTTGAAGACTGGTTGTAGAGTACAAAGAAGTAGGTATTTGTGGGGAAGAGGATTTTCCTTGTCTTCTCTTTATTTAATAATGTTAAAGATTTCTGGGGCAACTGGGTGGCTCAGTTGGTTAAGCATCCGACTTTGGCTTAGGCCATGATCTCCTGGTTTGTGAGTTCAAGCCCCGCACCGGGCTCTGTGCTGACAGCTCAGAGCCTGGAGCCTGCTTCGGATTCTGTGTCTCCCTCTCTCTCTGTCCCTCCCCGACTTGTGCACATGCTCTCTCTCTCTCTCTCTCTCTCTCTCTCTCTCTCTCTCAAAAATAAATAAACATTAAAAAAAATGTTTAATAGTGTTAAAGATTTCCATACGAAAAAAAAAATCTCATTCCCTCCAATCACAGTGATCTTGACAATTTAATGTGAAAGGAAACTATGGTTTCCTTTTAACTATTTGGGTTTAGGGTTGTCTGGTTAATTCTTGGTTTACCGAAACCGTCATTACTCTCAGTTGGCAGAGGTATGAATTACTCTGTGGTGTCTGCTAACCCTCGTTAGAAGATGCCATACTGTTTTCCTCCCAGACCCAGATCCTAACTTCACATAGGTTAGCTGACCTCATGTTGTGACCCTCATACCAGCATCCCCAGGCTTCAGGTCATGACCTATGAATTAGCATCCTGGAAGTAAGGGCCATACCCAGTTTCCCTTACAGAAGTGAAGACGTGAAAGTAGTAACTTCCTATGCCTTTCTTGTTTTGGTTTGCAACATGCTAAACAACCAACCCTCAAATCTAAAGGAAGACAATCAGGTTACCTGCATGCTCAAGTATTTCAAACCAATCAAACTGAACTCCCTTCTTTGAACATTTCCATAGCATACACGTATTCACATCAAAAGAATCACAATGATAATAAAAAAAAAAATCATTTGAAAAAATTTTGTCCGTGTTTCCAGACATAAACTGATACTGTCTTTAAGGCAATTGTCCTGTAAAAACATAAAAACATCATTACCTGGGAGCAGCCGGCCCCAGGCCCTCCTGAGCCCACTGCTACTATAAAATCATCTCTGCTGTGGCAAATGGTGTTGGCGTGGTATTTCACCTGTGCTTTACCAAATCATTCCATGCGTAACTGCAAGTATATCCTTTTCTTAACACATTTCGGCCACAACGTGCTTTAAGAAACATTAACACCTAAGGATAGCAAATACATAAGATGTCTGCACCAGATTGTGCAGAGTAGATCCTGGATATGCTTTTTAATTTTTTTCTCAGCAGGGGGAGCTCGCACTCTCATCTTGAAAGTCTAGGTATACAATATGGAAATTTAAATTTTGATCCCAACTATCAAACGTCAGTATGTATTAGATTACCCTACCGAACCTCTGCATAAGAAAAATAAAATGTCAAGTCTGACAAACTTGAAAATTTACCTTTGTCTTGAAATTCCTGAAGATAGCTGGAAAAGAAAGCAAGAACATTATATTTTAAAATGAGGGTTGACAAACCAAAACAAGGTCTGTTTGTTGGCAATAATTCAAATCTATTTTAAAATCTGCATTATAAACACACATTTAGAGAAAAAGTACTTCCCATCCTGAAATGACAATTCCAAAAGGCTTATGGGTTTATAATAAAAGTATTTTTGAAGACTGAAGTTAGAGTAGTAAAATCAGAATCTTTAAAATGCACCACATACATTTACTCATTTCCATATCTAGAGGTATTTATATTAAAATTCTCAAGCTACCTTTGTCCTAGCATGTAAACCCAATACACCCTCAAAAAATCAAACGAACAGTTGGATTTCGGTAGCATGCTTAGAAAAAATATATAATCAAGAACATCCACACACACACACACAAAAAAGGATAATATGATAAGCATGTCGGTTTTTAAAAACTATTATAGAGGACATATATTTTGTCTTTACAGTATTTAACACCAACTAAATTGGACATAAAAAAAGTTAATTCTGTGATAATTCTTTATTAAATGTTAACTACAAAGTTGCTTCTAAGTAAGAAATAAGTAACAAATGGCAAGGAAGTGACTTACATAGACTTCACATCTTTTATCTTCTTAATAAGGGATTCTCTCTTTTCCTTTGCTTTCTTGGATAAATTTTCCCCTCTCAGTGTGTCTGCTACAAATGTTTCAACATCTAAACCATGAAATATAAGAAACAGGATACAAATTATTGGAAAGAATCATTTTTTGCGAAGACAAATAGGACAATGATTGTTTCTACCCATAAGTGTTAATATCTGTACAATTTGTTACAGTTATTTATCAATCCAAAGCATAACAGTTGAAATATGTTTCAAATACTAAGTTGGACAAATCTGTTCACCACTTAGCTAATAAAATTTGTATGCTCTACTTATGCTTAGCACAGCAAATGCTATTTGGATGTTTGGCATCATTAAACCGGGGAGAAGCGCACAAGTTTTAATAAACTACGGTGCCCCATAAAACAAATTCTCTCATATAAAAGCAAGCACAGAGCTTTTATGCATGTGTTACTATCATTTTATAATATTTGGGAAGTTCCTATGTGAACAGGTCATTCACAATATAATATCGATATAAACTAATGTCTCTGGCAAGGGCCTGTTTTTCCCAGTGTAATCCATTTTGAGGTATGTGCAATATTTAATGTTTTAAAGGAAAAACTAAATCCCTTTTTCTAACCAAGATTCCCAGATCAAACCCCCTCCTTCCTACCTGCTCCACCCATTCTGACCAGCCACCTTCAAAAATTGAAAGAAAAAAAAAAACCAAAACCTCTGTTGTGTGGTTTTGTGTGTTCTTGCTTCTTGCCTTGGTATTACCACCTGGAAATATTTTTTTAAATAAAGTTAAGAAGTGGCAAAAATACATTTGTCCACTATTTAGAAATATAGTAACCTAGAAATAAGATTTTCACAGATTCATATAACATTTCCACAGAGCCTCCTTTTTTTAAAATTTAGTAAACTTGTGAATTATTCTGCTTTCTAGTTCTCACTAGTACAAGATTCCAACTAATCCTTACTGGTTTGATTTTATAATAGCCCCATTCTTATTGTTCATGAAACATTATGCAACTTTAATTTTTATTCAGGAGTTCAAATCTTTGAGATATCTAATATAATGGACCATGAAAAAATTTTAAAGTAGGTATGACTGTAAACCATCCATATTTCCTATTGAAAAGACGTGGGTATATTTTACTTTCTTTTTATTTATTTAACTACTTTGTCTCCTAACTCACACTGACAAAAAGATAGTATAAAAGCATATAATAATAGTATATATAATTAATTCAAAGCGGTATAACAGTCTTTCAACTGTACTTATAATTAACAATTTAAAACCTAGTATTTGAGATAGAATGTTATAATCGATTTTAAATTCTTGATTACAAAAGTATCTTGATCCAATAAGCAAGTTGATTAAACTGTTATCCCATATATTCATCATAAATGTATAGAGGTAATTTTTCACTAAATCAGTATGACAAGTGAAAGAATTAAAATTTAATCCTGGAATAATTTTTTTAAATAGCTTTCTGGTTTGACGGCCATTAATGACTAATGTTACAAGTAAGTATCAAGATGAAATGAAAGCAAAATGTCACAGCTTCTCTTTACAAAATATGGAGCGGTCCATATTTTGAAGGGGACATAGAGGCATAATCCATAACCAGTGCAAATTAGACTCAGATTTCTAAAGTGAGTTCAAAATAATGAAACTTATTTAAAAAAAAAAATCACTCTCTCCTAAACTCTTTAATTTTTGTACACAGAGAAACAAGCAACCTTTGGACATTCACACATCAGGTGAAATGGAAAAGATCACTGGCTTCTCTGAGGTGGTTAGAATGAATCTGGTAACAAAGTGGAATATGGGAAGGAGCAGCACATCTGCTGCTTCTTTCTTCCAACCGAACTCAATACTTGGGAGAAGCTCTTGCACGATGATTGGTGAATTGTCTGCTTAATGTGACGCTCACTCAGTGTTTGTCTTTAATTCCCTCATCCACAAGTATTTAATTGCCTATTTTACATTTTCATTATACAATCCAAATTTAAACAAACGGGATCTATTTTAAATCTCTGGAAGCAATAACAGAAGGAATTACAGCCCAAGAGTTATTTCTTTAAGAGGTCATTTCAGTTCTACAAAAACTCGGAAAACATAAAAAGCTGCAATGCTCTAACACTCCCCCCCAAATATTTTTAAAATACTGACCCATGCTATTTTATGAGGAAATGCTTGCTGAAAGAATGTGTGATTCTAGGAAGAATCCGTGTTGTTTGTTTGTTGAGGGGGAGGAGATTCGGAGATCGGGCACGGGGAAAAAGATCTGTATTTTTACAGGTTTGATGTATTTATTCTTAAATTAATCCCAGAAGGGGGGTTAAGGCAACTAAAAAGATTTAATAAACACCGATTTCTTAAAATAAGTTATTTTCCAAGGAGACGTGAAAAGTGTAAGAACTGTTTTTGCTGTTTTCTGGGGGGGGGGGGGGGTCTCCCGCTCTTTTTTTTTTTTTTTTTTTAACAAATGAGTTAGGAACTTGAAAGTGGAATTGATTCCTGAAATCTTAGTTTGTTGGTGCCCACAGATTCAGTCGGTTTTGAAGTTTTTGAACTCCGGGCTATTTCTTAAAATCCACACTGTGCCCATTTATTTTCGAACTGAACCAAGCAGCCTCTCCCGAGCCCCGGACACCCTCTGGGTGAGCGGGGGACCTTCCACCGGGTCCCTGCGGGAAGCAGGCGTCCCGTTCGTCCAGCGCAAAGACAGGGCGAGCGCTGCAAAGTGACTCGGGCTTTCCTGGGAGACGTTTCGGCTCCACGGTCCTCAAACACTCGCCACTCCCTCCGACTGTTAAACCCCAGGGTCCACGTCACGGGCGCTGTGAGCAGGGAGCACTGGGTTTGGGGCAGCGCCCTCGCCAGACAAACGCGACTGGATCTGCGGCTTTGTAGCTCAGAGCCAGGGTAATATTTCAAAAGCGGCCAATAAAAGTCCTGGACAAATCAAGCGCTCCTCCGGCTGGTCGGAAAAGAGATTTGAAGCTTTTGATTGTGCCCTGAGTAGCCCTGCAAACGATAAACTGGCAAGCGTGTTAGCCCTCTCCTACCTTCCTTTAGGGGTCGTGTCCCTCGGTTAATATGTAGATTTCACTGACTCCAGTATGCCTGTAATTCGGGGAACAGCCGTAATTCGATTGCAGGAAAAGGTCAGCCCGCCTCCTCGCTAGCCTCTCGGCCTGGCGAGTTAGAATTCCTCTTCCTCAGAGGGAGGGGTCTCCATTCACGCAGTCACCAAAGCGTGGGGACCCACCCGGCTCGCGTGGAGAATGCGCAGCTCCCAGGAGCCCCGATGCAGCAGGTTTAACCCCCACCCCCGCCCCCGCCCCGCCCGCGGCCACACAGACCTCGGGTCAGCGCCGCTGGTACTTAACCCCAGAATTAGCCCCATCTCCATCAGCCTCTGCCCCGGAGTCATCGCCAAGGAAAGAGTTATCCCAGGGACTGTAAATGTCGTAGTGATTTTTGTTCCTGTTACCCCTTAACACTGTCAAGAATAAACCTTATCTCCCGGTACAACTGTAAAGATCTGGGGGAGAGGGCCCTGAGATCAGACTTACAACTGCTCTGTAGATAACTATTAACGTCTGAAAACAAAATGAAAAGATGACATCATGTCTTGGCTCAGCAATCTTCAAGCAGTTGAAGTTAAAAATCTCTCAAAAGCCATAGGAACCCCTAAGAGGCAAACACTTAGCATACCCCAAATCATCGAATGGTACTCCAATTACCCTTTTTTTTCCTGTACATGTGGACCCCCAGAAAAACTGCCTACCGCTCACGTCTTCCCTTAGAGCCCAAGTGGCTAGGACAGGTATCTAACACATCACACACACACACACACACACACACACAGAGCCTCTGTGCTGGCCTGAATTGTATGGGAGTCCACTACCATTTGCTCAGCCCCAGATCAATAACATAAGTGTAAAACCAATTACACCTCACCCCCAAATGGCTTTACTACTTAATTGCACATCTTTCTCTACTTTATGAATTGGGCCAGGTTTCACTAAGAATTCACGAAGGTACTATTACTAAACTTACTATGGTAAGAGTCCCAGCCAAACTTTAGGCTGACATCAGAACAAAATAAATAAATAAAATAAAATAAAATAAAATAAGCTTTTTTTCTCAGCTAAAGGGAGGTGTATGGTCTGACCAAACACCTACTGGTAAAAACATAAAAATCAATCAAACGGCGGGGCACATGTAGATCAATGGAGCCAATGCCCAAAGTTGGAAAATGGCTAATTGAAAAGTTATTGATTCCTTAATCAATGTCTTTCTCCTGATTACCTAGCACTTTTACAGGTTACGGTTATATTGTGAATTTTCCAAACATGGAAGAAGAAATGTGAACAAGCACAAGGAGTTCTCATAGTACAATAAGTAAAACATTCCTAAGTCTTAGAATCCAATCATCTGACAAAATTTTCAAAATTGGCTTTGGAGGCTAAATGATTTATTCTGATAGAAAACTGGGCTGTTGAAGAATACAGATGAACATCTTTCACCTCTAAAAGATGACTCTTGATAAATAACACCTTATAATAATCAAAATCTTTTTACCACTCATTTTCAAAGAAGCCACAGTGAATAACAGATTAGTCTGAGATTTACACTAGATTCACGGTTAGGTAGCATCTATTGTAATGTGTTCAGTATGTGATTGAGAAAGAAATGTAAACTCAGTGGAATGAAAAAGATAGACTTGGCTTTAATTGAAAAAGACAAACTAAGTGAATAATGAGTATATAAAAACTAGCCTATGCCACTTTTATCACCCATATATGACACTTAATCTTAAATTTATGAGAGACAACTGAACTGTGTTTCAAATCACCAGAGGGTTTTCCAATGCTGTTGTTTCTATCTTCTTTCTAGTAATATTTTAATGCTGGTAATGTAGAGATAAACTCATTTGGAAATTTTTTATAGACTTCTCATTTTTCAATATATTTAGATTCCTTTTTTTTATTAAAGAAAGCCAGTGATAACTTGGGTTGAATAACTATAAAAATCATACATACTATCAAGAGCTTTATTTAGTAATCTGAGATAAAAAATACTTTCAATGGAAACCGATGTTGGAAAACAAGTCAGCCAAAGATCCCCTCCTAAAAAAAGGTAGAATATTATATGCTTAATAAAGGCAAATAATTTTTTAGTATCACATCTTAATTCATCTACATTATTTGACCCATACAAGAAATTTTAAAATTTTTGATCCCTTGACTTACAAACACATATTCCTATTTCTAGAAGAGAAAACCTTAGAGGTGTCATAGTCTGATTTCACTTTGAGATCAAATGTCTTCTTATCAGCTTGATGCTCATTAGCTATTACCGTCAAAATAGGGCAGGCTTATTCTTGCTCGGTAGGAAAATCCAGGTGCTGAAGAAGTAGGTGACTATTGGTGACTCAGTAGGTGGCACTCTTCCCTTTACATACTCAGCCAATGCCCCAGAAGGAAATTATGGGACACTAGATGTACCATAAATAATTCTCATAGGAAAAATAAACCCAAAATGTTGACCAAATTATAAACAGAACTTAGGAAAGGTGGAAATCAAACCATACTATTCTCAGCATTGAAAAAATTTTCCCTCTATTTCAACTGAACTGCATTCTGTATAGATTTTAATGTGTGAAGCTTAAAAAAAAAAAAAAAAAAAAAAAAAGAGAGAGTTCTGGAAATCCCCAGTAGGGGAAAATGCAATATTTCTAACCAAGCCTGCCATGTGAAAAAATTTCACACAGATATTGCAGAAACAATATGGCCACTTTGTTTACTGTTTGTTTGGTTTGGTTTTGATTTTTCAGAGTCCTGACAACCACTATTTTGTTCTTTTAACGTTGGTGTCATTTTCTAATTTAATAAAAAGGAACTTATATCCTCTTACAGGCTTCCTTTTTAAACATGTTGTCCTAAAACAAATGTATGCGAATGAATGGGAATATCTGATTGCAAACCACTAAGGCTCCAGTATTCAAAGGGTGATTAAACAAATGAAGGGGGTTGGGGGCCAGTGCTTCTAGTTCCTCTCACTTTCCTGCCTGCCTGGAGGAAAAACTCACATAAATCAAGATTATTCTTGCTGTTAGCCCTAGTCAAAATATTTGGATGTAGGAAAAGATTAAATGCACAAGATTTGGAATTATCCATTGCTTCCAATTATCCAGGCGAAACCTCTCCTTCCAATGTTGCGGAAAAAAAAACATTAAAGGTTGCCTGTCGTGCCTATGGCAGGTCGAAATTGACTTTTAACAAAAAATCTGTAAACTTTTTCTCTATTCATGTAACAGAAGAATAAAACAACGCTTTCATAAGGAGCATAGGCTTTCAAGATTTAATATACTGATTCCACAGAAATATAAATCGCTGACAGTCAAAACTATACAGCCACTTTTCCAAGAGTATCATTAAATGTGAGTTAAGAATGATAGCATCTATGGGTTTTTGCATTTCGATAGAACGTTTTAGAGGGAAAGAAATGAGAGGAGAGGGGAACAAATATCGAAGCCTAAAACTGCTACAATCAGAAAGAAAAATAGAGAGAAAATAATATAAATTGGTAAGAATACCTTTGAGCACCTATAGCGCAATCAAGCAGTTGAAATGTCAAACATTTGACACAGAGGACATATAACGCTTTGGAAAATAGGCACACGAAACACAAAGGGAACTGTCCAAAGCAATGTTATTTTGATAGGCATTATCTTTTGACTTGATATCCTTTTCTTCTGTAGGCAAGGGATTTCAAGTGCCTGAAAAGTCTAGTTCCTTGTCTTCTCTGGCTTGGAATTCTAGCACAGCACCATGAATTCATTGTTAGAGAGCTCAACTGTTAACTACAACCACGGCTACCAAAATCTCCTTCTTGGTTCCAAAGAAAGTACTAGGTAATCCAGCAATCTCTAAAATGTAAGCCAATGCTCTCCCTGTAGAGTTTTAGTAATTTTTAAATCTAGCCATGTACTATTACCCAACACATTTGAATTATGCAAATAATCATGTACAACCCCAACAGAAGTTTTTGGATGGAAACTGTGAAAAGGCTGCAGAGAACGTTTATTCCCGAAACCTTTCCTACCCCCAAAAGAGTTTAATTACAGTCAAACATAAAATGTTAAGCAACTTTATTTGAATGATGAGTTAAAAAAGAAAACTGAAAAAACACTGGTTCACTTGCTTCATTTCTTTAAAAAGTATAGATAGACAATAGATATTTTCTCATATCCATACCTCTTAAAAATGTCCTCTGAAAATAAAGTATAAGCCAAATTTACAATCTCCAAAATGTTAGTATTTTACTATTTGTTTTTAATACTTCATGTGTTTTAATATGTGGCTTGCTTTCATGTGAAAAAATGAGAACAACAGTAAGATGACTTTTAAAACACTCATTTCAGACATTATGCAGGCAAATTAACTGACCAAAGAGAAATAAAGGAAGTTAGCATTTGGAGATAATTTAAATATTATGTAATTCTAAGCTTTCAACTAAATTACAAAAATAAGGGCCACACGAAATATTTGTAATTATGGGGATCAGAGAATAATGAGTCTCATAACCTATAAATCATACTATGTGCAAATGTTTGATTATGGACCCAAACAACAAACTGCTTACTGTTGGGAGCTCTCAAGCTTTAAAGGGGTGTACCCAGAGGTCTGCACTTTAGTTCTTAAATTCAAAAAGTTCACACCTAGAAAATCCTGAAAGTGGTGCCATCTACTTTTGGAATAATGATAAACACTTCTCTGGTCTGGTTATTAAAATAGTATTCTAAACACACAATTCCAGCAGCGTAACAATGAAAATGTTAACTGTCGTAAAATAAAAGCAGTACTCGAGTGAAACTCTCATATAATGGAATAAAAGCTGCCTTAAACCAGTCTTTACAGTTCTTTATATCTCCCTTAGTGGTACCCATTAATGACAATAAGCAATTCTTAGAGTAAAATACTATACCACCACAAATGCATTTATCACCCTGTAATCATGTTCAAACATAAGTCTCCATTCACACACTACTGGTTTTATTCTCTTGATCATATTCATGATGCTAACCAGCAAAACAGCATATTAGGAGATTTGGTCTCACACTGCTATAACAGCAACTTACTATTTAAAATGCCACAGGTCAGATATTAAGGGTTAAAATAAGCACCTTGTAATATACATCCAAAAGAAACTCTTTTAATCCAGTTATCCATGAGCAATATTGAAAGATAAATACTTAGGAGATGACTCAAGTAAAACAATCCAAATTCAGTTTCTAGAATTCTGATGTACGCAAGACAAAGTGAATGATGATAAGAATTCCAAGAGCATCAGGATAGGTAAGATTTGTGCTACCCTAAAAAGATGTATTTTCTGCCTTGTGCAGAAATATACATCTCCATATCTAGTATAGTGATGGACTATAGCAGTGGATTCGTCACAGCCTTGAAGAACCGCATCCTGAACTCCTAACGTAAGTTCCTATAAATGGTCATTCAAGACTTAAAAGGAGAAGATGAGGATGCAAAGATGTACTTTCATCGTGTGACACAGGAAGTTGGACCTTAATACATACTTCCTTTTTTGTTTTAATATGTTACTCAAGCTGAAAACAAGTGGCTATTTGAGAATCAAGCCCTCTTTCAAAGTCTTAAATATGAGCACAATGAATGTTTAAGAAAAATGGGAGTTTTGGAAATGACAAAACCTTGCGTCCCACAACCCCTAACACCTGTAGCTCAGACATCTTTTTGCATTTTTACACCCTTCTCCTCCATTGGTCAGGCCACCAAAGGACTACTTCTTTGACTTCTAATCCCTTCCCAGTTCTCACACACGCATTACTATTCCCTCTCCCTCCCTCGCCTCTCTTTCTCACACACGCACACGACGTCCTCACGATGCATACAGAAATGTCCTGATCCAATTAGTGTAGCTCATCAAAAAGGGCTCCCCCAACATCCTCGGACCAAATTTCAACACACGCCCACTCCCTTCCTCAAACCCCTCTTTCCCCATTCCCAGTCCCGCTCCCACCGGCCAGGACACATGGGAAGCGTGGGGAGGGAGAGCATAGGCTCTGAATGCTTCTGTCCCCACCGGCTCGCCGTCCCCTGGCCCCCGCCCCCGCCCCGGCAGCGTTACCCGCCCCCTTCCCGCTCTTTACCTGCCAACAGGTTCCTAATTTCCTCAGGGAGGGGGTAGGGAGAGGAGGTGCTGCTGGGGTTGGGCATGTTAGGGAGCGCGAGGCGTGCGGAGGGGAAAGACCTGTGCTGAAAAGGGAATCGACGGCCTGGAGTTGCGGCTGCGACCTAGACTCGGGCTAGCGGTCCCGCTAAGGGCAGCGGGGCTACGAGTCCGGACACTGCCGGGCCGGGGTTCACAACAAGGAAGTCACTAAAGCCCCAGCCAGCAGCGGCCGGACTCTCGGCCCAGCCCCTCCTGGCAGATCGGGGCGGGGCGATGGGCTGGGAGGAGAACCAAAGGGCCTGAGGGGCCGAACTGCGCATGTGTATCCTTCGGTTTTCCTAGCCTCGGAAAAGCGCTTCAGAACAGGCCACGCCCACCTCTACGTAAGGGAGCGGGAGGAGCCGCTGGTGGGAAGGGAGCGAACTCCGGCTGCATCAGCTGATCCGGAGCCTGAAGCGCCTTGCAGCCATTTTGGTTACTGGTACCTCCACAACTGCTGATCGTTTCTCCAGGATCCCGAAAATTAAGGTGTCCATAGTACCTCTAAGTTTTCCGATTAAGGGACCTCTGGCCAACGGTAAGCCCGGCCGAGGTTTAACACCTCGCATAGTAACCCGCAGGAATTTTCAGCCTCCCTAAACTATTCTGGCTTTCTTTGTCCGATTGAATGAGGTAACCAAGACCCATCTTCCGCCAGTCTTCCCTGAGAGGTCAGTCTGGAACTGCTCCAGAAGGCAATCCGATTGGCTCTTAAAATTACTTTTCTGCCTGATTCTTATTGTTGGGGCGACTTCCCCCGGTACAAATGAAGAGTGAGGAGTTCTAGTCACTGGCCTTTTGAGTTAAAAAATATATATAGCTAAATAGACATCGATACTACTGTCCCATCTGTAAACATCAAAAAGAAAATTGCAAGTGATTAGAATGGAATTATAAAATGTGTTCAATCCAACCTGATCGTTTAGTCAACAAAATGCTTATTGCATGTCTTCTATCTGTAAATCGTAACAGATTTTCACTAAAACCCCAAAGACACGTTCTGGTGTCTTTAAAGTAAGTGTGTGTGTGTGTGTGTGTGTATTCTGTATACGGTGTATATTCTCTATATATGTATATACCAAATATGTGTGTGTATGTTTATATATGCTTAATGCCCCCCCCCCACACACACACACTTCATATGAGAACTGCCCTGGCAAAACTCTTTCCTTCATGCTACTACTGTATTGTAAACACTGTATTGTGGTTCCAATCACAGTGTAAATTGTTTATTCCTCTAGCCTCCAACCCTCACTAAATCAATAGTCCTCAAATTTCAGTTTGCATTGCAATGACAGAACTATTAACAATACAGAGTCTCAAATTCCACTCCCAGAGATTCTGATTCTACTTAGGGTGGGACCTGATTATTTGCATTTTAAATAAGCCCCAGGTAGTTCTGATTCTAGACATCCTGAGATTTGTTGGGGCTTTTTGTTGTTGTTGTTTTTAATTTAAATTTTAGTTAGCATACAGTGCAATATTGGTTTTAGGAGTAGAATTCAGTGATTCATCACTTACATACAACACCCAGTGCTCATCACAGTAAGTGTCCTCCTTAATACCCATCACCTGTCTAGCCCATCTCCTACCCACCTCCCTCCATAAACCTTTAGTTTGTTCTCTCTTTTAAGAGTCTCTGGTGGTTTTGTTTCCCTCTCTTCTTTTCCTCCCTTCCCATATGTTCATCTGTTTTGTTTCTTAAATCTCACATCCGAGTGAAATCATATAGTATTTGTCTTTCCGTGATTGTCTTCTTTCGCTTAGCATAATACATTCTAGGTCCATCCACATGGTTGCATATGGCAAGATATTGTTCTTTTTGATGGCTGAGTAATATTCCATGGTGTGTGTGTGTGTGTGTGTGTGTGTGTGTGTGTGTGTGTGTGCGCGCGCCACATCTTCTTTATCCATTCATCAGTCAGTGAACATTTAGGTTCTTTCCATAGTTTGGCTATTGTTGACAATGCTGCAATAAACATTGGGGTGTGTTTACCCTTTCAATCTGTATTTGTTTATCCTTTGGGTAAATACCTACTAGTATAATTGCTGGATCATAGAGTAGTTCTATTTTTAATTTTTTGAGGAACCTCCATACTGTTCTCCAGAGTGGCTGCACCAGTTTGCATTCCCACCAACAGTGCAAGAGGGTTGTCCTCTCCCGGCATTCTTGCCAACACCTGTTGTTTCTTATATTGTTAATTTTAGCATTCTGACAGGTGTGAGGTGGTACCTCATCGTGGTTTTGATTTGTATTTCCCTAATGATGAGTGTTGAGCATCTTTTGATGTGTCTGTTAGCCATCTAGATATCTTCTTTGGAAAAGTGTTATTCATGTCTTCTGCCCATTTCTTACCTGGGTTACTTGTGTTTTGGGTGTTGAGTTTGATAAGTTCTTTATAGATTTTGGATATTAACCCTTTATCAGATATGTCACTTGCAAATATCTTCTCCCGTTCTGTAGGCTGCCTTTTAGTTTTGTTGATTGTTTCCTTCACTATGCAGAAGGTTTTTCTTGATAAAGTCCCACTAGTTCATGTTTGCTTTGTTTCCCTTGCCTCTGGTGATAGTAAGAAATTGCTCTGGCCGAGGTCAAAGAGGTTGTTGCCTGTGTTCTTCTCTAGTATTTTGATGGTTTCCTTTTTCAACATTTAGATCTTTCACCCATTTTGAATTTATTTTTGTGTATGGTATAAGAAAGTGGTCCACGGGTAGCTGGGTGGCTCAGTCAGTTGAGCATCTCACTTCGGTTCAGGTCATGATCTCATGGTTTGTGGGTCTGAGACTCGCATTGGGCTCTGTGCTAACGGTGTGGAGACTGCTTGGGATTCTCTCTCTCCCCCTCTCTGTCTGCCCCTCCCCAACTTGAATTTTCTCTCTCTCTCAAAATAAATAAATAAACTTTTAAAAAATGGTCCAGTTTCATTCTTCTGCATTTTGCCGTCCAGTTTTCCCAATATCATTTGTTGAGGAGACTCGTTTTTTTTCCAATTGTATGTTCTTTCCTGCTTTGTAGACATCCTGGGATTTGATGTTGAGAATCACTTTATCACTTTCCAGCTCCTAGATGGCACAATATTTGTCATAACATATCTTTCATCCCCACTTGGAACCTTAAATCTGACAGAGTAATGGCTCCGTTAATATTTCATACAAAAAAAGTCTAGACAGTAATAGCAAAAAATTGAGTAGTCAAATGCAATGACATTTTTGTACAATTCTGTAAGAGATACAACACACACTAATTGGAAAAGGAAAAATTAGAACATGTTGAAGTCCTCTCGAAACAAAGCAAAAAACAGGGGTGCCTGGCTGGCTCAGTCAAAAGAGCGTGTGACTTTTGATCTCAGGGTCATGAGTTTAAGCCCCACGTTGGGTGTGGAGATTATCTAAATAAATAAATAAACTTTAAAAAACAAAAACAGGACAAAAATTTTATAATGGAAGTAAAATACACAAATAATAATAATAAAACACACCCAAAACAACCCGACTCCCTAAAATGGAATCTGAAATTCCTACTCAGATTTAGTAATGTGATGAATTATAGAAAGAGTACTGTGGGGCGCCTGGGTGGCTCAGTCAGTTGAGCATCCAACTCTTGATTTCGGCTCAGGTCATGATCTCACAGTTTCATGGGTTCAAACCCTGCATCAGGTCCGTGGAACCTGCTTGGGATTCTCTCTCTCCCTTTCTCTGCCCTTCCCTCACTTGTACTCTCTCAAAGTAAATGAACATAAATAAATAAAATGTAATTTATTTTTAAAAAAAAAGAATACTGAAAATTAGAATTCTTTTTGGTGGAGGTAAAAGTAAATAGTCTTTTTACAACACGGGCCCTCTAGCTTCAAAGAATTGAGAATTATTACTCTTAAACTACAAAATTATCTTCCTTCCTAAAGAAGAAAGAAACTATTTCTCGGGCATTTTATATTAGTGAGGAGTCTTTCCTCCCTTTACAGTTATCACATATAATTCTTTGCCTTGTCACATTTTTTATTAAACCAGGCCTCCAAATGTTCCTATCCTTTGTTTCCTTCTGATAGAACTGACCACATTTTTTCTTTATTCTTGTGTCTCATTTATTTATTTACACTCCACTCATCCCACAAAGGAATTGAAGTGATTTACTCTTGTATCAAATAGACAGTTTTCTGGAGTGGATCAAATGGACAGTGTCTACACTGCTCATTATGACAAGTCATTCTTGTTAGTGACAGGAAACTATTAAGATTGCCTTAAAATATATAGCATCTAGTAGTCCAAATAAAAAAGGCAATAACAGAAAATGGACTTTTTGTGTGAAACACATTTCCCCTACTTAGGAAACCATTCTCAGACGCAGGTTTGTGATGGATTCAGTTGGGCAATGCTTTGTATACTCTATCATTTTTACTGTTTATTGTTAAACTTACTGAAATTGATTATAAGACAGGAAGAGAAATAAATAGAGGCCAGAAGAAATATTATTTCTCTTGTTTCCAAATGTTTCCTTAACAAAAACTAGGAAGGAAATCAAATCATACTTTACATTCTTTAAACTAGTCCCATTAGGTAAAAAAAAAAAACCAAAAGAGTAATAAATGAAATTTAAAATCTCAACCTGTTAGAGCAGTAACAGCTTCCCTACCATTCCACAAAGAAGACACTAGAAAATCTTATGATTTGTCTTCTCAAACTGGAATCCTCCAGTTCAATGAAGATGTATATATGGATATGTAAAGAGAGAACTATATATATATATATATATCCCTGTAACTAAAGCTAACCCCCTTCCTGATGCTTTTCAAATTTAGCTGAATAAATATTTGCTAATAGGCCTAGGATTAAAAGAATCTAAAGGAGACCTGAAGAAAAACAATGAGCTAACACACAATTTACCTTTTTTTCTCTACCCCTCTCCTCTTTGTTTAGTTTGGCATTCATAAGGCATGTGGGGAAAAAAATTATATTTTATACTTAGGCATTCTATAGTTCCTTGTTGCTGCATAACAAAACTTGTCTTTAAACACTTAGTATCTCGCGTAGTGTCTGACGGTCAGGAATCCATGAACATTTTAGCTGGGTGGCCCTGGTTGCTGTCATCTGAAGATTCGACCATAGCTAGAGGATCAGCTTTCAAGGAAGTTCACCCACGAGACTGTTGGCTGGAGTCCTCCAATTCCTCTCTGGCTGTTGGCAAGAGGCCTTAGTTCCTCACTCCATAGACTTCTCCCCGGGCTGCTTACATGTCCTCTTGACATGGCAACTGGCTTCCCCCAGAGCAAGTGATCCAAGAGATAGCACAGCTAAGACAGAGGCCGCCGTGTCTTTATCACTTAATCTCAGAAGTGGCATCACTTTGCTGCTGCTATATCGTCTGGGTGACACAGACCAAACCTGCTATAGAGAGGGAAGGGACTATACGAGGCTGTGAATGAATACCAGGAGGGGAGAATCACTGGGCCTGTATTGAGAGCTAGCTACCACAGTCAGCCCTCTTCCCCCCCCCCCCCCCCAGTCATTCACATTTCTCTCCCATGCGAAATATACCCATTCCCTCCCAAAGCCACCTATAAAGTCTCATCCTATTACAACAGCAGCTCAAAATCCAGCATCTCATTATCTAAATCAAGTCAGGGTATGGATGCTGCTGCTTAAACACAGCTCCTCGAGTACAGTTTTCTCAATTTAAAGACCTATGAAGTAAAAAGACAAGTTACCTGCTCTCCATATAACACGCAATGGTGAGACAGACAATGAGATGGTTATCTACAGAGAGATAACCATTGTAGACGTTCCTATTCAGAAGGGGTAGGGACAATAAGAAGTATACAGTGATTACTGGTTCGTAGCAATTCTAAAATCCAACGAATGTTCTTTGATTGAAAGCAATTCTATTCCCACCTGGGATAACATCTCTATGGGTCTTGGTTCTATCTTCTGAGTCATCCTTCTTTGCCCATGAAAGGTAACCCATGTTTTCAGTTGCATAGTTTGCTCAACCAGCTTTCTGTCAATGGTCTTTGGGAAGTCAAAAGACCCCTTTTCATTTTGTACTCTCACTGTCTCCATCTCTGTCAGGGTTCAAGCAGAGAACTGAAACTACCAGAATGGAGATAGAGATATATGAAAAGATATACGAAGGTATATGAAGATATAAGAAGAGATATATGAAGAAATCTGTCACAGAGGTTTGACCCTACAAAATTTGGGAATGTGGTTAAACTGTCTCTGTAAGGCTGTTACTTTTGGATCCGTGGCTGGAGCTTGAAGTCCACAAGGCAGGGAGTCACGAAGGGAAGATAGAGGAGACTCACGACAAGCTGGAATGCAGAAGCACAAGCCATGGTCACGGGGACCGCCTGAAACAAAAGCTACCTTCTGCTGCCCCTGACCCTGACATCCTGCAGAAGCCGGAGTCCTTTGTTCCAGAATTAAAAACACATTTGACTCAAGAGTCAAAACTGAAAGGAGGATCCGGCAGAAGACCAAGCAACTTGCCCTCTCTGGCTTTCTGGCCTGGCTGCTGCCACATGCCACGGAGGTGAACCAGAAGATAAGCAACAATATATGTGAGCTACAAAGTGACTACTGTATCACTCCTGTAAATCTCACACAAGAATCTCTTTTGTGACCCACCCCAGCCAGAAACACATAAAAGGGAATTCCAGGAAAAGTAGGTTGACAGATTGCAAAGCCACCAAGCACACACTTGTACTATTACAAGAATGGAAAGGTGCCTGGCTGGCTCAGTCAGCGGAGCGTGCAACTCTTGATCCCAGGGTCATGAGTTCGAGCCCCACACAGGGTGTAGAGATTACCTAAATATATATATATATATATATATATATATATATATATATATATATGGTGGACTAGACAAAAGAAGCAATTGAAATCTTGATTTTTTTTAAGTTCATTTACTTTGAGAGAGATAGAGAGAGAGCAGAGAAGAGGGAGAGGCAAAGGGGGAGAGAGAGAATCTCAAGCAGGCTCCGTGCTGTCAGTGTGAAAATGAAGAGTCAGACGCTTAACTGACTGAGCCACCCAGGCTCCCCGAAATTTGAATTTAGTTTGTGGCCTAATACCTATTTAAAACTTTTTAGGGGCGCCTGGGTGGCGCAGTCGGTTAGGCGTCCGACTTCAGCCAGGTCACGATCTCGCGGTCCGTGAGTTCGAGCCCCGCGTCGGGCTCTGGGCTGACGGCTCAGAGCCTGGAGCCTGTTTCCGATTCTGTGTCTCCCTCTCTCTCTGCCCCTCCCCCGTTCATGCTCTGTCTCTCTCTGTCCCAAAAATAAATAAACGTTGGAAAAAAAAATTAAATAAATAAATAAATAAATAAATAAATAAATAAATAAAACTTTTTAAACCTGTGTCTTTCAAGTCACCTAGTATGGGCTTTTTAAAGAATTTTCAGAAGTGGGGACAGGGAACCTGGGTGGCTCAGTCAGTTGGGTGTCCAACTCCTGATTTCGGCTCAGGTCATGATCTCAGGGTTGTGGGATGGAGTCCTGCATTGCGATCCACACTGAGCACGGAGCCTGCTTAGGATTCTCTCTCTCTCTCTCTCTCTCTCTCTCTCTCTCTCTCTCTCTCTCCCCCTCTGCCCCTCTCCCTTGCTCACTCTCTCTCTCTCTCAAATCAAAAATAAGAGAATTTTCAGAAGTGAAGGTTTGTTGTCATTTTCTAAATTCTTATCCCTCTCTTCATTTGAATCATCTAAGGCTGCTGGGGATGAGTTTATCGTTGTGTGGTGCCAGCCAGAAAAACACTATTTTCTCACTGGAATTCATATGAGGTCATTTACCCTTAAAAGGTATGACACAGAACCCACCAGAGCCAACAGGTTCTGACAGATGCAGCTCACTAACTTGCCTTTTCAGTTTTTAGGTCGTGATTATTGTTAATCCTATTAATGTAATTTATTGACAAGATAAGGAAACACATTCATTCTCTTTTGCTCTCCATCTCATTTGCATATACACAAACGTGTGCTTAGGCACTTTGCTGCCCTAGCCAATTATGTTAAAAGAATAATAAGCAACTTAATATAGACCGGATTTGAGCTCTTAACAAGGTGCAGCTATATGCCTTTAGGATTCTACCAATCAGGAATAAGGTGAGAGAATGTCCGTCCCATTCCAGACTTGTCAGTCAGGGGCTACCCAGCTCTCTCCCCAGGTAACAGCCCTCTTCTCCCTTTAACTGATGTTAATTTCCCCTATCCAGACTCTCAATGCTTTGGAGACATCACCATTGTAAGTTCAGTCCTGATGGTAACCTGGCTCTGACCTCATATCCTGGTTCTAGTAACTAAGTTTCTCCAGCCTGGGTTCTAAAACCAAGTCTTTTACCTTGCCTACCTTCAGTAAAAGGGACATATTTGTTTGGATTACTTTTAGCCTTCTTGGACTATGGCTGTCTTATTCTTACAGTCTTGATTTATATCTGGTAGATTCTAGGTAGATCTCCAGAGAAGGGATGGACCCATATCCCTGTGTTGCCTTTTACTAATCAGGCTAGGTTAGTATGTGCACTAACCACATGCCAAGAAAATGCTCATTCTTTATATTATATAAAATTGAATGCAGACCTCCCTCCTCCTTTCCATGTAAACTGTTTTACTCCTCCATGGTTTGGTGAAGTCACCTTGAACTGTGAATAGCTACATCAAAAGACGAGAACTTTTGATTCTCTCCCGTAATTATTTTCTTCAAAATCTTTATTTTCTACCTTAGAGTTCCAAATTGAGTGACCTTGAAGATTCCATTTTATTCTTGGCTCAGAAGAGACAGAGATTATCCTGGAGCTTAATATAAGAGATAATGTGCAAGGACACTGGTATAGTTTAAGCCTTTCCAGGGGTGGCTGACTCAGTTGGTAAAGCATGTGACTCTTGACCTCAGGGTTGTTAGAGCCCCATGTCGGGTGTTCACATTACTTAAAAATATATTCAATATAATTTAAGCCTTTCCAGTCCACCCCATTCCCAAGGATGATCCCAACCTGCACTCCCTGAAGCTCTACCAATCAGAGACAAGAGAGTGGATGGGTAAGTGTCTCCCTGTACACCTCAATCTAGACTGGTTTGAGCAGTCAGGTCATCTTATACCTGGATTAAGCACCCTGTGGCTTGGATGAAAGATAACTGAAAACAGTGTTTTGGAATTTCAAACATCCTGAGAGAGGCACCAGGGTGGCTCAATCATTAAGCATCCAACTCTTGACCTTGGCTCAGGTCATGATTTCACGGTTTGTGAGCCCCACGTTGGGTTCTGTGCTGACAGTGCAGGGCCTGCTTGGGATTCTCTCCCTCTCTCTGCCCCTCCCCCACTTGCGCACACACGTTCTCTCTCTCTCAAAATAGATAAGCATTTATATATATATTTTAAAAACCATATTTTAAAAAAAATCCTAAGAGAAGGCAGGCTGCATAGACCTTCCAAGGAATGGTTTCAAGACTAGCTGTGTAAACCAAGCAAGGCGTTCATGGGTATATTTTATGCTGTGTGCCCTGCTCTTTCTTTAGGATAGCTCTGGTCCCCACAACATCCTTAACGACATTTGATGAGAAGACAGTCTTCTAGAAGAAAGGAACTGAAGAGCATGACTGCTTTATTAATTAAACTTTGGAAGACTCACATTTGGGCTCTGAGTCTTTTTTTTTTTTTTTAATGTTTATTTTTGAAAGAGACAGAGAGTGAGTGGGAGAGGGGCAGAGAGAGAGGGAGATGCAGAATCCGAAGCAGGCTCCAGGCTCCGAGCTGTAGCACAGAGCCCGGTGCAGGACTTGAACTCACGAACCGTGAGATCATCACCTGAGCAAAAGTTGTAGGTTTAATGACTGAGCCACCAGGCATCCCTGGGCTCTGAGTCTTAATTGGCTCAATATGAACTATTTATTAAATTTTAATTATTTTTGTTACAGGAATTTTATTTTTGTTTTGTTATTGTAGCTCTGTTTTTTAAAAACACAAATTTAGATGAAACCTAATTTTCTAATTCACTTCTAGAGTCATTTTATAGCTAAGTTAGCAGAGATTTTAGAACATTAAATAATTAGAAACGGACCTAGGTTTCTTTCTATATGCAAAGACAACACAGTAAATTGTGATCAGAGTCCTTCCTCTTATTATAGTACATCTATTCTCACTAGGCAATTTTAAAATACCAAGCTGTCTTTAGCAACAGTAATTCAGTGGGTTTGTGCCTAATATATTCATGAAGGGCTTTGATGGATTTGATAACCATAAGCAGCTGTTAACATTAAATTGCCATTTAATTTTTTTCAGTGACTTTCAAAGTTGTCAATATTAAACAGTAGTGTTTTACAAATGACTAAGACCAATAAGAATAAAATTAAATAAAATTTAAAAGGCTCAAACAAATGCTCCCTTTTTCTGTAATATCCCACTACGAAGCAAACAGAAAGGAAAAAATTTTTTTACAGGACCATAAGTCCTGCTTTGTATATTTGACTATAATTTCCATTGTATATTACTATACCCAGTAATTCTCCCATCTCTTCCCCACCCACCCCACCCCCTTTTAATTTTTGTCCTTTGTTCATGTAGCTCAGCTTTGGTTGAAAAAAAAATGAATTGGAAAAACTACTGGGCAGGTCCACTTAAGTATGAACCTTAACTACAGTGGCAAAAAAATTAAGCACATTTGTCCTCATCCTCCCACAAGTAGGTGAGGTATGTGCTTTTTTATTGTTAATATTTCTTTTTATTTTTCCAGCTTTATTGAGATACAACTAACATATATAACGTTGTGTAGGTCTAAGGTGTACAATGTTATGATTTGATATATGTATATAATACACAATGTTTATCATAATAAGATGATTGCCACGTTGAGGCATGTGCTTCTTTTTTTTTTTTTTTCAACGTTTATTTATTTTTGGGACAGAGAGAGACAGAGCATGAACGGGGGAGGGGCAGAGAGAGAGGGAGACACAGAATCGGAAACAGGCTCCAGGCTCCGAGCCATCAGCCCAGAGCCTGACGCGGGGCTCGAACTCACGGACCGCGAGATCGTGACCTGGCTGAAGTCGGACGCTTAACCGACTGCGCCACCCAGGCGCCCCGAGGCATGTGCTTCTTAATGATCTAGGTGCGCCCCAAAAAGCAATGGACCACAATGTTCTCTTAGATTCTGTGCTGATGCCTTACTCTTCAAGAATTAAATAAGAATTCTAGCTCTTATATTAAAATTATTTACTTTTATTTCCTCACCTGAAATAAACTTGATCTGTTATTATATTGTTTTATTTATTTATTTATTGTTATATATTATGTTTTAGAAAATATAAATCCAACACTGAAGCTGTGGCATTTGCTTTGTGAAAATGGAAGTAAGCAGTTTCAAAACCTGTACAATAATAAGATTCTTTTCAATATTGTGAACCTGGGGTCTGTCAATAATTGCTCATAGAGTAGATCCAATTCATCCAGGACCAAAGGAAGAGGCTGGAAATGCCACAACTCAATGCATGATTAAGAAAAGGCAAATATTAACTCAAAAGATTAAATGGTCAAAAGTAAAAGACAAAAAAAAAAACCTCCTACAAATCAATAATAAAAACACAAACAACTCAAAACATCAAGAAAAAAAGACTAAATAGGGAAGAGATTGAGAAGATATGACTATAACATAGAAAGAAACAATATTATTTATATTTACATACGTAAAAATACACGGTATTATATATATGTATAAATATATATATCCATCAAATCCATGTTCAATCCCATTTCATAAAACAAAATTTTGAGGGTCATTTTTTACCCTCATCCCCCCCAGCAGTATAATTTTATGACATACTTAATCTGGATCTCAATTTTCACCTGTATACTTTCTCCTTGTTGGATGAGTAAGGTGATTTTATGGACTAAATTTTGGTGAGCAAAGGAAGTCAGTACTGCTGGTATCTACCTAGTCTCCGCGTTTGTGGACTGCTGCAGACGGGTCTATGGCACAGTGGGGGCGTCGAGGATTATGCCGTGTACCATACTGTTGGGCTTCACTGTCCCTCAGTCCGTTTGCTCAGCATTCTGAAGACACGTTGCTGTGCGTCAGGAACATGCTTCCCCCTTGTTCTCATTCTTTGCTTTAACCCTGAGACCACGCTATGGCTTCCTACATTGTGCCTCCAAGAACCATCTATAGGAGGAAAAAGACTGACAGAACGGATCCCTCTCCAGCCAGTTTGCTTTATAGCGCCATGAGCAGTTAATTTTTGTAATAGCCATTTTAATTTTTTTCAAAGATAAAAAAGTACTCTTAGATTTGTATGCAATGCTGTCGAAAGGTATATTAACTTGCCAGAACAATTAACTTGCCAGAGTGCGTGCGCACACACACACACACACACACACACGGAATTCCTAAAGCATCCTCCAATTATATACTTTCTTTTATTATGTCTCCTCAGTTTTACATTCCAAATAAAATATAGCCATGTACTTGTTGGGGGAACAATGTTCATATGGACCATTTTCAGGGAAATATTTGGTTTTTTCTTCTTTTAAATTTTTTTAAATGTTTTATTTATTTTTGACAGAGAAAGAGAGAGAGACAGAGACAGAGACAGAGCATGAGTGGGGGAGGGGCAGAGAGAGAGGGAGACACAGAATCCGAAGCAGGATCCAGGCTCTGAGCTGTCAGCACAGAGCCCGACGCGGGGCTCGAATTCACAGACCACAAGATCATGACTTGAGCCGAAATCGGACGCTCAACCAACTGAGCCACGCAGGCGTCCCAATATTTGTTTTTTTCTATATAGAAAAATAAATTCCACATCTGTGATAACTGTACTGTCATGACATTAAGAACTATTTAGCCCATACTTCAACATGGCAAGGTGAAATATTCTCTAAGTCATTCAAATAACATTAGAAACATATTACTTGCCTAAAACAAAATACTATACTTTTAAAGCTAAAACTATATTTTAATATATTTGTAAAACAAATGTACTGCACCTTGACTGCAAAAGATAAGCACTTACACAAAATCGATGTTAATTAGACAAACTTGATGAAACAGATTCAATATATAATCTGCAAATAGGCCAATCTTAGATAATATCTGAAATGATTTCCTCTGGCAGATAACGGAAACAAATATCTTCTGCTCCTCTAGATATTCTTGTGGTTCACTTTGTTGTAGTTGTGTTTTTATTTTGTTTGGTTTTTTTTTTTCTCAATTGAAAACACTTGAAAACCATTATTCATAATTTGAAGTTTCAGTTACTTTGAAACTTTCAGTCTCTTCATCATTTTAGTTTCTGTCAAAAGACATGACATGTAAATACAGGAAGACAGACCTGAATGAATGACTAGAAAGCATATCCCATTTTCCTTTCCACATATCATTTCTTAATTTTAAAACTAATATAGAAAAACAATAAATTTGACACACAAATTATTAGTAAAAAATCTCACATTTGTTCATTCAAATATATTCATGCTCTTGATCTGTCATAATGAAAGACAGTATCAGTGTTACTCAGAGTATAGTCTACTGATAGGTGCCAGGCCACAAACTGTTACCAGTGCATGAAATGATAAGCATAAAATGTAAGTGTATTTAGAAACTTTTATAGCAATTTGTATCAGTCAACATGGATTAGAGGTTTAATAACAAAAAATAAATGTTCCTTGTATGTAAACCAATTTGACAATAAATTTCATATTAAAATAATAATAATAATAAAATAGAGAGTCTGTTTTCCTCTATATGAAAAAAAAAAAGTTCCTTCACCGTAGATAGCTTGAGAAGCACCGGTACAAATAACCAAAATCAGTAGACACGATCCGTACTTAAACAAATAGTCCTAAATTTTTTTCCTATTAAATTATGTTTTTTAGAATCAGAGTTACAATACATTATGAATATACAATCAAACTGAATAGAGCACAAAGATTTCATTAACCTGAGATCATTTTTCAGAACACCGTTATCAGTAACATAATTTCTAAATACTATTTAAAGAAAGTCTGTATCTTCTTGTACGTATCCCTAACATCTACCATACTCACAAACTAGCTACTAAATAAAAATTTGTTTAATTAAGGGCACATCAATGTAGATCGGCCATGATGAATCAAGTCAATCAAATCTTTGCTATCCAACTCAATCACAGAATAACCTCATGTTTCATCTCTGACTTATGCCCTTTCTCTCCTTTAGGAATATCTGTGAGCTCCACATGAATGGAGCATAGAGTTCCATCTGTCCAGAACTTTGCATATATGATTTTCCATGCCTAGTCACATAAGCACTTTTCAAGCGTTTGAGTGCATCACAGCTGCTAAAATTTCATCGGTCAAAAGGAGTCAAATGACCGATCTCAGAGCCAAGCAGTGGGTAAATACTCCTTAACCACAGTGGATGCTGCAAAATTACTGCAAAGAATATGGATGTATAATGCTACTTCTGGAAAGAGAATGAAAAGTTGGAATAATAATCCAGTCTACCACACTGCAATAGGCAAGAGTAATGACCCTCACCCAAAGGTGTCCACATCCTAATCCCCAGAACCTGTGAATATGCAATGTTACATGGAAAAAAAAGGACTTCATAGAAGTGATTAAATTAAGGGTCTTGAAGTAGGGAAATTATCCTGGATTACTTATGTGGGCCCAATATAATCTCAAGAATCCTTATAAGAGGGAAACAGGAGCGTCAGAGTAAGAGATGGGACAACAGAAGCACAGAGATATTTTGAGATGCTATGCGGCTGGCTTTGAAGATAGAAGAAGGGGCCACCAGCCAAGGAACGCAGGTGGCCTCTAGAAATTAGAGAAGGCAAGGGAAAGGATTCTCCCCCTGGATCCTCCAGAAGGAATGAAGCCCTGCTGACACCTTGCTTCTAGCCCACTGAAAGCCATTTCCAACGTCTGACACCCAAATAATACAATTGTATTGTTTTAAGCCCCTAAATTTGTAGTAATATGTTACAGCAGCAATTGGAAACTTATATACACACTTACAAAAAATCTATAAACTGGGTAACAGATTTGTAAATAATCAATAGAACCAGAATATGTAATCATACTACCAACTAAATATAATTTTAGTTAATTGGACTATTGGTGGGAAACATAGTAATGCCTATGACATTAATTTCCCTAGTATATAACTATTAAACAGTTTTCTTCATACCTCAAACACATTTCCTGACAAAAAGTACTGAGACCATCATCTCTAAACTCCAGACTTGAATAATGAATGCAGTTTGACAACATCATATTTACAAAGGCCATAACTATGTTAGTCCAACCCTGATGAACTTCCCTGAGTTTCTTTCCATCTCCAAATTTGTGCCAGTCTGCCTTCCAATCTGCTTTTCACAACTCACCATCCACTCACTAATAAACTTACTCTGGTCTGGTTCTCATATTCATCCCTTTAATGAGACTCTGAGGTCAGAAGGCACCATTTCGTTAATTAATCATCTAGAAATCTCTACACTTCTTCCTGATTGCCAAAATGGTTTCATTTTTTCTTATTTATGCTTAGAGTAAAATTTCTGTAGGTGGAACTAAGAAACATTCCAAGTATAAACATGTAATTTTAAAAACTGAAATGCACAGTGCTTGTTTAAGAAACTTTTTAAAGTTTATTTATTTTTATTTATAACTTTTAAAGTAAGTTATTTATTTATTTATTTATTTATTTTTGAGAGAGAGAGAGAGAGAGAGAGAGAGAGAGAGAGTGAGGGGTGGGGGGAGAGAGAGAATGTCAAGCAGACTGCACATTGTCAGCACGGAGCCCACGAATCATGAGATCACGACCTCAGCCAAAATCAAGAGTCAGATGCTTAACCGACTGCGCCACCCAGGTGCCCCAGAGAAACTTTAAAAATTATGTTGTGGTTCTCTAAACTGCATAAAAGCAACCCAAGCTTCAATCTTTGAAAAGGCTTGACTTTTTTTAGAGTGAATTTTCATTGAAAATTATTTTCAGTTATTTATTTTTGATGATGAGAGCCTTTGAATGCAGTATCTATGCTGTGCTGATTCTCTGAAAAAAAAAAAGCCACTTAAGAGTTAACATGTGTGGGTTAAAGGAAAACCATCCAGTTTAATCATAGTGACCCTTACAAACTCATCACACATTCATAGGACCATCTTCTATTATTTCTGTTCATGAAGGTTTATCTGAAGGAAACTAACACTGGAATTTTTCAGTACTACATTTTTTGATGTTTTGGGGATTTGCTGTCCTTATGTGATTGCTTTAAGTAGCGACAAATCAGAAAGCTACCATAAAATTCAGATGAATCAGCCATTCTTCCTGCCTGGGTTCATCATTGGTACTTGGGAACATGTAAATGAAAGTGTGCTCCTAAAATACATAAATAATCTTCTGGTCAGCTTAAATCAGAAAATATCTTTTTCTTTCCCTCGTTTTAACATTTTTCCATGTGGGTCAAACACTCTATTTCTTTTTAGTGATGCATATAATCCTTAAAAACTTCAATAAACAGGGGTGCCTGGGTGGCGCAGTCGGTTGAGCGTCCGACTTCAGCCAGGTCACGATCTCGCGGTCCGGGAGTTCGAGCCCCGCGTCAGGCTCCGGGCTGATGGCTCGGAGCCTGGAGCCTGTTTCCGATTCTGTGTCTCCCTCTCTCCCTGCCCCTCCCCAGTTCATGCTCTGTCTCTCTCTGTCCCAAAAATAAATAAAAACGTTGAAAAAAAAAAATTAAAAAAAAAAACTTCAATAAACATAAAGCATCTATTGTTTCTCTACAAATATTCACTCTGGTTTTATTATAAATGTATTGCTAACTTCTTTTTTTAAGATTTTACTTTTAAGTAATCTCTGCACCCAATGTGGGGCTCAAACCTACAACCCCGGGAACAAGAGTCACATGCTCTACCGACTGAGCCGGCCAGGCACCCTGTATTTGTTAACTTCTGTGGCAGTGGGTTCCATGAAAGTGGCTAAATTCGAATTTGTAAAATAGGAAATCTTAACACACTTTTTTAAAAGTTGTTTTTTAATGCTTATTGTATTTATTTTTGAGAGAGAGAGTGAGTAGGGGAGGGGCAGAGAGAGAGGGGGGCAGGGGATCCAAAGCAGGCTCTGGGCTGACAGCAGGGAGCGCCAATGCGGGGCTGCAACTCCACCCGCCCGCCAGATTATTACCTGAACCGAAGTCAGCCACTTAACTAACTGAGCCACCCAGGGGCCTCCTTGATAAACTTTTGATGTAAATTCCAATTATTTCAATAAAGTTATTAGGAGTAACTTCTTTTTTTTTCTTTCCCATTGGAACTATTCAATTAACATTGCACTTCTTAGTTTTATATACGAAATCTGAAGAACATAAGATCAAATTGTGTAGTGAAAGCATGTATACTGGTTTTGAGGAATTATTTACAAAAATACCGTGAAAACTCGGGCTGTATATTTGGTAGCCATGATGAGGTACTCTCTAGGAATAAAGAAACTGGGAGAATAGATTGCCCTCTGAGAATTAAACCAAGAAATCAACACATAAAAGGGGCAGGAGCAGATATATGAAACCACTTAAAAGAAACAGAAGACCTGTTCTTCTCAGTCCAGAAGACTTAGCTGTAACCTGATTAAATATGGAGACCTATATCTCAGCCTTGTGCTCAGCTACAAAGGTACGGACAAGAGAGAATCACAGAGGCGAGCAATGGCATTATTCACCTAAGTACTAGGGAAGAGACAGCCTTTGCCAGCAAACTTTCATTTGATAGGTGAAACAAGTTTGTTTATAAGCAGAGGGGAATAATCCAGTTGAGAAGACATTTAAAATACTTAAGATCCATGAGAGAGAAGTGATAATCTGTAGCATATGTTTCCTGAGAAGGCAGGAGGTGTTGGGACTCAAAGCACAGGTAGAGAAAGTGACCTTGGATGGGAAGAGAGACATCTCTTCTATTGTAACAAGAGGGAAGGAGGAAAGGATGACAGACATAGGTGAGTTTGGAAATCTGGTATTAGAAAGTTGAGGGACGTTCCATCTGAAGGCTTTTCTCTAAGAAAAGGCGAGATCATCTACTGAGTGTGCGTGTGTGTGTGTGTGTGTGCGTGTGGAGGGGGCAGGGGATGATGTGGCAGGGGTGGGAAAGAGGAGGAAATTCAGGTGTCACTTTTGTGTGTGTTTAATAACGATTAGCAGCAAACCCTTCTTCTTTGGCTAGCAATTTGACTTTAAAAATCTGGAATGGGAATAGTTTTAGATCTACATAAATAAAAGTAAATGTGCTCTTATGACCTCACACAACAAAATGACTATTCACACACCCTTGAAAACAAATCATGCTAATTTGTATCTACTATGATTTATACATCTATTTTATTTCATTGTAAGTAGTGGAAATTAGTGATACAACTAGAATAAGAAGTCTTGCCTCACTTCCCATTTCAACCGACTTGTAGAAAATGTTTTCCACTATGGTGTCTAGTTTTGTTTGTTTTGCTTTTTTATCTGTTATCCACAACAAACAAAGACAGTTCAGTGTCTTTTTAGTTGGATTTTTAAATAGGTAGCGGTTTGCTCCCAATGTGGACTCCGTGAACCTGAAAGCTGGTGTATTCATTAGAGTTAGATTTGACTGGGAATGACAGAAAGCCCCAAGTACAGTGGCTTAATCAGAATAAATGTTTATCTCTCTGTCGTTGTAAAGTTCAGCCAGACAGCCCAGGGTGGTATGGCGTTCAAGCTGACACAGGACAGTTCCACTCTTAGTTACATGGCAACACAAGCTCAAAGGGGTCTGGGAAGTATTTACTTGGGAGCGGTCCCAGGCTCAGGTAAAAATTCTGGAAGAAGAGGAACCAGATATTAGGGAATGACTAGCAGTCTGCCACAAATGTTGAATACGTTTCTTCTTGCTGAAGAACAGCAAAACGTAACCCATGCCAGCACCAAGCTCTGAAATCCTACAGGATTTGTTTAAAACAAACAAACAAACAAACAAACAAACAAACTTTCTGACTCATCTCTCCTGGCTGAATGTTCTTGTATGTCACAAAGTAAACTCCTTCGTTTCTCTGTTTCGGTTTGAGAAAACCTTTTTGCTAAATTCTGGCATTTTCTGAATTTGAAACATTAGCAATCTGTCTCTACCTCCAGGCCAAGTCAATCTACATCTGTTTTATTTCACCCATGCAAGAAATGGGTTTTGCAGGATTTAAAAAATGAAATAGTAATTGTTATTAATACATTGTCTTGGGCTTAGCTATAGAATCCACTGCCTGTTAGCTAAAGCAGAGCATTATCTGATCAACTAACTTACCAAAGAAAATGTATTAATCATAAACTTAACTGACATTGAATTGAACTTTCACATTATCGTTAAGACAATCTGACTCTGCATTTTGGATGTCCTATGCAAAGTAAGTGGATTAGAGTGTTTATAAAAATACCTTATTTTAAAATAGAAAAAAGTTGGGGCACCTGGGTGGCTCAGTCGGTTAAGCGTCCGACTTCAGCTCAGGTCACGATCTCGCCGTCTGTGAGTTCGAGCCCCGCGTCTGGCTCTGGGCTGATGGCTCAGAGCCTGGAGCCTGCTTCCGATTCTGTGTCTCCCTCTCTCTCTGCCCCTCCCCCGTTCATGCTCTGTCTCTCTGTCTCAAAAATAAATAAACGTTTAAAAAAATTTTTTTTAATAAAATAGAAAAAAGTTATAAAACTTTTTTTAAGTTTATTTCTTTATTTTGAGGGGGGGGGGGGGGGGCAGAGAGAGGGAGAGAGAGAATCCTAAGCCTGATGCAAGACTCCATCTCACAAATGGTGAGATCATGAGCCAAAATCAGGGATTGGGCCCCTAACCCAATGAGCCAGCCAGATGCCCCTATAAGGCTTTTTTATATGAAAAATTAATTCAGTGCTCACTAACAGAGGATGATTTAAGCCTTTAGTAAAGTCAAGGTTAAAGCAGAATTTTGCAGCCTAAAGTATTTTCAGAGAACAAAATTGAAGCAGAGATTTAAAATATTTTATTATTGCCCTATTGCTAAAGCTGGTCATTTCTTGGGTTGCTTTCCATTTTTTTCTTTTCTTTTTTTTTTTCCTTTTCCCTCCAGATTTTGCGGCACTTCATACAACAGTAAAAACTTTAGAAAGGCTCCTAACCACCTTAACTGATGAAAATTTGGAAGCAGTTTTTGTTCTGGTTCTTCTTGTTGCTCTCCCTGACATTAGCGGTTTAGAGTACAATTTGAATACATTTGAGGTGGAAAGAGGGTTTCTCCTAAGTGCTTTCAGGCTGTCCAGAAGCATTTTTCCTTGAGCCACTATGTCGTCTGCTCAGAATACAGCATGTGATAACCTATGATGAAGCTGTTATCATGGCACACTAAGCTATTAATATGTCACCATTCTAAAATAAAAAATTCAACCTATGTAACCGATTGGTATTCATCTCTTCTAAGGAATAAAGACAAATATTAATGTTTCCCTTTACTTTAGAGCATTCCGACTTTCAAAATGCACAACAGTCTTTATTTTTAAGGATGTAACTAAAAGTGATAGTGTGGGAGGGCCTGGGTGGCTCAGTCCATTCAGCATCTGACTTCTGCTCAGGTCACGATCTCACAGTTCATGAGTTCGAGTCCCGCAGAGGGCTCTGTGCTGACAGCTCAGAGCCTGGAGCCTGCTTCTGCTTCTGTGTCTCCCCCCTCTCTCTGACCCCTCCCCACCCCACCCTCAAAAATAAATAAACATCAAAAAAATTTTAAGTGATAGTGTAACACATTATCATGGAAAAAAACAAATCAAACTGGTATAAAAAGTAAAAGTACTTTTTCCCTTCCCCAATATTATTACCCTAAATTTTATTTATTTTATTTTATTTATTTTTTAAATATGAAATTTATTGTCAAATTGGTTTCCATACAACACCCAGTGCTCATCCTGACAGGTGCCCTCCTCAATGCCCGTCACCCACCTTCCCCTCCCTCCCACCCCCCCATCAACCCTTAGTTTGTCCTCAGTTTTTAAGAGTCTCTTATGGTTTGGCTCCCTCCCTCTCTAACTTTTTTTTTCCTTCCCCTCCCCCATGGTCTTCTGTAAGTTTCTCAGGATCCACATAAGAGTGAAAACATATGGTATCTGTCTTTCTCTGTATGACTTACTTCACTTAGCATAACCCTCTCCAGTTCCATCCACGTTGCTACAAAGGGCCGTATTTCATTCTTTCTCATTGCCAAGTAGTATTCCATTGTGTATATAAACCACAATTTCTTTATCCATTCATCAGTTGTTGGACATTTAGGCTCTTTCATCAATAGACACTTCTCCAAAGAAGACATCCAGGGGCGCCTGGGTGGCTCAGTCAGTTGAGCGTCTGACTTTGGCTCAGGTCAGGATCTCGCAGTTCGTGAGTTCAAGCCCCGCGTCGAGCTCTGTGCTGACAGCTCAGAGCCTGGAGCCTGCTTCGGATTCTGTGTCTCCTCCTCTCTCTGCCCCTTCCCCACTCATGCTCTGTCTCTCTCTGTCTCTCAAAAATGAATAAACATTTAAAAAAATTGAAAAAAAAAAAGAAGACATCCAAATGGCCAACAGGCACATGAAAAGATAACCTACATTTTAATAGGTATTTTCAAAATGCCTTGTAAAAGGTTTATACTTACTTACATTCAACTATTCTTGAAACATGCTTATAAATAAATGCACTTAATAACTTGGTATTCATTTGCTCAGAGCCTTTCCATATAGATTTTTTCTTGATCTAATTTAGTTTCACAGCTTTCCTACGAGATGAAGATATTAATCTCCCAATTCTATAAAACAAAAATAAGGAAACTTTAAGTTGCACAACAGTAACTCTGTGGTGTGCTAGGAATTGAACTTTAACTTCCTACCTCGTAGTAACATTATCTAGTCACTGACCTATACTCTCAGGCTAATTGGGAAAGACAACAGAAAATCTTACAGAAAATTCTTAGAAAAGATATAAACATTGAGAACTTGGTAAGCATAAAATATTAGCCTACTATTCTGGTCACCTAATTTTTTTCTCTGACTTAGAATAAAAGTCACATTTATGACCAATTCGATATTGTTTCTATACACATGTCAACTGGGACTCATTAGCCAACAGTTAGAGAGACTAATACAGGTGTCCACTAATAAATGGCATAGAACACTGCAAACAGTGCAGTTCCTGTATTTTAGAGATTCTGGGAAATGCTTTCTTTATCTTTAGTTTCACATCTCATCGCAAAATCTCTGTGGTACCTGCGTAGCCACTGTGTCTAGCTGTGTATTATTACTTGAGAGACGAAAAAGCACCTCTGGTGTAGAGTGGTTCTGACTCTAGAAGGCTTAATCTCGACCTCAACTGTGACAGTCACTCTATACAGTATCCAGAAAGTAGATGGAGCTTATGTGAGGATTAAAGTTACAGCTCTCCTCTACAAAAAAAAAAAAAAACCTGATGGGCAAAACTGTCTTTCCTAATGTCCCTTAGGTTGTCAAATCAAATTGTGCCCATCGTTCTCATTCAGATGTCTTAAAAGAGGCTCTTTTCCTGCTGCTGTTACCTCTTAGATTCACACTTAGGCTTCACATGAGTGATGTAGGATAGGAATGCATAGCCCATTACGTACTCACACCTTTGAGTAAGAAAAATGGATGTCCTCCTCTCTGTTGAAACAAATAATAACCTTATTCCAGTAACAGCTTTAGAACTAGGTTGTCAAGTTTCCATCAAATTTAATTCTCTAGGTCTAAACCTATAGGACTAGAATCGTATTTATTCAACTAGCGTTCATAGTTTTACGATAGGTTGTCTCTGGATGAGAAGTGAAAATGTTAAGTAAACATCTTGAAGACTAAAAACAAATCTCATTATTTTGGGAATATCCAGGTAACAAATTCGTATTCAAATTCACTTTGAAACTGAAAGTTTGAGGTCATATGGGCACAACCTTTATGTCCTATGAATATGTAAGAAGCAAGAGGGAGACTGAATATATAGGCTGAGTTTTCATACCAATTTTGTTTACCCCATGAAATTTCATCTCTCATCAACAGCTCTATATTTTCTCATTTTGATGCCTCTTAGTCCCTATTATTGAATCCTAATGGTTTCTGATGGTTTCTGCAGGATTGGATTGGTCTAGATTCAAGGTATCTAATGCAGAATTGGCTTCTCCATTTAATTGTGCATTTGGATGAGAAAGAAGTAGCTTTCCTAGTAGAACTGGGAATACAGTCAGAATAGACTTGATGTATAAATGAGCAGATGGGAACCTGCCCTTGTGGATGCACTGAAAAGATAAAAAAATCACTAGCCTGATACCTAGTGGCCATCTCTGTTTTCTGCTCTAACCCTGTACTGCACAGCTTCGGGGAGAAACAGAGCAAGTCTGGAGTTTCAGCTCTATCAATTTATGCCAGAACTTGGGCAAGTTACTTATTCTGAGTACCAGTTTACTCATCTGAAAGATGAGAATCAGATGGTTGTTACAGGAATTGTAGATTCTATTTGTAGGCCTGGCACACACACAATAGGCATTCAGTAAATAGTAACTATAGTGGGTTGCCTGGCTGGCTCAGTCAGAAGAATGTGTGACTTTTGATCTCAGGGTTGGGAGTTCAAGCCCCACATTGGGTACAGAGGTTACTTAAATAAATAAATAAATAAATAAATAAATAAATAAATAGATAGATAAATAAATAAATAAATACTTAAAAAAATAGTTAACTACAGAACTAATCAGAAAATAGTAAACAGGGGTGCCTGGGTGATTCAGTTGGTTAAGCATCCAACTTTTTTATGTTCACTTATTTTTGAGAGAAAGAGAGAGACAGAGTATGAGCAGAAGAGGGGCCAAGAGAGAGGGAGGCACAGAATCTGAAGCAGGTTCCAGGCTCTGAGCTGTCAGCACAGATCCCAACGCGGGGCTTGAACTCATGAGCTGTGAGAGCAAGCCGAAGTTGGACCCTTAACTGACTGAGCTACCCAGGTGCCCCAAGCATCCAACTCTTAATTTCAACTCAGGTTATTATCTCACATTCGTGAGTTCAAGCTCCATGTCAGGGTCCATGCTGACAGTGCAGAAGCCTACTTGGGATCTCTCTCTCTCTCTCAAAAATAAATACATAAACTTAAAAAAAAAAAAAAAAAGGAAAGAAAATAGTAAACATTACCAAGCTGCCAACCAAGACATGAGACATTTTTATCACCTCTCTCCCATTAAATAAACTCTTTCAAATGGTCTGGAACCATAGAAACATGCAAAACTGAAGTTCATAAGGAGAAGACGCTGGAAAGCCCATTCATCCAATCAACAAATATAAGCAAAAAGGACACAAAGATGTCAGTCTGTAAGGTGGTAAGTCATGTACGCACATCACCACATTGTACAGTAGAACAAGACACACGCCACAAGATAAAGTGAGTCAAACTGTCATGAGCCTTTGAGAAAGAAAGTATTTCTTTCAATTGAATTACCAGACAATATTATATGGAGAGGGTAAGTTTAAACAGGATGTTGTAGGCAGAGTGGGTAAATACAGTGTGTTTATGATATAGTGACTAATTCAATTTGACTAAAGCATGGAGTAAATGACAGGGCAAAGTGTGACACAAGACAAAAAAGATAGGTTTGGACCATACCATAGAGGCCAGGCTAAGGAATTTGAGATTTTTTTTTTTTTTCAGCAGAGTGATAATATGATTGATAGAATAACAGCTTTATTAATAGTTGACCTGGAAGCTTTGTGGAAGAACCAGTAGAAGGGAGAAATACCAAATCCAGTTAGGAGATTGCACAGTGATACAGGTGAAAGATTGTGACGTGCTGATTTAAGGTTAGAGCAAATGGAAGTAGAGGGGGAGGTGGGGGGAGTGGATTCAAGAGTTGAGGGAACTAGCAAATACGCTGTTTATTCATAAAGAAAGGAGGGTAATGTGGTATTTCAACTTCTTACTTTTGTTATCAACATAAACATGTATGTTCTGTTTGATCCGGCCTTTGTTCATTTATTAAGCTTAATAAATATGGGATGTTTGACAACCAGTCTTATCAGCTGCCAATATTATTTCATTAGTAATTAAAATAAAACTTAACACTATGAAAAATAAATAAAAATAAAATAAAACTTAGGACTCCGTTTGACTTCTGTTTTATTCTTCCTAAGAGCACTAGTCTTTCATTTTTAGAAGAGCGGTCTCATTGCTGGCTGCTCATTAGAATCCCCTAGAGAACATTTTTTTTAATGTTTATTTTTGAGAGAGAGAGAGAGAGAGAAAGAGAGAGTCAGAGCTTGCGCAGGGGAGGGGCACAGAGAGAGGAAGACACAGAACCCGAAGCAGGCTCCAGGCTCTGAGCTGTCAGCACAGAGCCAACACGGGGCTCGAACTCGTGAACCACAAGATCCTGACGTGGGCCAAAGTTGGACACTTAACCAACTGAGCCGCCCAGGCACCCCATCCCCTGGAGAACATTTTTAAAATTCTAATATCTGGGCTCCAGCCCTGGACAAATGAATCAAAATCTCTGGGAACTGGACTTGGGCATCGGTTTTTCGGTTTTAGTCTCCCCACTGATTCCAGGGTACAGCCTCAGTTGAGAACAGCCCACCTTGCATACGATGCACTATAGGCTCTAAATAAGCACACATGCTCACAGGCTCCTTATCCATTCATCGTAAAAGTCACTGAGCATTCTCATGGTCGTTCATACGCAAGTCTCAGCTGAGGGGTGGTTCTCCAGAATTCCCTGACGTTCGGCATTCCTTGCTGGTCTCTCTCCATTCTACACCACTCCATCGTGGGACAATAAATAATCCCAATTCCTACTGTAAGTACAGATATGAGAAAAAAATAGCCTGAAAATAAAGTAGACGCTATCTACTGATAGCAGAGAGCAAAGACAGAAAGAACACACGTGCTTGGGTTAATTGAACTACTATATCAATCAGCCCAGAAGCCTCATCTACCACTGGACTTCAGGTTTATATGAACCAAGACATTTATTTATCATTGAAGCCACTTTGGGTTCGGGTTTCTGTTACAGTCAAAAGAATATTATATTAGAAGCCCTTTATGCTCTTAAAATAAAGGGTTTTAGATCTTGTTGCTATCAGACTTCAGAAGCGACAACATGCTAACTTGAAATGTGCATCTTTTACAGGATGCCAGCCACAATTCTGTTGTCCTAGTGACATAAACACGTGGGCTGCAAGTGCTACACAGCTGTGAAAACCTGGACTTTGAAATCTGATGCATTTTCCAGCTGTACCCTGACCATTTAACTGTGTTCTTTTGTTTCGTTTTTAGCAGCGTAAACTACATTACCTGAAATTTCCTTAGAGTGGTATTTCAGTGTATTTTCAAGGAAGAAAATGATTTCTAAGCTCTAGGCTCTGAATATGCCCTTGAAATGTAATCACACCTATGATATTACCAGAAACTACTATCTATTAAATTATGTGTAGAAAATAAACTGAAAATCCATTTCTTCAAAAGATGCCTATGACACAGAAGAATGTGAAAAAAAGGGGGGGACGTAGAACCTACATTTATATTTGATTATATGTACATCAGAAAACGCTAAGAGGAAGAGGTCATGAACAATGGTTAATTTCAAGGAGAGTGGCGGACTGGGCAAATGAGAATGTTGGGGGAGATATATCCCTATAGACTTTTTATACTTCATGGTCTTTGAAGTAATGTGATTATATTACCCATACACTATTTTAATTAAAGTATCACTTTAACAAAAATAAATTTTAAAATTCTAAAATATACTTTTTACTAGAAGTACACCCAAATTAATTGACTACTCTACCATCAAGAACCCACCCACATGATACCTGGGTGGCTCCGTTGGTTGAGCGTCCAACTCTTGATTTCAGCTCAGATCATGATCCTAGGGTCATGGGACTGAGCCCTGCCCTGGGCTCTGCGCTGAGTGTGGAACCTGCTTAAGGTTCTCTCTTTCTCTCTCTCTCTCTGTCTCTCTCTCTGTCTCTCTCTCTCTCTCTCTGTCTCTCTCTCTCTCTCTCTCTCTCTCTGTCTCTCTCTCTCTTCTCTCTGCCCCTCTCCCCCGCTCATGCTCTATCACTCTAAAATAAAAAAGCAAGAACCCACATGAGAACCCTACCATCTCCACTCCATGCCATATTAGACTTTTAGCTATAACAATACTCAATTAGAGATTTCAGAGCCTTTTTTGTGGAATGCTCTTTTTAGTGATTCAATTCTATTAGGACATCCAAAACATTAAGGCCACAAGTGACCCTGAAACCACAAAATGGAAACATTGGTTGTCCAAAATGGGTTCAAGCACTCAGCGTAAAGGTAGAGAAGACACGGTTAAAGATGCGTCGGCTTTCCAGCCCTGAATATCTGAAGAATACGCACAACTTACAAACCTGATATCTAACAACTAGATGTCCTACAAATGGTACATGAGGATTGATGGGTTACAGCTCATTGAAAGTTGGTTGCATCTTTGTCCTCCAACTTGCCACAGCCACCATTTCAAACCAGATCTTGTTCTCTACTTTCCCACCTCTAGGGACAGACAGTGGAGTCCAATCCTAATACCAAAAATAATGGTGCCGGCTAACATTAATTGATGATCTGATACTCATTTACCAAGTATATATATTTCAGACTCAAGCTAAGCATTTAAGAGGCATTCAGAGACTCAGCCAGATTCATTAGAAAATCAACAACCAGGGGGCGCCTGGGTGGCTCAGTCGGTTAAGCGTCCGACTTCAGCTCAGGTCACGATCTCGTGGTCCGCGAGTTCGGGCCCCGCGTCAGGCTCTGGACTGATGGCTCAGAGCCTGGAGCCTGCTTCCAATTCTGTGTCTCCCTCTCTCTCTGCCCCTCCCCCGTTCATGCTGTGTCTCTCTCTGTCTCAAAAATAAATAAACGTTAAAAAAAATTTTTTTTTAATTCTAAAAAAAAAAGAAAATCAACAACCAAAAAAAGAAAAAAGCCAGATCACTAATAAACCTAATTTTTTTTTTTATTTTTAAGAAGGCTCCATACCCAACTCATAGCCCTAAGATTAAAGAGCCATGTGCTCTACTGACCAAGCCAGCCAGGCACCACAATAAACCTAATTTTTGAAAAATTATGGACTGAATAGATTCATAAATTATAGTACAGCAACACTATGATGATATAAAACTGCGAAAAATAACTGACCACTATATTAAAATGCTGAATATACAACATAAGATTTGATCTTTAAGAAGCAGAATGTCAAATGGTATGTAAACTCATTACAATTATGTAAAAGCTGTGGATGAGGCACAGAAGATAACATACAAATTTTAAGATAGCTGTATTAGGAAAGTGGGATTACAGGTGGTCTTTTTTTTCCTTTCTCAAAATTGCTTTCAATCTTGCCGTTCGCCCAGGTATTATTTTAACCTATGTTAGTCAGCGTATAGAGGCAGCTGCATAACAAGATCCAACATATTGGCAATTTAAATAAGATTGCAGTTTATTTCTCTTTCCTATTACAGTCTCTTTCCTATTACAGCCATGCAGCGCTGATTCGGTGGTTCTAAACTATGTGTCTACCTAGCAATATTGTTACTGAGAGGGAAAGAAGGGATTTGGAAATCGACCAGCAGTTTTTTACCTCACTACTCTCTTTTCCTAAGGGGATGAAAATCAGTTTGCAGTTGTTTAGGCTTTTAATTTTTTTTTTCAACATTTATTTATTTTTGGGACAGAGAGAGACAGAGCATGAACGGGGGAGGGGCAGAGAGAGAGGGAGACACAGAATCGGAAACAGGCTCCAGGCTCCGAGCCATCAGCCCAGAGCCTGACGCGGGGCTCGAACTCACGGACCGCGAGATCGTGACCTGGCTGAAGTCGGACGCTTAACCGACTGCGCCACCCAGGCACCCCATGAACTCCCCTATTTAAAGCAGCCTCCCATGTAGTCATCATGTCTTACCTTGGTTTTTTTTCTTTTCAGTCTATCATTACTTGAAATTATTTGTCTTTATGATTTGCCTTCCCCCCATAGAACTGAAGTTCCATAAGAGCAGAGACCTTGTTTACCTCTGTGTCCTCAGCATTTGGTATAGAGCACCAAGCACAGTGCCTGACATGTAGAAAGAGGACAAAAAATTTTGAATGAATGAATGATCAACCCTACCGTAACTACAGTGCTGACGGGATCCAGCAGAGAAATAATAAAAGACACTTGACAATGGGGTGCCTGGCAGGCTCAGTCGGGAAGAGCATGCAACGCTTGATCTTGGGAGTTGTGAGTTCAAGCCCCATGTTGGGCGTAGAGATTGCTGAAATAAATAAAACTTAAAAAAAATAAAAAACCACTTGACAATGACTAGAGGAGGTCCTCTGATGTTTTCTCATTGACCTTAAAAATATCAGGGGGAGGAAAAGGTGTTCTACAAGCTAGTGAGAAAATACCTGACAGTTATCTAAACTCATTTAATCTTGTAGGACTGATTCAAGGTACAGGCGTATACTTTCCAATAACAACGGTGTACCACTCAGTTCTATTAAACCTGATCATCCAAATTCCTGATCAACTCATTTTCCTGTAAGCTTCAGAGTTCAATGTAACAGCTGATGGTGTTAACAGAAATCATCCTGAGACCGTAATAACAAATACCAAAAAGAATTAAAAGTGAATTGTTATTTCCCTTCCTTCCAGTCTGAGACAAGTACAATACCCACAGAATTCAAGGGTACATTCCAGTGTGAATGTGTGGGTGAGGAGAATAAAAGCACTGCCATCCAAAAGGGAGATCTTGTTCTAAATTCAGTTTGTTGACTTTTTGGCCAAATTTGGCATTTTATGAATTTTAATCATAGCTCTTAAAGCATGCCTTACAGAGAAGCCAATACCAAACCCTTTAAATATGCATGGGGCAGGGGGCGCCTGGATGGCTGAGTCGGTTGAGCATCCGACTTCAGCCCAGGTCATGATCTCGCGGTCCGTGGGTTCGAGCCCCGCATCGGGCTCTGTGCTGACAGCTCGGAGCTCGGAGCCCGGAGCCTGTTTCCGATTCTGTGTCTCCCTCTCTCTCTGACCCTCCCCTGTTCATGCTCTGTCTCTCTCTGTCTCAAAAATAAATAAACATAAATAAATAAATAAATAAATAAATAAATAAATAAATATGCATAGGAGTTAACTGTAACAAATGTAAAGTTAAATACACACAAATGTGAAGAGGAATTTCTCCTGCTAAATTATCAGTAATCATACCTTGGATACTAAGACCTTACCTCAAACACTAAGACCCCACCAAGGTGTGAGGAGATGTTGAGGGATTATAGAGAGTGCCTGGCAGAATAATACTCTTAGTGGATTCTTGCACTGAAAGCATACATTACATATTATATGGCTTCCAAACATGACATATAGGAGGCCAGTTGAAAATCCAATTATTCATGTGCTATTGCCTCTGAAGCTACATAAAACTCGAGCTTTCACAGAATCATTGACGTCAGAAGTCTTTTCTCGAGGAAATAATTTGTTTTTTTTTTTAATTTTTTTTTTAATGTTTATTTATTTTTGAGACAGAGAGAGACAGAGCATGAACGGGGGAGGGGCAGGGAGAGAGGGAGACACAGAATCGGAAACAGGCTCCAGGCTCTGAGCCATCAGCCCACAGCCCGACGCGGGGCTCGAACTCACGGACCGCGAGATCGTGACCTGGCTGAAGTCGGACGCTTAACCGACTGCGCCACCCAGGCGCCCCTCGAGGAAATAATTTGTAACGAACCTGAGAACTAAAGCACTCACTAGTTTCCAAATGAGAACGCATCGTTTTCCCTCGTAAACCAGACCTTTCTCTTGGGTTGCACACTCGTGAGTGGTGACACATGCTTTCCAGGCACTTGTTGGTATCTACTGCTTTCCCACATTTCCAGTGTCCACAGAGAGGCTCACAGTGCCCGTCTCCTCTCCTCTCAACTAGGTAACAACTAACATCTCTTTCACTTTTCCCTCCACCAACAGCATAGAATCTGAATTCTCTTCGTGTGACATTCCAGGGGCATTCCAATTTGGATTCATTTCACCTTCCAGCCTTACCTCTTGCTACAAATCCCCCAAGCATATGCCTGATCCCTAAAGAAGTTAAAGACCTTCATCTCCCGGTGTCATTGTCCACATTTGTTGAGTCTGAAATGCCAAAATACTATCCCCTCCCTTCTGTTCCTTCTTCCTGTTCATCTTCTAGTGCTCAGCTCTAGTTAACTTTATCCCAATACCATCAGTAGAGACTCCTTCCCCCTTGCTCCCATGACATTTCGCTTGTTTATCATAAAACAACATTATTATTATTATTATTATTACTACTACTACTAATACTATTATTAAGGCCTTACTATGTGCCAGACACTTTGCTAAGCAGGCATTAACTCATTCAATCATAGCCATTATTATTCCATCTTATAGAAGCCTCTACAAGATTGACTCATTTAACATTTGTTTAATGTTTATTTTTCAGACACAGAGAACACAAGCGGGGGAGAGGCAGAGAGACAGAGGGAGACACAGAATCGGGAGCGGGCTCCAGGCTCCGAGCTGTCGGCACAGAGCCCGATGCGGGGCTCGAACCCATGAACCGTGAGATCATGACCTGAGCTGAAGTCGGACACTAAACTGACTGAACCACCCAGGTGCCCTAAGATTAACTCATTTAAAGCCATGCACTTAGGAATTGAAATTCAGATACTCTGTCTCTAGAGACAGTGTTCTTCTAGAGAATTCTGCCTGACACTGTAATTAGTATTCATAACTCTGTCTCTCCATTGATACTGTAAGTTCCTTGACATGTGGGCTGGGTCTTTGTAGCTCCGTACACCCAACAGTGTCTACCAATGCGTTTTGTGCGCGATAGTCTTGTGCTCAGATTCTTTAATAAACAGAGAAGAGGATGTGGCAGTTTGCCAACTCCAATAAAGTATAGTTTTCTTACACCACCCCTTTCTTTCCTACCATCCACCTCCCCACCTTATTAGTTCCGGTCACCAAAAGTGCACATAATCCATAAAGCAGAAGCTGGAGCGATCACAGAGCTCTGGCACCCCGTATTAGTGGAACTGTCCTGAGAAGTGAGGCTGTGCAAGTACCACAGGATGAGCAGCCTAACACAGGCTCACCATCTCAGAGTCAGCTAGAAACATAACAGCAGTTCGAGCTAATTTCCACACGAGCGGCAACAGTTATGTCTAAGCTACAAGCATCCCGGCCCTCCAAGCATTACTACCGTAATATTCATTGAGCAATAACAATTGCTAGACGCGGTTGAGAATGTCGAATCGGATGTCATTCTTTACCTAGGAGACTGGTAATTTACAGAAACATAAGAATGGCCATTGCCTTCTCTCCTCCTTCTTCCACCCATACACGTATCCAAAGATGCATTAACTTAATCAAGCTGAGATGATCGCATTTAGTGTACTGCCATACTGACTCGCCATATAGATCTTAGCGTCCTACACAAGTTAGTACAGTTTTTAAATGTGATTAATGTCCTCACATAGTTTATGATATGAGATCAAAGATATAGCCCAGGTTGGCCCTGGGAAAAAAAGGAAAGAGAGGCAGAAATATAATTCTCACCTCCCCTAATAGCATCACCTTCTGCTCTGTGATATGTGCCCCCTTTATTCCGCTAGGCTCCATCCCATTTCGAATTTCAACTAATCTCTGCTAACCACATTTCCCTGGCAATGGGCCAATTAATACATTACATTGTTAATTTTAATTCTGATCAAAGTAATACATGCACATCATTTAAAAACTAAAACTTGACAGAAAGCAGTCCTCTCACCCCACCCTTTCCCACCCCCTATTCCTGTTTCTTTGGAGTGATCACTTTCAGTTCTTTTCAGCTGTGTCTTTCAGTGCTTATATCCAATTTACAAATAATGCGCTTATGCTGTTACTTCTTGATTTTTGTATTTTAAACATTATTTGCTTCCCTCTGTGGAAGATGAGGAATTACCTCTTTTAATACAACCCCCCCACACAAACACCCGAAAACACACACATATTTCCCCTTCCCCATCTTCCCAGAGTAACTACACCATATTTTTAGGTTAAACCCATAATTGAAGACTACATAATTATGAATCAATTAATATTGTTTACAGTTCAGTCATGCAATTTATCATAATTATATCTCTTGTACAACTTTTTATTTCCTAAAAGTTTATACTGTCCTCTATTTTTTTGGTTGCTTGATTTTCTACATACCTATCATCAACTCATCCTCAAACTCTCCATTCAAACTGAAAACTCTTCCCAATAGGGTCAAATCCCTCGTGTAGTCTGTCAGCTTCATTTGTTTCCTGGAGACTTCCCTAAGGACTCCTCTGTTCTTCCCTTACAACCCGGACGAACTGTTTTCTAGGTTTCTGGATATCTGCCGCTGTGGGGCCTCCTTTGAGATCATCCTGGGAATTCCTTTTGCCTCCTTTCCATGTTAGATCCCTTATCTTTTCTATTTCACGCCTACCTCTTTCTTATTTTACTTTTTCCTTTTCATGGAGCATATCCTTCCATATTGTTTTGAAAAAGGGTCAGTAACTCTGTTGAGACCTCATATATCTGAAAACACATTTACTCTCATGTTTAGACCGGTATAGAATTTTTGTTGGGGGGAGCGCCTGGGTAGTTCAGTCCGTTGAGCGTCCGACTCCTGATTTCGGCTCAGGTCACCATCTCGGGTTTGTGGGATTGAGCTCTCTGCTGGGCTCTGTGCTGGGTATGGAGCCTGCCTGAGATTCTCTCTCTCTCTCTCTCTCTCTCTCTCTCTCTCTGCCCCTTATATGAGAGTAAGTCTCTGGAATACTGTAATTCTAAAAAGTTCACTTATTGTGCTGTCACCTTCCAAGGTCAACCTGGTGTAGAGGTCACTTAAGAAAACCAGAGGAAAGCTCTGGGATAGACCAAAACAGCACGCTGATGAACTTTTCTGCTAGAGCTGAGGTAAAGAATACAGGTTCCGGGGGCACCTGGGTGGCTCAGTCGGTTAAGCAGCCGACTTCGGCTCAGGTCATGATCTCGCGGTCCGTGAGTTCCAGCCCCATGTCGGGCTCTGCGCTGACAGCTCAGAGCCTGGAGCCTGTTTCAGATTCTGTGTCTCCCTCTCTCTGACCCTCCCCCATTCATGCTCTGTCTCTCTCTGTCTCAAAAATAAATAAACGTTAAAAAAAATTTTTTTTTAAAAGAATACAGGTTCCGGATTCCAGAGAAGGCTATCCAAACTCCAGCTCCTCTCTGATCCATCATGAAGCTTTGGGCAATAGTTTTTTTTTTTACCTTTTCTGAGCTCAACTTCCTTGTCTGAAACCTGGCTGTGGTAATACCCAACAAGACTGTTTTGAAGATTACAAGATAATGTTATGTACAAGTTTCTGGCACATAAAGGACTCCTAATAAATATTCGTTGAACCCAAATTGCAGAGTTGCCTGGAGCGGTGCTTGGCTTTTCCAGATTAAAATGACACCAGAGGGCATTTTTTGGGACGAGCACTGGGTGTTGTATGGAAAGTAATTTGACAATAAATTTCATATAATAAAAAAATAATAATAATAAATAAATAAAATAAAATGACACCGAATCCTCACGCCCATTAAAACCCTGAATGTTTTTCCTTATCTAAAGTGCTTTTTCTAAAAGTTGGGAAAAGTTAAGCTCTTTCCTGAGATTACTGTATTAAGATGACGGGGGAAAGCAGAGGTGATGCCAGTAACAGTCTTGAATGCCAAGTTGGGCTTGAATTTGGGCTTTATGCCATGAGGAAATGGTTAATGCTTCTAAACTAGGGAATGACACCTGAGGGGAAATTACTCTGAGAGCACTGAATAAAATGATTTGGTGGTGGGTAAAGAGTATAGTAAGAAAGATTGGTTAGGACACAATTTAAATATTCCACGGGGCGCCTGGGTGGCTCAGTCGGTTGAGCGGCCGACTTCGGCTCAGGTCATGATCTCGCGGTCTGTGAGTTCGAGCCCCGCGTCGGGCTCTGTGCTGACCGCCCGGAGCCCGGAGCCTGGAGCCTGCTTCAGATTCTGTGTCTCCCTCTCTCTCTGCCCCTCCCCCGCTCATGCTCTGTCCCTCTGTCAAAAATAAATAAAAACATTAAAAATTTTTTTCTTTTTAAATATTCCAGAGCAGAGGCCTCAGACATTCAAAGAATGATAGTAGTATTGGCAGACCTGACATGAGGTCAAAAAATCTCTTACTGGCTACAAAGTGCTCATGGAAAGGGAGTAGAGTTTACCCGTCAGATGATAGTGTGTTTATCATACATTAGTAACCACTTCACGAAGTGATTCCTTAAGATGGTTAATATTCTCACATATCACTCATAATAACGTGAATATAGAAACGTATCTTGGCCTAAAACACTTCAAGTGAAGTTTATTTATTTATTCCAACACAAACTCTTCAGCTTTGAGGGAGAAGGACAGAAAAATGAACTCGGAAAGCCAAGACGTGAATTTAAGAGCTCAGTGAAACAAAGATAAAATGTTGGCTTCAGCCTTTAGTTTATAAACATGTTAATAAGCTTTTGATACAAGGAGACTAGGAAATCGACGAATAGGAACACACTGGGCATTCCCTTGCAGGTCTGTGGGAACCAGAAGGCTCACCAGTTGCAGGTAAGTGTGGCTCACATTGCGGGTTATGCAGGGCAGAAGAAATCGTCTCATTATTTGTGTTCCCTTTATGACTGGAGACTCATCCGCTCAAATATTGCCATGGTTTTCAGCAAGCGAGGTCATTTAGGTTTGCCATCTCAGGGGCTATTAAGAAATATCGGGTGGACATCACTAGGTTCAAGTACTTGTTTACTTCTTTCATTTTTCTCTTTGCTGACCAAAGGAAATTACAAACCATTATGTGCAACCATTACAGATTTATGAGAGAAATAAATGACTCCTTTGATGGATTTAAGAATGCAGAGGCTTAAGTGGATGCTTTCCTCAAAACATAATTCTATTTCCCACTTACAAATCTGACCCCTCTCGAACTCCCTCCTTCTTCATAACTACTAATCCCAATGCAGAGAAAACAGAATGTTGAAGAAAAATAAGTTTCATATAACCCACCACTACAATATGCAATTCCCCAAACACATTCATAATTGTATTCAATATCTGTGTACGTAAGGACGAGGTAAATTTCAGGGAAAATGTTAGTCCCCTAAGAATAAAGAATGACGTCTGAAAGCTCCTAAGTGGTACACCATGTCCCCCAAAGTATGACAGTTTTAATCAACTACATCTCATAGTGAGGAATCACTGAACATTTTTGAGTATGGAATTCTCCAATAGAAACTGGGAAGAGTTAAACTTCCCAAGCAGACTCAAAGAAACATAGTTCAATTAAGTACTAAACAAATACTCTGCCAAATACCTGGTTCTAGGAAATCTTGATCAGGTAGCACTAAGAAAGCCAAGATCGGTAGGGCAACCAATCGAGGTGCCAACGAAGCCAAGCCCTCTCAGCTCTAAGTGAAGAAGATGAGAGAAACTGAGGTGGGAAGAGAAGGGATGCGACCGAGTGCAAAAGGGGCCCGCAAATGCCTCCCATTCCTGCACGTGAGCCCTGTACACGGACTTCGTATCATGTGGAGGAGCCAGGGAAGCCTAGTGATGATGACAGACGTGTGGCTATCATTCAAGCAGACACGGAGCAGCCACCGGATATACGTAGAGCCTCCCAACCCCAACGGAGCTAGTTTCGATGAGAAAAAACAAAAACAAAAAAACAAAACCCCCAGCCAACCCACTAAACTGTAAGAAACACAGCTATTGTTGTTTCAGGGCAAAGCTTTAGACAGCGTGTTGTGCGGCAAAAGCTAATACAGAAAGTGGTACGAGGGGGCACCTGGGTGGCTCGGTCGGTTCAGCGTCCGACTTCAGGTCATGATCTCACAGTTTGTGGGTTCGAGCCCCACATCAGGGGCCCTGAGCTATCAGCTCAGCTATCAGCTGATAGCTCAGAGCTTGGAGCCTGGAGCCTGCTTCAGATTCTGTCTGTCTGTCTGTCTCTCTCTCTCTCTCTCTCTCTCTCTCCACCCACCCCTGCTCATGCTCTGTCTCCCAAAAATAAATAAGCGTTAAAAAAAAAAAAAAAGTGGTATCAGAACTGGAGAGCTGCTATAACAGCAACTTCAAATATGTAGCACTCACTTGGGACCAGGTGGGAGACAGAGACTGGAAAGGTGGCAAAAATAAATGGTAGCCAAAACTGAGGACATTGTGAATAAATTGTTAGCAGGGGGGCTAGAAAATCCGTGGAGGAACTGCTACAGCACCCTGGAACAATGGAGTCTGGGTCATACAGTAGGGACACAATGGCAAAACTGTTGTCTGTGATAATTTGGAAGACAGGAAATTTACCTAATGATCTTGTAGGTTTGGCTACAGAGCTTCTCAGGCAAAAGGTTAAAGGAGTATTTTCTTTTGATTTTTAGTTGCATATGACAAGGCACAAAAAAGAGAGATGGGCTAAAGTGAGAACTATAGTTTTGCTGCAGAATTCTATAGGCATTATAAAGGAGCCAGGAGTTAAGAGCTTAGAAAATAAAACAATTTCATATCTCTGGGCTTTCAAAGGAAAAGATTAAAAGAGTCTCAAAATAAGAACTGATATTGGGGTAAAGATCCAAATAAAGGGTGTGGCTGAAAGACCCTTTGGTAAAGTGCTGAATGCTATGGTGGTACATAGAATCTTAAGGATGTCGTATCACAGCAGCCTGACATGCAGCCCAAAGTTGAAAGTGGCCTTCTCAAAAGGAGTTGGTGATATGGCCTGCAGGGCATAGAGTAGGCCCAAATTAGATTCCTAGAAAGCCCACAAGTATATATGTGTGTGTGTGTGTGTATGTATATAGACATATATATATTTTTTAATTTTATTAATTTATTTTGAGAGAGAGAACACATGTACACAAGCAGGGGAGGGAGAGAGAGAATCCCAAGCAGGCTCCACACTGCCAGTGCAGAGCCCAGCACGGGGCTTGAACTCACGAACTGTGAGATCATGACATGAGCCGAGATCAAGAGCTGGATGCTTAACTGACTGAGCTACCCAGGCGCCCAAAGACCACAAGTTTTTAAGAGAGTTGCACTAGCTAAGTTCTGGCCAAACTTGGACTAAAACAGGAACAACTCAAAATAAAAAGATTCCTCTGGGCCCCCAATTTTCTACGTGCAAGAAGCAAGCTGAGAAAGCAACCCAAATACAAACGTGAGCTGTTGTTTATTGAAGTGGGAGGGAGGGAGAAGAAAGAGAGCCCTGAAGGCCAGAAACCCCCTTTCTCTGAGAAGAGCCTGAAAGGACAATAAGCAAGAGAGTCAATTTTAGGAAAAACTACTGGCCCTTATCAAAAAATGCTCCCTGCTTCTTGAGAAGAGGCAACCTGGCAACATGTGCCTGGCTAAACTTCAGAACTGCTGTGGACAATTTTTTTTTTAAGTATTAGCAAAAGTTTATTATTCTGATTGTTCCTTTTTGTTTTCTTTTAGAGTAATCTCGGGGTGCCTGGGTGGCTCAGTCAGTTGGGCATCCGATTTTGGCTCGGGTCATGGTCTCGCGGTTTGTGAGTTCGAGCCCCACATCTGGCTCTGTGCTGATGGCTAGGAGCCTGGAGCCTCCTTCAGATTCTGTGTCTCCCTCTCTCTCTCCGCCCCTATCCCAACTGCCCTCTGTCTTTCTCTCTCTCTCTCTCTCTCTGTCAAAAGTAAATAAACATTATATATATCATATATATTAGATATCATATATATTATATTATACATTTTATATTATATTATACATTTTATATTATATTATATATATTATATTATATATATTATATATTATATTATATTATATATATATTATATTATATTATATTATATTATATTATATTATATTATATTA
>NW_024412391.1:44289110-44312198 GCF_014898765.1 Herpailurus yagouaroundi | reverse complement strand
TATATTATATTATATTATATTATATTATATTATATTATATTATATTATATGAATGAATAACCTCTACATCCAACAAGGGACTTGAACTCACAACCCCAAGATCAAGAGTTGCACGCTCTACCGACTGAGACATTCAAGTGTTCCTCTGATTATTACTTCTTAAGAACTTTAGTATACAAAGTGTTCCAGGGGTGAGGGCTTTGTTCCCTAGGGATTGAAGCTAGAACCACAACAAAATAGCCTGCCCGAAATAGCAGTTCTATCCTTGCTTAGATCTTAAGAAGGTGGTCACTTTCCACATTAGAAAACTATGTGAGATTTAAACAAATAAAAAATAAAATTTAAAAAAAGAAAGAAAGAAAACTATGTGAAGCCACCCATTTTAATTAGTAACCTTTGAATTCCAGATTATCAGAACAATAGGCTCTGATGAAAATTGTGCCAGTTTCACTAATTTGAATTGCAGTTTTTTCTTCCCTACCCCATTTATACATGCTAGTTGTTTGCACCCCAAAATCCTCATCTGAGTTTCCTACTTCATCTCTTACGTTGACTAGAAAGGGGTTTGTGTTGGTAGTTCCGGGGGGAAGATAAGAGGCTCTCTGAAAGTAGTATTTATTAACTATAAACAGAAATATCACAGTTTCTCCCAGAATTCTACCTCCCTAATTACTTTAAGTCATATCCATTATACACCTCAAAGGTCGGCTGAGAAAGTAGTAGCAAATCACGTTAATCTGGCCAAGTACAAGAGCACAAGTTCAGGCCCAGTGTCCCTGGCACTATGATTAAGGATACAAAGAGCGAGGAAGGTAGGACTTCAGCTGTGAGTGTTGATTGGGTTACCCTGTCCCTCTCTCTCTATCTGACACAGGGTGTGAGGCCAGACAGCCTCAAGAGGTACTGCACCTGAGAAGCCGCATGCAGACAGCCTCATCCATACGTGGACTAGCTGTGTATCATGAGATCCCGGACTTTGATCCTGATACCTTAGGATAAAATTACAGGGGTGGGGGGCGAGGGAGGGGAGGGGAAGAGTCCTGTGATATGAATAAGCAGATTTTACAAATGGGAGAAATGTGAATGATTTGCAGCCAGAAGGCAGACTGGTACACTGTTAAAAAAAAAAATAGCCACATAGTCCTGCCATCCCTGAACGCAAGCCCTTTTCCTATATGACTTTACAAGTCAGCCCATCAAGAGATGGAATCTATTCTTCCGGTAAATCTGAATTTGACCATGTGATTTCCTGTAGCGGATAGCACACTGGCAAGCATGATCTAAGTAGAGGCTTAGAAAGTGCCAGTACATTGGGGCTTGCCCTCTGTTGCTACTTGGAATCTTTTCTGCCACCATGTAAAGGAGCCTGGGCTAGCCTGGGGGACGGTGAGAGCTACATGGCTGTCATGACAGCTGACACAGAACACCTCCCATCCTGTGAGGGAAGATCTCTCAGACCACATTCAGCTTGGCCAAGCCAGCCCAGACCAGAAGAGCTCTCAACCCCCACAGAACAGTGGGAAATAATCCACTAAATCTAGGTATGGTTTTTAGTCAGAAAAATCGCATGGATAAATGGGGTTCTTCCTAAAGAATCTTCTTCTTTGAGATTATAATGAGCAGAAAAGATGAAGGAACCTGTGACACAGAGCAAGATTTTACAGAACAGCTCCTAAAAGAAATTGGAAAAGAGGAAAGCAAAGGGAAAATTACAGAGAGGGAAACAAAAGACAATATAACTGACACATCCAGAATTTGGTCTTTAAAATAAAAGCCGGGGGCTCCTGGGTGGCTCAGTCGGTTAAGCGTCCAACTTCAGCTCGGATCATGATCTCATGGTTCATGAGTTCAAGCCCCGCGTCGGGCTCCGTGCTGACAGCTCAGAGCCTGGAGCCCGCTTCAGATTCTGGGTCTCCCTCTCTCTCTGCCCCTCCCTGACTCAAGCTCTGGCTCTGTCTCTCTCTCTCTCTCTCTTTCAAAAATAAACAAATGTTTAAAAAATTAACTAATTAATTAATTAATTGAAAGTCAGCCAGGAATCTACAAATTTTCAGTTCATGCATCAACAGTCTTACATGCTACAGTAATGGACAACTGGACAACCTCAGTTTAGAGGAGTAGATCATTAAATTGTGCACATCATTTTATAATACTAAGGTAGGAAAATTATTTGATATTTCTGGAAAAATTTGCACCAAGAAGGGGAGAATTGAAAAGGATCGTAGTATTTTACATAACAAAAATTATTCAGGGGCGCCTGGGTGGCTCCGTCGGTTAAGCGTCCAACTTCGGCTCAGGTCATGATCTCGCGGTCTGTGAGTTCAAGCCCCGCATCGGGCTCTGTGCTGACAGCTCAGAGCCTGGAGCCTGTTTCAGATTCTGTGTCTCCCTCTCTCTCTGCCCCTCCCCTGCTCATGCTCTGTCTCTCTCTGTCTCAAAAATAAATAAACGTTAAAAAAAATTAAAAAAAAAATTATTCAGATTATCTTATTTCCTTGAGTCTTCTAATTAATCAAGAATATGTATATTTTTTTAAATTTATTTATTTATTTTCAGAGAGAGAGGGATCGAAAGCCCACATGCAAATGCAAGCAAGAAGAGGGGCAGAGAAACAGAGAGAGAGAGAGAGAGAATCCCAAGCAGGTTCTGAATGCTGTCAGTGCAAAGCCTGATGCGGGGCTTGAACCCCATGAACCGTGAGATCATGACCTGAGCTGAAATCAAGAGTCAGACGCAGAACCAACTGAGCCACCCAGGTGCCCCCAAGAATATATTTTAATTAATAGATTGCTCTCAACAGGTCTCAGGACCTTTCTACTTGCTCTTCTGTCTGTCACACTCTTCCCCCGTGCATTTCCACGCTTCAAATGTCACCTTCTGGTGATGCTTTTCCTGACCACCCTTTTTGAATTGTAAACTATCTCCTATTTCCTTTCCCTGCTTTATTTTTCTTTGTACTTAAAAACCTCCCACGTACTATATAACTTACTTACTTGTTTGGCTTAGACCTCTCCCCCACTAGAATGTAAATTTCATAAACACAGGGACTTTTTTCTGTTTTTCTCATCGTCCTGTTCTAAACACCCAAAAAACTGACAGGCTCATGGTGGGCCCTCCATAAATATTCACTGATTCCTTCGTCATTGCATTGCTCTTTGGTGGTGTATCAGCAGATACTTGTGGTTTTCATTGCCAAAACAAAACAAAACACACTGTGACCTAGATATGGTATCCTGTTCACAGCAGTAGTCAATACGTTCAAAAAAAATGGTAAAACTTCAATAGGAATCAAGCCACTTGCTCGGAGAATCATAAGGAAATAGAGAACTGCAAAACTCCTGTGATGATCTGTTTGTGCCCTGAAGCATGAGATTCTATTACCTTTATCTTAATATTCATAACTGCAGTATTATGACTAGTCATAAAAGGATCTAGCCCTTTCTAATTCACCCGTTGACTAAATCTATGACCTCCCAGGGTAGTAAATTCCACAGGTTGGCCATACACTGGGGGAAGAAATATTTTCCTTATGCTTTTTTTACTCTAAATTTGTATCAGCCATTAATTTTGCAAAATGAGTGACCCTTGTCTTAATAGTTGGAAGACACAAAATTACGTAAATTGAGCCTGCAATAAGGATGTCATCTTAGTCATTTTCTATGGTCGTGTTCCATGTATCGTGTGGACATGTGGCTGTGTTCAAAGGGTAGAAATAGCTAATTGTGCTCCCGTTAGGCTTTTCCCTTCTTAGGCGTACAGAAAGGACATGTCAGAATAGAGATAAAGGGAAAAGGAGAAAAGGAAAACAAATAAACAAGGAACAAGGAACACCATCCAGATTGCAGATCACTATCGTTCTACTTGGGTTCGTTAAAATTACTATGGCCTAAGATGATAAGGAAAATTGATGCAATCAGTTTGAAAGCTGAGTTTTTCCTGGGCAACCATAACAAGCATTTGACTACTTCTATCCCTTAGGTTAGAAGCAAACGAAAGAAGGATTTGTTCTTGACAGGATCTTATTCTTAAGGCTAAGGTTGCCTTTAAAACCTATTAACAAAGTCTTTTCTAACACAATGACTGCATGGGATTTGGGTGTGTGTGTCGTTTTTCACAGGCTGTAGTCCGTTTCGTTGAAATGGGTAAGGTCAGCTAATAAGGGGCAGTCTACTGCCCACTGCATGATTAATCAGGTTGGGGGCCCCAGTGGGATTAAGCCTTGGAATAAAAAGGGATTGTTTGTTTGTTTGTTTATGTATTTTTTCATCTTTTAGCTTTGGCAGTTCAGAAGAACGTTACTCATTGTACTCATTACAAATTTTTGTAAGAACACAAGATTCTCCATTATTTAAGGTTAGACGTCCAACTAAGTCTCGTAGGGATTACATACAGTTTTAATACAGAGCCAGAAATGGTAGACATATGGGTGTGAGACGGTGAAGCATTTTGGCACCTGGGGTTTTTAGGAGATGAGAAGTGTGCCCACTGAAAAACAGTTAATATTGCAAATTATAATACACTGTTTATCAATATCTATGTGGGTTGGCACACATGCATTAGAAAAAAAATCGTCGTAGCTGAAAAGGATTTTGCAATCATCTGGTGCAATGTGAACATTTTACAAGAGAAGAAATGAGAGCTAGAGAAGAGATGTGTTCATGATAACAGAGCGACGTGGTGGAAAGCACAAAGGTCAGGCAATAGTGCTGGCTTTCATCAATGGCCAACAATTGGGGTCTCCATCGTATCTTCAAGAGGAGGGCCTTTTGGCATGTGACCAAAGGCTGGTCACTTCAAGATTCCATTCCAGGCCAGAGAAATGTGCTCCTCTTTCTCAAGATCTGGAACACCAAAAGGACTACTTCACCTTGGGCATAATCAGTCAGAAAAGCAACTTCTAAATGGACAAGGCAAGGGTTGCGCTCGTACTCCTTCCTTTGTGACCCCCTGCCCCAACCTCAGCTAAAAGATGACCAGAGTAACTACAGTCTTTCCAGTAGTGCACCTTCAGTGCATATGACAACACTGATGAGAATGTTGATCAAATACCTACTAAAATATTACCTCCAAACCCACATGATTCCAGTTTTCTTTACACTTTGGCACATAATTATAACTTTAGGTCCCATATTATGAGTCTGGCCGGAGGCTTGGAATCATGCCACTGTTGCTTCTACTATTACTAATTCTCTATTCTTTAGAGATATTTTTTATGCTTTGTGCGTCATTCTGTCACATGGAGTATGTTGTAATGAGTGTATTTATGAGTCCGGCCATTGGGAGTGGGGACTGATGTATTATGTAGCCTTGCACCTCGTGTGCAGCTGAATTATAACGCAGACCTTAACAGCCAAGAAGTCTGTGTTCAGAGAAAAAAAAAAAAGAATTTCCAAACATAAACCATGTTCTTGGCACTAGCCTCGAATACTGGACATTCATAACCCACAAATGCCCAGACTATAAATTTGCAAGTTGCATTAATATGGCAGTAAAAGTCACTCTTCTGAAAGCTGCACTTGTAAAATATTTATAAATTCACATGGTTGTTCCTGGCAAATAACTACATCTGTCAGCTCTGTCTTTTTGCTCCCAAAGCAGCGGAGTTGTGTCCTGTGTAATTCACGACATGTTCATAAAAAATTATTTTGGAAAACTCAAGATGGAAGATATTTTGTTCTAGGGGGAAATATATCTGCTCCTTCGATGGTTTGTGTTACTGTTTGATCTCCTGAGATTTTTTTTCTCATCAAGACTTTTTCTCTGAACAAGTTTTCCTTTTATTGGACTTATCTAGTTTCCAAATTAGCAAGCTAACTCCTATGGGGTTGTCTTAAAAATCCCATATTAATATGTGCAACATAGTATTAATATTAATATTATTATTATTGATAATTAATAAATATTAATATTAATAAATTATTAATAAAATAATGGTTAATAATTATTAAAATATTAATTATTAATAATATTGTTGGCATATTATTAATATTAATAACTTTTTCAGTCCCGAGGTCAATATGTATCAGTGCCATATGATGAAGAAATGTTCTAGGTATATTATTATCTCCCTACAGTATTTAGGAGACATTTATGTAGGGAGATGTCCATATAGACTGTCCAGATAGTTGTTTGTGTATTTTTGAGATAGGAGAAAAATAAAAAGAGAAGAGACACCAGATTACATTTTCATACAGATGTATGCCATCTAGGGTTATGCTTTTCAGCCCCTTGTTTCTGAAAAACACAGACAAACAAACAAACAAAAAATGCCCCCTGAAATCACACCTACGAACAGGCTGAGTACTTGACAACAAAATGGGCTGTTGTATTTACGTTTATGTAATTTTTACGGACATCTAGCTTTTCCTTCCCTCTTCTCCAACAAAAGAAAAAAAGGATTTAGATTGTTTCTAATTGCAATAGACTTGTTATACAGACAGAAGAGTTAAAGGTGAGATCAAAAATATAAAACACCGTGCAATACTATGGTCCTTAACTTTTTCTGGATAACGCATCCCCTTCAGAATCTGGTGAAAACTTTGGGTTCTTTCTACAGAAAAATACATACACAACACACACACCTTTGCGTACAAATTCCGATGTTCAGAGACCACCAATACTATTTCATAGACTACCAGAGAGGAAGGAGGAAGAAACTGTGTATCCGAAAATTGGAAGAAAATTATCAGTACCACTAGGCATAGAATTTAACTCTAATCTTTGTAACACGGCAAAAAGGAAAATTCAATGGGTTGTGTAGATCTCAGTGTTTAATAGAGGAATACACACCAGGTTTTCAGGAGACACATTTTAAGAGGAAGTTGTCAGGTAGATGGATCTTTGATTAATAATTAAACATTCAATGAACAATGTCTTTAACAGCAGTTTTACAAAGGTGTAAACCTATTTTTCACGTGGCCATTTCTACATTGTTCCCTTAATAAATCCTGAGGATATCCTTATTAAATAGTAATTTTTATGAGCGGTTACACCAACTGAGCCTAGGTAATCTGGCTTCTGTATCTGACCTGACATAGCAGAGAGTGATTTTCCTCTAGAGAAAGCTCCAGTATTCATAAGGCACAATGTGTCCGCAGTGGCCTCCCCTGAACTACACCTAGAAACTGCAGGCTCGGCAGGGCCTCTGGGACACTGTCCAGATTCACCGACCCACATACCTGGTGGGCCTCCGTGGAAAGAAGGTAACTCTAAGCAAGCAACAGATACATGAGTTTAAGAGGTAGAACTAAAAACTACAAATAGGTCAGAGTGGGACTGAAGTCTTGTCTGCCGTGATTTCTGCACATTGTGGGGAACTGTATGGTTTATGTGTTGATCTTTTCTCAGCCAGAAAGCTGTGCCAGTCAGGCATATCACCTGGGAACGGGAGAGAACTGATTTTGGACCAACTCATCCATCACCAAGGAAAAGAGATGCTGGTCAGGGAATTGCAAAGCTAAGGAAGGAAGAGTATTATTAGATCACTAGCTGGAAAGGGATTGCCTGATTGTATTGACCCATCAAACACTATTCTGGTGATTAGCAGCCCAAATCATACACATGTACATATCATTTTTTTCAAAGAGATTGCCACCTAAGCTTCCTCAAAGCACTATGGCATGATGCCTTACCAAGTCAGAAGAGCACAATTTCTTGATCAGATACTTAAGACAGAAAGACCTGGTATCATCTGTGTAAATAAGGTCGGAACAACTATTGTTTCCCTCCACACATAGAGGGTGGGTTTGGAGATTTGCTTTGTGGCATTCAGTCAATTTTGTTCCACCATTTGGGCCTGGAGGGCCTGGGCTGCATGTTCATACCAGTGCTTGGGGCATATTCAGGGGCCAGGAAAGTTTAAGAGCAGCAGCCTTCTCCAGAACTTTCTGTTGAGTGACATCTGGGGTAAATTAAGTTTCTGTTCAGTCTTGGCTTTGGCTACAGATGTGGAGGTGTAAATGTGCTTTCCAGGAACAGTAGATTATATGGTCATGATGTAGACCACTTTTATTAGGAGCTCAAGTACCACATTTCCAGAAATATGAAGAATGACAGCAAGGAAAAAAGCCTTTAGAGCTTAAATTACAACCACATCTAATGAACTCAGAGGTGTTTTTCACTTACCAGGGTATTGCTTTTCAACTCCTGTAGCTTAAATGAATCTAGTGATCATAACAGTAAATATGGGTTCCAGAGGTATCCCAAGAGGTATCATTAGGCACATATTACATCCTTTTCTAATTTGTACACTTTCCATGTTTCAGGGGTTCACAGGACTGCTGAAACCTCCAGAATTTCATGTTTCCCTCAGCAGTCTACAATAACCCTTAGTCTGAATGACATGTATTATTTCCTCAGCAAACATGTGATGTGGGAAGCTTAGTAAAAGATTTATTATAAGAAACGGCTCGATGTTTTATTTCCTCCCTTAATTGAATACATTATTGCTCTGTGTTTAGAAATGCTGTGTTGATGTATTACACCTTGGAACAACTATGCGCATGCCATCTGCGGCAGGAAGGTTTATTAGACTACAAATCAGGATACAGATGTTGGCGGGAAAGCTATGTATGCTAAGTCATGATACATTACAGCACATTTTAAATCTGTAAACCGTGGTGGTCCAGCAGGTTTTTATTTTTTAAAAAATTAGATATTGGTACTTATGAAAATGAAGGAACTAGAAACCCTCTCTTTCATCACACAGACGATAGGTAAAGTGATAAGCCGCTGGGGTGGTTGCTATGTCCCTGTAGACGGGAAAAAGGACTAAGTAACTTCAAAAGAAAAATCTCACCTTCTTATCCCTTAATACTAGCTTTAAGATCCATATTTAAAGTCAGCACTCAGAAGCAAATGAGCAGATACATCTTTCGGAAGTGTAAATGATCACATAGTTATTGATCCATTTCACAAATTTAAATTTTCATCCATTTATTCAAAGAGCATTTATTGAGTACCTGTTACTTGCTAGGTGATACTGTGCTCTGGGGTTTTATTAAAATGAGACTCACTTGTATTATTTTGATGCAAGAGGAGCTGTTGTGCCAACTATTTCAAGTTCAGTCCTAATAATGGACAAGCTGCCTCCAGAAAGTTTACAAGAATATACCAACTACTTCACTGGTCAAAAGGATTAACAGGCTAGAGCTTGGCCAGGGCAGCCGCCAGAATTGCTTTCCTGAGAGATGATGTGATTCTCTTCCATTAGATTCTCAAAAATATAACTCAGTTGTATCAATCTTAAATAAATAAAATCCAGGATGCTCACACTTTCAAGAGGGATTAGCGTTCTGCAGATCAATTGATCTTCTGCATGCTTCTTAAAGTATCTGGGGGAAGCATTAACAACACTTTGTTCTGATCTACTTGCCGGTCATCCAAGGCTCTTCCAGCTCTCCATAAATACATTTGTGTTTTATTCATCATGTTTATTCTGTAATAAAGACCTAACATTACTGGCATTTACAACTGGGAGGCTGAAGACCTTTAAAAATTAGATGATAGGGGTGCCTGGGTGGCTCGGTCAGTTAAGCTTCCAACTTCGGCTCAGGTCATGATCTCACGGTTTGTGGGTTCGAGCCCCGCGTCGGACTCCATGCTGACAGCTCAGAACCTGGAGCCTGCTTTGGATTCTGTGTCTCCCTCTCTCTGTCCCTCCCCTGCTCGCCCCCCCCCCCAAAATAAATAAACGTTTAAAAAATTTTTTTAATGAGATTATATATGCCCTTTAAGTAGGGTATAGATTTTCAAAACAAAGTGGTCTTTTTTTTCCCTGGAAATATTCAGAAGAGAGTGTGCCTTTGGTTGGGCAGCACAGGCAAATGCAACAATTCAAGAGACCACTATAAAAACGCACATGTCACCACCACAAAAAGGAGAACATCTTACTTTCTCTTAAGCAGAGTTAAATGGGTGATTATTATTAACCATCTATTACATTTGAATAACAGTTAAGTTTCATGGCACTGTCACATGCAGTGTCTCATTTGTCACAAAGGAGGGTATGTATTCATCCATTCCTCAAACTTTCATGAATGCCTACTAGGTGCCAGGCATCTGACTCTGTACTAAGGACACTATGGTGAATAAGACACATTCTCAGCAAGCTTACTTTCTGGTTGAAGAGTAAGATATAAGCCATTAGATCGTTCTAACATGTTATAAAGCAGATATGATGAAGTATTGAAACAACACGAGCTAGCTTCATTTTACACAAAAACAAACTGTACGGTACTAATGTTAACAGTCTAGGATAGTTTTAAAAGTTAAATGAGAAATTGTATGTACCTAACACAATGTCAGCCCACAGTAAGCACTCCATAAATATTATTGCTAAAGAGGTAGCATGAGTAACAGGAGCATGGCCTCTGTCAAAGTTTTTGTCTTGAATCCTGGCTCTGACACCTCTTAGTTGTGTGGCCTTGGGAGAGTAATAGAATCAATCTAGGTCTCAGTTTCCCCAGGACTAAGATGGGAATACCAAGTGTACCATTTACTAGGGTTGTTGTTGTGAGGATTAATTTGACGTACATGCTCAAAAAATGATATGCATAGTAAAGATCAAAGCTGGGAGGAGGTCTGAAAACTTTCAATCACACCAAACCCCTAGTTGCCTTCTCACAAAATAAAGATATTATGAGCGTAAAGATCGACAGGCCCTTAAGTTTTGCTATGGCAGAGGAGAGCCCCCTGCAAAGAGTTCAAGACGGGAGAAGGCAGCAAAGGATATTTAGCATCTTGGGGATTTAGGGGAAAACTGGCCCAAAAGAGAGAGAGAGCATGGCACTAGTAAGGGTTGGGTAATGGGACTTGGGTGGGAGTCAGAGTGGACACAACAGAGAGAAATGGCTTTAAGAAGAGAGGAGGGATATGTCATCCACACATCTTGTATTCTTCTGGCACTAGGTGAGAAATAATCTTTCTAATATGTCTGATCCATATTTTGTAAGTGAGGACATTGTTTTTTATTAAATAACTCCTAAAATGTTATGAATGGAACTTAACAAGTAAGACTATCCAAAATACACCAATAATGACCTTTGAAGATATCTGATAGAAATATGGGCTCTTTGGGGCGCCTGGATTCTCAGTCAGTTAAGTGTCTGACCCTTCATTTGGGTTCAGGTCACGATCTCACCTTCATGAGATTGAGCCCCATGTTGGACTCTGCACTGACAGCACAGAGCCTGCCTGGGATTCTCTGTCTCCCTGTCTCTCTGCTACTTTCCTCGCCTCCCCCCAAAATAAACAAATAAACTTAAAAAAAAAGAAATATAGGGGTGCGTGGGTGGTTCAGTCAGTTAAGCCTCTGACTTTGATTTTGGCTCAGGTCCTGATCTCACAGTTTGGGAGTTTGAGCCCCATATCAGGCTCTCTGCTGTCAGTGCAGAGCCCTCTTTGGATCATCTGTCCCCTTCTCTCTCTGCTCCTCCTCCACTCGCGCTCTCTCAAAAATTAGTAAACATTAAATATATATATATATATATACACACACACACACATATATGTGTGTATACATATATGTATATGTATGTACAAGTATACATATGTATATATATGTGTGTGTATATACATATATATACATATATACATATATATGTATGTATATGTGTATATATGTATATGTGTGTATATATATATACATATATATACATATATGTGTACATATATATACATATATGTGTACATATATATATTCTTTTCTCTCATTTGGATTCCCACAAGGAAATTGTTGTACATGAAATAGAAGCAAATGTTACTCCATAATATGTGTCATGATACTGAGAGGGTTTTCATATTTGCTACTTTTTTCTTTTTTTTTTTTAAGCAAAAAGTGATTTAAATTTCTTTCTGTACATAACGGAAAAGAACTGGCTGAAAATAAAGCCCATATATGGTCCTGAAAGTAAACATGATCCAAAAACAGAAATAGTAAGAACAACAGTAACATAACTAAGAGAATCCCGTTGTCTCCTATGATAACCCGCCCCCCCCAAAGAATCTTACCATGTTATTTTTCAAATACGTCTTCTCTTGGTCACTGAACAACAAAGAATCATGGAGTTTGGGGGCTGAAAGGGAAGTTCAAATAATTTAATCCAATCCCCTATTTTAGAGTTGACAAAACTAAGGCCTTTAAGCAATTACTGACTTGACAGTATTTAACAGCCTGATACACTAAGGGCATTTTTCTTTTCTGTCTGAACTCAATGATAACTGCAAGCTTGTATTGAACATTTAGAATGGGTCAAGCTCTGGTTGTTCTACATGTACTATTTCTGTCTTCCCTCGAAATAACCCTGTTAAAAAAAAAAAAAAAGTCCTATTGTAAGAAAAGTCCATTTTGCCAAGGAGATAGGAGCCTTAGAGAGGTTATTTAACTCACCCTATGCCATCCAGCTCAAAGAGCCAGAAATTAATAAAAACTCTAGGTCTGCATGAAATCCAAGTCCAAGTCCTTAATTATTAATATTGTCTGTGGTGACTCTGTGGAAAGGATGCTTGGGCTCTAGTGCCAACTTTATTAATAAATAGATTTTTTTAATTTATTAAAAAAATTTTTTTATTAAATTAATTTTTTATTAAAAAATAAATTCAATTTCTCTCTGCTTCTCAATTTCCTGATACTAGAAAGAGGAATCATTTTCATCCTGTTTGTCCCACAGGATAATTGTGTGGGCAAGATGAGATGATACTTATTACAGTTATTTTTTTATTTGTTTGTTTTTGTTTTTTAGTGACCTATACCTCCAACATGGGACTTGAACTCATGATCCCAAGATCAGGAGTTGCATCTCTACCAACTGAGCCAGCCAGGCACTCCCATATTACAGTTATTTTTAAAGTATTTTATAACTGTAAGGAGCTATCTAAAGCTGGAGAATAAAACAGCAGGGTACAAAGAGCCACTTCTTTCTCTACAAGCAAGAAGGTATATGGCCGGGTTAAGAGGAGAAAATCAATCCATTTGCTTGTTAACATTTGTACGCACACAGTTGGCATGGAAATGCCAGCTGTGCCCCCAGTATAAAAGCTGGTGTCAAGTGTGGACAGGGAGCTTGGTTTTCTGGAATAACGAAGCTACTTCACAACAGAGTTCAGAATTGGGCCTCAGTTCCTCCACAAGGCAAATGGCACACATTCACACATGTCACCCAGTTTCCCTACAGTAGTGTTTCTCAACCTCAGCAGTACTGATATTTGGGGCCAGTTACTTCTCTGTCGTGGGGGGCTGTCCAGTGCATGGCAGGATGTTTAGCACCAACCCTGACATACCCTGCACTCAATGCGATAGCACCCCCACAAACAAATTGTGACAATCAAAAGTATCTTCAGATATTGCCAAGTGCCCCTCCCCACTGCACTAGAATATGATTTTAAAGTAACTAATGAATGTGAACTGAGGGAATGAAGGAACGAAGCACGTTGTTTTAAATACTAAGAAATAATAAAGGGGAAAAATGTGCCCCAAATAGCACATTATCAACTTCCAAGGTGAAACCGGTTAGTACAAAATTACACAGCAACAAAATTATAAACAGAGATCTGAGGAGAAAAAAGGAAAAGGGGACCCCAACAAAAAAGTAGTGACTTCCACTGGATGAAAGCAAATGTGGGTTTTTAAGCAAATTTATTGAGGTGTGATTAACACACTGTACAACTTTCCCACTTAAAATATGCAGTTCAGGGGCACTTGGGTGGTTCAGTTGGTTAAGCGTCAACTCTTAATGTCACCTCGGGTCATGATCTCACACGTGTGAGATCCAGCCCCGCGTCGGGCTCCGTGCTAGGCATGGAGCCTGCTTGAGATTCCCTCTCTCCCTCTCTCTCTCTGCTCCCTCCCCTACTCACACACGCATGCACATACACACTCTCTCAAAAATTATATATATACATATATAATTCAATGGGGCGTGCCTGGCTGGCTCAGTGGGAAGAGCATGTGACTCTTGATCTCAGCATCATGGGTTCCAACCCCACACTGGGTATAGAGATTACTCAAATGAATAAACAGATAAAAGCTATAAAATATACAATTCAATGATTTTTAGTATATTCAGAGAGCTGTAAAACCATCACCACAACCCAATTTTAGAACAGTTGCAGAGAATGAAGGGATTTTAACCTGTGATTAAAATGCTGCCAGTTTAATGTACTAGAGATTACCGGAGGTCTCTTCTCCAGAAGTGAACATCCTAACCAGCAATCACCAAATGACTGAGTAAAACATGACTATATTTCACTCTTTGAGTGGCCAGCTTCCTGTCAAAGGATATGTACACCCTCTCTCCTCTTTCAGGACCTCTCTAATACTATTGGTCATGTTGTAGGCCGATTTATTACATTTGAGAACATTTGAAGCAAAAAGTGCTTCAATTAAAACCCTTTATATATAATTATGAATCTCTGCTCTGCATCACTCTCACTAAGATGATTCATTACTATGTAGCATGTCTAGGCCAGTTCAGATCCTTGTCAGTAATAGTAGGATTCTTTTAATGGCCACACTCCAATAGATAACACTTCGACAAAGGCATTGATTGTTTGTTCTGTTAGCTACTGAACCAGTCTTTGCATACATGGATGCATAAGCATGCAAAATGGAAATTTTTATTCTAAGTTATGGGCTATACTTTGCATATAGAACAAAAGTTGTTAAAAATATATGTGGGAGGGGCACCTGGGTGGCTCAGTCAGATTAAGGGTCAGACTTCGGCTCAGGTCATGATCTCACGGCTTGTGGGTTCCAGCCCCATATCAGACTCTGTGCTGACAACTCAGAGCCTGGAGCCTGCTTCGGATTCTGTGTCTCCCTCTCTCCCTGCTCCTCGCCCACTCGTGCTCTGTCTCTCTCTCTCTCTCTGTCTCAAAAATAAACATTAAAAAATAAACACACACACACACACAGACAGGTAACTCCAATGTGTTTTCTCCATGAAGAAAATTAATCTGTGAACAAAGGTCTAATTTAAAATTGTATAGAAAAGGCAAATACATAACCTCTGATATGCTCTCACTCCTGTTCCCCAACCCACCCTATCCCAATCCCCTCATTAACAAAAAGTTGTCACAGTTCTTTAACATGTTGGACTAAGAATGGTATTTCAACAAAAGATGAAATACTAAGAAATTTCCTTAAAAAAAAACACAAAAAAACAGGTTATACGTTTATCCCTGAATCAATAAGCCAGCAAAAACAGGAACATATTTGACCTGGCAAAACCTCCTGTGCTTTTAGATTCGATGAAAATGGAAAAGGAAAAAAGAATTTCTCCCATATTCCTTATGCATAACAAGAGCACATATTAAATGATGTTTAGATATGATGGTGACAGAATGTTTAGATTCATTCATTGCTTGGCATTGGAAGGGCAGTGCCCTGGAGTCTTCCCCCAGTTCAATCTTAAATAAACAGCAGTCCTTTTAGTTTTCAGTGTACCGACTTGGCTCAAACCATGCCATGAATTACTTTTGTATGAGGACTGCCACAAAAAAAAATTGCTACAGAATGCTCCACTGGCAGCTGGGGCCAGTACAAGCTAATGCAAGCAAGTTATGCAAGTTAAAATAAACAGCAGAGAATTGGGTGTGAAAAAATATTAATCAGGTATGTCCATCTGACCGCTTTAAGTTTTAAAACATCTGTGGCACGAAGCCAGTTCTTGTCAAGGTCACTTACTGTTCCAAAAAAGCTTTTCAGCTTCAACAAAAATATCCAAGAAACAAAATGAAGGCAAAAAATAACATTCAAATACTGTAGGTGTGTTTCATTTTATGCCACTTGTAAGAGGTGGGGTTTTCAGCCTATCATGAGATTCCCAGATCTTTAGTCCTCTCTAGAGGCACTGTTCGGATAAGTTCAAGGGCCTCAGACAAAGGAGACATTTAGAAAATGAATGATCACCCATACCATCAACATGTCTCTGAGAGCTGAGGGGACCGTTGTTGGAGGAAGTCACAAGAACCCATTTGTCCCCCCCCCCCAGACAGTTGCCCCACCAGCATTCCTCAGAATGGAAAGATTCTCCTATTAGCATTAAATTGGGGTGTTCTGTCTTCAGAAAGCCCTTGTTAAGTATACATATGCCGTCTATAAGGATTAACACGGCGTGCTAGATTTCGATCAGCCCTTTCGATCTCCATTTCACTCACCTTCTATTTAGAGAGATTAGATAAGCTAAATGCATTTACTCAGAGCACAGATGCTGGAGTCAAAACTTAGCCCCATCGCTTGCTAGTTACATGACTCTGGTCAGTGTACTAGCCTTTTCTACGACATTGTGAAAGATACCATAAAAGCGACAGACCCAGAAACTGAGCCCATCGGAAGCGGAAAAACGAGATGGTGTGGGCTGGCGGATCCTAACCGGGGAATTGGGGCAGTCCACAGCTTCTGGGTGTTTGTGGCCCCAGGCTAGGAAGGTCAACTCGTAGTTTCTCAACTACAAAAGAAGACTGATACTAATAGTACCCACTACAAAGGAGGGCTTTTAGGGGGATTAGATGAGATAAAGAATATAAAGTGCTCAGCACATGCCTGGCACTCAAAAAAAGCCTGACAGATGTTAGCTATTTTTTTCCTTAGGTCCTTAAGAGGCTCTGGCAGCAGAGAGAAAGAATGAAAAAAGAGGTAGGAGACCACCCAAGGCACAAGCGGGGTGTGTACTGGCTAAAGAATCCTTTATCTTTAATTTACAGTGAGAGTGAGAAGAGCCAAGTAGGACTCTGCAATTGAAGCACCACAGCACACGATTAGGCAGGGACACCCTTCTAGGGTAACTTGGCAGTGTTCGGCGGATCCTGTTGCACTAAGTGTCCAGGGGCCCCCCCACCCCCAAGCTGGGTGTGTGGCCACTTTTGTTTTGGGGGTTTTTTTAAGTTTATTTTTTGAGAGAGAGAGAGAGAGGATAGGGGAGTAGAAAGAAGGAGAGAGATGGTGGTGCTGTCGGTGCAGAGCCAGACACGGGGCTCAATCACACGAGCTTCTCATGCACTGAACCATGAGATGGTGACCGGAGCCAAAACCAAGAGTTGGACGCCGCTCGGGCACTCCCAGCCACTTTTGGATCCACTGGCAAATACGGGCCGGACGCTGAGCCTGCGTCTAAGCTGTAACTAACTGTTTCTCTCTTCTCTGGTAACAAAACTCTTACATGCGGGTTATTGGCAAAGAGTCCTTGATTTCAGGAAGGTTAGGCCCCGACCTCAGCCGCAAGGAATGAGCTGAAATTGCCTGAATCAGTCATAGTAACCTCCTTCCCTTCTTAAGGGATTGGCCAGAGAGTGGGCACATGACATCCTGGCCAACGAGGCATAGGGTAAGTCCACTAGGGAAGGCTCGCTTCCTAAAGAAAAAGATAAGACTTCACAGAAGAATCTTCACAGAAGAATCTCCACCTGTCCTCTTGCTTTCCATCCTGAAGGTGGATGTGGTGGCTAGAGACACGGCAGCCATATTCTGGCCAGGAAAATGACAAGGAAGTTGGCCCTATAGTCATTAGATCCACGCAGGCAAGTGCCTACCTCCAGACTTCCTGTTGTAGACGAAATAGGAAATGCCATCTACAGATGGGTTTTCTATTTCTTATGGTCAAATGCATTCCCACACAGTGCTTATTTCTTACCCCTGCCTGAACCATCTGAAAGATAATTTTTCTTACCTGGCTTTATTTGAACAAAGATTTTAATAATCAACCAGAAGAAACCAGTCTGTTGATCCACTGCCCTGTATAAAGGAAACAGTCATGTCCTGTAATAAGAATTTTGCACCCACACCTTGTTTACAATTTGAAAACATAGGTTGAGCAGAAAGACAAAAACCAAGTAGTCTGTTACTTACTTGTTTCCCACCTCTCCCTGTATAGCAATTAGCTTCAAAGAGACACAAAGGGATGCTATTTCATTATTTTTGACAGAACCAAATATGTAATGCAAAAAATATGCTAAAATTTTACAACGATTTGGGCTCCTTGAGCAGGAGTGGGATGAGCCACTTGTGTAATGGTCCCTTCTCTGTGTCACCTGCCACCACTCTAACCTGATGCTTTCTCTGACATCAATGGCCAGAAGCAATGATTGCCATTATTATTCTAATGACTTACAAATGGATGCCCTTTAACAATATTTCTGAGTGCTTTCGCGTGTATTCTGTCCCTGAAGGCTCACAACCCTGCCCTTTACCAGCTATATCATCCCCATAAAAGGTACTATAAAACTTCTAAGGAAGGGGATCCTCATTTTAGAGGAGAGATGTCATTTTCTTGCTCCCCTAAGTCTATCTTTGCTACAGGAACTAATGATATACTATCTACTCAGCACCACTGCACTCCTCAACCAATCATGCAAAATAGCATGTGAAAATGACATGCCCACATATGGCCCTCTGGTCTTTCATCCTTATGTGGGTTTTTTCCCCCCTGTGATCAGATATGATGCCTGAATCTCAGACTGGAACAAGAGTTCTATCCAAACCTTGGCCTTCACCAATCTCCTAAGCCCATAGACTGAATTTCTGTTCTAAACTGGATTGATCCTCTATTAGAACATGAATGATATAAAGCCAGGGAAGTTATTACTATTTTATTGAGTTATCCTTAGCACATAAAACAGATTCTGGTTGATTCCCAGCAGCCGCTTCATAAATATTTGTTAAATGAATGAATGATTCTAGAGATTTCTGCTACTGTGCCCTAATCACCAGATCAGACCTGTATGGGGTACTAACATCCACGTAGGCCCATTTTTACTTTCCTTATCTCTTTAAATGACACAATATGGACTGTTGGACACCCCCTCAACACTGGCCTTCTATTTCTACCTTCTTGCCTTTTCCATGCAGGAGAGGTCTCAGGATACAGAGCTCTCAGTTGAACCTGCCTAAAATACACCTTGATAAAAGAGACCTTAGAGAAATTATCACACCATAAAAGGGCAGAAGGCCTCAAAAAAAGGATAGAACAGTGAAAGTAAACCTTGTCCCTTTCATTTCTCCAAGCGGTCAAAAAGTAGCCCCATGAAAAGATGATCAATATCATTAGCTACCAAGAAAATGCAAATCAGGAACTCAGTGAGATACCACTTCACACCCACTAGGATGACAATCAAAAAGGCCAAAAATATCAAGTGTTGATGAGGAAGTGGAGAAATAATGGTAGCCCTTTAAACAATGATTTGGCAGTTCTTGAAATGTTAAACATAGACTTACCATATGACCCAGCAACCCCATTCCTAGGTACACACCCAAAAGAAATGAAAACATATGTCCACATAAACTACACAAATGTGTGTAGCACCATTATCCATATTTGTCAAAAAGTGAAAGCAACACAAGTGTCCCTCAACTGATGAAGGCATACACAAAATGTGGTTAACGCACAAATAGAATGTTACTCAGCAACAGAAAGGAATGAAGGAGGATTCTGGGAATGTGACAGAGTAGGAAACACCAGAAATCTGTCCTCCTACCTAGACAACAGTTACACTGGCAGAATCTGCCTGATATAACTATTTTGGAATGTTGGAATCTACTGAAGGCGTGCAACTTCCCCAGTTGAGGAAGACTAGAATCGGTTGATTGGTAAATTGCAGTTAATTTCAATTTCAGCTCTTATCACAATAGTACCTACTCATCACCCACAGGCAGGTAGCTGTGCCTATGTTACTGGAGCAGCTTGCCCACAGCTTGTAGGATTCAGGGATCTGTGCTCTAATCACAGAGGTGCAAACAAAAAGGTGGTGACCACTGTTGTTGCACCTCTCCCAAATGTTGCAAGCCCCTCCCCCTTTGGCTGAAGTGACTTCCCAGGGGATTTAAAGGGCCAATGCCTTTACCCCCATTTTTCTCTTTTCCCATTTTGGAAACCAAACATCAAAGAGTAGGACATTCAACAGCAACTTTACATATGAGGAAAATTAGAAAATCACCATGCATGTCCAAGGGCAGGCATAGACTCAGAAACGACCTGAACAGACCTTAAGTTTACACTCAGTCTGCTCCTTGGCACAGAGACAGACTACAATCAAAATACAACAAAACAAAAACAACAACAATTTAATAACACCAGCAAACCCTGAAAAAAGGGGAGAATCTGATTTCTAGAATTATCACATTATTGGATATAAATGTCCAGTTTTCAACAAAAAAATCACAAGGCATACAAAGAAACAAGAAAGTATGGACCATTCAAAGGAAAAAAAAAAACTAAAATAAGAGAAACTATCCTTGAAAAATGGTGGATCTAGTAGACAAAGACTTTAAAACAACTATTTTAAATTTTTTTTCAACGTTTTTATTTATTTTTGGGACAAAGAGAGACAGAGCATGAACGGGGGAGGGGCAGAGAGAGAGGGAGACACAGAATCGGAAACAGGCTCCAGGCTCCGAGCCATCAGCCCAGAGCCCGACGTGGGGCTCGAACTCACGGACCGCGAGATCGTGACCTGGCTGAAGCCGGACGCTTAACCGGACTGCGCCACCCAGGCGCCCCTAAAACAACTATTTTAAAGATGCCCAAAGAACTAAAGGAAGAGATGGAGAAAATCAAGAAAATAATGTATGAACAAAGTGGAAACATTAATAGAAATGTAGAAAACCTAAAAGAAACCAAAAAGAAATTTTGGTACTGAAGAGTACAATAACTGAAATGAAAATTTCTCTAGAGGGATTCGACATCAGATTTGAGTAAACAGAAGAATCAGTAAACTTGAAGACAGAACAATGGGAATTATAAAATCTGAAGAAGAGTAAGAAAAAATACTGAAGAAAAGTGAAGAGTCCTGTGAGGCACAGATATGTTGTGGGAGTTCCAGAAGGAGAGAGAAAGTGACAGAAAGGATATTTGAAGAAACAATGGCTAAAAACTTTCCAGCTTTGATGAAAGACATAACTTAAACTTCTGAGAATCTCAAAAAACTCCAGGTAGGATCAACTCAATAAGAGCCACACTGAGACACATTAAAATCAAACTATCCAAAGACAAAGAATTTTAAAAGCAGCAAGAGAGAAGCAACTCATCACGTACAAGGGATTCTCAGTAAGATTATAAGATTTTTCATCAGAAACTCTGGAGGCCAGAAGGAAGTGAGCTAATATGTTCAAAGCGCTAAAAGAATAAAACTGTCAACCAAGAATCCTATATTTGGCAAAACTGTCCTTCAGAAGTGAGGGAGAAATTAAGACATCTCCCGATAAACAAAGGCTGAGGAAGTTTGTTACCACTATACCTGTCCTGCAGGAAATACTAAAGAGAGTTCTGCAGGTGGAAACGAAAAGACACTAGACGGTAACTCAGAGCTCCATGAAGAAATAAAGATCTCAGGAAAAATAAACACATGGACAATATTACAAAAGCTAGTTTTATTGTAACAATGGTGTGTAAATCCATTTTTTTGCTTTCTACACAATCTAAGAAACTTGTACATTAAAAAAAAATTAGTCTAAAAGCTACTATTATTGTAACTTTGGTAATTCCACATTTCTTTTTCTATATAATTCAGGAGAGTAGTGCATTTAAAAATTATGAATTTAGGGGCACCTGGGTGGCGCAGTCGGTTAAGCGTCCGACTTCAGCCAGGTCACGATCTCGCGGTCCGTGAGTTCGAGCCCCGCGTCGGGCTCTGGGCTGATGGCTCGGAGCCTGGAGCCTGTTTCCGATTCTGTGTCTCCCTCTCTCTCTGCCCCTCCCCCGTTCATGCTCTGTCTCTCTCTGTCCCAAAAATAAATAAACGTTGAAAAAAAAAATTAAAAAAAAAAAAACTGAAAGGAGTGGGAACAGACCTGTTAAAGGAGCAGAGATTTTGTAAATTATTTGTATTATTTTTATTTTTAAGTTTATGTATTCTGAGAGAGACTGAGGGAGTGCAAGTAGGGGAGGGACAGATAGAGACGAGAGGGAGAATCCCAAGAAGGCTCTGCATGTGCACTAAGAGAAACTAAGAGATCATGATCTGAGCTGAAGTCAAGAGTCAAACGGTTAACCGACTGAGCCACCCAGGCACCCCGAAATTTTGTAAATTATTGAAGTGAAGCTGGTATTAGTTCAAATGAGACTGTTATAAATTTCAGACATTAAATGTAATCCCTATGCTTACCACAAAGAAAACAGCAAAAGAATATACACAGAAGGAAATGAAAAAGAGATTTAAACATTTTGCTACAAAAAAAATCAACTAAACACAAAAGAAGACAGTAATACAGGAAATGAGGGACAAAAAAGGCTATAAACTACGTAGAAAACAAATAGCAAAATGACAGAAGTCCCTCCGTTTCAGTAATTACTTTAAATATAAATAAACTCTCTTGGGGCGCCTGGGTGGTGCAGTCGGTTAAGCGTCCGACTTCAGCCAGGTCACGATCTCACGGTCCATGAGTTCGAGCCCCGTGTCAGGCTCTGGGCTGATGGCTCGGAGCCTGGAGCCTGTTTCCGATTCTGTGTCTCCCTCTCTCTCTGCCCCTCCCCCGTTCATGCTCTGTCTCTCTCTGTCCCAAAAATAAATAAATGTTGAAAAAAAATTTTTTTAATATATATATATAAATAAACTCTCATATCAAAAGACAGAAATTGGCAGAATAGAAAAAAAATAAAATAAAAGACATGATCCAGGTATAGTCTGTCTACAAGACACAATGGAGTTATTGTTTAATGAGTATAGTGTTCCGGTTTTGCAAAATGAAAGGAGTTCTGGAGATGGATGGCGGTGAGGGTTGCTCAACAATATGAATGTACTTAACACCTTTGAAATGTACACCTAAAAATGGTTAGGATATTAAATTTTATGTTATGTGTATTTTACCACAAGAAAATAATTGGGGGGAATGAAGGAACGAAGGAATGACAAATAATAATGCAACACGAATAAACCCTAAAAACACTATACTAAGTGAAAAAAGTCAGACACAAAAAAACCACAGCTTATGTGATTCTGTTCGTATGAAATGTCCAGGATAGGCAAATCCATAGTGACAGAAAATAAATTAGGGGCTGCCAGGGGCCAGAAGGAGGAGGAATAGCAAATGACTAATGGGCACAAGGTTTCTTCTGGGGGTAACGAAAATGTTCTAAAAGTAGATAGTGGTGATAGTTGCAC
>NW_024412391.1:44132600-44284110 GCF_014898765.1 Herpailurus yagouaroundi | reverse complement strand
CCCCCCCCCCCCCCGTGGTCTCCCACTGCTCAATCACTCTGTCACTGCTGCCCCCAGGCACTCACCTGCTCCATCAGCACACAGAAACAGTAACAGGTAGAAGCAGGAGAAAATCACTTGGTACAGTGATTTCCCCCACTCCCGGAGCCAAAAAAAGTGAGAGATAAACTCTGCCCCCCAGAACTTCTGCCTCTGCCTTACTTTGTCTAGGGCAGCATTCTGCTCCTAAATTATGATAACACCAACAGGAAATGTAAGGTTTTTTATCTTCTCTATGACCTAAACAAAAAAATTGTTCATTTGACCTTTAATATATTCTTACAGATAATGGCAATCTGAATTATGAATATTTAACTTTCTCCCCATTTAAACCATCCTGCTTCCATTTTTTTCCTCTTCTTGCTTGCTAAACAAGGAAAATTGCTTTCCTACAAACTATAAATAAATATCATTGCAATGTTCCCTGGATATTCTTTCGCAGCCAGTATGTCCTCCATCTTTACTTTTCAACAACTAATCCTCAGTCTAAAAGGGGCAAACAAGATAATCCCTTATTTAAATGATCAATGGAAGGGAATTAGTACGGCAAAGCAGACAACTCTCACAACTCTATCACTCAGAACCTACAGAATTCTTTTTCTTTTTCTTTTTAGTGTTTATTTATTTTTGAGAGAGAGAGAGAGAGAGAGAGAGAGAGAGACAGAGCACAAGTGGGGGAGGGGCAGAGAGAGAGGAAGACACAGAATCCGAAGCAGCCTCCAGGCTCTGAACTGTCATCACAGAGCCCAACACAGGGCTTGAACCCACCAACCGCGAGATCACGACCGGAGCTGAAGTCAGACGATCAACCAACTGAGCCACCCAGAACCTACAGAATTTTTAACACAGTACTTCAGAAGTAGAGATGCATTAATATTTTAGAGGCAAGTTTTTCCGCCTCTCTTAGGCTTCTGGCATCACATATCCATTGTTGGGCCTTACTGCGTGCCGGGCACTGTGCAGACGCTTCACAATTGTCTTCTTTCATTCTCATTACAGTTCTTGTGTCTATCAACTCAGGAGACTTCCAGTTTGGGACAAGGACCAAGAGTGGAAAAAGAGGGTGGTCAACTGGGGAACTGAGTCAAGGATGCCTGCTCCAAAATCCCTTCCTTTCAGTTTGTTACACTCCCTGAAATTCCACAATTAGATTTGGAAGACTTTTCTGTCTGGTTTTAGAAAGTGGAGCCTCCTTAACCCATAATCAAGCAAGACCTCGGTGTCAGAGATTCCGGGAGCTCAGACTTAAAACCAGGGGACCAAGCACAAGCAGGCGAGACCAGAGAAATGCGGAATCTAGCGGTTCAATCCAGGAGGCTGCCCCACGTGAGGATCATTGGTCACAACTCCTATTTCTCAGGACACCCTAGCAGGCCCGCATTCTACAATGATGCAGGGTGGCTTTCAGAGTCCCTGTCTTCCTAGCTAGTTTGTCTACCTCCTATTTTAGCGTTTCTGAAAAAAGACTGTTGTTTTTTTGTTTTTGATATTTATTTATTTTGGGGAGAGTGCAAGCGAAGGAGGGGCCAGGAGACCAGGGCAGGGAATCTGAAGCAGGCTCTGTGCTGACAGGCTGACAGCAGCGAGCCAGATGTGAAGCTTGAATTCACAAACCCCAAGACCTTGACCTGAGCTGAAGTCAGGACTCTCAACTGATGGAGCCACCCAGGTGCCCCCAAAAGATTGGTTTTTTAAAATTCTGTCCACCTCCTACTGAGAATCAGAATGCTTAAGTGACGTGCCCCATACCATAGAGTAAGTCATTAGAACCAGGATTTGAACCCTCACAAAGTTGGTGTTCTTAATTACTACCCACTCTTTTTCCCCACTACACTAATAAAATTCCAAGCAGAGTCCAGAAGTAACCCCAAAACATTTTGTTTTGGGTATCCCCAACTACTTACTTTACTTTCCAAATACTATTTCCCTTATGTCTTCTCAAGCTTGACTTTTCAGATTTTTTTAATTATACAAGGGTAAAAAATGGCTAAACTCTTGGCTTTCCCAGAATAGCTTCCGTTTAACAGAAACCAATAACTGAAACTAAAACAATGAAGATTTAACCTTAGATTTACAGGTATTATAGAGGATGGCGGCCAGTCCCAAGACTGACTAAGTGGATTTAGAAGAAATATCTTAAGCTTGGAAAATATGAAAGGCCCTTTAGCACATTGAAACATATTTTCAGCATTATATCACTATAAATAGGACTGTGGCTCAAAGAGGATGTTTTCCGAGATCCTAATTTGAATCAGCAAATGAATGGTTTCAAGCCCGCGTAACACCAGACAATTTGATGGAATATTTTCTTAGCAAATATGAAAAACAACATTGCCATGGTGCTTCAAAGGGGGAGATAAAACGAATGGTTGCTAGCTGAAGTCCTTTACTCTTGATTTAAAGAAAGGGGGGGGGGGGAAGCTCTGCTTTTTAAATTCTTCTCAGTCTAGTGTCCCTGACAAACCTGTTTGATGGGCATCAGGGACCTGAAGCAGACCTGCCAGGGAAAAAGTAGCCATCATTCATGCTTCATTGGATTTCCATGACAGAATGATCACATTCTGTAGAACCTGGCATAAGCACATCATTATTAAGCCTTGCTTTAGCATTTCTTAACTGATCACGGATGCTGTGGTCCTTGGTGGCTCCTCTCTGCTGGCACTGTTTGTAGTTATTTGACCTTTTCTCAGTGGATAATCCACACAAAAAGCCCTAATTACTTCCCCAGCTTTGACCAGCCAGCAGTGTGAATAATCAATGACACTCATTTAGGTATTGCACAATCAGATGCTTATGGTGTTTAAAGAACATTTTTCCATTGAGCTGCCACAGCTGTAGGACAATTACACGCAGTAAAGCTGCTGTTGTAATCACAAGATGACCAAGTGACCTTGTGGGTTTAAAGTTGATGACTGGGGCCCTGACTGGGGCATAGTCATGATACAGAACATATTTTGGGAGAGAAAGGAAGCTTCATTGTATGCTAATGTGACATGCTGAGCCCCAAGAGCAATGCTCTGAAATATTGACAAATCGGGAGACTCATATTGGCAGGTAAAATTCAGTATTTGTTTCCATGGTTGCAGCTACTTCTTCCTATTGTATATAAAATAGTAAATAAATAAGATCGGGGAAAAATTTGAACTCTCGCCACACTCCTTTCTACACCTTTTCTTAAGGTAAACATGAAAATAAAATTGAAGCAACGTGTCCTATCTAAATAGATATTGAAAGATTACTAGGATGTTAAAATATTGTAACATACTCAAATCACAATAAATCCTTATCCATTCTCAGGCCAAACTTTCCCCACAAAGTTCACTGTTAAAAGATAGGAAGTCTGTGGTTCTTTGAAATTATTAGTTACCAAATTACATATAAAGCTAAATTATAAAATACGTTGTAAGAAAATGGAATATGGCAACATTTCAAAGAGTGTTCCCTAGGAACACTACTCTGTTGAAAATCTTTTGGAAACAGGAATTCAACATCTAATAAGTTTGGGAAATGCAGCATAGATACCCTCCTCTTAGAGATTTATAATGTTCATTAGTGTATCAAAGGTTCTGGAATGTGTTTCTCAAAACAACTTGGGGTAATACTACATCTATAGATCTTTTTTTCCTTGTTACCATCTTATATGAAAACTGAATTTGTAAATATTGGTTCTTGACTCAAGAATGTCAATGAATTGACTTTCAACTCTACTTTTGAACTTCCTTACAATTTTTAGAAGCTTGTATACTTATTAAAAGAGACACAAAATAAAATCAAGAGAAACAAGTGAGAAAACTGGCAAGAAACACACTAGCAAGACAGAAACAGTTACGTTCCTGGTAGAAAAGATGGAGGAAAGGAAGTATCCTAAATTGAGAACATAATGGAAGAGTTTGGGAGCCGAAAAAGTCCCAGATAAAAGAAAAGGAAGGAAAGGTCAGAAGTAATGGCACAAACCATCCTCTCCCTTTCCAAACTCCGAAGGCTGTCCTGATTTAATCTGGCAAAGAAGGCAAACCAGCTCATCAGCATGCACTTGACGACTTACCCAGCCTGTCAGAGACAGGAGTATCTAAAGATACAGTAGAGAATGAGGAAAAACAGGCAAAACCCAGTGGGTAAGCCCAGAAGGCGAATCACTGAGAAAAATATATACATCAAGAAAGACTGCACATTTGATGGGGTGATCTTGATTAATCCCAAAACAGCTGAAGCCTTCATGTTGGGGGCTCCTGGGATGTGTAACCTAAGTTTTTCCTGATACTGGCAAAATCCAATTCATAATATTTGTAGTGAATGAGCCTGTTCTTTAAATTTATTTTTAGTTTCAAGAGGCATCACTGTTTTTTTGTTTAGTATAAGACATGCTCGGGTGATATTTGTAACTCCTTCCTTATACGTGTTTATTGCTTTGTTAGAAACTGAAACCCATATTTTTTCTGGGCTCAGAAGTACCTGGGGGCTTACAGCAGACCTTGTCCTTACAGCCCCCTTGCAGCACTCTCTTTCAAAGTCCCAGTGACTCTGTACAACTGGTTCCAGCTTGTAATACATCTGGAAATTTTCTTTTGGAATCCAATGATCCCCTCACAAAATATCAATTCTTACATGTTGCCGAACTGTCAAGGATATGAGGTTATTATCAAGGTCAGTAGTGACAGGGGTTAGAAACTTAAGTGGGGAGGAGGCTTAGAAGCAGGGGTAGCAGCATCAGGAAATTTTACCCATGCAAACTGCTGAGTAAGGAATTTCTTTTGCAATTCTGAAAAACCCAGCCTTGTGATTAAAAGCAGTGAATGTGGCAAGACAGGGTAGAGGATGTATTCAGAAGGGCTGCTCCTTTGCATCACACATTTCACCTTCTTTACCCCATGGCCTTTATGTAAATGGGAGCACTCTAGATCCCATCCTAAATCTAAGCAAGAAATCTCTAGAATAAACTAAGAAGAAAAAAGGATTGAGAAAGCACACACTCAGGAAATTCCAGGAAATAAAATATATGAATATCTTGCTTCATATTGAACCCTGGAGTACTAGGAATATGAAATTTTGAGACCTGGTAGATAAGATATGTACTATACACAGCCAATTTTTAATCCTTTGTGGATGAGGAAACTGAGAGACAGAGAAGTTAAATTCTTGACAAAGACCGTAGCTAGCGTGGAGCAGAGTAGACCATAAAGGGCTGACCTTCTTTTAGTGCTTTTTATTTTCACTGTAACATATAAAAAAAAAAAAAGTCTATTCAATATAGGGTATATAAATATGTTACATGTATAACAAGACATTTGCAGATATACCAATTAAACTTTCCTGAATCATTCTCTTTGCATAAGAAAATACCAGGTGGAGTGCCTGGGTGGCTCAGTTAAGTGTCCAACTCTTCGTTTCAGCTCAGGTCATGATCTCACAGTTTGTGGGTTCGAGGCCCATGTCAGGATCTCTGCTGTCAGCACAAAGCCCGCTTCGGGTCCTCCATCTCCCTCTTTCTCTGCCCCTCCTGTGCTTGCTCTCTCTCTTTCTCTCTCTCTCTCTCAAAAATAAATAAACCTTAAAAAATTTTTTTCTAGGAGTGCCTGGGTGGCTCAGTCCATTAAGTGTCCGACTTCGGCTCAGGTCATGATCTCACGGTTTGTGAGCTCAAGCCTTGTGTCAGGCTCTGCGCTGACAGCTCAAAGGCTGGAAGCTGCTTTTGGATTCTGCGTCTCCCTCTCTCTCTCTGCACCTGCCCTGCTCTCTCTCTCTCTCTCTCTCTCTCTCAAAAATAAAACATTAAAAAAATTTTAATAATAAAAAAAGAAAATACCACGTTTACTCTAAGCATCAGAAAAATACTAAAAGAGTTATAAGTGAGAAATATCATCTGAACCCTATTTGTGTATGACAGAAATTACTTTTAGCCACACCGATTCAGCTGAGAAAAGATGCTTCTTTTACAACACGCAAAATTCCAACCCAGAATCAAAAACAGCAGGACGGTGATGTTGAAGGCATTTGCCCCGTGTTTGTGTCTCCTTGGCTTTGCACCATCCCGACCTGCCAGGAATTATTTGGCTAATCTGGACAAGGACACCTAATTTTCTTACTCTTGTTTGATTAAACCACTGTATACAAGACAGCAGTTTCTCCATTCAGGATGAGTCCCTGCATGATTGAGAAACCAGTCCAAAGGAATGCTTCTTAAACTTGCAGCAACTTAGCAACTCATTATTACTAAGATTGCCATTAAACCATTCAAAGCTTTCTTTACATAAACAAAATTTCTTTTTCTAATCAGTCAGCATATCTGAACATTAAAGCTTGTTTGATTTTCCCAGAGTTTTGATTGGTTGCTTGCTCTGGGGTATTTGGCCACTTTTATAAAGTTAATAGGGTTGAGAAAGGTGCCTTAAGAAAGCTTCCAACGATGCAATGGGGTTTGTTTACTAAGTATTTCCAAGAAAAGACTTTGGTCAGTCGCTTGGGTATTTTATCTACAGAATGCCAAAACACTCAATGTCACAAATATATTCTTGCACATTGGCTAAATGCTATAAATTGGACTGGTTAAACAATACCAAAGTACTCATAACTTATGAACTTATGTCCCTTATGCAAATGTATTCCAAATTCCAGTATAGCTTGCCAGGAACAAATCTCTGCTCAGTCCCTTGGCTGACAATTTATCTCATGACCCAGTAAGACAGCTCCCTCAGCAAGAAGTAGATACCCTTTTGTTTTTTAAGTACTTTCTACACCCAGTGTGGGGCTCAAACTCATGACCCTGAGGTTGAGTCTGGTGCTCTTCTAACTGAGCCAGCCAGGCACCCCAAGAGGTAGATATTCTTACTAGCCAGTAAGTGTAACTCTAAATTTGAAAATGGAAGGAAAATGCTTAAGGCACATAAAGTAATACAAATTGTGATCCAAGAGTGGTCTGGAGACAGACTTCCCACACACGCTTGTATAAGACAAGTGAGAACCAGGCTGTCCTTACTCTTAAAAGTACATAGCAGCCCCACCGACTTCTCTGAGTCACACCCTCTAGCTTTCTCATCTCTACAACATTCAGGTCCTAGGACCTCAACCTATTAACCCTATGTTAGGGCTGGTTCTAACATATAGACTGGAACATGGCATAGAATCAGTCAATTCAGGAACATCTTAAAGATTATCTGGTGCCATGGGGCGCCTGGGTGGCGCAGTCGGTTAAGCGTCCGACTTCAGCCAGGTCACCAACTCACGGTCTGGGAGTTCGAGCCCCGCGTCGGGCTCTGGGCTGATGGCTCAGAGCCTGGAGCCTGTTTCCGATTCTGTGTCTCCCTCCCTCTCTGCCCCTCCCCCGTTCATGCTCTGTCTCTCTCTGTCCCAAAAATAAATAAACGTTGAAAAATAAAAAAATTTAAAAAAAAATAAAAAAAATTAAAAAAAGATTATCTGGTGCCAGAGGTGCCCAAACTTTCCTGGTTCATGGCACTATGGGTGTGTCGGTAATGTTTTTTCACAGTATCCCTAGGCGAAAAGCAGTAAATAATAGCTCCATTTATTAAGTAGTGAGGCACAAACACTTAATAAGTTTATAGTCTTTCCCTTTCCTTCTACCTGTTGGCTAAACTAAAAAACATGATGCATAGAGTTCAAGCTGCTACCTTAGACCATAAGGAGGAAGCCACATATGGAGGGCGATGGGGCAACAATACAGAAGGATCTAGGTTCCTGTTGATCTTGGGGCTCCTTATAAACCCTGGTCTGTTTACCTCTGGATCGCATATATATACGAAATAAATACATTAAAAATTATTCAAGCCATTGTTACTTGAGAGGTTTTGTCAATACCAGTTAAACCTAGTGCTAACAGACTAATCTTCACAACAATATAATAACACATAATGTACTATAGAACAACTATAGATTTCCACTGTTACACATTTAAAATACGTAAAAACTTAGAACACATAACTCCAGGTACCTGTGAGAAGTCATGCAGCCACTCACTATTACCCTCTTGAGAATTAGCCTATTTCTTCATGCCCTATGTTTCACGTGGAGATATAATTCATAAACCAAATGATATCTGACTAGAATATATAAAGAAGTTAATATATTTTCATAAGGGGAGAAATTGTCACATCAAATTGGTCTAGTTTAAAATGACAAATTGAACACTTCATTTATCTCCGCTTCCTCCGCCAAACCCGTGAACGATGGCAGAGTTTTTAAGACAAACCCACAAGAAGAACAACAGCGAAAGAAGCGACGAAGTCACAAATTTCCAGAAACTAGAAGGCAGTTGAGCAAGCAATAAGACTCCAAAGAGCTGAATCCTAAACTGGCAGCGGGGATAGCTGAGAAGCAACCTAATTTGCTTCTAAGAACTCCCAAAAGGCCCGGGATTGACATCACACATTGCAAGGAAGTGAAGAGGTTCCAATTCCACGTAGCTGGACAACTGCCCCTTCCCAATGTCAGTAGACAACAGGAAGTTTATTCTCTGAAGAGGGTAAAATAGAGGGATTCTGGGCTGGAGGACTCCTGGCACAAGTGAGAGAGAAGTATCATCCTAAAAATAGGGAAATGAAATGAAAGTTTATAAACAAAACTTTGAAACCTCCAGCTCTCTGCCCTATTCCACTCCTAGAATTTGGCAGCCATGTTCATATCTTCTAAGAAGAAAATGCATGATTCTTTTCGGGGGAGTATGACCAGCCCAAGACAACAGACCTAAATATTCTGATACTGGTGTGTTCCCCTAAAAACAGCCCACAGAGATTAACGAACAGTAAAGCTCAAAGCCAACAAGCTCTCTCACATGCTCACGGGGTTCAAGTGGCTTTTTATTCTCACTACACTTAATCACCAACAGATAGGCAAGACACTCCACAAAAATCTCTAATGTAAAGTCAACTACCAAAATGAAGAGAAAAAAAGCAAGGTGGAGGAAATAGAGACTGCATAGAGAAGAAAATGTCCAAAACACAAAAGAGCTATCTACTCTTACTATACCTCAGAGAGATATGAGAAGTTATCGTATTCATGAGAGAAGAATAACATGCTTTTTTTAAAATAGGGAGTAAGAATGAGATCTTGAGAATTAAAAATCAAACACTGATGGAGAAGTTAAGATCATCTCCAAGAGAGAGGGATGTTAAGCAAGCCCCATGCCCAACACAGAGCCCGACGCAGGGATTGATCTCACAACTGCGAGATCATGACCTGAGCCGAAACCAAGAGTTGGATGCTCAACCAACTGAATGAACCACACAGGTGCCCAAAAACTGAGTATTTTTAAAGTACTGAAAATCCCTCTATGCACTACTACTCTGCTTAGGTCATTACTATGGAGAAGAACTTTAGTGTAAATACTAACCCTTCTACTTGATCACATAAAACTACTTAAAAGATCTAATGGAAGGGTGTTTATATTATGATAGATAATGTGGTAAGAGAGTTAATGTGAGAATAAACTATCTTATTAAATAGATCTTCCAAAAGAGGTTTCTGGTTTCTAGCTAAAAAATATAAACAAATAGGGGCGCCTGTGTAGCTCAGTTGGTTAAGTCTCTCTTGGTTTCAGCTCATGTCATGATCTTGTGGTTTGTGGGTTCAAGCCCTACATCCAACTCCAAGCTGACAGTGAGCCTGCTTGGGATTCTCTCTCTCTCTCTCTCTCTCTCTCTCTCTCTCTCTCTGCCCCTCCCCTGCTATCTCTCCCTCTTACTCTCTCAAAACAAACTTTTAAAAAAGTATACAAACATAGAAAATGAACACACTAATGCTATAATTATAAATAAAACAATGAAAGCATTGCTAGTAATTGGATATTCAGTACATCCCAAATTTGTGTTTCAGTGTTAGCTTTCAAAGTCACTTAAACCTGGCACCTATTGTTTAAATGTCCTTGATTTTAATGATTTGTACACAGGGCTTTTATTTGAGGATTTATACTGATATTTGACAACCAATTTCAAGCTGGCTTAATTTGCAGTTTTATTCCCTAACACACTGCCTTGGTGTTCTCTGTTTTTTAATTTTACCATTCTTCATCTAAATGATGATCAGTTTTTAGCAACTAGCTTTTAGTCAGGGAAATGGCTGACAAACTATTCCTTTCTACATACATTTTCTAAAGAGGAAAAAAAAGGCTATTTAGTTTAATACTAACAGTATTTTAAAATTGTGCCTTGAAATTCATTTAGAAAATAACTTTGAAAAATCAGAATGGCTAGGAGTATTTACCTGCATCCCTAATTAGACTAGAATGGCTTTTTCTAAGAAGACTGTAGGCACTCTCCCTGTTCTAAATGAAATGTAGCCACTGCTTCTCAAATCACCATCATGAGAGCATTACGCAATTTTATCTGTCTACATTCTATTTCTGCTTTATGTTGTTATATGGGAGCTGTACGGGAGTGTGTTTCCTATCACTGCAAAGGCCAGATAAAGTAGTTTAACTACTACATCAAATTGGGAATTATACATATAAATTGTCTGCTGCTGTCTATAGATTATGTCTGTAAAAGATAAAAGCATTTTTCTCCTTTTAGAGAGAACACTCCCATGCCTTCTTTGCCTCACATATAAATTATCTTTTAAGGGACCAGGTGCAATAGGCAAAGAATTGGCTGTCTTCCCAACCCAGCTTTGAGTTTTGATTTCTAAATGTACTTGTCGAGTTAGGAATCACAGAAATGCAGAATGTAGAGTTTAAAGACACCAACAAGGACTGTTTTCCTGCACCTTTTGCCTTAAGGGAGAGAAAAAGGTGGGGGGTGGCACATTGGGAGAAGTCATCAGAATTGAAATGAACTTAATTGCTTTTCCTGTGGCTCTCCCTCCGCCTAGACAGGTGGCTATGAGAGTCCTATGTGTCCTCACTGATCCATGTCAATGTAAACATAAGAGGGACCTAGAATTTGGAAAGCAGGTTAGACATCCAGGCAGCTCTCCAGCTTCGGTCCAGATGCAGAATGAACATGATTCCGTGGGAAGCATTTGTATGGCATGATTAAGTTAATGATGCTCAACACAAAACACCAATACAATAGTGGCCCATTCCTCTCTAACCAATTCAAACCCAACCCCTGGAGGTATATAGATCTACGCTGGGCATGGGACCTTTGGGTATTGTTGGCACTGTACAAGTATCGCTTCATTGATAACAATTTTGAAATCTGGGAGGACTGCTCCAGAGTACTGTTGGGAGGACAAGAGTTTTCTAACTAACTAGGAAATGGCTAGCAAGGAGGCTGGTTAGAGTGGTGTGCAGAGAGAAAGTAAAACTACCCTTTACTCTGGCTTGTGCATTAGCCACCATATCCCTTCTACAATCCTATGTCCATCATGCTATAACCAGTCAGAAGAAGATGCTTTTTAGATTCTGCTCTACTTAAGGAAGGAGTGCAATCCCATACATTTCTGATGGATTAAACTCGGGTCTCAGTCCCATTCAGCCCAATCTCTCAGAGTACTATTATTATCTGTTAGAAGCTGATCAAGCCGGAAGTCGAAGAAAGACACAGAGCTTTTGCGTTTGTTGTTCCCTGACCCAGAATGCTCTTCATGTGGCCATCTTCTTATTCTGCAAGTCTTCGTTTGACTGTCACCTTCTTAAAGATATCTATCGTCAACATGCTTTATAAAGTAGATTATTTCAACTTTCATCTCTAGTTATTATGGATCACAGCACTGTTTCTCTCCTTCATGAAATTATTACAGCCGCAATTATTTAATTGTGTACCTTTTTTCATCTCTTATCTATCTCTCCCACTGAAAGCTTTTGCACTTGAAGCTTCATGAAATATCACATTTCCAGGACGTAGCAAATATCTGGAACATGAAAGGTATTCAATAACATTTATGAGTGATTGAGTACTGAAGATTATGAAGGGACTTTACTTAAACATTTAAAACATTTTATTTTTGATAAGTATATCAGTTAACTTTTAACTATGTTATTCAGCACTAACAAACAACGGGCAAAAAAATCTCAGAACTTAAAAATAAAAATGTTTCTTGCTCACTTTTCACATGAGCTGCAGGTTAGTTGTGGCTTTGAGCCCAAGATCTTCATTCCAAGGCCCAGGCGGAGGCAGTGGCTCCTCTCTAGCACATGCCCTGGGTCATCTCATTCTCAGAGGGAAAAGAGCAAGAATTGTTGAAAACTTATAATGTGTCTTAAACTGGCATCTGGCACCTAACATTTCTGCTTACAGGAAGATGTTCTCTTAAAGGTAGAAGTTACTGGGGAAAATAATACAATCGACCACAATTCTGCTCAGAAACAGTTACTTACTAATAATTTATAAACGATATTGCTGTCCATGTACTCTTCATTCGCTGGGTTTCTTGAACTACAGTTTTATCAGAAATCCTTTCTACGGTAAAAATTAAGACTTGTGAGTGGTGAGTGGTACTTTAACTCTGTTCCTTTGCCCGATTATACCTTTACAAGTCCAGGGTTGTGGCCTGAGTATTTCCTGGGTATGTACCTGTCTTCATCCTTGAGCCGAGGGCCTCCAATTCCTGTATGACTACAGTTCTACCAGTATCAGAGGGTGGCATGAGAAGTTCTTGTCCCAGAGAAAAGTTCTTCCCAGTCAAAGTAAATGACTGAAATGAACGAAGAGAGGCCATATCTGGCCTAAATCCTCAGGTCGATGTTGAAGTAACAAGTCTCATCTTACCTACAGTGCATTAACATGAGGCTCGTTATTTAGTCATATGCTATTATGTGTTCAATTTTAACTGCTCACTTGGGCATCTATCTACCTTTATTCTCTAGTTTCAGTATTTACAACAGATTCCTCTGAAAGTTTTCAGCACTACGCCAGTGAATTGTCGGGAATTCTTATGTAAGATAGAAGTTTTGAACTATGGTCTTAGCCAAGGTTAAAAAGAACATTAAGCCAAAAACAAGTCTCAACTGAGAGCTTCTATATTGAGTTTTTTTGATTTGTGACCTTTCTCCAATCTAGTATCATGTGGAATTACACCCTGTGGTATGCCGCAGATGGTACTCTTTGTAATTTATAAGAAATCTTCTTTTAGAAACTACTTACGACGTAAATCAACATTGCAAGGCTTTACATGTACATGTTTGAAAATTGAAGATGTATGTGTGGATGTGCAAAAAGAAGCTTTTTAAATGTGAATTCTACTTTTCCCTGTATTGTCAGCCATGTCATCCAGAAGAGAGGGTACAGAACTTGAGAGCACAGGCTCCCCAGTTCCATAGACATCTCCCACAGGCCCAAGCCAAAGAGTGTGAATCCCATCCCATTAAGAATTTCCCTGTTTATGTTTCCGGCCTCTTCCTAGATATTATTCTCAGTTGCCTTATTACTTCCTTATAAATCTCAATTTTCCACATTTTGGGTCATTTTTTTTTTTTTTAACCCACCCCTGAGCCTTGGCAAGTCTTGACTTCAGTTTAGGCATCAAGGCTTATAGAGACAATAAAAGGATGCATCCAGCATAAGAACAAAATATGCTCCTTTTTACAAGGTTTTTATATCGAAATTAAAGAAATTCCTCAAGTTTCACATTTGCAGATTTGTATAAATTCTATGGGGAACTAGTCTAAAGAGAAACTATCACTTCACCAAGTTTCATTTTCCTCTGTATTTAAAACCTGCAAGGGAAGGAGGCAACGATATCCACTCACATAAAAGAAATAGGACCACGTTCATTTTCTGTTCCTCTCCTTTAGAGACAACTGCAACCATTTCTGAACCTTTTAGCACCTGCTGTGGTTCAATCAACCTCTCTAATAGTTGTGGAATGTGAAATGTCTACATAAGATTGTGGGAGACCTTTTTTTCTTCCTATAGTTGCTACCAGATGCAAACAAGGTGATGTGTCCCTGCATGCTACTGTTGCTAAACTGAGAGTAAAGGAAAAAGAAAGACTGATTTAGATAATACATCTAAGATGCTTGTTGAGTGAAATGTCAAGTAGATTCATGTCTTGCCTTGTCCATCATCAGCCAATCAATGACACTTGAACCTGGGATGACCAGGTCAACTTGCTACCACTGCTACCAAGTGGGAGAGGGAATGCATAGATCACCTCTCCGAATGACAATTACTATGTGGAGCTATGGTAATTCCACAAGCCCCAGTCATTGTCCTGCCTGGCAAGAGGCTTCCTAGGCTCCCACAGCTAAATACCAGCTCCCTCAGATCTTGACACAAGGGAAACAAAAAGGCCTTTGGGATATCAACTCCCTGGTGACCCAGGTCTGCTCAGAATTGAATTTCACTCTGTTTAGAACAGGTTTGCGAGGGGTGGGGGGGGAGAGAAAGAAGAAAGAAAGAAAAAGGATTAAAGGAAAGGAAACCTTTGAGTGAGCTGTGTTCTTTCTTTTGCATATAAATGAATATGAATACGGTCAATAGACAGACTTTTGCCATCTTCCTCCCACTCCCACCCATCCCAGTGACATTTATTTTTTTAGTGACTCAGACTAGAATGTCGTCATAAGAAATAAATCCATCATATTCCTGTTTGGGATCAATACTACATATTTACTGTTAATTTGTCATGCTTTCATATGTGTACTTGTTGTAGCCTGTAATCCTTAAATTTGCTCTGGAGATTTGGAGATTTCATCAAATCCCTGAGATCAAAAGCCTTAAAATTTTTGTTTGCATTTACATGCAAAGCTTACAAAGTTCTCCAGGGGAAATGGTGGTAAGAGCATTCTTCAAACCCTTGTTAATTGTTAACTGTCAAAGCCTGAGGGTGAAATCTCAGAGGTTTGTTTTAACAGGGGGGAAAAAACATGACATTAATTTTAAATTTTCTTCAAACTCAATGGTGAACATGAACAATATTTTTTCTCATCAGCTCTCTTAAAATATAAATGTAATTGTTAGTCAAAGCTAAAAGGGCATATAAAAACATCAACTTGTTTTTTCTCTCTGGAAGACGGATGTAGAGCCTGCCTGGAGGATCATAACCGAGGCGAACTAAGTGGGGAAGCTGGTATTTTAGGTACATTATTTTAAATCACTCAAGTCCCCAAAGAAACTTTCAGTAACAGCTGTTACTTTGATCATCTCAATACTGTTGAAAAATAATATGTAAAATTAGACTACTGTATATTTATCCCTAAAATTAGCAATAAGCTGAAAGACAGAGATATAAATCGCATTTTAAATCTGCCTGTCTTACTACAGAATGACTCAATTACCAGTGATACTATCTGAGAAGACAATGCTAAATCAACTCCTTAGAGACCTACTATTTCAGCATTTAAGATGACAAATTCAAGTATATCATATATACTGACTGTTTATTAAATATTCCATACATTATCATTGTATTTCTATAAAATAAAATCAGTCATTTAGAAAAAGAATCACAATTCACTTTAACTGGCTGGCTTTCTAAATAACTAATTTTTTAGGGGCACCTGGGTGTCCCTAAGTCGGCTAAGCATCCAACTTCAGCTCAGGTCATGATCTCACAGTTCATGAGTTTGTGCTCTGTGCTGACAGCTCAGAGCCTGGAGCCTGCTTGGAATGCTGTCTCTCTGTCTCAAAAATAAATAAACATTAAAATAAATATTTTTAAAACTTCACTCAAATGACAAAAGATGAGAGTTATAGGGGACTGGTACATGAACACCTCTCAAAAACACTTAGACTTTTTAATGAGTCTAGTGTTTGAGGTCACATCCGGTCTGTACCTCCCCAAATGAACCTACATTTGGCTAACGTTCTCTGTACACATCGGTTTCAGAACTGGCAGGATTTTCACAGCAACTGACCATGTTCAGGTGGCCTTGAAATATTCAGTGATAAGGACAGCTATCCCATTTTTTTATCTCCAGATCAAGCTACTTAAAAAATTAACACCATCAAAGAAGAAAAGCATAAAGATTATTTTTTTAAATGCAAGCCTTGTTTTGTTTTCGCTAAATAGTATACACAGAAATACTGACTTCCATTCAGGAGATGATAAAAAGTGACAGAGAATTTTGCCAAGATAGTTTACTTTCTAATATTTCCGCTATATGATATGTACTACTTATTCTCATGTCTCCCATTTTGTATTTCCTGAAGAGATTGAATCACTGCAATTTCATGCCTGCAGATTTGTAGTTTCCAACACTCACTGACTAAACGACTGGTGGCTGTACAGTACTAAATTATGCTTTTAGGAGGAATAACTGTCCAAAAGAAACTCATTTAGCGGTTCACTTCCTTTGCGAGCATTTGTCATTCACTTTTCTTATGTTTTCTTTAACTGTTTATTGCAATTACTAGACACACTTTTACCATTTCCGTTTGTTTTTCTCTGATTGGCCAGAGCTCTAACATTATTCCTGGAAATGCCAGTCAGGGGAATGAGAGCACTTCCAGGAATATAACCACAATGAAGTGATTTGGCCTAAATACAGGCATTTTAATTGAGTATGTGAAGGCACAGAACATTTCTTAAAAGCAGTGTGAATATTAGTCTCCTCAAACTGCAATTTCAAATTTACAGGCCTATTTCCTTAGCTCAACGACACCATTTCAACCCTCTGTGGGGAATGGAGTGGGGGGAGAAGTCATACACAAACTCTGAAAAGGCTGATAATTTTACTCCAACTGCTCTTTTCTTCCAGAATTTGCTATAACCCACATACACCTCTCTCTGAGGAAAGGTAACTACATTGATTTAAATTTATAACAATGACGATAAGGAAATACTTTTCACCATTTTGGATTCTTTGGGGCCAATAAGGCACTAAATTTGCTACTAGTGGTGGTGAGGGGCTGAAATGCAAAGAAAGACCCTATTCTACGTATCTCTACGGTTCAGTGATATTTTAGGTGCATAACATAATCCTGTATAAAATCCGAATCACTGGAGTTTGAATCAATTATATAGAATTTAGCTTCAGCATTAACTGAATTTTAATCTATTATATTCTTTGAAAATCACTTGTTTACGTAGAGCTACTCTCAGTCACATGAATATTTTAACAACCAGAACATTCTATTTCCAAACTGCCTATTACAGTTGATATTGGCAATAATATGCTTCTTAAAAGTTTGATAGTTGACATTCCACTAAAATGCCTCTTTGTCCTCTATCATTTTAAGGTATTTCTTGAGATGCTGTTTCTAATTGAGGGGCACCTGGCTGGCTCAGTCAGCAGAACATGCAGGCTTGCTTGCTCTACATGCCTTGCTTGCCTGCATGCCTTGATCTCAGGCTCATGGGTTCAAGCCCCATGTTGGGGGTAGAGGTATACAATGGAGTATTACGCGGCAATCAAAAAGAATGAACTCTTGCCATTTGCAAGTATGTGGATGGAACTGGAGGTATTATGCTAAGTGAAATTAGTCAGAGAAAGGACAAAAATCATTATGACTTCACTCACATGAGGACTTTAAGAGACAAAACAGATGAACCTAAGGGAAGGGAAACAAAAATAATATAAAAACTGGGAGGGGGACAAAACAGAAGAGACTCATAAATATGGAGAACAAACTGAGGGTTACTGGACGGGTTGTGGGAGGGGGGATGGGCTAAATGGGTAAGGGGCACTAAGGAATCTACTCCTGAAATCATTGTTGCACTATATGCTAATTAATTTGGATGTAAAATTAAAATAAAATTAAAAATAAAATTTAAAAATACAAATAAATAAAATAAAAGTAAAAATAAAGTAAAAATTTTAAAAATAAAATCCAATTGAGATTATCACTCTCCTTGTACCACATTGCCTGGGATCCTTCTTTGATTAACCATGGAATTTGCCACAGCCTTTTACGCAGCTCCTGATTGCAAAGATTGCAAACAGTATTAAGCATCAAGCATTCCAAAGTTTCACTCATACAAATGCACCAAAGGGTAATCAGATTAACTACCCTTACTATCCTAAGCTCACAAAGGACAAAACAAATAGATCTTCCTTTCTGTTTACCCTTGGCACCACCCCCCCAAGTGGCACCACTTGGCACCACAAGTGAAGACAGCTGGCTATAAGAGCCATTGAGATTCGACCAAAGGTATTTTTTCTCCCCAAGAAAAAACAAATGTAAAATAATTCTTGTTCTGAGAATGAAAACTAACTAACCACCCGGAGAAAAGCTGTTTGCGTTCCTGTATGTGCTCATCAATGAGGACTGCAAAGTGCCAGCAGCAGTAAGGGGGATAAGGACAAGAGGTCCCATAGTGGGGTGCTCCCCAGCCACATCTGATCTCGAGAACCCAGAACTGTGATGTCCTCTGCTCTGCACTGTGGGCACATCAATTTCTACAGCTGCCCCATATAATTGTTGTCTCACAGCCTTAAATTTTACACGAACTACACGTATTGGTTTCCTACCACTGCCGTAACAAATTACCACAGATTAAGTCCCTTAAAACAACACAAATTTACGAGTGTCTGGGTGGTTCAGTTGGTTAAGCGTCGGACTCTTGATTTCGGCTCAGGTCATGATCTCATGGTTCGTGAGATTGAGCCACTCTGGGCTCTGCACTGACATCATGGATCTTGCTTGGGATTCTCTTTCTCTGTCTATCCGTCCCCCTCCTGTGCTCTCTTTCTCTCTCAAAAATAAACATTCAAAAAAAAAAAAAAACCAACACAAGTTTATTCTTGTACAGGTCTAGAGATCATATATCTTAAATCAATTTCACTGGGCTGAAGTCAAGGTGCTGGTCAGGCTGGTTCCTTCTAGAAGCTCTGAGGAAGAATCCATTACCTTGATTTTTCAGCTTTTAGAGGTCACTTATATTCCTTAGGTTGTGTCCCTTCCTCCATTTTCAGAGCACATCACTCCACCCTCTACTTCTGTCATCACCACATGACCTTCTCCCTGCCCCCTCCCCCCACCTTCTTACTCTTTTTCCTGCATCCCTCTAAAGGACCACTGTGGTCACAGTGGGCCCACACTGATAATCCAGGATAATTTCCTCATCTCAAAACCCTTAATTTAATCACATCTACAAAGTCCCTCTTGCCACATAAAAGGTAAGAGTCACAGGTTCCCTGAGTTAGGGCAGGGACATACATGGGGACCTTTATTCAGCCTTCAGCACTAAGGTTAGGGGTGTCTGCACTGATGACAAGGTTAAGGAAGTGACTGGGCTCTCCCGTATGTATAGCTCTGAAGCCCTATCAACCACACACACGCAGTTCCAAGTGTGCAAGAGGCAGAGATTAGAATAGGCATTTTCCATCTCCATAATTCATGATATTCAACAATGGGGTAAGAAGAGCTATGCAGAAAAGCAAGGCATATTTAAGCATAAATGAAACACAGGTCGGAGATAGAATATTTTATAATGCAGTACAATTATTATAAAGTATAGATCAATCGCTTCTCGGCCTTTTGGCTAAGATCAAGTGTAAAGTATAGATCACAAAAATGTAACTTTAAATAAGTGGTGTTTCAATCACAATGTCTACTAAAGGAAAAAGCTAATCTTGGGAGAAAAATGAGGTGTAGTTCTGATTATTTCAAGAATTAAATGAGGCAACTGATGTAAGACCCTAAGCATAGTTTACAACAGTAAAAGCTCAAACATGTTAATTATTATGCTCTCTTCCAATACTCCGAGATAAAAACTGTTTTCTTTCTCTGAGCTCTCAATGACGAATCTACATGTAGTTCATTCCTTGTCAGATAAGCACTTGTGTTACTCCCCACAAAGAGGGTGCTGACAGTGAGCTGAAGGCAAGCTCAGAAGACGGCCATCCCAGCAGTCCACGATCTTCCGCAGGGGACCACCAGCACAATCTTTGACATGCTTTTCTTTCCTATGTTGACCTCCTTTCCCCGGGTTAAAGTTGAGTAGCCGGGCATCGGCTGCTACTTGGAAAAGTGCTGAGTGGCTGATGTGTATTATCAGCATTGTCCACGGCCAGCCGGAGAATGTCCGCGCGGCTCCTTCCCTTCTGCCTGCATCTGGCAAGGACTTACATTGTGGTGCTTAGGAAGGTGGGAAGTGATGAAAATGCATAGCTCTTTCCAGCCATATCATACACCCACTTAAAGTGCCATCTTCCCAACAGTTTGCTGAGCTGGTAGGAACAATAATGAAAATGACAACAGGAAACCATCAACTGAAGGGAAGTCTAGTCATTGCAGACAAATTTAAGAATCAGTCTGTCGGTTCCCTAGTCTCCCAACAATGACCTGTAAAAGGCTAAATAGCACTTATTCCCCATCTGTAAAGAAAAAAAAAAAAGGAGGGTATTCATAATTATTAAATAAGAACTGCATTAAAATGCACCTATCTCAACAAGCAGGGTAAACAATGGGTAGTCTGCCTTCACGAATCCTCCCTTTGTCCTCCTGACCTGACACAGTTTAAATTCATCCCTGGATTTGGTGGACTTGACTTTCTCCTTCTCCCCTCACAACTTTGTACCCCAAAAAAGTCTTCTGGCCTAACTATTCACTTTTCATTTTTTTAAACTTCGTGACATTTGCCAGCAAAGGAAGGAAGAGGCAACCATCCCTCATGTTGGAATCATCCATCACTCTTGTTCTTTTTTTTTTTTTTTTAATGTTTTAATTTACCTCCAAGTTAGTTAGCATATAGTGCAATAATGATTTCAGGAGTAGATTCCAGTGATTCATCCCCTAGGTATGACACCCAGTGCCCATCCCAACAAGTGTCTTCCTTAGTGCCCCTTGCCCATTTAGCCCATCCTCCTACCCACAACCCTTCCAGCAACCCTCAGATTGTTCTCTGTATTTAAGAGTCTCTTATGTTTTGTCCCCCTCCCTGTTTTTATATTATTTTTGCTTCCCTTCCCTTATGTTCATCTGTTTTGTCTCTTAGATTCCACATATGAGTGAAGTCATATGATATTTGTCTTTCTCTGACTAATTTTGCTTAGCATAATACACTCAAGTTCCACCCACGTTGTTGCAAATGGCAAGATTTCATTCTTTTTGATTGCCAATACTCCATTGTATATATCTACCACATCTTCTTTATCCACTCACCCATCAATGGACATTTGGACTCTTTCCGTATTTTGGCTATTGTCGATAGCACTGCTATAAATATTGGGGTGCACGTGCCCGTTCGAATCAGCACACCTGTATCCCTCGGATACCCAGCAACTGCTGGGTCGTAAGGTAGTTCTATCTTCAACTTTTTGAGGGACGTCCATTCTATTTTCCAGAGTGGCTGCACCAGTTTGCATTCCCACCAGCAGTACAAAAGGGTTCCTCTTTCTCCACATCCTCGCCAACATCTGTTGTCACCTGAGTTGTTAAACGGTAGCCATTCTGACTGGTGTGAGGTGGTATCTTGTCGTGGTTTTAATTTGAATTTCCCTGATGATGAGCATCACTCTTGTGCTTCCAAAATCTTTTTTTCTTCTCTCGAAGTCGCCTCTGTTTCCCTATAATTCTGGCAGCCAAGTCCTTTGGTGCTCTGGTTTGCCTCCAGGACATTACTTCTCTCCCTTGGTTTTAATTCGATTTGTACATGAGATCCAAATAGGCAGAATGAGGTGTCTTTAGTGGTTTTTTTTTAACCCCACTGTGACATGTTCCTAAAATATTTGACAAATGAGACTAGCTTTGTTAAAATGTTTTTGTCCTCTAAATGGTACTACGGGAAATACCGTCTCAATGAGCAAGAATTATAGAGTGGATCAAAAACCTAAGACTTGGTCCTCTTAGCGAAACTAATTACCCCCTGGTATTTGAACAACTATCACTTGCAGAAGGTCATTACAAATATTCAGATTAAGGGCTAGACAAAGGTAGTTAATTACAGAGCTAAGAAAAGAAAGGGAAGATGAGGTCATAAAATAATAAAGAATTTAAAAAGTGAGGATTAGTGTTCCCTCTTCAAGGTTATCAATTCAGTGGAGGTTTGGGGCAAGGTAAACTGCCTCTATATAAATTATTATCCTTTCAGAGAGTGATTACCCTGTTAAATAGGTTAACTACCTAACCCAAACTCAAATACAGAAGGATGAATCATAAGGGGGGATAAGGGTGTGCGTGCGTGTGTGTGTGTGTGTGTGTGTGTGTGTGTGTGTGTGAAAATATCAAAGTTCAGAGTACAAGGGGATGGGGGAATAAATAAATAACACAAACTCAGAAGGAAAAGGTAAGCAGGACAATATTTATTATGTCAGTTTAAAGACTAAGATCTATTAATATTTCCTGCCCAAGGCTTCAAAATTGTTCTCACTCTCCTATAAAATTCTAGCCTCAGACAATGAGATTATATGTACACATACAATCATCCAGTGAGACAATTGGGTTACATATACCGTTTTTCTACTTCCTCTAGGGCTTCCTAGCATTGCTTGAAATCTAATAGGAACAGAATGTTATGAAAGAAAATGAGTCTGTACAGTCCATTTCAGACTTACTTTCATACAATATATTTAAATGCTCCCATAATTTACTTGAATATCTATGTCCACTATGTCATAAAGAGAATGATTAATATGTAATGACTAAGGAACAAAAAAAGGAATTGGCACACCCAGCCATGAGTCCTAGTAATTTGCATGGCAAATCATTAATACCTCCCTGCCCCTGCGGGGCCAAACTCACACTGAACAATCTTCATCTTGTGTATATTACAAGTCATTGTACATATAAACCTGGTTTCTTAAATAAAATGACCACCTCAGCTTATAGAATGTAGCCTGGTATTCAGGGGCAGGCCCCCTGTACACAGTCCCAATCTTCTTTTCCAACAACATCTCTCAGCACTCGCTTACAAAAGCTCTCCACTCCAGGCAGACTAGCGTATTCCCTGTTGCCATGCACATTCCCATCTCCCTTATCTTGGGCCACCTAGAAAATCAATGGAATGTCCTCCTACATCAAACCATTAGAATAAGATATCTTAGAACCTTGGCACTAAATGTGATTGATTTTTCAGATCATTTGATCTAATCTCCTAATTTATGAAGTATCCAAAAGTGACCCAACCTAGACCTGAACACCCATTTTTTCCACTTTTTCGTCCTGAGCTCTATTGCTGTGCAGATTATCTTCAGGAGTAAAGAAAGCAAAGAAATGCAGAGCCTTGTATTGAAGAATTACTGGTTAACTATGTGAACGGTGTTAGTAAGAGGACTGGAGACACCCAGGTTGCAAGGAACACATCTAGAGCCCAGGTCTGGGTCTCTAATACGATTCTCCAATAAAAGAAACCAGGGCCCCTTGGAGAAATGGCTAATTCTAGGACTCATGTACAAGTTGAACGTGGAGCATCCTGTAGTGCCAGTGAGACTCAGAGCTCCAAAAAGCCCACAATGATCGGACGTGTCCGAGAGCGACAGGAGCCAACTGAGAGACACCCCAAGAGCCAAAACCGGAACTGAAGCAACGAAGTAAATACAGTAGTGTTGGATCATAACCCCCCCCCAAATAAAATAAACATCTATGAGTTCATGCCAATATAAATCAATGATTACATAGAGGAGACTAGACAAACATTTTGATTAGAAGAATTCCCAACCTTTTATATAGATACTCCGCTCTCAAAGAAGGAAAATTCCCCACTCCTTTAAGCGTGGACTGCACACAGTGACTCACTTCCAGGAAATACACTGTGGAGAGGGGAAGAAGAGAGTTACTTTACAGTAGAGAAACCTGACAAACACTACCTCCGCCAGGACACAAAGGCTATCATCGACAGTGAGAAGCCAGGCTGGCGGTAAATTCCTTTGATATAATTTGATGAAAGTAGTGCGTTACCTCTATGGTCTTCTCCCGAAAAACACATAACCCCAGTCTAACATGAGAAAAATACCAGACTAATCCCCATTAAGGGACGGTCTACAAAATACTTCATCAGTATTCCGAAAAACTGTCAAGATCATCAAAAGCGAAGAAAAACAAGGAAAGTCTGAGAAACTGTCACAGCCAAGAAGAGTCTAAGGAGGAGACACGACAAAACATAATATGGCATTCTGGATGGAATCCTGGAACGTCAAAAGGGTATTATGGAAAAACTAAGGAAATCTGAATGAAGTATGGACTTTAGTTAATACAAATATGTCAATATCCATTCATTAACTGTGACAAATGTACAATAGTAATGTCAGATGCTAATAATAGGGGAAGCTGGGTGTGGAATATATGGGAACTCTAGTCTACCTTTGCAATTTTTCTATAAATCTGAACTATTCTAGGAGCGCCTGGGTGGCTCAGTCGGTTAAGCGTCTGACTTCGGCTCAGGTCATGATCTCACGGTCTGTGGGTTCAAGCCCCGTGTCGGGCTCTGTGCTGACAGCTCAGAGCCTGGAGCCTGTTTCTGATTCTGTGTCTCCCTCTCTCTCTGCCCCTCCCCTGTTCATGCTCTGTCTCTCTCTGTCTCAAAAATAAATAAACGTTAAAAAAAAAAATTAAAAAAAAAAAAAAAAGAAGTAAGAGGATGAAAATATGGGGCCAGCAGGAAGGAGCCTGAATCTAGCTGGAAGTCAGAGGGTTCCCAGTTGCAGAGTAACTGGGGTTCACCTGGGATCCTTCCATTTGTGCTTCTTGAACTTCTCCCCATTCTACCCCCACCCCCAGCCTACTTACATCTCAGTCTTGGTCTCAGTCCTGAAACGATACACTCACAAATGGGCCACCCTATGGTTTTCAGTAGAGACAGAGCAAGGTGGGGGGCAAGGGGAAATGGTTAAGAAAGACTCTCCCTTCTTCATTCTTTCCCTCCTTCCCTCCCTCTTTCCTTCCTTCCCACATCTTGTGTCATTCCTTTATCTCCTCCTGAGGAAGGATAACGTAAAATTCTTATTCTTAACATGATAGGCATATGAATTAGAGTTCAATCAGGTCAACAAGCCACTAAGAGTACTTGAAACAAAGGAAATTGGTAACACAAGAGATAGAAGAGCTGAAACACAAACTGGAGACCGTGAGGCAGTCACTGGAGCTGGGGGGGGGGGGGAGGGGGTCACCTAATAGCAACTATAACCACAGCTGAAGAGAACTGCTGCGCAAGGAAGAGGGGAAGAGAGCAGTATGGTGGCTTCTTCCTTCCTCTTGCCCTTTATTTTTTTTTTTTAATTTTTTTTTCAACGTTTTATTTATTTTTGGGACAGAGAGAGACAGAGCATGAACAGGCAAGGGGCAGAGAGAGAGGGAGACACAGAATCGGAAACAGGCTCCAGGCTCTGAGCCATCAGCCCAGAGCCCGACGCGGGGCTCGAACTCACGGACCGCGAGATCGTGACCTGCCTGAAGTCGGACGCTTAACCGACTGCGCCACCCAGGCGCCCCTCCTCTTGCCCTTTAGACTCCCACTTCCATTCCGAAGCCAAGGGAATGCAGCCTGCAGAGGTAGGTCTGCCCTCCTGTAACACAGGGCAAGTAGGGAAAGAGTGGAGATGAATCTGGGGCAATCGGGTAGCAGCAAGCTGTCTCTTTAGAACTATTTCTAGTTTAATGCACGATTACCTCTGGGTGAAAACCAGCAAATTATTGATGTCTTTATACTTGGAGTTTCTAAAACCCTTTTTTATTTTAGCATTTTCTTTATTTATTTTAAAACCTTCTCAATAAACATGAATAACCATTCCCATGTTCTAACTGGAAGGTTGAAAGACAGAGAGCTGTCTGTAGGGGATCTCAAAGAAGGTCAGCCACAGGGCTGGGGAAAGACTGAGGATCTCTTCCATCTGCTGCGCTGTTGTCTGTGTTTCACCTTCTCCCCATTTTAATTACGCACAGGGGTCCTGATGGAGTTGCAGCCAAAACCGGGAGCCTGGTGCCTTGTCCAAGAAAAACTGTTTTTCTACCAAACTTAGCTTATGAAAAGAGTGGTTTGATTGTTTCCTTTAAAACCAGGATTTGCTCTGAACAAAGCTATAGGTCCACACATTTTAAGAAAACAAACAAAAACTACAAGCAGAGGAGCCAATATTTTGTAGCTTCTGCTGGTGTTCCATCACTTTGGAGGCAGGCGGCCAAGACTCAAGTGGGAAGATGCCACAAATATGCAGGTAGCAAAACAGAAACATGTAGCAGCTTTTGAGACTATGTCTTGTCTTTCTAAGAGTCTTGTAGCATCCTGAAGGTATTTTTCCTGCAAATGTCCTCCAGAAGTTCAGTGGACCCCAGGGTACGCCACAGCCTCTCATTCTATGTCTTTCTCGTGTTACTGGGCCAACTGGATTCTCTCTGTCTTAGCAACACTCTGACAATCGGGAAAAGTTTGGACGTTCCTTTCCTTTGCGTTGAAATAACAGGTCTTAGATTACTGCTCTTGTCTGCAGCCACCCTGAAGATTTCCTATGGGACATTTCTCCACTTGCCTGGGGGTCTTGGGGAGCTGGACAAAAGGGGATTTGATTGTTCCAAGGACACTGAGACATGTAAGCTCATCATACAGGTTTGAAAGGCTCTTAGATTCCTGGGGTGAGAAACCAAGGGGTGAGGAGTAACGGTGGCGGTGGTGATAAGAACAGAACCTCTGGGAAGACAGGGAGCACGTTTTACAGTTCCTAAGGTCTCTGCCTGAGGTGATGAACACCTATGTCCGGCAGAATTTAAAATGAAATGAACAGCAATGTGGCAACCGCCAACCATGAGCTGATCTAGTCTACTAAAGTTTTACTACCCCAAATTTAGTCTTCTCAACACACTGTACTCAGAACATAAAGGTAGGGGTAAAATGATGATGAAAACTTTATAAGGGGGTATGAATGAGTTTTATGCCTCTCAAGATACCTTTCAGTTTAACTACAGAATCACTAAACACCAGTGCAGGTTCCATAGGACCTGAGCTCCATGGATGCAAATAGCAATCGTGCTGAATGAATATAAGCATTCATTCAAATTAAACTGGAGTAGAGCATACAAATTTCCCATCTTACTACACACAGTGGTGGATTAATTTTATTTCATCTAGGCAAAATAATTTATCACATTTATCAATGTTATTGTTATTGTTATAAAATTCATCCAACAGCACATCAATCACTTTAACAAGCAAATTTCTTTTGTAAAGTAAACTTAAACCAAAAGTGAAGCCGCCTTTGAACTCAAAATAAAAGCTGTATTAATAAAAGTCCTTTGAAGTGATGTAAAAATCACCACTACTTCATTATCTTTTTTTCCTGGGAACTTCCTAAAATGAGTAACAGCCTCATTTGCATTTGCAAACAGGAAACTCTGCAAGCTATACCGAGCGCAAAGCTTAGTTATCAGGTCAGCTGCTTACAAATATTTTGGAACAAGCATTACTCCAGCATTTCAATATTGGCTAAAACAGCTTTAATATGCAAGACAGGATGTAAGAAGCTTAGCTGATCCAAATGCCAGTCTATGGATTTGAAAGACTAAAGATCACATCACTAGAAGGTTGACAGAAGTGACACTTTGCAAAGTGCCAATGATTTATGCCAATGTCGTCCTTGATGACACTGTTATAGACAGCACTGTCATTAAAAAGTCCCTGCTGACTGTCTTCTACATTTATGGTGCACAAATTATAGGTGAGCCCAAAGATCGAAACCTCCCTGCCTTTTAGATTTCAATGGACCATGTATTTCTCAGTTAGGTTAGTTATTGCCTGTACCCTCCTTTCTACCTGCTTCTTTATTTCATCTGTACACATAACAATGAGAAGGCAAGAGATGAAATTTATCCCACTAAGAAATGCGAGAGTTATAGAATGCATTTCCTTCAAGCTCACACAACCGGTAACCGAAAAGGGATGTTTTCAAGTACCAGAAGTCCTTCACAATCTGGTCTTATTATGGAAAAAGACACCAAACACAGAGCTGTGGAGTAAACTGTCAGGATGACTACGCCTTGACCTTTAGCAGTGTTTATGATATTCCATCACTGTATGATGACTTGGGCATTTCTAAAGCAACTCATAAAATAGCAAGGAACCGCTGAGATTATTATCTTAAACACTGAACTTAAAAAAATCTTCTGCCAGAAAAAAAAAAATTTCTGCTGAACTTCTGCCTCAAATATACACATATGTATTGTGTAAACAGAACTGAGTTTTTAGAAACACCCTGAAAGCAATTTTTATTCATTTTTCGTTTTTTAAAAGTGTTTAGTTAAATTCCAGTGAGTGAACACATAGTCTAACAGTAGTTTCAGGTGTACAACATAGTGACTGACCACCTCTGTACAACACGGGGCTCATCACAATCTGAAGTCAATTTTTAATGGCAGTGTTCTAAAATCCCATTTATAGACACTAATTGTTTTATCTTGTACTTGGAAAAAATAGTCCAAATTTTATTAGCTAATCTCAATTTACTAAAGTGAAGTTGAGATGAAAGGAACTGGCTATTGTTTCTTTTTTAAAAAGATTACAAGACACAGGTCTGTTTGTTTTTTCCCGAAAAATCGCAAACACAGAAACATTTATATGTGCTTGATTTGTTTGAATGACTCCTTTCGGTTTCCTTATACCTTTACCTCACAAGAAAATAGACGACTTTGAAAATACAGTGTGAGGAGGCACCTGGGTGGCTCAGTTGGTTGAGTGTCCGACTTCAGCTCAGGTCATGATTTCACAGCTCATGGGTTCGAGCCACGCATCTGGCTCTGTGCTGACAGCTCAGACCTTGGAGCCTGCTTCGGGTTCTGTGTCTCCCTCTCTCTCTGCCCCTCCCCTGCTTATGCTCGCTCTCTCTTTCTCCCTCTTTCTCTCTCTCTCTCTCAAAAATAAATAAACATTTAAAAAAATTTTTTTAAAAAAGAAAAGAAAATCTAGTGTGAGAAGAAACCAGCCCAGAAGACTTCGTTGTAATTCTAATATTTAGAATTTACACTGTTGGTAGGGTTTTTTCCTTAGTAATCCTATTAAACATAAAGTTATACTAAATAGAGCTCATAGAAGAGTTTATTTATATATGTATTAATTTTTTAAAGATTTTATTTTTAAGTAATCTCTACACACAATGTGGGGCTCAAACCCACAACCCTGACATTAACAGTCAGATGATCCACCAACTGAGCCAGCCAGGCACCCCCATAAAATACTTTAAAGGTCAAATTTTTCAAAATGAAAGCCATCAAAGATAAAATTTATATTGAAACCTAAAAAAAAATCACAAAACAAGAACTGCCTTTTAGGGTGTTTGTTTCTTTGTTTGTTTGTTTGAAAAAGGAGATGAAATAGAAAGCTCAACCTAAAATAAACATATGACTAGGGCACGTGGGTGGCTCAGTTGGTTAAGCCTCTGACTCTTGATTTCCGATCAGGTCTTGATCTCACAGTCATGATGTTGCAGGATAATCCTGTGGTCACAATCTCGCTGTCATGAGATCAGGCCCCGTGCTGGGAGTGGAGCCTACTTAAGATTCCCTCTGCCTCTCTCTCTCAAAAACATAATTTAAAAAATAACCATATGACAGTATTAAATCAAGATTTGCCTCTCAGAAAACCAGCCACGCTGAGAATTAAAATACATAGTACCTTCTATTTGCTGGAGGCAGCAGAGGCTGACAGCAAGGAGGCATGGGAACCAAAGCTTCAGCCAAAGGGACCAGATTTAGGGACAATGGATACCTGTGCCCAGTAGAAAGCTGAGACACCTGTCCAAGCTGGTTGATTGGCTATACGTATTAGACAGACATAGGGCAGGTAGACCAGCATGCACAGGGATGCTGGGTGTGGGGGCAAATATTAAATGGTTGCCCCAAGATAAGTGTTATTAAAACTTCCAAATTTTAATTATACAAAAATAGTGTATCAATATATCCTCCTTATTTAAAATATTAAACATAACAGATAAAGCTAAAATTTATTTCCACCTGCTGACTGCTCCGGACCTTTTCAAGTTCGTTTACATATTAGAAATGACCTAAATATCAACCAACATGGAAGGATAGCTAAACAGACTATGGTATATACACACCCAGAAGTACTATGCAACTTTGGATTAACATAAATTTTTTATGCACTAACATGGGAAGCTCTCTAAGACATACTGCTGAGTCAAAAAACAAATTACAGGATGATGCATACCTTTTGATATCATTCATGTAAAATATGTCACTTATGTAAGTAATATTAACACTCATCTTTGGGAATCGTCTTGTGGATCCTAGCACCTACATCTGCCCCTATCTTTGGCACATAATCATGGATCACTTTGTGACTTGTTTTCTAGTGTTTTACACTCTAGTGTAAAAACTTGTGTTCTAGTGTTTTACTTGTTTGAGTAGAGTTTGAGGAACCCTCCATACCACCAAGTATGCCCAGAATAAGCACTCAAGAATACTATTTAGACAAAGACTTTTATGCCTAACAAGACTGGTGATAAAGGGTGACAGCTATAATTCTTGCGAGTTTATTTGAATAGGCTTAAGGGTAAGGTGAGGTTTTGTGTAAATGTTTATCTTCTTTTAGTAAGAAAAAAGCAATGACATTTTTGCTTTCCAATTTTCAGAGTTTTCACAAATACGGAAAGGCTACGGGTCCATTTCCCACTTATGATACTTAGTAAAAGTAAAAGTCTTTTACTCATTTTACTCTGTCTCATGTTCACTATGCAGCTTGGGAGAAAACAGGGTCAGTTTAAGAATTCTCAGACTGGTCATTTATACTGACTTATAAGTATTTGTCTTGTTTTAAAAAAAAAAAAAAAACTTTGTCTAAGCTAAATTGCAATTTCACTTTAGAATGGTTAAATGGCATCCATTCTATTTGAATAGAGAACTTGAATTAAGTCAGTAAGTGAGGTTTTCGCCTTTAAAAAAATCTTACTGCTTTTTCTTTTTCAAAACACCTCAGTTTGCTCCTTCTTACTGCAAAAATCATACTTATAATTACTCCTCTCACCTAAAGGAAGCCATGAGAATGTTGCGTCTTATATCTTGGGTCTATGAAGGCTATGGTCAATATATTTCATATTGTAATAGCTGCACATAATTTGAAAGCATGCAATGAAATTATTTGTTTTAATCCAAGCATCATGCAAACGTTATACTGTTTAAGTGACCAAACTTTAGGGGCACCTGGGTGGCTCAGTCGATTAAGCGACCGACTTCAGCTGAGATCATGATCTCACAGTTCATGGGTTCCAGCCCCGCATCGGGCTCTGTGCTGACAGCTCAGAGCCTGGAGCCTGCTTCTGATTCTGTGTCTCCCTCTCTCTCTGCCCCTCCCCTGCTTGCACTCTGTCTCTCTCTCTTTCAAAAATAAACAAACATTTAAAAAATATTTTAGAAGTGACCAAATTTTAGTTCTGTGGACGAGAACTTAATGGATCATCTGCAAACAAACCTTTAAAAATACTCCTCAGGGCACCTGGGTGGCTCAGTCGGTTAAGCGACAGACTCTTGGTTTCGGCTCTGGTCATGATCTCACGGTTTGTGAGTGTGGGCCCAGCATAGGGTTTGCTGCTGTCAGTGTGGAGCACACTTGGGATCTTCTGTCCCCCTCTCTCTCTGCCCCTCCCCGGTTCTCTCTCTCTCTTCCTCCCTTTCAAAAATAAATAAACATTAAAATAATAATAAAAATCTTCAAGTTTATATATTGTCTCTGCCTTTCACACTGTGTTATTTCATACAGAATGAAATCAAACCTTCTTAGTTATAGCCGGCGCCAATCTAACTTCCCAGTTGTATCTCCAGCTATTCCCCCTGAATCATGCTCCTGTCCTACCGCATTTCTCACTTTCTGGAGCACTTCTCCGAAAAAAGAAATGCGTCTTAACACATGTTCTTCCTCCTACCTAGAATGCCTTACCTACCGTTTTTGCAAACTCCCATGGATCCTTTCAGACCCAGCTCCGATGACACCAACTCAGTTTCCCTCCTGCCACCAGGCAAGGAAAGTTATCACATGCTTTGCACTTTTCTCCTCAATAAGGTTTATCTCATAATACTGTCTTTATCTGTTCATTAGATGCTAAGTTTCCTGATGGCAGAGACTGCCTTCTTCATATTTGCATTTCCAGGACCTAATTATAGCACCTACCTCAAATAAATGTTCACTCAATGTTTATGGAATTAAAGAATTTCTTTCCATTTCTTTTCAATGTAACTGTCCCAGACGACTTCGCATAAGTCGTTCGATGGCTACAGACAGAAGGGTACAGAACAGCTCTGCAAGCCAAAGGGGACTAGATGGATACTAGCGGGAGGCCAGTCTTGGTCAGTGAGCAGGAAGTTCACAAAAATAATTTGTTTCTTTCAAAATGCAACATTTCTTCCCAACACAAAGGGTCTCAGTTAGTGGACAGCCTTAAAGACAGGAGTTCTTTATTCCATATTACATAACTGGCATTGAAAGAAAAATGACCTTAGAACCTTAACCTAGAAAGTGTAAGTTTTCCTTTGTTTAAAAACAAAATAATAAAGAAAAACGGAGGAAGGGAGCCAAGAAAAAGAATCTCAAGTTATCTGGGAATTAAACAAGTTCTTTCAACTTTTCAGACCATCTAAGAACAAACAAAATGCAACAGAAATAGCAGAAACAGCACCCCCCCCTTTTCTCATATGTAGCACATTCTTAATAAGACTATAAATAACAGAACACCTGGGTGGTTCAGTCAGTTAAACCTCTAACTTCAGCTCAGATCATGATGTCATGGTTTGTGAGTTCAAGCCCCACATCAGGCTCTCTGCTGTCAGCACAGAGCCCGCTTCAGATCCCCTGTCTCCCTCTGTCTCTGCCCTGCCCCCACTTGCTCGTGCACTCTCTCTCTCTCTCTCTCCAAATAAATAAACATTTTAATTTTTTAATGTTTTTATTTATTTTTGAAGGAGAGAGAGAGAGACAGAGCATGAGCGGGGGAGGAGCAGAGAAAGAGGGAGACACAGAATTGGAGGCAGACTCCAGGCTCTGAGCCGTCAACACAGAGCCCAATGCGGGGCTCAAACCCACAAACTGTGAGATCATGACCTGAGCTGAAGCTGGATGCTCAACCAACTGAGCCACCCAGGCGCCCCCTTTTTTAAGAAAAAATTTTTAATGTTTTTTCAAAATAAATAAACATTTTTATAGAAGAATATAGATAAGTAGTCTTCTACACTGGTTCAAATTGAACTTCAGTAGCTTGAGTGCAAACAGAAAGCAAAGAGCTACTGCCTACTTTATTCTTGCATGTCACCTGCAGGCTCAGATGCTTTTGTTTATAAGTGTGCTCTAAGATCTTCAGAAACATTTGGGAAATCTGTTCTAACCTGTTAGCAGGTGTGTAAAGAGCACTTCTGGAAAAAGCACTTCATGAATTTATAGAAAGGGAATTAGCATCAGGGGCATGAGCAAGTTAATTTCCCATAACATTAACGAAGCTTAAGCTTCTAGCAATGTTTTTACACAGTTCTATGTTTTTGTGAAATTTGCAAAAAGGAAATCTATTTATCCTCAGTAAGGTGAGACCGCTCTTTGGTTCTGACTTTCCTTCCATTACACTTTCTCTCTTATGCAGGTGTCTTAAAGTGGCCACAGACATTCTGAGATCCAAGGGGATCCAAGATAAGTTGGTACACACTTAGATCGGGTTTAGTGAGTCAGTTACGTGGTTTGCAGTTACCTCCGTGTATAAGTAAGTCGTGACTGGCTGTTCCCAACACAAGAATGACTTTCAGGAAGGGGCGCCTGGGTGGCGCAGTCGGTTAAGCGTCCGACTTCAGCCAGGTCACGATCTCGCAATCCGTGAGTTCGAGCCCCGCGTCGGGCTCTGGGCTGATGGCTCAGAGCCTGGAGCCTGTTTCCGATTCTGTGTCTCCCTCTCTCTCTGCCCCTCCCCCGTTCATGCTCTGTCTCTCTCTGTCCCAAAAATAAATAAACGTTGAAAAAAAAATTTAAAAAAAAAAAAAAAAAGAATGACTTTCAGGAATACATCTACCACCCATTGTGCAAACTAACCCACTGTCAGGATCTGGAGGTGCAGGGACAGAGACTGTTTGGTCATAAGTTTGGAGAGTGTGATGGAGGGTACCACTCACTGCTGGCCTGTTACCGTTTGCACTATGTCCTTTGTGTCTTTGCTCTTCTTACTGTTTCCACCTAACCCCGCCTTCCCACTTCCTCCGGTGAAAACCCAACAAGATCTGATCAAATGCCATTTCCTCGGTGAAGCCTTCCCAAGCATAGAACAAATCTCTCCATCTGTTTTCCAGTCTGTTGCTTTTGTTTGTGTCTCTATTGAAAAATAAACGCTAAGTTGTATTTTAGTTACTTGTGAACATGACTATTTCTTCCACTACACTGCAAACTCTTTAAGGACCAGAAAATGTCTTATTTATCTTTGTACTTTGACACCACGGTGTCAAACAATGGTACCTAGAAATGTTGATGTGAACTTAATTTTCTAAATTGGTCTGTTCTTTTGTTAACACGAAGCTGAACATATTTATTTGCCTCATGCACTGTTTCTGCTGTTAGAACAGGGCTCCCACACAAAGATACAAAGACTGAGACACAGATATACGTACATATCATTGATATGTAAACAATTAAACACCTAGTAATCTAAGTCCTTGCAGCTTCATAAAATGAAGTTCTAGGTAGTAAATTAATCTTTGCAAGACTAAGGGCTTAAAAGAAGACAGAAAAGACCATTGAAGGTCACAATTTGCATATTGATCTAACTGTATGCTTATTCTCTTACAAACACATAATTAACTTTGCTTTTATTGAATTTTGGTTCTAAACCAATTTTATGGTCATAGTTTCACTAGTAATTTCGGTGAAGTATGAGAGACAAGTGTTAGTTAAGAAGGTAGCATTATACTAATTTATGTGGATATTAGATTTAATACATACCAAATGTATTGCTTTGTAGGTACTGCATTTGATCAACAGCTGTATTCCCGTCTTATAATATTTCTTAGGGCCTGAAATATTTCACAGTTAAGACTACATTGGATCTTAAGGTTATAATACAAAGGAGATACACAAGTAAGCCATAATTAGAAGCACCAATTACCTGGTGTGAAAGGAGGAGAATTCATTGCAGTAATATGATCTCTCCCTAAGTACTGTAGTTTTTTTTAAAATGTCTTTCCTGTGATCAGAGATAGTAGTAGAAAGTGGGCTGATTTGGGAATCAGAAGATTGAAGCTGAGTCCTGGCTGTGCCATTTATTAGTTGTACGACTCTGAACAAGATGGTCTAATTCAATGGCTCTCAGTTTTCTCGTGCATGTAATAGAAATAATTATATTTAATATTAATACTTGTTCTGCCTACCTTATATGTCTGTTTTGAGGAGTCAATGAAACTCATTTGTTGATTCATCAGCAAGAATTTAGTACCTATGCCAAATAATGGATATTTAAAAGATTTGTAAATTTCAAAGCTCTATAGAAGTAAAGGGGGTTATTTAATACAGAAAATATTTGATTTGGGTACTGAACTAGAGTAAGAAACATAAATGTGGAACTTTTGAGATCTCTTACTGAACAGAAAAATGACATTTTAATTGGCACAAAGCCTTGCCTCTGTAGCTTAGGCAAAAGACAAACATTTCAGCATTTTCTCCATAACTAACAGCAATATTGAACTCATCCTGTATACACAGGAAATTCAAGTGTGTGTATGTATATTTACACATACATATATAAACATAGTATATATAATACAGAGTATTATGTATACACATAGATACATACGCACAATATATACATGTATTTATGTATGCGTATATGTGTGTGTATATACACGCATATATATGTATTCACACACACACAAATATCTGAATGTCATACTCCAAAGTCTCAGGACTTGCACATGGTTGAATTCTAGGGCAGCTGATGCCATAGATTAAATCTGGACCAGGATGGCTCCAGTGGGAGAGCAAAGGTCAGAGTCACATCCAGGATGCCCTGGGAAGTCCAGGATATCGGCTAATCAAAAATGTTTATATGGCTCACATATAAATGTACAGTCAGTCCTAACTGCTCTAGAGAGAAAACAAACACAAGAAAAAACAGTCCCTAACCTCAAACTGCTCACAGTTCAGCTGAAAATCAGAAAAGACATACATGTCTTTAGAAACATTCACAGAACAGTCCATGTGAAAATGAATACCATATTGTGCAGTTTTTCTCTTTCTTCAGTATCTCACTTGGCCCCTATAAGAATAGTCCAGAAAAGCCACTTGCCTGAGAGAAAGAGGAAAAAAATGGTGAGGGACGGAAGGTTTACGATATGCTGGTCGCTCAACTGAAGGCTTTACTTGAAGAAACGAACTCATAGCTTTTAAGTAAGCATTCCAAACACTGTCATAAATCTAGTAAGTAACATAACCAGGTTGCAAACCAAAGTCTGATTCCAATTCTCTTAACCACTACACCATATGGTAAGTTGTAGGAACACAGTGAAAAATGTCATCATGCTACTGGGCTCTTTTTTTTTTTTTTTTCATAATTCTTAGTTATTGTTAAGAAAATCCTATTTAGACTACTTCCATGCCGTACCCCATAATACAAGAAAACCACTGTGGTAGACTGAGTGCAAAGGGACTGGACAGTGAAGATGAATCTGAACACATTCCAACTGACATTGGGCTGAAGGAAGGTCAAGATGCTTGTTAGTTGAAAGTTAACCCAAGATGCCCTTCTGCTCTGTTAAAGAACCAAGCAGGAAGTATAGGAAAGAGTACCAGGCAGGCTGTCATGATGAGGAAGGGGAGTCTTAGTGACAGCTATATACACTATTCCATCTAGAACAGACCCAAACTTTAAGAGTACCTCCAAACCAACTGATGTTCTTAGGGGCAAAGGATTCCCTCTTTTCTGAATAAAATCAATCTTTGCACATGCTGTGTCCTCTCCCTGGAATACCCTTCCCCCCGTATCTCTGGAAAAATACTTCTTTTAAGACTCAGCTCGGGGCGCCTGGGTGGCTCAGTTGGTTGGGCGGCCGACTTCACCTCAGGTCATGATCTCGCGGTCCGTGAGTTCGAGCCCCACGTCGGGCTCTGTGCTGACAGCTCAGAGCCTGGAGCCTGTTTCGGATTCTGTGTCTCCCTCTCTCTGACCCTCCCCTGTTCATGCTCTGTCTCTCTCTGTCTCAAAAATAAATAAATATTAAAAAAAAAAAAAAGACTCAGCTCAAATGTCATGGTCCATGGCACTGCCTTCCCTGATTTCTCCCAGGCACCCAGAATTACCAGTAGTTAACCCCTGTATTATAGAGCTTGCTTGCTCTTGCTCTTGCATTTCCTCTGTGTGTGTGTGTGTGTGTGTGTGTGTGTGTGTGTGTGTGTGCGTGCCCCAGCATTCTGACTAGCTAAATTCATTTATACATTGCTTGGTCCATGCAAAAGTCAGTATTGCACAAAAGCGCAGGTTGTGCAAACCATTCTTACAGTAGAGTAAGTCAGACTGCGTCCCTAAAATGTCTGAAATTGTATGCACATTTACAAAGTAAAGACATCAGTACTGCAAGTGAACGACATCGTTACTTGAAATGATGGAATGTTCTGTCCCTCACCTTAGGCGAGGTGGAGTGTTCATTCTACTCATTTTGAAAAGCTGATCTAGAAAAGCCTTTACACATTTGAGGCCCCAGAGGGTAATCTCGTTTACCTTAAGACTGAACTACCTCTGAATAGGAAACTATATGGAGAGGCTACATGGTGAAGTAGAAAATCAGAACACCTGGATTATAGTCCTAACTCTGTAGACTTGCAAGTCATTGAAACTTGGGCCTCTGTATTCTTTCTTTAAAACAAGGGAGTTGGTGAGACGAGATGTTTTCTCAGGTCCTTTGCTGCCTGAAACTATATTATAGGATTCCATTATAAACTGAGCAACTAGACAGGTGCTTGGCTGGCTCAGATGGTGGAGCATCGACTCCTGATCTCAGGGTTGTGAGTTCAAGCTCCACAGTGGGTGTAGAGATTACTTAAAAATAAAATCTTTTAAAAAATGAGGCACTAGGGGCGCCTGGGTGGCGCAGTCGGTTAAGCGTCCGACTTCAGCCAGGTCACGATCTCGCGGTCCGTGAGTTCAAGCCCCGCGTCGGGCTCTGGGCTGGTGGCTCAGAGCCTGGAGCCTGTTTCCGATTCTGTGTCTCCCTCTCTCTCTGCCCCTCCCCCGTTCATGCTCTGTCTCTCTCTGTCCCAAAAATAAATAAACGTTGAAAAAAAAAATTTTTTTAATAAAAAAAATGAGGCACTAGAATTCAAGAAGCAATGCAAACTCAGAAACAAGCTTTACATGCAAGTATGACAGTGCAGTGAACCCATCCATGAGCCTGTCCCAGGACATGATGGAAGCACATCAGAGGATGAGCAAACAGGGCCCTCTTCTAACGTCACCCTTAAAAGTCATCTGAGTTGAAGCTTGCTTGAGTCTCTGCTTCACTGTCTTTTCTTGACTGCCTACAATCAAACCATTCTTGATTGTATTTCAGGATTGTAAGTTCATCATAAAGTGATAAATTGTGTAGGAATTCTACATTATTATTATTCCTAGACTTTATAGAGAACAATATGTAATCGAAAGACCTACAGACCCTTTCCCCATTGCATATATGTATGTGTCTTAAATTTAATATGCTGTTCCCTTCCACAAAAAACACAATATTTTCACAAAAAAACAATAATTTATTACTATTTAAAATAACATATTGATGAATACTCTGTAATCCAAATTCTGTGGAAATGCCTGTTATTTACATTTCATCAATTGATACCTCAGGTAAATATCTAATACTTTTCCAAACTATTCAACTTTGTTATGGACCAAATACCTTTATTAAATGAATATGGGTCAATGACAAAGCACTAACTGCAAGGTTTGAATCTCTTATTTTATTTTATTTTATTTTATTTTATTTAAAAAAATTTTTTTAACGTTTATTTATTTTTGAGACAGAGAGAGACAGAGCATGAACGGGGGAGGGTCAGAGAGAGGGAGACACAGAATCTGAAACAGGCTCCAGGCTCTGAGCTGTCAGCACAGAGCCCGACGCGGGGCTCGAACTCACAGACCGTGAGATCACGACCTGAGCCGAAGTCGGCCGCTTAACCGACTGAGCCACCCAGGCACCCCAAATCTTTTATTTTTTTTTAAGATTTTATTTTTAAATAATTTCTATGCCCAATCTGGGGCTCGAACATACAACCCTGAGATCAAGACTCACACACCCCACCAAATGAGCCAGCCAGGTGCCCCAGGTTTGAATCTTTTAAAATTACTAATCTGTCTCTAGTCAAAATGTTCTAGAAATCCAAATTTCATAGTCTTCATAAAACTTCACAGTCTAATTCATAAATAAAGAAGTATTTATATATGAATGTCATGATATCTGGGACTTGCTTTAAAATACTAGATCACCATCCCTCCCAAATAGTGAGAAGAATAGGTGAATGGAGATTGGCAAAATACTATGATTTAGTGAAGCTGAAAGAGGGATACACAGGAATCCATTATACTATTCTCTCTACTTTTATGCATGTTTGAATTTTTCCATATAAAAGTTTTTTCTAAGTTTATTTTTGAAAGATAGAGAGCACAAACAGGGGAGGGGCAAGCAGGCTCCACACATTCAGTGCAGAACCCAATGCAGGGCTTGAACTCACAAACCACGAGATCATGACCTGAGCCAAAATCAAGAGTCAGATGTTTAACCGACACAGCCACTCAGGCACCACTAAAAGTGTTTTTGTTTTTTTTTTTTTTTAATATAATGCCTCTACACAGAGCCTGGCACATCAAAAATTCTTAACAAACATATGATGAATAAAGTGTATTAATACGTGCAACTGTTTTTATTTTATTTTTTTATTTTATTTTTTTATTATTTTGAGAGGGAGCAGAGTACAAGCAGGAAAGGGGCAGAGAGAGAGCGAGACACAGAATCCAAGCAGGCTCCAGGCTCTGGCTGTCAGCACAGAGCCCCATGCAGGGCTCAAACCCACAAACTGTGAGACCATGACCTGAACCGAAGTCAGATGCTTAACCGACTGAGCGACCCAAATAAATGCAAATGTTTTTGAATTCCAGGGTGAACTACTGTAACCATTGAAAAATTATATTATCTTCTTGGGTCCCTTTAATGTTTGTTTCCCATGGAAATTATATAATTCTTCAACCTATTGCCTTCTTTGGGGATCTAGAAATTATATCAAAAGGTGAAAGGAGGCTTGTATATCATCAACAATTAACACTGTCACAGTGTTCACTATGTAAACACGGACTCCTTTTAATATATAACACAATAGCATTGAATGTTATCTACTGGGAAACATCTTTATGAAACCACAAGAAAGACCACAAATGAAAAACAAGGGTCATTCCCATATACAGAAAATGCATTTCATCACATTTGTGTTAATTACTACCTGTCCTAATTCTAATATACTTGTCATCACTTGCTTACTATCTTAATCCAAATGAGCCTACTGCCTCTACATACAAAACCAAACCACACTGACAAAACTCACTACGTATCGGGGCGCTAGCTGGCTCAATCGATGGAGTTGAGTTCGAGCCCCATGCTGGGTGGCAAGATCACTTAAAAAAATAAAATCTTAGAAGAAAATAAGCTCACTCTGTATCAACGTTAGTACTAAATACTACTTTTGAGATACTCTGTCGCACACAACTATGACGTTTTTGCCACATTCATAATGTTTCCATTGCACCAATGTGGCCAATTTTCCCTGACACTTGAGATCTACTCTCTTAGCAAATTTCTAGTATATGGTGCACTATTATTAACTGTAGTCATCATGCTGTATGTTAGGTCTCAAGATATTACTCATCTTATCATTGATAGGGGTATTGTATACTTGAAATTTGCTAAGAAAGTAGATCTCAAGTGTTCTCATCAAAAAAAAAAAAGTTAACTATGGGAGGCTGTAGATGTATTAGTTTGATTATAATAATCATTCCACCATGTATACATATATCAAAACATCATGCTGTAGACCTTAAATATATATAATTTTTATTTGTCAAAAATAGATTTTTAAAAACCCATGTAAAGGCAGAGTAACTTCTTGTCACCATGCACAGATTGAAAAAGAGGCTTATCCCAAAAAGAAAAATCATTCTGTCCTGAAAGAGTGACCACGGAACCTTAGTCCAACATTTAAACTTGGTAAGAATTTCACCAGCTAGAATCTAAATTGCTTTAGATTTTAGGAGGTAGAGTGTGTGTGAACAAAACACTTTTATCTATTTCTACCTGTAAAAGAATCTGAGATCAGTACTTCTCTCTTCACTTTCACCATGCTTTCGGAACTTTAAAAAAGGAGTTCTTTTGACTTAAGAAACAGATGTAATACATTAACCATGAATGAATCCTACTTTGAAAAAACACTATGGGTATTTGGGGGACAAACGAAGAAATTTGAATAGGGATAGGTTTTTAGATGATATCTGGGAATTATTGTTGATTTTCTTAGGTATAATACTGGTATTGTGGCAGGTGGGAAATTTTCCTGACTCTTAGGAAGTGTTCCCTGAAGTAGTTAGGGTTGAACTGTCATGATAGCTGAAACTTTATAGTTTTAAAGATTTTATTTTTAAGTAATCTCTGCATCCAACGTGGGGCTCAAACCCACAACCCTGAGATGTAGAGTCGCACGCTCCACTGACTGAGCCAGCCAGACACCCCTCTGAAAGTTTATTTGAAATGCTTCAGACAGATAAAAGGATAAAGGCAATAAGGCGAATTACTACAAGTTTGTGAGTCTAGGTGGAGGGTGTACGTTCCAGGATGCTTTTAAATTTTGCAAAATAAAAATTTAAAAAGAAGCTCTTTTTTGTACTTTATTGAGACGTGCTACAGGGTGACCTCGGAGAATAATGTATGAGGACTGATGTACCCTTTTGACCCACAAGAGTACTTTTAAAACCAGGTTACTCACTTCCTAAGGGTTCCACAGCTGGGGAACACACAATGAGGAGTCAAGCCCATCACAAAGGTATCAGTGATGGTTATCATCTCCTCAGCAAACTGCCATATCCTCAGTACACAGTGCCCTCAGCCACCACCTACAGATCAATATGGCTATCAATGACAGATGGCCAAAGCGTCCCTATCCTCTCAGGTCATTCTTAGTTCACATGGTCCGACAGGATTTAGGAGTCTTGTGTCATTAGACTGTCTTTAGAAAACAGTCTAGCCATTAAAGGCGGAAGCAGAGTAACATTATATGTCAGACAGCACATTGTTGACAGTTTAAATATACTCAGAACGTTTAAAATGTGTTGATTTCCTGCGTGTTACCATTACGTTTTTCACAATATTCTTCAGCACTGATTTGATCAAAATCATAATTTCTGTAGAAAGAAGAAGGGACTCTGGATCCAAATAGAATTTTTAATGTGGTTTAGAGTTCACAGAATCGGATCTGAGGATCCGTTCAGTTTGGAGACGGCACAAAAACAGGTCACCTACCTCCAAAGAACCTTTGCAGTAACATTTCATGAGGACGCCAACAATTTTCTAGTCAGCGCAATATTACCATCGCTTTACTACATGATCCAATATTTTCACTATTAATCACTCAGCCTGTCCCTTGAGTTACCTAAGGTAAGGTATCACTACTTCTCCCCCATCAGGCATAAATGCTCAAACAACACAAGGAAATAGTGATGAGGGCCTACATTTACGACAAATAAATATCCCTTCCCGATTTTAGTACTTAAAATAAAGCATACTCACCAGTAATTGGGGTTTTAGTAAAAATAGTTCTACAAATAGTCACTAAGCTAGTTACAGATGCATCAGAAAATCCATTTTACTAATTTCAAGCAAGACCTTAGAATGCATTTAGGCATTTATGTTTATGAGATACAAATAACAGATTTATTACTATCAGGGGGCAAATTACTTCTTGCCCAAGTACTACTGACTTCGTTATCTGAGGCTCAGACTTGGCCCAAAGTGTGTTGACTCACAATATTTTCCTTCATAGCAGAATTTCCATGAACAGTCTCTTCAAATTGAAAAACAGACCCAGATTGTTCAGAGAGGCAGAGGAAGAAGACGGTTCAGCATTGGTGAACGATGTGGTCACTGAACACAATGACCTAGTTCTGGTCAACGAAAAGTCACAAACACTCCATTTAGAAAGAGAACGTAAAGATTTCTTAGGGAGAAAAAAAAATAATTTCTTTAGGGAGCAACTTCCTTCAGGCAAATCTCAAAAATAAACAGTAACATTTATATAGCAGTCACTATAATGCTTCCTCACTGACAAGAGAGAATTCAAAAAACAAGAGAATCTTGGCCTCTAGAAAAGCACTGGGAAACCTCTGGCCCTTCGTTTAAGTTCTTCTAGCTAGACCATGAAAAGTTTTCTAAAACCAAGTGTCTTTTGAGCCTCCCTTCTCTACCATCAAGAGCAACAAATACAGCTGTGCAAACAGCAGGAATGTGTGTTCCTGTGGTAAGATGCGTGCCCAGGCTCTTCCTGGGGGAATTCTCTTCCAGACGTGTGCACGATCCTCTGAGTCAGCAGCCTCAAAGAGGGATAAGGAGATGTTGGCAAAGGTGAATTCCAGCCTGAGCCAGTAAGAGAAGACACAAGACAGCTGGGTGGGGATTCGTGGACAAGAAAAAGGGAAGATTCCGACAGCTGACAAGAAGGAAGGGAAAGATTGAAACCCCTGCAACCGAAGCTGCAGGGAACACACGTGGAGAAGGCGAGAAATGCTGCTTTTTCTCTCTTATCCACATTTAGATCTTTCTTTTTAATCCTTTTGCCACCTCCTCTTGTTTTGCTGGTGAGAACAGGGGCTTGGGAGCTGTTGTCAGGGTTTGAATCTCGGCCCATCATGTATTTGTTGCGTGGTTCTGGTGATTTAACTAACATCTCGCCACTTTGGCTTCCTCATCGGTAAAATGGATAGAATGATACTTACTTCGCGGATGGAATAAGATACTATAAAATACACAGCAGGTGTCTGCCTCACGGTGGGTGCTCAAAAACACACTAGCACCTTTCTTTTCCTCCTTTTTTAATTCTTTTAGTCTATGTCTTCTTAACTAGTCCATATGTCTTCTTAACTTTCTTTCACATCTGCTAGAACTCTGGGCCCCTCACTTCATTATTCATTTTCCATGGGTCAGCGACCACGGATGGAAAGATTTCCCAATCCCTGGAGTGAATGGGATGTTCAGTTGCAAGGGCTGATAACCTTCATGGTTGTCTGAATCCCAAAAGACTGAGTTTTCTGCTGATCTAATGAAGAGCAATTTTCACAACAGCAAGTTTCGAGGAATCTGGGATTTAGAAGTGAAGAATGTCTGGCTCCTCTTAATCAGAGAATGTTATATTTGGATTCCCTCTCAAAGACTGATCCAACAGTTAGAGACTGTAAGACACTGAACAGCCTGAACCCTGGTGCAATCCTGTGTCCCCTCCTGTGCAAGAGTGAGACCTGAGCTCTGAGGCACTGCTTTATTAAAAGCAAATTTCAAGAGCAGAGTATTAGTTTGAACTGCATCCATAGAGAAGGATAAATTCTGTGTCCAAAGTAAAACGAATCATAGCTCAAATTCCAGCATTTGTCAGTTCTGAACTAGCAATGCAAGTTCTGTGAATTGTTTTTTGGGGGGGGTGCATGGAAGGAACCCCAAATTCATTTCAGGAAGCAACCATGGTTTTTAAAAATTTTTTAATGTTTATTCATTTTTGAGAAAGAGAGAGAGAGCACCCACACATAAGTGGGGGAGGGGCAGAGAGCGAGGAAGACACAGAGTCCAAAGCTGGCTCCAGGCTCTGAGCTGTCAGCACAGAGCCCGACACATAGCTCGAACTCGTGAACTGTGAGATCATGACCTGAGCTAAACTCAGACACTTAACCAACTAAGCCACCAGACGCCCCAACCAAGATTTTTTTTAAAAAAAGGAGTGAAGAGGTAGGAGAGAACAAGTAAGGGAAAGGAGGCGAGAGAAGGAAACATCTCAAGAAGTCGTTTCTCTTTCTTCCTAGCTTCCAAGGCAGCGCCCCTTCAATGGGCAGCCTGGAGAAAGGCACTTCTGGGTGGTTCGCCTACAGTGTGCAGCACTGAGGGCTGCTCCATTCTTCTTGGAGCTCCTCAGCCCCCTAGCTTTCTGGACACATCTTTATTCCATTCCTCCTCCCCCTGTACCCTCCCTGATTTAATCTCCAGAGTTCAACTCCTTAGAACTCTCACTCCAGAAGCTCTAGCTGAACAATTTTATTTATATTTATGGTTTTCCCTACCCCTTAAATAATGACAACTCCCTATCACACACCTTGTAACCCATTCTCTCTTCTGAAATCCATAAGCCACACTGGTCATAGTCAGCAGGCTGGCCATCATGTCTAATATCAAAGTTGTTACCTCCATGCTTCCCAAACCTCTTGCCCCTGTCCACATGGTATCTTCCAGTTCTCAAAGCAAAAGCAGCTCTGAAGTCATTCTTGATGTTTCTTGTACTTCGACTCCCAAATCCAATCTATCACCAAGTGCTCTTGATTCTACCTCCTGAATCTCTCTCCAGTCTATGCTATTCTTCCAATCGTACTGCCACCGTCTGAGATAAAATTCCCATCATCTCCCACCTGGACTTCTAACTAACTTCTCGGTTTCTGCTGTCTTTTCTGGACAACTTTGTATCAAAGTGATCTTTCTTAAAACGTTAATGTAAATCTCACTCCTTTAATAATCTCAATAACCTCTGATGGCTCTTTTCTGCTTCCTGAAATAAAAATCCAATTCCAGGGGCACCTGGGTGGTTCAGTCAGCTAAGTGTCCAACTCTTGGTCTTGGCTCAGGTCAAGATCTCACAGTCATGAGACTGAGCCCCATGTAGGGCTCTGCACTGAGTGTGGAGCCTGTTTGGGATTCTCGCTCTCTCCCTCTGCCCCTCTTCCCAGCTCTCTCACTCTCTCTCTCAAAAAAAATCCAAATCCAGGGGCACCTGGATGGCTCAGTAAGTTAAGTGTCCAACTGTGGCTCAGGTTATGATCTCACCGTCTGTGAGTTCAAACCCCACGTCGGGCTCCGTGCTGACAGCTCAGAGCCTGGAGCCTGTTTTAGATTCTGTGTCTCCCTCTCTCTCTGGCCCTCCCCCGCTCTCCCTTTGTCTCTCTCTCTCTCTCAAAAATAAATAAACATTTAAAAAAAATTTTTTTAAAGCCAAATCCAAACAAGTTTCTTTAGAACTTTGCTTCAGTCATCTTTAATATCCCCATGTCGTGCAATTCTCCCCACTGCATTCCACAACCCTTATTTCAAGCCATACACGTAGTTCAGCCATACCAAACTGCTTGCCACTCCCCAAACACATGATCCTTAATTTTTTGTTTTGGCATGTTCTGTTCCATGCATATGAAATGCTTTTCCCTGCCTGGTGAGCTCCTCCACATTCTTTAAGATGAAGCTCAAATGTCATTACTCTTAACATTTTCCCTCATTGCCCAATAAATTACTTATGTCCACATAAGGGATGCTTGGTCTTTTATTAGGGTGCTTTTCTTTCTTTTTCAAATTAAGTTTATGATTTTAATTTCAGTATAGTTAACATACAGTGTGATATTAGTTTCCGGTGTACGAATGATTCAACAATTGTGTACATTACTCAGTGCTCATCATGATAAGTGTACTCTTTTTTTTTTAATTTTTTTTTTAACGTTTATTTATTTTTGAGACAGAGAGAGACAGAGCATGAATGGGGGAGGGTCAGAGAGAGAGAGAGGGAGACACAGAATCCGAAACAGGCTCCAGGCTCTGAGCTGTCAGCACAGAGCCCGACGCGGGGCTCGAAATCACGCCCGTGAGATCATGACCTGAGCTGAAGTCGGACGCTTAACCAACTGAGCCACCCAGGCGCCCCTCGTGTACTCTTAATCCCCTTCACCTATTTCACCCATTCCTCCACCCACCTCCCCACAGTTGTCAGTTTATTCTCTACAGTTGAGAGTCTGTTTCCTGGTTTGTCTCTCTCTCCCTCTTTTTTCCCCTTTACTCATGTGTTTTGTTTCTTAAATTCCATTTATCATATGGTATTTGCCTTTCTCTGACTGACTTATTTCACTTAGCATAATACTCCCTAGCTCCATCCATGTCGTTGCAAATGGGAAGATCTCATTCTTTTATACGGCTGAATAGTTTCCATTGTGTATACATACCACTTTTTTATCCATTCATGTATCGAGGGACACTTGGGCTGCTTCCATCATTTGGCCGCTTTAAATAATGCTACAATTAACAGGGATCCATGTATCCCTTTGAATCATTATTCAAATTATTATTATTAATTATTTGAATAATCCCTTTGAATTATTATTTTTGTATTTTTTGGGTAAATATCCTGTGGTGTGATTCCTGGATTGTATGGTAGTTCTATTTTTAACTTTTTGAGGCCCTCCATACTGTTTTCCACAGTGGCTGCACCAGTTTGCATTCCCACCAACAGTGCATGGGGGTTCCTTTTTCTCCACATTCTCCCCAAAACTTGTTCTCGTGTTCTTGATTTTAGTCATTCTGACAAGTGTGAGGTGATATCTCATTGTTTTGATTTGCATTTCCCTGATGATGTGTGATATCGAGCATCTTTTCATGTGTCTGTTGGCCATCTGTATGTCTTCTGTGGAGAAATGTCTACTGACTTCTGCTGGTTTTTTAATTGGATTATTTATTTCTGGGGTGTTGCATAAGTTCTTTATATATTTTGGATATGTCATTTGCAAAGATCTTCTCTATCAGAGTACTTTTCAAGATGCGCTGCGAGTACTGGTTTACATATTTGTCTCCCTGAACAAATGAGATCAAGACTGTAAGCTTCCAGGGGCACCTGGGTGGCTCAGTCAGTTAAGCACCCAGCTTCGGCTCGGGTCATGATCTCGCGGTCTGTGAGTTCGAGGCCGCATCGGGCTCTGTGCTGACGGCTCAGAGCCTGGAGCCTGCTTCGGATTCTGTGTTTCCCTCGCTCTCTGACCCTCCCCCACTCATGCTCTGTCTCTGTCTCAAAAATAAATAAAAACATTAAAAAAGAAGGATTGTAAGCTTCCAAAAGACAGGCATCAGCTTATTCCTTTTGGTGTCCCCAAATGTTCACTAAAAACTCAATAAATGCTAATGGATATCAAGAGAATCACCTTTCCACACAAGAAAGGAACCCTAGGACTCCCCAGAAAGTGTTCTGGGAAAGACCAGAGAGAGCTCTTCAGGCCCATGGAGTCTTTTCTATGTATCAGCTCATAGCTGGAATAAGATCAGAATATTTTTCTTCAGTTTAAAAGAGGAATTGAGAGGGGTGCCTGGGTGGCTCAGTGGGTTAACCGTCCAACTTCAGCTCTGGTCATGATCTCACAGTTTGAGTTTGAGCCCTGCATTGGGCTCTGTGCTGACAGCTCAGAGCCTGGAGCCTGCTTCAGATTCTGTGTCTTCTTCTCTCTGTGCCCGTCCCCCTCTCATTCATTCTCTCTCTCTCTCTCTCTCTCTCTCTCTCTCTCTCTCTCTCTCAACAATAAATAAACATTAAAAAAATTTTTTTAATTAAAATAAAAGGGGAATTGAGAGGAGATAGAAGAGCTACAGAGAGGGAGGAAAAGAGGAATGGATGGCCTCTCCTTTAATAATCCAGTGTGCTTTTCCTAAATAGAGAGACCTTATTCCTTGTTTACAAAGTTGGGAACTCAATAGGACTTCCCCACAGTGCTCTGTATTTAGACACTTAAAAAGCACTGGAATAAACTAATCCACAGGCAAATGCTATCTAGTTGGTAGGAAAGTTGCACTGGAAATAAAAAACAACTTCTCACTCACTTTAGCTTTACTTTCTCCACTGTCTTTCTCTCTCTCTCTCTTCATGCGCCTCTGTCTCCCTTCCTCTCTCTTTCTTTATTTAGCTGAGTTCATTTCTGACAAGCAGAGAAAAGTTAAAGTGGCCACTAGGAAATTTGTCTAGCCTCTATACTCAAAACCCTCTGGAAAAAATACGCTTGATTTACAACCACAACACACACAACTGGGTATCTTAACTGTAAATCTAATGTAATGATTGTTCCTTTAGATATTTCCTTAATTTTATGAGAGTAATAAATACACCCTGTAACGACTATAGGTTCAAATCATTTCCAAATGACGGATTTTCACTGTATTGCTACCGTATGTTTCCCTTATGTAAATAACTAAATATTTCTAAATTGCCCCATTAACATATAGAAAAACATTTGCTGTTTATTTTTAAATGGCTAAGGGGCAGGTTATAAGCATATTGCCAAAAAAATGAGCTGTATAACAATCCTCTAAGCATATTAGATATGAAATGCAATATTTATACAGTAGAAACTATAATACTAAAACCCAACAAGCTTCTATAAATTTGTCCTTTTAAAATATAAACTATTAAAACAGTTTGAAAAAACATGAAGAGAAATCTTTTAATGCCAATTCCATATCAAAGTTCTCAGGACTTTGCATTTATACAGAGCAGAGTTCATGAACTCCTGCTAACCATGTTAACAATCTACTAGGTTTCTAAAGACTCAGCGGGGGTTAGAATAAGAAGGCTCTGCCATCAACATCAATAACAGGAGCAGTGACACTCAGGGGAGTTTTCCACTGTGCTCTCGAAGGAGGGCTCAGCATATGCAGGGACCGTAGCCCATAAAGGAAAGAGGTCTATAGTTAGTAATTCCAAATAAAATCTAGAGGGACACATTATTTCAGATTTTGTTTTTAAACAGCAAGAGTGTTTTACAAATTACATATATGTGTGTATGTGTGTGTAGGTATGTATTTTGTGTATTAGTATATATATTATACTAACAGCGATACTTCTTATTTTAAAGAGCCTTACCACTTTAAAGGTATTTTGAGGGCCACCTGGGTGGCTCAGTCGGTTAGGCGTCCAACTTCAGCTCAGGTCATGATCTCACGGTTTGTGAGTTCGAGCCGCACATCAGGCTCTGTGATGACAGCTTAGAGCCTAGAGCCTGCTTTGGATTCTGCATCTCCATCGATAGCTCTCTGCCCCTCCCCCACTTGTGTTCTGCCTTTTGAGTTCTGAACTTTTGAGTTCAAATTTTTGTTTTGATTCACAGGGAGAAAGATGTGAACAAAATCACAAAGGTGTCTCTAGGAGGCAAAAAAATCGCCTGACCTTAATTCAAGATGGAAGGAAGCCTATTGGACATATGATGACCCAAGTCATTTGGTGTGTCCTATGCCCAAGGCAGGAAGCAGATCAATTCAGAAATACATAAAAACAAAAGGAACACACCTGAGTTTACAAATATACATTAGAAACTAATTTCAAAAACATCTTTCAAAATAAAAAAAATAAAACCTCATACAATATGAATTCACTACCTATGGATTTTCACTGGCAAGAAAACATTTTCCCTCTTCCCCTCACCCCTCTTTAAAACAGTTCTCAACCAGGACACCTGGATGGCTCAGTCAGTTAAGCGTCCAACTTCAGCTCAGGTCATGATCTCCCGTTCATGGGTTCAAGCCCCGCGCCTGGCTCTGTGCTAACAGCTGAGAGCCTGGAACCTGCTTTGGATTCTGTGTCTCCCTCTTTCTCTGCCCCTCCCCTGATTGCATTCTGTCTCTCAAAAATAATAAACGTAAAGAAGTTACAAAAAATAAATAAAAATAAAACAGTTCTCATCCAATTCCCTTTCTTTAATCCCTTCTCCATAAAAGCCTATTTTGTTTTTGTTTTTGTTTTAACTCAGTGATGGGAGTTTGGTAAAAAAAACAATAGCTCAGGAAAATGGCAATATTCAAATCTTACGGCTGAGTCACCAATTAATCTTTTGATATTTTCTCTTCTTTGTGGAGGCCCAAACGGTATAAACTATCTGTATTTCCTGTTGCTGCCTGTGGCATGAAGACGGTGTATCACATTCTATCAATTTGTTTTGAAGCTGAAGCTGCAAATGACAATGATCTCTAAAGCAGTGTTTATTCTGTGGTGCAGTCAACACTAAGAGTATCTATATACGTGATTTGCATTCTGGTCTTCTGGATCTTTAATTTTTAGAAAGCTCGAACATTATAAATCCATATATTTAAAATGCCCAAATTTGTTTTCCTTTCAGCTCATCACTTTTGTAGCAGTTCGTGCACACTAAGCAAAGACTTCTGTGAGATTTTATGGGGTTTTTGTTAACTGTTCTCCAATTAGGCTAAATAATAAACTCAATGTTGGATCCTTTCCGATAACACTAATTCAATACGACCAAAACTAGCGATTTCATAATCATCTCAACTTATCTGTCCCTAATTCCAGGAAGCATATCCATGGTAGTCATGGCAATTTACACTAGGGAGCTAAATTGTCTCTCTACATTACCGCATGCACAAATTTTGCCTTTGGGGAAAGTGCTATGTTATTTGCATCCATGGACAAGCTATTTATATCTGAATACATTCGAATTGACAAAAAAGAAAGTAAAAAAGGTGGGGAGGGGATAAGTTAATGGGAATATATAGGAAAAATTTACCAGAGTCAGCAATTTCTCCCCATTACTTTCTTTCTATATTCATTCGCCATAGCAAATGGTCACAGATTAAACCAAACTGTTGTCTGACTGACTCAGTTAGTTGACAATTCCATTTCTGGTGCACCGTCTTCTTTGAGAGGAAGCAATATATTTTTTCCTTTTAATTTGCTTTAAAAATTGACGCTTCCCCTTCTTTCATTTTATTATTTTTTAAGTAATCTCCACACCCAACGTAGGGCTCAAATTTACAACCCCAGGATCAAGAGTCGCATCCTCTCACTACTGAGCCAGCCAGGCACCCCTCCCCCTTTTTTTTTTATTTTAATAAACAATTCCGCTTTACTCAGCTATGAACATTTGTTCACCCAATCCACCCAGCCCCTGGCAACCACCATTCTCGCCGCTGTCTCTAGGAAGTGACAACTATATGGACCTCATATAAGTGGAATCACACAGTATTTATTCTTTAGTGATGTGACCGGCTTATTTCAGTCAGCATAATCTTTCCAAAGTTCATGCATGTTGTGTTGCATATGTCAGAATGTCCTTCCTCTTTAAGGCTGAATAATATTCCATTGTATATAAATACCATTCTTTGTTTAGCCATTCATCTGTCAGTGGACACTTGAGTTGCTTCCCCCTTTTGGCTATTGTGAATAACTGCTATGAACATGGGTGTACAAATAGCTATCTGAATCTCAGCTTTCACTTCTTTTGGGTAAACACCCAATAGTGGAATTACTGAATCACATGGAAATTCTATGTTTAATTTTTTTGGACACACCACACTGTTGTCCACAGTGGCCACACCATTTTACGTTTCTACCAGCAATGCACAAGGATTCCAATTTTTCCACAACCTCATCAACATTTGTTATTTTTGCGGGGGGGGGGGGGGAGCTGTCTTTTGTCTTTATAATAGCCATCTAAATAAGTGTGAAGTGGGATCTCATTGTGGTTTTGATTTGCATTTCCCTAATGATTAATGATGTTAAGCATTTCTTCATGAGCTTATTGGCAGCCATTTGTATAGCTTCTTCAGAGAAATATCTAAGTCCTTGGCCCATTTTTTAGGTTTTGGTTGTGGTGGTTGTTGAGTTATAGGAATTCTTCATATATTCTATATGCAGATATATGACTTGCAAATATTTTCTCCCCATTCCATGTGTTGCCGTTCACTCTGTTGATAGTGTCCTCAGTGCAGTTTCAAGCTTTAATAATTTTCTTCAAGCTTTAACCATTTAATGTTACAAATTTTTATCATTTGAGACTTTAATGTTTCAAATTTTTAGATTTATTTAGTTTTATAAATTTTGATTTATAAACTTTTAATTTTAATTTTTTCTTTCGGTGCCTCTAAAGATGCAAAACAAAAAAACCAAAATTAAAATATTATTAAAATTCATAAAATTAAATATAAAATCAAGTAAATATTTACATGATATTTTTATAAGTTTTTACCCTTTATACTTCTGAAACTATTAAAGCTTAAAACTTCACTAAGACTTTTCAAACACCCTGCTTTAATTATGGAATCCAGGTGGTGGATATATGGCTATGCTATATAATTCTTTTGACCCTTGTATATTTGAAATTTTTCACAAAAAAAATTGGGGTCAAGAGATATAATTTAATTATGGTATATTAATAAGTATGTATGCAAAAAAGCTAAGCGCAGTGATTATAAACATTATTGTATCCAAGAGAAAAATTCTTGGTGCAATCGTTGTTTGCTTTTGGAGAACTTTTTTTTCCAAGATCCGTATTTATGGCCAAGGAGTGCTTTCCAGAGAGGTTTTCTTCCTTAAGGAACAACTGTAATACTTTCCAAGACTCTTTGGCATGTCAGAAAACAGTACCAAGATATTTTTTGACTCATTCAGTTGCTCGCCAAACATTTATTCAGTGTTTCCCACACGCCCGGCACAGCGCTCAGCAGTGCCGACACAAATCATAAACAAAACACAGTCCTTAACCATAGAAATGCATAATCTAGAAGACGGAGAAGGGGGCAGGGAACTAGCCTCATGACACAGTGTAAAAGCACCGCCACAGTGTGTTCAGCATTACAGTATTACAGCAGACTGTGGAACAAAGGAAGAGCACCTAATCCCCCTTGCACATACAACTAAGGTTTTCCTGTGTAGGAGACAAGTTTGGCAATGGGGTGTGGGTAAAGGTATAGAAACTAAGAGAGGATTAAGCAATGCTTCAGTTGAAGAGAACCCCATACGTAAAGTCTTGGAGGTCCCAGGTAACATGGTACATTTGAGAAAAAGCAAGCAACTACTGTGAACAGCAATTAGATGTCTGGACTAGGATGTTAATGCCCTGGTAAGAGAAGGAATTTAAGACATTCACAAAAATAACCCATTCTCAGCTGAAAGTGAAAGACAGCTAGCCTATTTGCCTAAATATTTACTTCAGTTCAAAGCAGATGTATTTTGGTTTTATTTTGTTTCACTTTACAAATCCTTTGAAACTAAATTTTAAAGTTTGAATTATCCAAATACAGTAAATACTTTCATTTGGGATTGTATTCTGTGAACTGAAATGGGCTGATGTGTGGAAAACAGGAAATGCATGCATGGATGGCATGAATACACCGAATCAGATGCACAAAATAACCTTGTATCAGTAGTCCTCAAACTTCAGAGAGCACAAGTGGGCTACATAAAATGCCAGTTGTATTGTCTCACCCCTGAAACTCTCACTCAGGAGATCTTGGGTGAAGAATTTAGATTTTTAAAAATAAATTCTATTTTCTACACATAATCTTTTCCTTACTGTTTATTTATTTTGAGAGAGAGCGCGCGCACTCGAGCATGAGCGGGAGGAGTGGCAGAGACAGAGTGAGAGAGAGAAATCCAAGCAGGCTCTGCACTGTCATTGAAGAGTCCTACATGGGGCACCAACTCACCAACCATGAGATCATGAGCTGAGCTGAAGCCAAGAGTCAGATGCTTAACTGACTCCCTGGGAATCTGAATGTTTAACAAAACCACAAGAGATACTTGTTTTAACTGTCTGCAATGGAAATTTTAAACCATATAAAATTAGAGAGAATAGTATAAGATTACCCACATCCCCATCACCCAGCTTCAATAAACACAGAACCAGTCTTATTTCGTCTATATCCCAACACTTATCTTTTGCCACTAATTTATTTTAAAGGTAATCCCAGATCTTAATATTTTATCCACGAATACTTCAATTTGTAGGGGTGTCTGGATGGCTTAGTTGGTTGAACGTCTGACATCAGCTCAGGTCATGATCCCACAGTTTGTGAGTTTGAGCCCTACACTGGGCTTGCTGCTGTTGGCACAGAGCCCGCTTCAGATCTTCTGTCCCCCTCTCTTTCTGTCCCTCCCCAACTATCATTCTCACTCTCAAAAATAAATAAAACATTGAAAAAAATTTAAATACTTCAATTTGTGTCTCTGAAAAATATGACTTTATTTTTTTAACATGACTACAATATAATAATCAAACCTAAAGACCCAAAGTGATCCTAATATAACTGCTTTAGCCCTTCAGAAAAACTGAACTGGCAGACTGTGGATGAGGGTAATAAGTCAGTGACCATGTGGACTGCTTTGGAAGACATAACTTGATTTATTCCATCCTGGATTCAAAAGTTTTTGGTTCAAGAATAAGCAAATTAGGGGTGCCAGGGTGGTGCTCTCTCCCTCTCTCTCAAAATTAATAAATAAGCATTTAAAAAAAGCAACTTAGGGGTGCCTGGTTGGCTTGGTCAGTAGAGCATGTGGCTCTCAATCTCAGGGTCATGTGTGTGAGCCCCACATTGAATGTAGAGATTACTTAAATTAAAATTAAAAAAAAAAAGAATAAGCAAGTTAGGATTCATACTGGAAAATCCACTGATTCTGCCTTCTTTTAAAATATGTCCAGTTCGTACCCAGTTAACATGAAGAAACCACTCTCTCTCTAGAAGAAAGCTTGTTTTATATTATTAGTGAATCTCTGAATAAATAGCTTACGTATAAATATCTAAATTATAAGTTAACGGATTTTAAATAGTTTTTTTACCCTTTTGGAAAATAATTACATAAATGTTTCTTATTTCTGGGTGAGAAATACTACTTTATATGCAGTTTGGTTTTCTTTTATTTATTACTTATTTATTTGTTGAGAGAGAGAGAGAGAGAGAGCAAGGGGAAGGGTAGAGAGAAAAGAAGGAGGGAATCTCAAGCAGGCTCCATGCTGTCAGCTCAGAGCCCAATTTGGGGCTCGATTCCATGAACCATGAGATCATGACTTGAGCTGAAGCCAAGAGTCAGATGCTTCATCAACTGAGCCACCCAGGTGCCCCTACAGTTTTAGTTTTCTATTTATAGATATGATTGATGTATCATACCCAAAAAAAAGTATCTTCATGTTTATAAAATGTAATTTTTAGGTTTACTTAGAACACATTTTATTTAATAAGTTAAAATTCTTTTGGTACACTATTAAATGCAAAAACTTGTTTAAAAAATAAAAATATTTAAAAAAAGAACTCCCTTCTATTCAATGTTTAATGTTTCTGGTTGCTGCTTTCACATCCATGCAATATTCAGGGTACAGTATGGTGTCCAGAGTATGCTGTATAAATAGACATTTACATTCCTTTCAGGGGTGGGGACTGATTCCTGATTATAGACACCTATTATTAGTTATGCTTCTGAGCTTGCAATCATATTGAATGTATGAAGAATGAAATAAAATCAAAACCTTATTTTTGTACAGTTTTGAAGTTTATACTTAGAACTGACTACCTCCTGGCCACGTGGAGAGCTGTTCAGTGTGTAAATCTGTCTTTACCTAGGTTGGTTTTGCATCTGTGGGATCCACTCTTTTTGTTCAGTAGTTTGAACTATATAAACTGTATAATCTGTAAAGTTTTTATAGAACAAATATTCAGCTGTGAAGCTGGTTAGATAAAACTAATATTTCTTTTTTTTTTTTTTTAATTTTTTTTTTCAACATTTATTTATTTTTGGGACAGAGAGAGACAGAGCATGAACGGGGGAGGGGCAGAGAGAGAGGGAGACACAGAACCGGAAACAGGCTCCAGGCTCTGAGCCATCAGCCCAGAGCCCGACGCGGGGCTCGAACTCACGGACCGCGGATCGTGACCTGGCTGAAGTCGGACGCTTAACCGACTGCGCCACCCAGGCGCCCCAAAACTAATATTTCTTAACACACACACACACAGAGTAAGACATTCAGTTATGTTTCTGAAATGGTCACCTTCAAATCTTCAAAAAAATATTTTTCAAAAGCATAAAGTTATTAAACTGATTGAAATTTAAAATGAAACTTTTCCAGGGTTATTGATCAAATTTTTAAAAGAAAATTATATTTTTATATAAATTATATTTTTATATAAATTATCTTTTTAGACCTTATCAATCTTCACAAAGGGGAAAACAAATTACTCAATTTGCTCTTCCTCCAGAGTTACTCAGATTTCACAGTTATTTAGAGTTTCAATATGCTTTTCTCAATGAACCTCAGAAAAGTTCTCCAAAGTAAGTAACAACACGGGTCCTGATAAGTTCCTTATAATTTAATTAACCCCAAATGTTAAAGAACCTTGCTATTTCTAATACAGTAATTATCCCATAAAATGCACCTCTTGAAAATGTTACTACAGAAAATTTTAGAGAAATCTGATTGCGTGGCGTGGTCATACTAAAGCTCCTTTTTTTTTGTATGTGCCTTATTATCCTCACTCAGGACAAATATTTATAAAAATGAAACCAATTATTTGACATTTATGTCTTCTTTCATCTGGCTCCTTAAAGAAAAAAAAAAAAAAAGAATAAACCTAAGAAAGAAGTTAGGAAGGAAGGAAAGAAGGGAGGGAGGGAGGGAGGGAGGAAGAAGGTAGGAAGGAACTGGGAGGGAAGGAAGGAAAGAAAGAAAAAACCACCTTTGGGTTTACATGTGAACATCAGCAGTAATATTGAGTTTTCTTCCTTAACCATGCAAATCATGATATTTCTTTGCAATAATAATAAATTAGAAGTATCTTCCATTTTACCATCAATCCATAAGCAGTACGTAACATTGATATAAATTATATATTTGCATATTTCAGGTATATTTCATTTTTTTAAGTACAGTAATAATCTGTTATGTCAGCTTACAACTATGCCTTATTTATTAACAGAGGGAAAACATAGATCCATATCAAAACTATGACATAAAATCCCACATATATAATTATTAACCTTAGAAAGCTTATGATTAAGCTACCTCTTGATTTTGTCATTCCAGTAAGCCTTTAATAAACTGTTAAATATTATACGTTTAAGATATGTCATTTGTATTTTAAATGCTTTACCCTTTACTGAGGTTTTTTTATTTGACATGTGTCCAAGATACAAAGATAAATCTTCTCTCTTGCTCTTTGATAAGGTATCAGAGTTCACTTAAAGGTTTAAGAATAGAGCTGTTGAACCATTTTTTTTCTATTCCAAGTTATATATGAGAATTGGTAGCAGCCTGTTGAAAGGACTTTACCTGTGCATAAGAGTCCTTATCTCACCTCTATCTATCATGCTATCAATTTCTTTAATACAGGAGTTTACCTTTGGGCGGCTCATACACCAGCTGTCAATCTGTCCTCACCTTGAGACTTTGCAGCAAGCCAAACTCAGGTGTATTGAAGCTTCTCAAGAATTGATTGTTTTCCTTCTTTCTCCAACTAGGGCAGGTGTAGTCAAAATGCAAGCCTCTGGCACTCCAGATGTGCTTTGTCACAGTGCAGGGCCAGAACTTTTTTATTTCTGCCTCCCAGGTCACAACTTCTTATCTGGAAAATTTCTAGATTTTCTTGTCCTCATTTTACCTTTGCCCCTACCCCCACATTCCCTCACTAAAGCATTTAAAATGGTAGCTTTGAAAAGATGGAAACAACTCAAATGTCCATCAAATAAATTATGGTACTCCATAAAATGAATTAGTATGCATCGTTTAAAAAAAAAGGAAGAAGAAGAAGGAAAAGAGGATGTTGTCTAAGTACTAACATGGAGAGATTTCCAAGATACATTAAGTAAAAAAGGAAGATACAGATTAATATTACCTTTTGCATTAAAAAAGTTTAAAAACATTCACGATTGCTTCTTACATTCATAAGGAAACTCTGAAAAGATACACTGAACACTAAACACTGGTTACAGAGCTGAGGTGTGTGGAAAGTAGGCATGATAAAGGACAGAGAGTGGGAGGGACAATTTTCATGATACACCTTCTTATATCTTTTCATTTATTTTTGAACTATATGATTATATCACCTATTCAAAAATTTTAAATTTTTTTAGTGTTTATTTCTTTTTCAAGAGAGAGAGAGAGAGACAGACAGAGTATGAGTGGGGGAGGGGCAGAGAGAGGGAGACACAGAGTCTGAAGCAGGCTCCAGGCTCTGAGCTGTCAGCACAGAGCCCAATGTGGGGCTCAAACTCATGAACCTTGAGATCATGACCCGAGCCCAAGTCAGACACTTAGCCGACTGAGCCAGCCAGGCACCCCACCTAAAAACGTAAATTTTTAAAAAAGAAATAGTAGCTTTATTCAGTGCAAGGAAGCTAAAAGAAAGAAAGAATATACTAAAGAAAGTCTCATTGTAAGGCTATTGGCATTATAGTTTGGCAGAGAGAATAAATTATCAGGAAATAGAGAAATAAAATTTAGAAAAGCATCAGTGATAGAAGCTACAATTGGTTCTGACTGAAGAATAGGCTAAAAGACCTCCAAAATATTATTTACTAATCTTATACCTTTACTGATTTGCATCTGTGTTTTAAAAGTGAGCAAAAAGAGGGGTGCCTGGATGGCTCAGTCGGTTAAGCGACTGACACTTGATTTCGGCTCAGGTCACGATCTCACGGTTCGTGAGTTCAAGCCCCACTGACAGCACAGAGCCTGCTTGGAATTCTCTCCCTCTCCCTCTGCTCCTCCCCCGCTCACACGCATGCACACGCTCTCTCTCCCTCTCAAAATAAATAAACTTTAAAAAATAAAATAAAAATAAAAGCGAGCAAAAAAAATATTTGGAAGAGGAATTCCAGCATAGCAAGTTCAAATGCTCTCTCCTTAAGCGCTTGCCTCAATTTACTAAAAGACAACCAGTGTGTTGTCGCCTTTACATCTCTGATTCCAAAGGCAGCAGGTGAAGTGTGATGGCCTGAGCCCCAATGCCTGCTTTACCATTTAGTGGCTGTATGGTCTGTGCACATTATTTAACTCTTTATTTCATCATCTGGACAGTAAGGATAAGAATGGTTGGGGCGCCTGGGTGGTGCAGTCGGTTAAGCGTCCGACTTCAGCCAGGTCACGATCTCGCGGTCCGTGAGTTCGAGCCCCGCGTCGGGCTCTGGGCTGGTGGCTCAGAGCCTGGAGCCTGTTTCCGATTCTGTGTCTCCCTCTCTCTCTGCCCCTCCCCCGTTCATGCTCTGTCTCTCTCTGTCCCAAAAAAAATAAACGTTGAAAAAAAAATTAAAAAAAAAAAAAAAAAAGAATGGTATCTACCTTACAAGGTCACCGGGAGGATTAATTAATACCCAAGAAGCATGTACCTGGCTTCACACTAAGAAGTGTGTAACATTTGCTACTTTACCTATTCTTCAAATGTCTTACTATTTATCTTTAAAAGTGCTGTCTCCCTGGGCTAGTACTTACCTTTTGCATTAAGGCTGCTGCTGCTGCTGCTGCTTCTTCTTCTTCTTCTTCTTCTTCTTCTTTTTTGTCCCTATCCTTTCCTGCCTCCTCTCTTTTTAAAAGAAGGATGCAACCAGTCACTAAAATACTCCCACAGAGTTTCTGAGACAAGATCATCCCAGAGAAAGGTACTCATAAAGGAAACAGAAAGTACGGAGTTTGCCAGAGAAATTCAGATTAAAAATAGTTGCATAAAGTTGGTTCTTTACATTTCTATATCGTTCTGCAAAACTATACATTCATCTCATTTGATGCTCACAACAACCCTCTGAGACCATCAAGGCAGATAAAGAAAAAAGGGCAAAGGAAGTTAAAGGGTTGCCTGAGGCTAAACTGCATAGTACAAGTTAGTGACAATGTCTGACTGGCTCAGTTCAACAATTTATTGAACACCTGCTAAGGCCTGGGCACTGCGCTGACCTCCACATTCCAAAATGCTCTTTACTACAAAGACTTTCCATGGTATGAAGCATCTCTCAGAGTTTCACTCAACTTGATGATCATACTACTTAAAAGCTACTGTGACATCATTAGAGTAGAAAGGACCAGGGATTCCTTGGCAAAAGATCTTGGGCAAACAACTTAATCTCTTTAAGTCACTTTTCTTATCCCTTAATGCTTGAGTAATACTTACCACTAGGTGGTTGTAAAGGTTAAATGAGAGTGAATAAAAAAGAAGTTTGTAAGCTGTAAAGTTCCGTAGTAGATATTAGTTATTATTGTTATCTGATTTAGCAGTGGAATGCAAGATCAAACCTAGGTGGGGGGGGGGGGGGGGGGAGGCCTGATAGAAAAACATCCCTAGGCCCCCAGCCCTTAAAAGACCTCCCAGGGAAAGTAGCAAGATTACAAAAACTCACACTATCTCCCCTGCAGAGGGCACCCACTGAGCCAACAGGGGTAGGCCGCCTGGGTCAGTCCCATTTTAGCAAATGCGTTCCTTTCCATTTGCTCCAATTGGTGGTAGGAGGTGAAGGGGGGCAAACCAGACAGCTGGTGCGACATGAAACAGAAAGATCTGTGTTTTACCTTTGGAAGAAAAAAAAAAAAAAACTGTGGGAAATAGTAGGAGAACTAGAGAAGCAGGCAAGTGCTTGGGGCATTTCAGCTGGTAGGAGAGAGAACAAGAGAGAGACAAGCTGCCCAAGACAGATGCAATCCACACCCCTCCGTCTGCAATCAGAGAGAGGCTCACATGTCAGAAAAAAGGTTGTCCTCCCTCAGGGGAATTGTGAAGGATGTCAATGTTCTAGCCATGAGAAAACAAAAAAAATCCATATAGAACATTCCAGCATGTGGAGGCCTGATACAGCTCCGAGTGATGTTCTATGGGACTCTGCCTCTTGCGGACTTCTCACTTGGACCCGGAATGTCAGCAGGAAGCGTGCTTCACAGCGGAGGGGAAGTGGTGTCTGAAGCTGCTGGGAGACAGGCCCACTGTTTGTGACTTAGAAAAGCAGTAGAGAGAGGCAGCTAAGTCAGCCAATTGTTGATCAAACTTTGGCAGCAAAGATGCTTAACTTTGCTAAGCTTCAGTTTCCTGATCTATAAAATAAAGGTTAATGATAATACCTTCCTTAGGATGCTGCAATGAGGGGCGCCCAGGTGGTTCAGTCAGTTAAACATCCGACTCTTGATTTTGGCTCAGGTCATGATCTCAGGGTTCGTGAGTTTGAGCCCCACAATAGGCTCTGAGCAGAGCCTGCTTGGGATTCTCTCTCTCTCTCTCTCTCTCTCTGCTCCTCCCCCTCTTGTGCTCTCTCTCTCTCACTCTCTCCCCCTCTCTAAAAATAAATAAACATTTTTTTAAAAGTGTTCCCTTTAGGGGCGCCTGGGTGGCGCAGTCGGTTAAGCGTCCAACTTCAGCCAGGTCACGATCTCGCGGTCCGTGAGTTCGAGCCCCGCGTCAGGCTCTGGGCTGATGGCTCGGAACCTGGAGCCTGTTTCCGATTCTGTGTCTCCCTCTCTCTCTGCCCCTCCCCCGCTCATGCTCTCTCTCTGTCTCAAAAATAAATAAACGTTAAAAAAAAAAAAAAATTTAAAAAAAAAAAAAAGTGTTCCCTTTAAAAAAAAAAGATGCTGCAATGATTAAATAAGATAATATTTATACAGCGAATAGAAAGTGCCTGGCACACAGTAAGCAGCCAATAAATGTTGGCTATTACAGCATTGTTTCAAAAGGCAAGTTTACTAGCTTACCTCAGTTCCTAAGGCTTAGAGAACAGGAAGTTAGGGTGAAAGAAAGTGAAAACTTTCCTGTAGCATCAAACTTAAGAACAGACCTTGCGTACTCCCTGGCAACTGAGACAATGTTCAAGTGTTTCTGTTTCATGAGTTACTGTAGATGACAGCTTGAACATCTGTATAGAAAGGCAGCATATGCCAGTTACTAAATACCTGGAATCAGAGCTGGATTTGGATCCTGGCTCCACCTCTCCCTAGCTCTGTGACCTCCTACAAGTCACATAAACTTTACACCTCTGTTCCACAGTTGTAAAATGAGGATGATAACAATAATGATAGTATCTACCTCATAATGTGGGAGTGAGGATAAAATGAGACAGCACATGTCTTAGTACAGGCCCTGGCCCATGAGAAGTGTTTAATAATCTATAACTATTATTGTTTTCTTCTCTGCAAAAAAAAGAAATAGAGGGTTGTTTGCTAATTAAATTTAAAGCCCACCTCTGAGGGGTACCTGGGTGGCTCACTCAGTTAAGCATCTGACTTTAGCGCAGGTCATGATCTCAAGGTTGGTGAGTTCAAGCCCTGTGTCAGGCTCTGTGCTGACAGCTCAGAGCCTAGAGCCTGCTTCGGATTCTGTCTCCCTCTCTCTCCCTGTCCCTCCCCTGCTCTCACTCTGTCTCTCTCTTAAAAATAAAAAAACATTAGGGGCGCCTGGGTGGTGCAGTCAGTTAAGCGTCCAACTTCAGCCAGGTCATGATCTCGCGGTCCGTGAGTTCGAGCCCCGCGTCAGGCTCTGGGCTGATGGCTCAGAGCCTGGAGCCTGTTTCCGATTCTGTGTCTCCCTCTCTCTCTGCCCCTCCCCCGTTCATGCTCTGTCTCTCTCTGTCCCCCAAAAAATAAATAAACGTTGAAAAAAAAAATTTTTTTAAATAATAAAATAAAAAAACATTTAAAAAAATTAATAAAAAAATAATAAATAAAAAATAAAGCCCACCTCTGAGTAGAGAAAGCAAAACATACTGTCTATTGGAAATCAGTTCTTGCTCTCATCAGAAGTAACTTTCTCTTTTAAGAATTTATTAGTCTTTCCTAAGAAGTAATTTACCCAGGCAATCAGAATAGTTTTATTTTTTTAATCATTCTTTTTTTTTTTAAGTTTATTTGTTTATTTTTTATTTGAGAGAGAGAAGAATGCGCCCATGTACGCACGTGAGCAAGGGGCAGAGAGACAGGGACATTGAGAATCCCAAGCAGGCTCTGCACCATCAACACGGAGTCTGACCCAGGTGGTATCCTACAAACCCCGAGATCATGACCTGAGCCGAAATCAACAGGGCGGATGCCTAACTGACTGAGCCACTCCAGTGCCCCCAGAATACTTTAAGATTGGTCTATCATATGATCTGGTTCTCATTATTGTGGGGTTTTTTTTTAATATTTATTTATTTTGAGAGGGAGAAAGAGAGAGAACAAGCAGGGGAGGGGCAGAGAGAAAAGGAGAGAGAGAATCCCAATGCAGGGCTCGATCTCACTACCATGAGAGCATGACCTGAGTCAAAATCAAGAGTTGGACACTTAACTCAGCTATCCAGACACCCCTCTCATTATTGTGGTTTAACTAAACTAAGCAGAAAATTTATTTGAGGTTTGGAAAATCTGGATTGTCTCTGAGGCTATGAATGATATTCTGCCCATCTTTATGTGTTCTATTGTATTTTATAATTAAGTCATAGTCATAAAAGCAATAAGGCAAATGTCTCAAAAATTCTAGCAAAAATAAAACGCATTCACTTTAAGGTGTGCCTTACAATAACTCACTCCAGGTATTTTTAAGTTTGACAGTTCAGTAAAATTCAGTAGTAACAAAATCTTAAAATATATATTAAGCAGTTGCGTTGAGCACAGGGTGATGTATGGAAGTGTTGAATTAGTGTATTGTACAACAGAAACTAATATAACACTGTATGCTAACTAGCTGGAATCTTAAAAAATAAGTAAGTAAAAATAAAAATTAAAAATGTATATTAGGCACATAAAAAATATATATACGCCCATTCATTTATTAAGTCAATAAGCATTTCTGAATGCCCACTATGTGCCAGACGCTGCCCTGTTTTAAATCAAACACACTGTATTCCTTCACTCTTACAAAGTTCTTTCATTTATCTTTACCTACGTTTCATTCAAATTTTCAGATTCGCTGATAATATTGCAACCTGATTAAATCAGTTAAATATGTAAAACTCTGTCACTTTAAGACTTTGTAACATTTTCCATTATCATTCCTCCCTGGCTTTATGTACTTGATGGGTGCTGTGGGATGTAGCATAAATTATCTGCCTTCAGCAAAACGAACAGCTGAAATGCACTGCTTCCTGACAGCGCTTGTTAGGCCGTGAGCTGCTGTGAGCACGTACTGTACTCGCGACTGCCTGCCTTTCAGTTGCCTCAAGAAAAGTAGTTAAGTGGTTCAAAACATAGGAGCCGGTCATCCACTAGCCAAAACAGCCCGGTATTTTAGCACGATGCTTAGGTGTCAATTAATAAACATGACGAAAACAATCCTGGAATGTTTATTTTTAAAGAAAAGTATCATCTCCTAGAAATAAGCCCACGCCTATATGATCAACGATTCTCCAACAAAGGAGGCAAACATACACAATGGAGAAAAGACAGTTTTTTCAATAAATAGGGCTGGAGGAACTAGACGGCTACATGCCAAAGAATGAAACAGGACCAGCTTCTTACACCATATATAACAGTAAACTCAAAATAGACTGGAGACCTAAATATGTCTCTAATCCATGAAACCATAAAACTCCTAAAAGAAAATATAGGCAGTAATCTCTTGGACACTGGCCTTAGCAATGTATTTATAGATATGTCTCCTCAGGCAAGGAAAACAAAAAACAAAAAACTATTGGGACTACACCAAAATAAAAAGCTTTTGCACAACAAAGGAAACCATCAACAAAATGAAAAGGCAAGCCAGTGAATGGAAGAGGGTATTTGCAAATGATGTATCTAACAAGGGGTTAATATCCAAAATTTATAAAGAACTCATACAACCTGGGGCACCTGGGTGGCTCAGTTGGTTAAGCATCCGGCTTCGGCTCAGGTCACGATCTCATGGTTCATGGGTTCAGGCCCCACATGGGGCTCTATGCTGACAGCTTGGAGCCTGGAGCCTGCTTCAGATTCTGTGTCTCCCTCTCTCTCTGCCCTTCCCTCCCCTGTCTACGTTCTGTCTCTCTCTCAAAAATAAATAAATATTAAAAAGAACTCCTACAACTCAAAACCAAAAAAAATCAGAGACAATTCAATTAAAAATGGGCAGGGCGCCTGGCTGGCTCAATCAGTACAGCATGCAACTCTTGATCTTGGGGTCATGAGTTGGAGCCCCAAGTTGGGCATAGAGACTACCTAAAAAAAGAAATAAAAAATTTAAAAATGGGCAAAGGACCTGAAGAGACATTTTTTTCCAAAGAAGACATACAGATGGCCAACAGATACAGGAAAAGGTGCTGAGGGTCATTAATCATCAGGGAAATGCAAATCAAAACCACAATGAGATATCACCTCATACCAGTCAGAATGACTACTATCAAAAGGACAAGAAATAAGTGTTGGCAAGGATATAAAGAAAAGAAAACCCTTATGAACTGTCAATCGGAATATAAATTGGTATGGCCATATGGAAAACAGTATGGAGGGTCCTCAAAAAATTAAAAATAGAAATATCATATGATCCAGGAATTCCACTACTGGATCTTTACCCAAAGAAAACAAAAACACCAATTTGAAAAGATATATGCACCTTTAAGTTTACTGCAGCACTATCTGTAAGAGCCAAGATATGGAAGCAACCCAGGTGTCCATTGATGGATGAATGGATAAAGGAGATGTGGTGTATATACACAATAGAATATTGCTCAGCCATAAAAAAGGACAATATCTGGCCATTTGCAACAACATGGACGGACCTAGAGGGTATTATGCTGAGTGAAATAAGCCAGACAAAGACAAATATCACATGATTTCACTTATATGTGGAATCTAAGAGACAGAACAAATGAACAAACAAAGAAACAAATGAAAAACAGACCCTTAAGTACAGAGAATGAACTCATAGTTGTCAGGGGGGAGGTTGGCAGGAGAAGGAGATTAAGAGGTACAAACTTCCAGTTATGAAATAAATGTCACAGAGATGAAGGGTGCAGCGCAGGGAATACGTCAATAGTACTGCAATGGCATTCTGTGGTGACAGATGGTGACTGCACTTATTGTGGTGAGCCCTGAGTAATGTACAGAATTGGCAGATCACCCTGCTGCACACCTGAAAAAGATTTGCTGTATACCTGAAGCTAAAACAGCATTGCATGCCACTTAGACTTCAATAATAAATAACTCTTAGAAATACAGTATCACCACATACTAACGCTTTATGCCGCCAATAGGGTAAAAGCCAACGACAGGATAGGATGAAATATTTTTAGCAAAATCCTTCTAAGAGAGCCTAGGAAAAGAATAAGTACATATTTAAAACGCAAAAATCATTGTTTATTTGTCTAAAAACTACTCTTCAGATATCACCTCTTGCAGTCTCTCTCCTCAACCATTTGCTTGCCCTGTCTGGAATACCCTGCCTCCCCCTCCATCTCCACACCATGCCTCATGAAAATTCTTTCCAGTCTTGCACGGCCAAGTGCAAGCCCACACTCTGGGCACTCATTCATCACCCTTCTAACCTCTTCTGCAGCTGCTTCCAGGTCACGTTGCTTTATAGTTATTGGTGTCTAAAACTATCTCTTCAACTCAAAAGAGTTTCTTCATTTTGTATTTCCCACAGCACCTAGTTCAAACTCAGTTAATGATCAAGTGACTGAACTTGGGTGAGACATTCACACTTTATGTACCTCAATTTCCTCATGTAGCCAATGGGCATAACAATATCTGTCCCACCTAACTGGAATTTGCCAGGCCATCAAGTTAATAATAAATGTAAATGCATTTCTTAAGTGCTACATATTCTTTGGAAAGCCATTTCGCAATATTTATCATGAGCCTTAAATTTTTTCATTTAATCCTATTCACTAATTATACTTCCAGTTATCAATCCCAAGGAAAAACTATAAACACAGAATAATTTTTAAAACACTGCTCAAATATCATTTATTAGTAAAAAAACATGAAATAATTTAAGCATTCAACAAAATTAAGTGGCTGAGTAAGTTACTGCACATAAATTCAATAAAACATTATTATACCATTTTTAAATCATTAAAATTATTTTAAAAGATGATGTAATAGTCAACAACATGAGAAATGTTTAAGATGTAGTATTAAAAGAAAAACATGAAGGGCACCTGGCTGGCTCAGTCGGCAGAGCATGTGACTCTAGACCTTGGAGTCATGAGTTCAAGCCTCATATTGGGGTAGAGGTTACTTTTTAAAAAATAAAATATATAAAGCATTTTTTTAAAAACCTATGAATATCAAAATTGTACATCTAATTTGATAAGTATGTAAAAAGGAAATATCTACTCACAAAAAAATTGATTAGAAGGAAGTATACCAAAATACTAACTATGGCTATTTTGGAGCAAATGTTTAATGACTATTTTTCCTTCTTATTTTGTATTTTCAAAATATCGTATAAGAAGAACATATTACTTTTTAAAAAAAAGAAACTTTGGGGGCGCCTGGGTGGCTCAGTCGGTTGAGCGGCCGACTTCGGCTCAGGTCATGATCTCGCGGTCCGTGAGTTCGAGCCCCGCGTCGGGCTCTGTGCTGACAGCTCGGAGCCTGGAGCCTGTTTCAGATTCTGTGTCTCCCTCTCTCTGACCCTCCCCTGTTCATGCTCTGTCTCTCCCTGTCTCAAAAATAAATAAAATGTTAAAAAATTTTTAAAAAAAATAAAAAAAAGAAACTTTGAACAGTAGTTAAAAAGCTACATAAATTGGGGTGCCTGGGTGGCTGTAGGTTAAGTGTCTGACTCCTGATTTCAGCTCAGGTCATGATCACGGTCACAGTTCATGGGATCAAGCCCTGTGTGATCAGCACACAGCCTGCTTAAAATTCTCTCTCTCTCTTTCTCTCTCCCCCCCCCCCCCCACTTGTGAACTCTCTCTCTCTATCAAAATAAATAAACTTAAAAACATAAAGTGCATCTCTTAGGGAAGGCTGTCATTCCCATTCTCTTTCTAGTAACATGTATAGTGACTTAACTTCCATAGAGAACAGCTTTTACTGAGGAAAACAAGAAATCTAACCTTTGAATTTATTCCAAACCTAAATCTTCCTTTTAGAGCACTTAAATAAGAAACTTTTTATTTGACCATTGTCATTGTTCTTTCCCAAGTTAATCTTACTAATATGCGTTTTCATTGAAATTGTCCACTCACATCTAACTGACCCAAATGCCTTATCAAGTGCCCAAATCAGGTCAAGGAGAAGGGCTGCTAGTGGTGCTATTTTAAGAGGAAACAAAATGCCAGAAACCTAGACCAGCTCCTATTCTGTCAAAAACACCACTTTTTTGGCACATACATGTTACAGTTCACTAACGGGAGAAACAGTGACAAGCTGACAAGGTAGCTCATTCCTAGAGAAGAGTTTGGCTATTTTTGTCTGTGGATTTGCATGGAAACCTTTTCCACGAAAGTACAGTTAACATACAAAGTCTTATATTATGGTTTCCGACTAGGAAGTTTTGGAATTACTTCCTAGCTGTAGAGAATCACCCAGTTCTTTCAAGAACCAGAAGTATGTTCACGTCCTATATTGAGTATCTAGCATATTGCCTGCACTCAGTAGATACTCAATCAACATTTGTTAAGCCAGTGACACAATAACACAATTGACTTTTTGAGAAGCGACTGCCAAGTTGTACCATGCTGCAATAGGCACTAGAGCTAATTAGCTCAGCTTATTCCTAGAAGGAGCTGAAGTCAGGGGCTCACTCCCTAAAAGGTCTTTTGGCCTTGTTCTAGTCACAATTTCATATCTTGTTCCAATAAGCCGTCTCTCTCATGGATGCAAGGAGAATCAGACAAAATAGGTTAGCACAATTCATCACCACTCCAAAACAGACCATTCCGAAATTACTTACTTAGAAATCAAACTGATAACAAATGAGGTTTGCATCATTTTGATATGGAAAGAAAGTTTCAATATTTTAGTATGTTAAAATTAGTTATAAGAGTAAAATAGTAACATTAATTACTGATCCCTGAACTAATACAAACTAATATTTGCCCCTGTCTCATTTTATTATAACTAAAATAGTTTGTCACACAGGTCTATTTCTTAGGGCAATAATCTTGTGATTGCTAGGAAACATCATTTAATTCGAAGCATTTCACCAAAGGACTTCTATTTTTTGGATGAAAGAAGTTCAATAATATGCTTTGCAAAATAAATATATAATATGAATGTATGCAAGACATACAGCCTAAAAAAGATACCTTTTCCAAGGACCCTCAAATAAGCTATCGTGAATAGAGCCAGTTTCAGAAGTTTGAATACAGGCGAGTTTTAATTTGTATTAAGATCTCACTAGCTTTAATAGCTCAGGAAAGTCAAGTAGCTTCAGTCTGTACATTTTCTTACTGTGAAAGTAAAGATAATGCTACTTAGTGCTTCACAGGGGGTACTGTGCAAATCAATTGGTTAGTGTTCTTAATGTTCTTAAAGCACTGCCTAAGTGCTAATCCCTAGGGTGCATTGTATATCTCTTCGCAATTATCTGCCACCTTAAAATTTTATGGCTTATAAGGGTGTCTCACTCCTCAAATACTTAAAAAAAAAGGTTAAGGAAAGTTCAAGAAGTTAAAAAAAAAAAAAGAAGGACACGGGCTAAGTGAGAGTAGAAGAAAGAGACATTTGGAATTTGGCACATTTTATTACCTGCTTTTCATTACACCAAGTTACATGCTTCCTAGATTAAAAACCAATTGACTTTATGTTTTAAATAGGTGAATTGTATAGCATGTGAATTATATCTCAATAAAACTATTATAAAAATAATAACATCCAACCTCATTATTATACCAGAAAAAAAAACATATACTCCTTTGAAGTGTGGATCATTATGCTAGGAAAAAGAATTCTATTCATACACATTGAGTCAAAATATGTGACCTAGTTTTAAGAAATCAATTTATAATAGAACTAAACAGTTACATGGTACATTGAGATAAAGTTATAACTTACTTTTAATAATTTAATTATTAATTATAATCACTACATATTTAATCTCATTGATTAAAACAGTCTATCTTAAAATCAACGAGACCAGATCTAGTAATGCCTATGTTTGCTTTTGCTGACGTTGATGTCTTAGAATATTATTTGGGAGAGAAATTCTTAAATGCACAGAATGAAATTCAGCTGAATTCATAACAGTAGTAGTAGTAGCAGTAGTAAGTACATGTTTGTATAGTGTTTATAATTGTATCAGTTGGAAATAAATGTGAAGGGTTTAAGACTTACCCTACTTGCAAACAAACAAGCCAGCATGCCACAATTTCATGGATGTCAGCGGAAGACACAAGACTCCTGGATCAGAGATAAAGGACAGTTTATTACCTATGGAATGGCAATAGCAAGAGGATCATTTTCTTGTGCCAGTTCTCCAAGATTCAATTCCCCCAGGGTGACACAGAAAGGACTAGGGGACACCTACACGTATACAGTGGGTTGAATTAAAGAAGAGGAACTCTAAGCTCAGAAAATTTCAATCTTGGGGCACCTGGTGGCTCGGCTGGTTAAGCATCCAACTCTTAGTTTTGGCTCAGGTCAGGATCTCACAGATTCATGAGTTAGAGTCCCATGTAGGGCTCTATGCTGACAGCACAGAGCCTGCTTGGGATTCTCACTCTCTACCTTTCTCTCTGCCCCTCCCCCCCTCACTCTGGCTCTCTCTCAAAATAAATAAATTTAAAAAAAAAAAGAAAGAAAGAAAATTTCAATCTTTTCTTTCTGCTCCAGAGAAAGACACCCTCTTCCAATGCTGTTTGCTACACCAACATTCTTGAAAAAATAGCCCTGAACAAAAGGCTGGCAATGGCAATGCTCATAAGACATGCAGAAATTTAGAGAACCAAGACGAATTATGTTCTCACACTCGTGATACATAGTGACCATATATCTTGGTTTGCTTGGGACAGCCCAACCTATTATCTATTGTCCAAGCTTAATTATCAATAGCACCCCCTTTCACTCTCACAAATATCCCAGTTTGGACAATAAATTATATGGTCACTACATTTAAAATTCTTAAGAAATTCCTCTGCCTAGTCAGAGGAGTGATAATCTCACCAGTTAAGGTTTAGGTCAACCAAACAAGAATGAAAGTCAATACCAGACACAAAAGTTACCTGAAGATGGATTAAAGATTTTAATGTAAGACCTGAAACCATAAAACTAGAAGAAAACATAGGTGGCAAGCTCCTTAACACTGGCCTTGGAGATGATTTTTTGGGTATGACACCAAAAGTAAAGGCAACAACAACAACAACAAAATAAACAAGTGGGGCTACATCAAACTAAAAAGCTTTTGCACAGCAAAGGAAACCACCAACAAAATGAAAAGGAAATATAATGAATGGGAAAAGATATTTATAAACCATATACCTGATAAGGGATTAATATCCAAACTACATAGGGAACAACTCAATAGCAGAAAAACGAACAATCCAACTGAAAATGGGCAGAGGAAAATTATGGAAAGAGCCTAAATGTCCATCAACTGATGAATGGATAAAGAAGGTGTGGTTTACTTATACAATGGAATACTACTTGGCAAATGCCATTTGCAGCAACGTGGATGGAACTGGAAGGTATTATGCTAAGTGAAATAAGTCAGTCAAAGAAAGATATCATATGTTTTCACTCATATGTGGAACTTGAGAAACTTAACAGAAGACCATGGGGGAAGGGCAGGGGAAAAAAACAGTTACAAACAGAGAGGGAGAGAGGCAAACCATAAGAGACTCTTTTTTTTTTTTAATTTTTTTTTTAACGTTTATTTATTTTTGAGACAGAGAGAGAGAGCATGAACAGGGGAGGGTCAGAGAGAGGGAGACACAGAATCCGAAACAGGCTCCAGGCTCTGAGCTGTCAGCACAGAGCCCAACGCGGGGCTCGAACTCACGGACCACGAGATCGTGACCTGAGCCGAAGTTGGCTGCTCAACCGACTGAGCCACCCAGGCGCCCCCATAAGAGACTCTTAAATACACAGAACAAGCTGAGGGTTGATGGGGGGTGGGGGTGGGGAAAGTGGGTGGTGGGCATTGAGGAGGGTGCTCGTTGGGATGAGCACTGGGTGTTGTATGTAAGCCAATTTGACAATAAATTATATTCAAAAAATAATAAAATGGTCAGAGGATATGAATAAACAATTTTATTTTAAGTTTATGTATTTATGGGGGGGGGGAGGGGCAGAGAGAGAGGGAGAGAGAATTCCAAGCAGACTCTGCTGCCAGTGCAGAGCCTGATGCGGGGCTCCACCTCAGGAACCATGAGAGCATAACCCAAGCTGAATCAAGACTTGGATGCTTACCCGGCTGAGCCACCCAGACGCCCCTGAATAGACATTGTTCCAAAGAAGACACACTAATCGCCAATAGGTAGATGAAAAGGTGGTCAGCATCATTAACCATCGGGGAAGTGCAAATGAAAACCACAATGAAATATCACCTTGCACTTGTTAGAATGGCTAGTATCAAAAAGAAAAGAAATAACAAGTGTTGGTGAGGATGTGGAGGGAAAAGGGAACCCCTGTCCACTGTTGATGGGGGTGTAAGTTGATGCTGTCAATATAGAAAAAAAGTAGGAAGCTCCCTCAAAAAATTAAAAACGCTCATGATCATTCAGCATCAGGAAAATGCATATCAAAACTACAATGAGATATCACCTCATACCAGTCAGAATGGCTAAAATCAAAAACACAAGAAACAACAAGTATGGGTGAGGATGCGGGAGAAAAGGAACCCCGTGCACTGTTGGTGGGAATGCAGATTACTGCAGCCACTCTGGAAAAGAGTATGGAGGTTCCTCAAAAAGTTAAAAATAAAAATTGTAGATCAATTTTTTAAAAATTTTTTTAAAAATTTTTTTTCAACGTTTTTTATTTATTTTTGGGACAGAGAGAGACAGAGCATGAATGGGGGAGGGGCAGAGAGAGAGGGAGACACAGAATCAGAAACAGGCTCCAGGCTCCGAGCCACCAGCCCAGAGCCCGACGCGGGGCTCGAACTCCCGGACCGCGAGATCGTGACCTGGCTGAAGTCGGACGCTCAATCGACTGAGCCACCCAGGTGCCCCTAAAAATTTTTTTAATGTTTATTTCTGAGACAGAGAGAGACAGAGCATGAGTGGGGGAGGGGCAGAGAGAGAGGGAAACGCAGAATCCAAAGCAGGCTCCAGGTTCTGAGCTGTCAGCACAGAGCCCGACGCGGGGCTCGAACTCACAAACCGCGAGATCATGACCTGAGCCGAAGTCGGACACCTAACTGACTGAGCCACCCAAGCGCCCCAAAAATTGTAGATCAATTTAAAAAAAAAGAATGGAAGACAAAAGAGGGGAAAGTCAAATTGTGGACATCATTTTAATAACCACTAAGTAAAAGGAACTTCAGGTACTTATCTAGGAAGAAAGAGATTATCTCAGGAAAAATTAAAAGCTGTTTTGATCATTAAGACAAGTCATTGAGAGGTGCCTGGGTAGCTCAGTCGATTGAGTGTCTGACTCTTGATTTTGGCTCAGGCCATCATCTCATGGTGCATGGGTTCAAGCCCCACATCAGGCTCTGTGGTGACAGTGCAGAGCCTGCTTGGAATTCTCTCTCTCTGCCCCTTCCTGCTCACACACTCACTCTCCCTCTCTAAAAAACAAAACAAAACAAAGCAAACAAAACAAACAAACTTCAAAAGACAAGCCACTGAAAGGGATGCCTGGCTGACTCATTCAGAAGAACATGTGACTCTTGGTCTTGGGGTCAGGAGTTTAAGCCCCACACTGGGTATAGACGACAAGCCATTAAAAATGGCAACTGCAGGGGCGCCTGGGTGGCTCAGTTGGTTAAACGTCCGATTTTGGCTCAGGTCATGATCTCACGGTTTGTGGGTTCGAGCCCCACGTCGGGCTCTGTGCTGACAGTTCAGAGCCTGGACCCTGCTTTGGATTCTGTGTCTCCCTCTCTCTCTCTGCTCCTCCCCCACTCACACTCTCTCTCTCTCAAAAATAAATAAACTTTTTTTTTTTTTTTAATGGCAACTGCAGGGGCGCCTGGGTGACTCAGACACTTGAGCATCCAACTCTTGATTTCAGCTCAGGTCATAATCCCAGGGTTATGGTATCGAACCCCATGTCAGGCTCTGTGCTGAGCACAGAGCCTGCTTAAGATTATCTCTCTCCCTCTGCCCCTCTCCCCTGCTCACACGATCTCTCTCTAAAATTAAAAAAATAAAAAATAAAAATAAATGGCAACTGCAGCTTTCAATAGCTGGTAAAATAATTATATTATCTTGCCCAAATACTGTGCATCTTTATGAAAAAAACTGAGGTAATATTTATTCCGAGTATCCCCAAAACTAAGAAATAATTTTCTGACTCCTCATTTGGAGTTGTAAGGAATATTAAAAACATCCAGTGCGTTTCAGCCATAGCCACTCAATCCACACCTGCTGGGTTCCCTGTCCTCTCTCACCCTTCCAGATGGTTCAAACGGACTTCAACCACATTCCACTCTCGTCCTCATCCCTTTCCCCTACTCTCCCACTCCCGTGCTCAATTCTGACCCTTGTCTCTACCATCAATCCTGACCTTAGACAATAATGATTTAATGAGTTTTAACTCAATGCTATAGAACCAAGTTCAATGTACCCCCTTTGGCCCAACTGGCTCAGTTTTTTGTCGTGTGCCCTTCGGCCTTATTCCATAGAGCCATGTCTATCCAGAGCTCAATTCTGGCAAAAGGCCTTCTTGTCAGGCCCCTCTCAGGGAAGAGGATCTTGCAGCACATCCTAAATCCTGAGGGAGGAGGTTTTGTAAAACCCACCTGACCATGCCAATTTTCAAATACCACAAGCTCCCGGATTCTCTGTCCCTAAGCCTTGCGTGGCTTGTTGAAGGACAATATCCCCACATGGGAATTTCAAGATATGTATAATTTTACTGTCACGTCTTGGGCCTCATTTACCAGCCTGGACTTCCTCTCTAGACCCACCCAGAGTCTCACAACAATGACCATTTCAAAAACCTCAGTTTGATTAGTCTTATTCCTTCTCCTCCTGACATTTCTGCCCTAGGTGGCCTATTCGTGCCTGACTCTATTCTGAATCATCATTGAGAATTTCTGTATTGCTTTTCTCTGTTCACAATTACACCTGAAGAATTAATTACATGATTCCAGCAGGTTATCAGTATGAAGTCAAAAAAGTTTAACAAAATAGTCTGTATTGCAAAATAGTTTCACTGTGCAACAGATTATTAGAATGTCTAGCTTTGTTTGAGTTTATGAATTTTCAATTTATATGGGTCCTTAGGAAATCCCCTAAACCTCAATGTAAAATCAAATTTTGAAAACAGTAAAACTTGTATTTCTATTATTGCAGTTATGTTTTTAAAAAATCATGGGGGCACCTGGGTGGCTCAGTCAGTTAAGCGTCCAACTTCAACTCAGGTCACGATCTCGCGGTCTGTGAGTTCGAGCCCCGCGTCGGGCTCTGGGCTGATGGCTCAGAGCCTGGAGCCTGCTTCCGATTCTGTGTCTCCCTCTCTCTCCGCCCCTCCCCTGCTCATGCTCTGTCTCTCTCTGTCCCAAAAATAAATAAAAACATTTAAAAAAATTTTTTTAAATCATGATGTGAGGGGCACATGGGTGGCTCAGTTGGTTAAGTGTCCAACTTCAGCTCAGGTCATGATCTCACGGTTCATGGGTTCGAGCCCCGCATCAGGCTCTGTGCTGACAGCTCAGAGCCTGGAGCCTGCTTCAGATTCTTTCTATCTTTCTCTGCCCCTCCCCTGCTCGTTCTCTCTCTCTCTCTCTCTCTCTCTCTCTCTCTCTCTCTCTCTCCCCCCCTGTCTTAAAAATAAGTAAACATTTAAAAAAATTAATTTATGTAAATAAACAAACAAACAAAATCATGGATGTGAGCAAAGCCAGAAAATCCACAAACATCAATGTACGTTATACATGAGTGAGAGTAATGTAATGTGGTAATGTAATTACGGAGTTGTTTTCTTTTTAAAAATATATCCACTCTTGCATTTTGATACAGAAAAGGAAATTGTAGTATTTATTTATAACACTTTCCAAGTATGCTGAGATAAGTCAATGACAAATACTGTAGTTATCAATGCTTCCTTTTTAATGAGCTCTTCCTCAATCAAATCTTGATTTAGCTGTGCATTTATTTAGAACACTCCCCCTTTCATATGCACATGTGTGTTTTTCCAGAGGCCCCAAAAGGTTAACAACTGTTATACATCATTATATACCAACAGTTTGGTCTAATGGATAAGGACTGAGTCAGCAATCTTAATATCTCCCTCTTAGCTCTATGACCCTGGAAAGCCACTTAACATCTATCACCTCGTTTTCTCTTTCAAAATGAATAATAATAACTGTTGAATTAGGAAAATACCTATAAGATATATTAAGAGACTTTAGTGAAAAATGAGAAATGAATGTAAACTAATATATTATAAAGACCCAGTTCAGCTAGCCCACTTTTCTAATATAATATGTGAAATTTTAATTTGATAGAAATGTGTTCTTGGATTACAACTAAATTAATGGCCATGGAATATAGACTATTAGTATATTAAAACACTTTACTAAATATCAGAACATTTTGACATACATTTTCAATGAGGAACATAGCGTGGACATACAAAGACGTAATTCTTTCTTTAGCCCCAAATTAGGATTTATACTTATAAAGAAAAAAATTGTTAATTGGTAAAATGACTCTGTCAATGTGTAAATGATAATCTCTAATTAAAATTTTTGAAGTTCCTTTAAAATGTACAGTAGTAATTCTATTGGTTCACCAATTGTAATGCTACTCTTAACAAAAATCGTGCTTGTTCACCAGTCATTGAAGAAATATTGCAGCAAAGATTAATTAGCATTCTACTGTCTAAAAAGTGTACCTTCAAGCTGTTAAATGAGTGAACGGAGATCTATTATGACTTTAACAACAACGTTATTCTCCATGGGGATTACTGCTATTAACAGTAGGAAATGTATCATTTAAAGACATTAAAATTAAACGGAAATGTTTCACCCCTTTAAATAAAACTCTTGTTCTTTACTTCACAATAAAACTTGCTTTTGCTAGCTTCCTTATTGTAGGAGTTTACGCAAAATTTCCCTGGTAGTGCCATTTCAGATTTATTTTCTATGGAGATAGTGGTAGAGAGGTATTAGTGTAATTTAACAATGTTTACAATCTGATACACGGGGACTCTCTCTATTCAAGCTACAAACATCATTGCTCCTAATGTAGCACTATTAGTCAGCTACTTACTTCACATTTCAACAAATTATTTACATTCAAGGATCTTAGATCCTAAATTTTTTAGCTTTCTTCCCCTGTGTACTAGATTCTATGTAGGGAATTTGACAAAACATAAAATGTATGTGCCAATATAAAAAGAACAAGTGGGGAGAAGAAAATAACCTCTATATTTTAAAATATTGGAAATGATGAAGTACCATCTCCAAAAACAAATAGGAAAGTATTGTAATTTATTTTCATTCCCCATACTGGCCAGAGTGCAATGAAATGGACATTTATGTTCACTTCATTTTGGGAAATAAATTGGCCCTTTCTGGAAATCAATTTGGTTATATGAATCAAAAGCCTTATAAATCATCTCACTCTTTGACCCAGTATTAATACTTCTGGGAGTCCATCCTTATGAAGTAATGCAAAATGTTGACTATCCCCAAAGAGGTGCCACAATTGCTTATAATAGCAAAATTCTGGAAACAATCTAAAAGCCGAACAAAAGGAATGCTTCCAACCAATTATGGTAATGGAAATAATGGGATATTTTACAGCTATTAAAAATTATGCATACAAATATTTTCAGATGAAAAACCAAGTGCTTATGATGCAATGTTAAGTGAAAAGGGCAGGATACAAAATTGTACGTGTTCTTTGATCTAAATGGGAATGGAAAGAGCAAAGTGGATTTAAAAAGACCAAAAGGAAATATGCCAAAATAACAATTATGGTAGCTTCTAGGTTGGGGAGACCACAGGTAAATTTTTTCTGGTTCTTACTCCTCCTTTTCAGTATTTTCAAAACATTTTGTAATGAGAATGTAGTATTTTCATAAACATAAATTAATGGCTTAGGAACTGAAAGCAAATAACTTCTACTTTTAAAAATGTTTATGTATTTATTTTTGAGAGAGGGGGAGGGAAGGGCAGAGAGAGGAGAGAGAGAATCCCAAGCAGGCTCCGTGCAGTCAGCACACAGCCTGAGGCAGGGCTCGAACTCACAAACCGTGAGATCATGACTTGAGCCAAAATCAAGAGTGGGACACTTAACTGCCTAAGCCACCCAGGAACCCCAAGTGCTACTTTTTTTTTAAAAATGGGGACATGGTCAAATTTTAAAAAGCAAATTACTTAAAAGTAGATATAGACTGATCCTATTTTTGTTTTGGTTTTTGTTTTTTAAGTGTATGAAGTAGTCAAGGTCATAGAAATAAAAAGTAGAATGGTAACTACAAGAGGCTGAGGGGCGGGAGAAATGAGTTGTTTAATGGGTATACAGAGTTTCTGTTTGGCAAGATGAAAATGTCGGGGGATCCTTCGCATAACAATGTGAATATACTTAAAACAACTGAACTGTACACTTAAAAGTAGTTAAAATGGTAAGTTCTATGTTTTTTACAACAGTTTAAAAATACATGTAATTATATAAAAATGTGTATGCATGTGGGTGTACAGTAGAATAAAATACCATATTGTCAGCAAGAGTTTTCTTAGAAGTAGGGAAAAGGGGGGCGCCTGGGTGGCTCAGTCGGTTGAGCTTCCGACTTCAGCTCAGGTCATGATCTCACGGACCGTGAGTTCGAGCCCCACGTCGGGCTCTGTGCTGACAGCTCAGAGCCTGGAGCCTGCTTCAGATTCTGTGTCTCCCTCTCTCTCTGACCCTCCCCCGTTTGTGCTCTGTCTCTCTCTGTCTCAAAAATAAATAAACTTTAAAAAAAAAAAAAAAAGAAGTAGGGAAAAGGGATGGTCAGGAGGGGGCTTTTTTTACTTTAAATACTTCCATGTGGGGCACCTGGGTGGCTTAGTCGGTTATGTGCCCAACTTCGGTTCAGATCATGATCTCGCAGTTTGTGAGTCTGAGGCCCCCATCAGGCTCCGAGCTGACAGCTCAGAGCCTGGAGCCTGCTTTGGATTCTGTGTCTCCCTCTCTCTCTGCACCTCCCCACTCACACTCTGTCTCTGTCTCTCAAAAATAAACATAAAAAATTTTTAAGTATTTCCATATAATTCAAATATTTTTAGTGAGCCAGTATTACTTTTATACCTTTTTTTTTTTTAACTTTAGGGTAGGACCTAGATCCATTTATGGTTTCTTGATCCTAATTGCTAAAACTTTCAATGAAAGAGTAACAAGCTAAGTCACTTGTATCCAATTCAACAGTCAATAGAAGCATGCAGCCTGCAGATCAAAGCAGGATTGAAAAACATTTAGACACATGTATCATTTCCCTAAGAAGTTACCTGAACTTCCACATCAACTTTTCAATGTCAATGTGTTAGGTAGTTAAAGAAAAGATTATTGTATTTAGAGGAAAGAATGTAATAGATGAAAAATATCAAACTGCTTACAAAGTTATTGATCAGTTCACATTCAAGTATAAGAATAAAAATTGAATTGGACAAATGCTAAGTACTTACCAAAATTACCTACATAATTTCAAAAATTCATAAAGTGAACTAATTAATCAATAGCAGAAATACAACCATTTGTAATCAAAATGTACATTTCCATGAGTGTGGCTGTTTTATTTACAGCACCAAGCAGCACATTAACAGATACAGAGAAGAATCCATGCATCGGGCTTGGTGACCATATTTCACCTGCTCAGAATTATGACAATCACTGTCTGAACTCTCTGGATATACTAACCAAGAATATTCATTCATTCATTCACTTATTCAACAAAACTTTACTAAGCAGCTACCGCTGTGCCAGATACCATGTGAGTCTAAAACAACAAGAGTCTCAGTTTTAAAATATTTCACGAGGATGCCTGGCTGGCTTAGTCAGTAGACAGTGTGACTTTACATCTCGGGGTTGTAAGTTTGAGCCCCATGTTGGGTGTAGAGATTGCTTAAAAATAAACTCTTTAGGGGCGCCTGGGTGGCGCAGTCAGTTAAGTGTCTGACTTCAGCTCAGGTCATGATCTCGCGGTCCGTGGGTTCAAGCCCCACGTCGGGCTCTGTGCTGACAGCTCAGAGTCTGGAGCCTGTTTCAGATTCTGTGTCTCTGTCTCTCTCTGCCCCTCCCATGTTCATGCTCTCTCTCTCTCTCTCAAAAATGAATAAACTTTAAAAAAATAAAATAAAGTCTTTAAAAAAATAAAATATTTCCTGGGGGAAAAATACATTTCCTAGGTACCACCTATGTATTTAGCACTGTGCTAAGTATGTGGTGATTGTTATAAAGGAATGTAGACAGGTAATTATCATCTCTAAACAATCAGCATTTATTTTTTTAAGAGAACTGTATGTATGTATGTATGTATGTATGTATGTATGTATGTATGTATTTATAGAGAGAGAGCACAAGCAGAGAAGAGGGGCAGAGGGATCTCAAGCAGGCTCCATGCTCAGTTGTAGAGCCCTACACAGGACTTGATCCCACAACACCAGGATCATGACCTGAGCCAAAATAAAGAGTCAGACACTCAACTGACTGAGCCACTCAGGTGCCCCTAAACAATCAGCAGTTAAAATAGAACTTTAGGGGCACCTGGGTGGCTCAGTCAGTTAAGCGTCCAACTTCAGCTCAGGTCATGATCTCATAGTTCCTGAGTTTGAGCCCCACATCAGGCTCTAGCCTGATGAGCTAACAGCTCAGAGCCTGGAGCCTGCTTCAGATTCTGTGTCTCCCTCTCTCTCTGCCTCTCCCCTGCTTGTTCTCTGTCTTTCTCTCTCAAAAATAAACATTAAACAAAAAATTTTTTAAAGAACTTTAGAATTAGAAAGAATATTTTAGCAGTAATTTCTTACTTTTTTGGAGTGAATATTTTTTAATGAACTGATAATTTTATTAGACAGTATTCCAAGCATTCCTTACTTGGCGGGAAAAAAAAAAAAAAAAAAACATCTGCAACCACATATGAGTTTCCCGATTTTATTTTAAAATGTTAGAAGTTCATGAAATCCAAAAGTCTAGAAATCATTGTCCTAGAGGTCAGCTAGGAAAAAAGCATATTTTTAATCCCAAAAGCAATTGAATGGTCTCTAAGTAATAGAATGGTGAAATTGGGGCAATGTAACGGTGACAGATTAGAGGCTCATCATTTGTTGACATCTACTTGATAATTTTAGGAGAAGTAATTTAATAAAATGTGTAAAAATACACAAAAAGAAGAAACTATTACACAGGGTAATTTAACATAGAAACTATCAAATACAAATGGTCCAAACTATTTCCAAACACACACACATCCGTGCAACTCAGCAACAATAAGGTTAGTGTGTGTGTGCCAAACTGAGATACCAGGAACAACTTAACAAACATTATGCACATCTGTTTCCCTCTATTTTTCACGAAACTTAAGGAAAAGAGTAAGTTTGGAAGTGTTGCCTCTAATTTTTCCAAGCCATTAAGATGCATTATTATTTATTTAACATTTTTGTAAACGGAGTTAGTAGTACCTCAGTTTTAAATCTGGATCATGACATTGGCCCAAGTATAATTTGTCACTGCCTTGGCTTTCTCAGAGTATACGATAAGAGAAAAAGTAAAGACTGATAAACCCTGTAACGTGTTCTGTGTATGTGTACCAAGAACAGTTCTAAATCACGGGATGAATCACTGGATTGCAGGAGATGGCGTCTGCCAAGCATTTTTAAAGCCAGCATTTCTATAGCTCCCTTTGTTCCTCCCTTGCTGTAGGGCAGATGTCTCACACAGTTTAGAACATCAAATAGTAGCTAACCATCAGGACTCAATAATTTGACTGTCAAATTGATAGCTTCATTTTTATTTCTCTTCTGAAATATGTTTGTTACCTCTGATTTTCTTCTTGTATCATTTTTCTTCTGTGAAGCTGCTCTTTTAATTTTTTTTTTCTTTATACAAGACTCATCAAGCTACCTGCTCTGGGCTTTGTGATTATCTCTTGAACACATTTCTTTGCAATATGAATTTCTGGACATGATATAAGTTATATGATCCCAGCCTTGATCTTCAAGGAAACTTTCCAGTGAGCTGTACCTGTGGTTTCTTGAGGGAACCTGCTTGGAAAATACCAACATCTGCCCATTAGAATCAAACCTTTGTCCTCACTAGTAGTTCAGAACCCAGATGACATTGGAATCGTCTTCTTCCTTTTCTTCTTTAATGTTTATTTATTTTGAGAGAGAGAGAAAGAGAGAGAGAACAAGCAGGGGAGGGGAAGAGAGAGGAGAAAGAGAGAATCCCAAGCAGGCTTCATGTTGTCAGCGCAGAGCCTAATTCAGGGCTGGATCCTACAAGCCATGAGATCATGACCTGAGCAGAAGTTGAACACTTAACTGACTGAACCACCCAGGCACCCTTAGAATCACCTTCTTAATCAGCTTCTTAAACACATGGAATCCAATCTCAGCCCAGTTCATTAAAATCAGAAATTTGGGGGATGGCACCCAAGTATTTCCTAACTTTCTCTGCTTTGCAGCCAGATCTGCGAACCACTTATAAGAGGTGGAAATCAACTATTTCTTTGTGACTTGTCTTTATTTCTTTATATGTCTGTCTCCGCTAATAGACTATGAACTCCTTGAAGATAGCATCTGGCAAACCAGGTTTTCAATAATTTCACTAAAAATGAAAATCCACATTCCTTTCCATGTTTTTCATGGCCTGGTATAATCTTTTCCCTGCCTGTCCACCTCACATCTCCTCTTGCTCCCAAGTTTCTTGCAAACATGCCAAATATATTACTACCTACAGGCCTTTGCATTCACTGTGCCCTCGACTAGAAACACTCTTCTCCCAGTCCTTTATTCCTCTGGCTCTCTGTCATCATAGAAATATCTTCTCTGTTCTTAGAAAGTTCTTTCCAGCGGCGCCTGGGGGCTCAATCGGTTAAACGTCCAACTTCAGCTCATATCATAACCTTGCAGTTCGTGAGTTGAAGCCCCGTGTGAGGCTATGTGCTGACCACTCAGAACCTGAAACCTGCTTCAGACTCTGTGTCTCCCTCTCTCTCTACCCTCCTCTGCCCACACACACACAAACATACTCTCTTTCTCTCTCTCTCTCTCTCAAATAAACATTAAAAAAAAATTTTTTTAAAGAAAGTTATTCTCAGCCTATATAAAATGACTACTCCCTCTGCAGTTTCCATCACCTCCCACTGTCTTACTTCCTTCATGGAACTTACCTCTATCAAAAGTTAACTTTCTAATTTATTATGTACTTATTTATCATCTGTTTCCACCCAGCCATTCCCCACACCCTCACACTAGGTTGAAAATTCTAAGGAGTCAGGATGTTGACTTTGCCATTACATTGCTAGGGCTTACATATTATGCCTTATATTTTGGGATGAACATTGAACAAGCATATGAATGAATGAAAGCATCACCCCAGCAGACTGTTCAAAAGCTCAAGACCTCTTGGCCTATAATTTAGTAACATCTTTTTGATGTGACTTTCTTATCACTAGATCTCCCCTTAAGTAAGTGTCAATAAATGCACCGTCCCATTTTTACAGTTATTTAATGTTGCTTTTAATTCATTGCACTGGCTTTTTTTTCTATAACTTACAACTTCTTTTGCCCAGACCAACTGGTATTTCCTTATGTCAACAATTTTTAAAAGTACCAAGAAACATGGACACCTGAGTGGCTCAGTTGGTTAAGCATCCGTCTGACTTTGGCCCAGATCATGATCTCACGGTCATGAGTTCCAGCTCCCTGATTTGGATCCTCTCTCTCCTCTCTCTCTGCCCCTCACCCACATTCTCTCTCTCTCTCTCAAAAATGAACATTTAAAAAAAGTACCAAGAGGGGCGCCTGGGTGGCGCAGTCAATTGGGCATTCGACTTCAGTTCAGATCACGTTCTCATGGATTGTGAGTTCAAGCCCCACGTCGGGCTCTGTGCCGGAGCCTGCTTCAGATTCTGTGTCTCCCACTCTCGTACCCCTCCCCCACTCACACTCTGTCTCTCTCTCTCTCTCTCAAAAATAAAGGTTAAAAAAAATTTTTTTTGAAGTACCAAGAAACAGAATATGAAAATCATACACCACCCTGCTGTAGCTTATTAAGATTTGGAGGCTGATAAGTTATGATTATTCAGTGTTGTATTATATTCAAGCAAGTCATTAGCATCTTTCTAGAATGGCCTTTAGTTCATTGTCTTAAAACTAGAAAATATCCTAACTCTTGTAAATTTATGTATTAAATATATATCATATATAACTATACATTTATAATTTACATAACTTATACATAAATATATGTAACATATTTACTATATAAAATAATATATATTTAAAATACATCAAAATAAATAAGTTTTTATATATTAAAACTTGAATTGGGGGGGCGCCTGGGTGGCGCAGTCGGTTAAGCGTCCGACTTCAGCCAGGTCACGATCTCGTGGTCCGTAAGTTCGAGCCCCACGTCAGGCTCTGGGCTGATGGCTCAGAGCCTGGAGCCTGTTTCCGATTCTGTGTCTCCCTCTCTCTGCCCCTCCCCCGTTCATGCTCTGTCTCTCTCTGTTCCAAAAATAAATAAATGTTGAAAAAAAATTTATAAAACTTGAATTGGGGCACCTGGATGGCTTAGTCAGTTAAGTGTCCGACTTTGGCTTAGGTCATGTTCTCACAGTTCATGAGTTTGAACTCTGCACATGGGGCTCTGCACTGACAGCTCAGAGCCTAGAGCCTGCCTCAGTTTCTGTGTCTCCCTCTCTCTCTGGCCCTCCCCCACTTGTGTTGTCTCTCTGTCTCTCTCTTTCTCTCTTTCTCTCTCTCTCTCTCCCCCCTCCCAAAAGTAAATAAACATTTTTTTAAATAAGTAAACATTTGTTTTTTACTTGAATTAGATTATATTTTCAGAGTGCCTGGGTGTTTCAGTCAGTTGAGTGACCGACTCTTGATTTTGGCTCAGGTCATGATCCCAGGGTCGTGGGATCGAGCTCCAAGTTGAGCCTTGCATCAACCCCTGCATCAAGCCCTGCATTGTGCTCCATGAGGAGCATGGAGCCTGGTTAAGATTCTCTCTCTCTCTCCCCCTGCCCCTCTCCCCTGCTCATGTGCATGCTCTCTCTGTCTAAAAAATTTTTTTAAAGAATCTTTAAAAAGTTAATATATTTTCATTTCCTTTTAACATGTTTGAAGGTTTAAAAATTTTTTATTTTAAGGTCAATAGACTTTACAAAAGGATCAATTTCTAATTCTGTAAAGAAATTTAGTGTGGAAAAGAGTTAAAATTCAGAAATTAATTTTATAGAGAAAAGAATCTATTCCATAAAGTCAAGTTCAGCTAAATGGCTCATATAAGAATCAGGATAAGAAAAATACCAGGGGTGCCTAGGTGGCTCAGTCAGTTGAGCATCCGACTTCAGCTTAGGTCATGATCTCACGGTCTGTGAGTGAGTTCGAGCCCCACATCAGGCTTGCTGCTGTCAGCAAAAAGATCGTCTTCAGATCCTGTCCCCCTCTCTGCCCCTGCCTCACTGGTTCTCTCTCTCTCTCTCTCTCTCTCTCTCTCTCTCTCTCTCTCTCTCTCAAAAATAAATAAACATTTAAAAAAGAAAAAATACAAAGCAAGAGATAATCAAGATTAAAGGTATTATATCATGTGATATCTACTACTGTTTACTACCCTGTAATCTAATATTCAACTTATTTTTTTTCAAGTTGCTTATATTACATCTAGATACTCTTGGATCATACACATCATCCCTGATCAAATGATCATGGAGAGCCTTGCTTGATATAATGGAATTCAAATTTTACCTTAAGAGCAATGCAGTGCCACTGAAGGGTTCCTAAGCAAGAAGAAATACTATCATTTCTGTGGATTGGGAGCTGTGGAAATTTCATTCGGCAGGATGGAGACTGGAATTGAAAGGAAAAGAGCTAAAGGCAGGGAATCCTAAATGAGAACTATCAACCTGGAATTGGATAGTGAACATGAGAAAGAAACAGATTCAAGAGACACCTAAGGAGGTAAAACAGAAAGTTATCATTGCTACCTATTATATATTATCCCCTTTTATTTACACTTTTTGTGCCTTTTACATGTGGGGATTGGGTTCAAAATTTAGGAATTAAAGTTATTTCACATGAAAGACTGATGGAGGCGATAGCTTGTTCCCTATTCTTCCCCAAATCCTAGAGGAGCTACAGAAGCAAAGCTACAACAGATTCACAGAACACTGGTTAAGTATAGCATTAGAATATCTGACGAGTTCTGGGGCGCCTGGGTGGCGCAGTCAGTTGAGCGTCCGACTTCAGCCAGGTCACGATCTCGCAGTCCGTGAGTTCGAGCCCCGCGTCAGGCTCTGGGCTGATGGCTCAGAGCCTGGAGCCTGTTTCCGGTTCTGTGTCTCCCTCTCTCTCTGCCCCTCCCCCGTTTATGCTCTGTCTCTCTCTGTCCCAAAAATAAATAAACGTTGAAAAAAAATTTTTTTTTAAAAATTAAAAAAAAAAGAATATCTGACGAGTTATTTCTCTTGTCCCTTCTACAATTCGTAATACAGAACTTGTACACAAAAGTAATACATAAAATTGACAAACAGCAATACCGTCTGTTTGCACACCTGAAGGACTACAGCAGCAGCCTCCTAAGGCTGTGCTGCAAAGGATACAATGATCTGGAATAGTCCGCGGAGCTGATTTTCTTTCCTAACCATGTCTGCATGTCCAAATTCAAAATATATTCCCCAGCTCCTTTCATCTGCCATCTCTCCATGCAGCTATCTCAGATCCCAGAATTGAAAAGGAACAAATCTTTTCCTCTTCAGAATGCCCATATGCATTTTACGACACTTCACGCTCTACTTTGGGTAAAGGTCTTACCTCTACTCCAGTAGACTATAAGCTCCTTGTAACCAAGGTTCTTGTCATTTCTTCTTTAATTTACCCACGTACTAGCATAGTGCCCAGCACATAACAGAAATCCCATAAATATCTGTCAAATAAATAAATCAATAGCTCTTTCCAGCTGCTCTTCCCACCCCTGCCTTGTTTCACCTGGATCAATAACAATGGCAATGCTGTCAGAGATCAAAGGCTCATGAGACTTTCTGAATTATAGGTTCAGGGAACAAGGTTCCCTGGAAACTTTGCAGAAACTAGACCAGATATTTTACTTAAACCACATATTTAAACTTTGACTTATGATCTCTCTGACAACAACTCCAACTGAATTTTTTAATGTAAAAATCCTAACCCCAAGTTTCTTCTAGAATTTGATTATCCCTGCATATCAAACTGTAGACAAGAAAATGTCTCAAGCTAGCCAGATTGGGGTGCCTGTATTGAAACCCAAGACAGTATTAATAACATCAAAATAAATTTTGAGCGTCCTACTCATAAGTAGTTTTCTGGAGAGATCAATTTCCAGAAAAGAAAACAATCAGTTGAAATCTCAAAGGAGGAAACGTTAAGTCCCTTAAAAAAAAAAAAAAAAAAGACAACTGTTAAATATGATTCAAATCCACCCACCTGGCAGCCGTGGTACCTTTCAAATGTCTGAACTGATCCAGTAGGAAACCAGCCAAAGTTCTGTCCATGAAGGCATAGAATACACCTATCTTTTTAATTCCTTTCATATTGTTTGGAATGCTGCAATCTTTTCAGTATTGTGAATACTCAGTAGGCTTGGTACTGGGTCAGAGATGTATTTGGCTTCTGTGGTTTTAGGAGAAAGGAGTTGAAGCTCCTGATGCCCCAGAATGTTTGGATTTCTGGCTAAATCATGCCCAGTTGTGGTAAATAACAATGATAAAATAAGGCTACTTTAAATTTTTTTCATAATGAGAAATGAAGGGGTAAAATGGCATGATACCCGGGATATGCTTTAGAATATTTCAGCAAAGGGGGAAAAGGAGATGATGGATGAAGAAAATGACAAAATCAATATAGCAATTTAATTTGGGTAGTGAGTACATGGGGGGTTCATTATACCACCCTGTACATTTGGGTATGCTTGAGGGTTTTTTTTTCTTTTTTAAGTGTTACATTATCGCAAAAACAACTTCAGATTAAAAACAGCAATCCAGACAAATAGTGCCCAAAGTTCTGAATCGTTCTTGAAAACTGCAGGGTGTATTCCATCTTGGTCCATCCATCTCAGTTTAGCTCTAGACTCACGTCCTTAAAGTTGGCGTCTCAGTTTTTATTTCATCTGTTTAATGAAAACAAAAATGCTTTCAGAGAGTCAAATGGATCTGTGGCCCAGACACTGAAAAACAGCCAGAAATTTCAGGATGTCTCTTCATATCTGTTGAGTTTCTGGGGACACACTATCTTCTTTGTACAGGTAGTTTGCCTTCTGCTTATGGTGGACTTAACGTTGCTTTTGCTATCTGACATCTACTCTGCTTCCTATGACAACAACTCTTCAATTCCCATTTAGGGATCTACTCCAGCCCCATTCCGAAGAAGCAGATTCTATCTCTGGATTTCAGGATAGAGTTTAAGCCCAAGACTAAATCGATCAGAGCATCCCATTCCCGCAGCCACCGACTGGTTCCTAAATAGGCCCATGACCTAAATCAGGCCAATTCCGGCTAAGGAGGTTTAGGTCTTAGACTCCGGTTTGTGCTTTGGGAAAGTGAACTCTCTTTGTCACTGGCTTTGTTACTGGGTTGATGTGTTCTTGCAGTTGCTTGAAGCCATCGTATATAGCTTGGCAATGAACTGAGTACAGCAGAACGTAAGCCATATATCCACTGGAGGGGAAAGGAAGACACGTTCTAATGATACCACGTGAGCCTGGACCAGCTGTCCTTGAAGACTGTCCCTGGCCTCTCAGGTGAGTCAAGAAGTTACCTGAAGAGCTCTAACACATAGCATAATCACTCTCTTTTGTAATTAAGCCACAATAGTATAGTCAGATGGCTTGACGGCATAGCACTTTGTAAAGTCTGCACTCCAAAGGAAGATGCATAAGCTTAGAGCATAATTCTCACCAAAATACCTGAGTGAGTTCTGAGAATGTGGCATCAGGGTCACCGAATTCCATCATTATTCAACCAATATAGCACGCCTACTCTGTGACTGTGCTAGGTGCCAATTCCAGCAAGGTCAGGGCAGCTCAGCGATGGAAAATAAATGCAGTCCCTGAATGTTTCTATTTACTCCGTGACATATCTAGCTCTGTTTGAGATTTGAAGTTTATTTATTTATTTTGAGAGAGAGAGAGAGAGAGAGAGAGAGCGAGCGAGCAGGGGAGGGGCAGAAAGAGAAAGAGAGAGAGAATCCCAAGCAGGCTCTGTGCTGCCAGCGCAGAGCCCAACACAGGGCCTGAAATCAGGAACTGTGAGATCATCCCCTGAGTGGAAATCAAGAGTGGGACGCTTAACCAACTGAGCCACCCATGCACGACTGTCTGAAATTTTTATAACAAATAAATTTAAGAACACTTCAGTAACATAACGGTTACTGGCCCAACTCCCTTCTGGATGATTGGGGGTCCAAATGACACACCTAGGCTGGGGTTAGAAGAACAGAGGTGAGTATTTGTTTAAGGCTTCCTCTAGCCCCTGAGCCTAGAACAAGGAAGATCCCAACAATAACTTCCAGTAAGAAAGCTGAGTCCAAAAAACCCAATCCCACCTAAGCAATAATATGAGGGGAATGGGCACAGCGAGACAAAAGCAAGTGGGAGCCAATGGACAGTTCCAAAGCAACTGGCTGGAACACAAGATGGAAGAAGTTGAAGAATCTCTGAGACCCAGGTTAGTACACCTTCAATCCATATCTGAGAAAGGACTATAAAGTTGCCAATATATTTCAGACAAACAGTAGAAAAATATTGTAGAATCATCATTATTTTTATTACTTTTCTGGAAGAAATTCACTTGTCTAAATGAAAACCAAAGGGCACCAGGAAGAGAAGGAGAACCCATGGATTTCCTATCCTGTTACATGTTTTTGCTTATTTAGGCTATGAGATGGAAATGATAAATTAGCAATCAACATCCACTACAACTCCCCTTGGGGGTGCCTTCCAGTACTGCAGAGACTAGAAAGCTCACATTCCCTTCCAGCAACAGTTCTGAAATCGGGATCCACCAAGAAGATGTAATCACATGAGATCTTGAGATCTGGAAGGTGGGAAAGAGGTGGGACCAATCACCCTGCTATTCTTTCTCTTGCTGCTAGCAGGTAGGGCTGGGGAGAAGACATATGGATTTTTCCACAGCAAAATTCCAGCATCCAGTCACTAGTTTTGTTGAGGCTACTGTGGTGGGCTTTTAGATCCATAGTTCTATGGCAGCCTCCTGATTCCTGGCCTTCCTGATCAAGTAGCAGCTAACACTTCAGGCTAGTTCTGCAGTACTGTTCTGGGAGTCGCTCCTGCAGACTCAGAACACTGAGCTCATAACTCCAATTGCATAAAGACAAAATTCTCTGTATTTAAATCTCTTCTTACAAGAGGTAAAATGGAATGGTCTCTCCTTCCTGAAACTGAACCATGAAACATTCTACTTCCTAAAGCATTCAAGATTTGTGATGATACACAAGTCAAGCCAAAGATGAGTCCCACTTACAGGGAGGTATCATTTGGGCGAACAAGATAGTGCCTACAAAATAAAAAGCATTGGGGTGTATGCAAATGAGCGGAGCAGCTGAACACACAAATTGCAGAAGCAGCTGATAGCAAGACTGGGTCTCACTCTCTTTGTCCTCAGGTAGAAGGGTTTCCATGGGGCACACTTCCATAATGTCAACCCATCCGTTTACCAGTATTGGCCAAGTTAATGAAGTCACCAGTACTCACTTGTTGTCATTTCCCCATTGTAGGCACTTAGGCCCAATGTGAAACATTAATAAATTGAATAGGTCACCAAACACAGTGCTCTGGTCAAGATGGAGCTGTTTGTAAAAGGTTATGAATCAGATTAAAATCCTCATTTGTCACAGAGCCAGGGAAGTAATACTCTTCTCTGAGTCCCAGATCCCTCCACACTTTCCACAAAACTATTTACAAACCCAGATTACAAGATTATTAGAAAGCATTACCAATTAGAGTATGCACATCACTACCTGTTTCTCTCATTAAAAGGACAGCAAAGAACAATAACCATGAAATGCCATCCTGAGAAAAGCATGGGTTTGGGAGTGAATGTAGCAGTTGAATTTGGCATTCTGCAATGGCCCCAGAGGGGAGGTGATTCAGCTTAAGTGTGGTATTTGTGAAGATCTGATTCAAAACCTCTGCTATTTTTCAGCACTACAATTAGAAGGCAGCGGTTCTCCCTGCCCCCCCCCCTCCATCCCCACCCCCATGGAGTCAGGGTGGGAGCTCCAGCTCTACTGTGTTTAGCACAGCCTCAGGTCACAGACCCCACAAAGACCCTGCAGAACTTCCAAAGTGACTGGCAAATTCCAAATGCAAGATTGACTTGCAAGCTACAGTGTTCTTTGAAAAACGGAAAACCAGAGAAAGTTCAGAGAAACAGGGTATTGCTATGATTGTTTATTGTTTGTGAATCATTTTTTTAAATGCATTTGGCACTTGGAGGAAACTGTATAGATACCATCCCAGTTGCATTTTCCCTGATTGATATATGAACATTTTAGTCATTACACATATGCTAATAATACAAATACTGTAATTTATATCTTTTGTTAAGGTGAGTGTATCTACTTTTCATTCATGAGAATCCTAGGAAAAGAACTGTTACGAAAGACAAACTCTCCACTTTAATCACTGAAAGCTAATGAGGTAGCCTGCATTCCTATTCCTTAGCTCCTCTGAATGTCTATCCCCTTATTAACATCTCTGCTTTATTACAATAACTGTTTCATATACCATTTCTGTAATAAGGGAGCAAGGCAACTGAGCCTAAATGCGTATTCTGCAGCCCTGTATATGTGTTTCCCAAAAACCATAATTACTAACCAAGTTATAAAGATTTAAGCAAGAAATTTAAAATGTAAGCAAGACTTAGGAATAAAGAGCTACCAAAAACAAAACAAAGGGTACATTTTATCATAAAGTACCATGGACGATTTGGAGCACTTTAGAATATATTGTTCCATTGCTATAAAATTAATTCTTGAGGAGTGTATGTGCAAAATGTGTACCCGCACACAGTACCAATATTTGCAGATACAGTCAAATTAGAGTGTTTTAAACAATATAAAAACTTGGTGAGTGTACTTTTATGAATCTTAACAAGCTTACAAAGGAGGGAACAGCCTAATAAACACGAAACGTTCACAATTCTGTCTGTTTTGAAATTTAAAAAAAAATAAAAAAGAGCATGGAGTTGACATCACTGTTTGTCACCTAATCTGTGTGTCAGACCTTGCAAGTGGTTCTGCAGTTGCCACACAGTGGGGGCCTCCAGGCCTGTTAGATATCCGATTCCTGCGCTCTGCAACATATCTAACTCCTGCACTCAGAGGGGCTCAGGGTCATTCTTAGGTCATGGTGGTTAAAAGATGGCTGTCAATTCACTGCTTGGGCTAGGTTTCAAAACTCCTTTATCTCTGTTGTATTGATGATTCCTAGTGATAGCTTAGGAAATTAACCACACCATCCATATGCATCTTAATGGCGTGTTTTGTAGCACCAAAGCGACTGTATTAAAAGCTCAGTGTGCTGTATTTGAAACAGTCTGTCACCCTCTGAAAGCTAAGAACTGGAACAAATATACTTTTATCTGAATAAACAGTTATGGCTCTATGCTGCCTTGCAAATTTTAAAAAGGAGGGTTGTAATAAAACAAGTTTAAACTAGCTGATCCTGCCTTTTCTCAGTGCAAAAGTAATTATTATTCAGTCAAAAAATATGCAGTGAAAAAGAGTAATTGCATAAGAAGATATTATAATCCTGAGACTATCCACCTGGTGTTTTTATTTTGATGAATACTCTTTTGGATCCCTATGACTGTGCAACTTAATGTTTGTCACAATTCTCTACGGCTAAGGAGAAAGACAAGCCTTAATTGTAAATTTGCACATGCTTTATTGCCAATGCAATGGCATGAACACATTTAACAGGACTGCCATTCCATTTAATTACTCTGATTTTGACATGGACCTACCACGTATAAAATTGATGGCATGAATTACAAGCACCATAAAAAATCACTGCTTTCTCTTCAAGGGGTGAATGTTAAGGTATTCCTCCATATTCTCTACAGCTATCTGCATTAGGTGAAGAAAAAATAAAGCATGGTAATAGGATAGCCATCCTCAAATTGCTTCCTTCCAAGCTGAGTTATGCTTGTGACATGACAATGATGCATGGTCTTTTTTTTTTTTTTTTTTTTTTTAGCTTACCTGGGTAAGATCTATGACATCTAAAGAAAAATAAATAAACAAATAGGCAAGCGGACAAAAATAGAGAAGAGCCTTCTGCCAAATTAATCCTGTGTTTCATCTCTATTATAGTTGCCATTTTCTTAGCTTTTTCTCGGCAATATTTGATGGTACTCGTTACACTTTTGCCTGAAACAGGTGAAAAAAAGCTCAGGAACTGGAACTGCTCAAGATCTGTGCGGACGGAAAAAAAAAAAAAAAAGGATCTGTGCAGACGGAGATGGGGTATGGCAGGGCGATGGTAACAGTCCTTGCCAGAAATCTAAAACTGACAGTAAGAGGAAGTTGGCAGCTAATTCTATTCAAGGGAGAGAGTGGTGGTGTGGCACCTGGCATTCTGGTGTGTATAGCCAAAGGGAAAGGCATCAGTTATTGGCTGGAGGGGCATATAAAGTGCTGGCTTTCTCTTCAATAAGTTGAGGGAAGAGCTTTAGTAGCACATCAATGTTTTATGTAGTCACTTTAAACTGTCTGCTACTTGAGTTCATTTTCTACATTCTTGTTTATGACTCACTAAAAAAAGAAGCTAGTGTCTTCTTAAAATGTTTCCATAAGCCTCCCGCCACTGCCCATGGGAAAAAAAAAATCTAAATTTCTAAATACATCTATAAATCGATTATCCACATAGATGATGAATCAAAGCATTTCCTTTTTTTTTTTTTTCGTCTTTCAAACTTGAAACTGTCACTGAAAATAAGTTCATATTTATTTGGCTATTGATCAAGTAGAAATCTTCAATAAAAATATTCTGTGGTTTCATCCAAGCTACCTTTGTCTTTCAATTAAGAAATGGTTTTATGCTACACAAATAGGGTGAGATAGTCAGAGGATTAAATCAATAGACTATAAATTATGAGTAAAAGAAAACATCAGGTCACTGCCCTGACACAACAGATTTATTATTAAAGTAGGTAACTCCATGGCAATTCACTACATTAGTTTTTATAAAGTAAGAGACAGGGAGAGATCAATGATAACTTTGGCTTACTGTTGCTTTTAATGGTTCATTTATAATAGCTACTTATCTCCTATTATTTTAGCTTGCTATAATAATGTCAAGCCAGGAAAAAAAGATAATAACCATTATGGGAATATATATTTAATTCAAGTCTGACTGACTATTCTTTAATCTGATTCATGTATTTGTAGAGTGGCCAGAAATACTCTAAAATGCACAGTGATTCTTAGGTATACATAAAAACTCCATTATACATTCTACATTAGGTGTAGAGTACAAAAAATCTCGCAGTTTTTAGCTGTACTCTCAGAGGCATATTTTCAAATGAACAACTATATTGCAAGGCCCACCCATAGCCCACCAACTCAAACCTGGTTGGTGCTATTAACATCAAGAATAACAGCTGAGGGGCACCCGGGCGGCTCAGTCGGTCAAGCATCGGACTTTGGCGCAGGTCATTATCTCGTGGTTCATGAGTTCAAGCCCTGCATTGGGTTCTGTGTTGACTGCTCAGAGCCTGGAGCCCATTTCAAATTCCGTGTCTCCCTCTCTCTCTGCCCCTCCCCTGCTCATACTGTCTCTCTCTCCTTCAAAAATACATAAACATTAAAAATAATAAAATAAGAATAACAGCTGAATTCAATGAGGTGCCTGGGTGGCTCAGTTGTTTAAGCGTCCAATTTCAGCTCAGGTCATGATCCCATGGCTCATGGGTTGGAGCCCCACATCGGGCTCTTGTGCTGACAGCTTTGGAGCCTGCTTCAGATTCTGTGTCCTTGTCTTTCTGCCCCTCCCCTCCTCATTCTCTTTCTCTCTCTCAAAAATAAAGAAAACATTAAAAAATTAAAAAAAAAAAAAGAATAACAGCTGAATTCTAAATGGACCCTTCAGCCTCACTATGTTTCCTGGAAACTACTATCTTTGCAAATATGAAGCATATTTTTGCTCCAGACACATACATGGACCCACACCCCATTCATGGATTCTCTGTAACCTCCTTGCCATTCTTGAATATTTATTACTCTGATTTCAGTGGAGGTTTGATACAGGCCTCCAAAGGCCATCTCAAATGAGGAGGAATAAAGTCACCTATTTCTTTTGATAAGGCCAAAATACGGAGGTCCTCACCAACCAATCCCCTAGATATTTCCTTCCAGGGAAACTAGAATTAAATAAATATTAAAGGGGAGGTGGAGTCATTGAATCAGGGAGGGAAGGCTCTGTACCACCACCACCACTATTTCTTAGTGATACAGATATGATAAATTTTTAAAACTTGGGTCCTTTTGGTAACAAAAGGTGCCTCTACAACTGCTTGCCCCTGTTGGTTGTCTTATCAGTAACCACTCTTGATTCTCCACACCTCTGAATTGCATTATTGGTACTGCACATGCAATTTCACTCTATTTAAAAGTAGTATTTACTAATATCCAGAATATAAAGAGAACTCCTAACTCAACAACAAAAAAGCTAAATAGCCCAGTTTAAAAATGGGCAAAGGACTTGAAGAGATATACAAATGGCCAATAAGCACATGGAAAGATGATCAATAGCATTAATCATCAGGGAAATGCCAATCAAAACTACAATAAAATATCACCTCATACCCAACAAATGTTGATGGGATATGGAGAAATTGAACACTCGTGTACTGTTGGTGGAATGTAAAATGGTACAGCCATCATGGAAAACAGTATTGTGGTTCCTCAAAAAATTAAAAATAGAATTATCATATGATCCAGCAAATCCACTTCTGAGTATATATACCCAAAAGAAATGGAAGTGGGGTCTCAAAGGGACAGTTGTACACCCATATGCATAGCAGCATTACTGATAAAAACTAAAACATAGAAGGAATACAAGTGTCTACTACTGAATGAGTGAATAAGCAAAATATGAATGTTATTTAGCCTGAAATAATATACAGTGGTTGCTATTTAGCTTTAAAAAGGAAAGAAATTCTGCAACTTTGCTACAACGTGACAGTTTTTAGGGGAACCCTGAGCACATTGGGCTAAATGAAAGAAGCCAGTCACAAAAAGACAAATACTGTATGATTCCACTTATATGAGGTACTTAGGGTAGTCAAATTCATAGAGACAGAAAGTAGAATGCTGGTTGCCAGGGGCTAGAATAAAGAGGGGAGTGGGGAGTTACTATTTAATGGGTATAGAGTTTCAGTTTTATAAGAAGAACTCTAGAGATGGATGGTGGTGATGGTTGTACAACATTATGAATGTGTTTAATACCACTGAGCTGCACACTTAAAAATGGTTACGATAGTAAATTCTGTGTATGTATATCTTATCACAATTTTAAAAATGGGGAAAAAATAGTGGTAACTATTTAGAATTGTAGAACTCTCCAGAAAGGCTAAACTATGACTGGCAGTACCAAGCATTAAAAAGGCTGTGAGGTGGGGCGCCTGGGGGGCTCAGTCGGTTAAGCATCTGACTTCGGCTCAGGTCATGATCTCGTGGTCTGTGAGTTCGAGCCCCGCGTCGGGCTCTGTGCTGACAGCTCAGAGCCTGGAGCCTGTTTCAGATTCTGTGTCTCCCTCTCTCTCTGCCCCTCCCCCGTTCATGCTGTCTCTCCCTGTCTCAAAAAATAAACATTAAAAAAAATATATAGATATATATATATATATATATATATATATATATATATATATATTTAAAAAGGCTGTGGGGTAACTGGAACTCTCATACACTGACAGTGAGGATAAATTGGTATGACCACTTTAGAAAACTATTTGGCAGCATGTACTAAAGCTAAACATACGCCTCGCCCATAATCCAGCAATTCCACTCTTAGGAATGTATCTAAGAGATGGGAGTGCATGTTCTCAAAAGAATACTGTCAAAAGACATCAGCAAGGATGTTCATAACAGCTTCACTCAAAATAGCCAAATACTAGAAGCAACCCAAATGCTATCAGTAGAATGGATAAATGAAATGTGGTATATTTATACAATGGAATGCCATACAGTGATATTTATTTACTTATTAAAATGTTTATTTTTATTTATTTATTTTCACACAGTGATTTTTGAATAAACTATTATTACTAGCTAGGAGATGAATGAATCTTATAGATATTACATTTTTAAAAAGCCATACAGTGCCTACTGTATGATTCGATTTATCTGAAACACAAAATAGGTAAGACTAATATAATGGTAGAAATCAGAAAAGTGGGAGGAGGTTACTGACTGGAAAAGGACATGAGAGAACATTTCAGGTGCAGAAAAGTACTATATCTTGATATAGATGGCCATTATATGGGTAGTAATGAATCTCAAAAAGATTATAGGAGCACCTGGGTGGCTCAGTCAGTTGAGCATCCAACTCTTGATTTTGGCTCAGGTCATGATCTCACCATTTGTCAGATTGAGCCCCATGTCAGGCTCAGTGCTGGGCATGAAGTCTGCTTAAGAAGCTCTCTTTCCCTCTCCCTCTGCTCCTCCCCTACTTGTGCGCACAAGAGGAAAAAAAATGATTATAGGGAAAAAGTCAGACATTACAGTCTACATATGGTATGATTTCATTTATGTGACACTTTGGTAAAGGCAAAGTTACAGGGATAGAAAACAGAGCAGTGGTTGCCAGGAGCTTGGGGTAAGAGGGGACTGACTGCACAGGCCACAAGGGACTTTTTTGGGATGATGGAAATCATTTACATCTTGACTTTGGTAGTGTTACATAACAGTATATAATTATCAAAACTCATCAAACCATACATCTAAAAAGGCTGAATCTTGGGGCGCCTGGGTGACTCATTCAATTAAACATCCAACTCTTGATTTAGGCTCAGGTCATGATCTCATGGTTCGTGGGTTTGAGCCCTACATCAGCCTCTGCGCTGACAGCGTGGAACCTGCGTGGGATTCTCTCTCTCCTCCTCTCTCTCTGCCCCTCCCTGACTCATGCTTTCTCTTTCTCTCTCCCTCTCAAAAATAAATAAACTTTAAAAATAATAAAATAAATAAAATGATAAAAAGGCTGAATTATTACAGCTAAATCACAACTCGATACCTCCTTTAAAAATAGTCAGCAAACTGTACTCTTAAGATTAGTCCACAGTGTGTATTTACCACACTTTATGTATGCTACGCTTCAACAAAAAAGCTTAAAAAGTAAAACAAAAGTAGAGGTTAAACGGGTTAAAAGACATGTGTTCCAAAACTCTGCTACTGGTTTGCTAAGTCAAATGCTCACTCTAGTTGTGGCAATGGAGTACTACTAACATGGAAAGCCTTAGGTCTGGAATGAGCCCTAAGGATTCATGGAGTCTCACCTCCACCAGAGAGAAGTGGTCTGTGATATGTTACATAGCTACTCGGGGTGAAGCCAAAACACACCTAGGACACTGACTCTCAACTAATACTCTAGCTCAACTGCAGCTCAAGGAGGGGTAAAAAAAAAAAAAAAAAAAAAAAAAAGTCAGACTGATAATTTGGCATTGAATAAGCAGCAAATTTTAAACCAATTGTGTAGCACTGGGCCTCTGCACACATTTGCTTTCCACTTCCGAAGGTACTGAGAAAACTAACTGGAAGTTTGCAAAGTGCCTTGAGCTATTTAAGCAGCTCTATCTGTAAAACCTGAGGGATCGCAGATCCTCTGATAACACAAAACACAGATTATAGCAGTCTCTTGATCCAGAGGCTCCACTCAAAATCAAATCTTGGCATAACTTCTACCCTTTCCTGTCCAGGCACATCTCCAATATCACCTAGTCAGCCATGCAAAGTACCCCAACTGTTCTACTACCACCAGCAGAGATATTTTAGGGTACAATCCAGGTTATATGACCCTCAATTAACTCTTCTGAAAATGCAGTTCCTCTGCAACAAAGTCAACTTTTTTTAAGTGCACACATGCACATCCACCTAAATCAAATCTGTGTGCGGGTAGTTCTCAACATTGTTCTCACAAAATTGCAAACAGGAGCACAGTGGGCCTTACTTCTCTCCCTAAAACTGAGCTATTAAGGAAGTGCTAAATCAGTAGCCCCTAGTTCCCCTTTCTTCTGCTTCTACCTAGATGACCCTTTGACCTCCCATCCTCTTCCACCCCCACTAAGGCCCAAGCACCAACTTTTCTCTGACCTCCACCCCCTGTCAAGACAGAAAAGACTCTAAGTATCAGTTATTTACACTTTTTGATTGACTGACGGGTTACACTTCAGTTTCATTGAGTTTTAGTTGTATGTTAATTCAAACATTTACATTTAAACCATTTTTACACCTCATTGCCTAATGAAAAGCCAATTTTCCATTAAAGAATTTTGAACTTCAATTTAACTTCAGCAAGCAAGTAAAAAAAATTTTTTTTGGGAAACAAGGAAGAATTTGGAACCACACTTTGGGTTCCTAAGCCTCAGGAATAATGAGCACCTTAGAATAGCTGAGAAGCTACAGACAGAACGCAAAGAATTGTTCCCTCATTCACTCAATCATTCTCTCATTCATGCATTCCACAAACATTTATATTTATCACGTGCCTACCATGTGCCAGGTATTGTACAAGGCAGAGAGAATCAACGACTAATAAGATATGGTGTCTATCCTGGAGAAGTTTACAAGGAAAAGGCACAAATGGAAGAATTTCAACTCCCAAAGTAGTAAGTACTCTGAAAAGTAGAAAATGCTAAGGGAGGACAGCAGACCAGGGATTCACTCTCCTTGGAGCACGTTTCACAGAGGACAGACCCATGAGCTCAGCTGCAAGGAGTTTGATAGGGCAAAAGGCAGAGAGAGGGGTTGTTTCCTAACCTTCTGGCCAAATATAAGGGGAGGGTGGGTGGGGGGTGGTTACTTTTTTTGTGCTGAGGGAATTTAAGGAAGGAGAGGCTAATAATGCCAAGCCCAGCGTCTCCTGCAACCGCAGACATGAAGACAACTTGGGCTGTGGCGACAAGTGGGCCACTTCCTTTCATCTTTCCCGATGCGGTGAGGCCAGCTGCTGATAAGCCTTGCCCACATGCCCTTAGCCCCTCAAAGAGGAGGGCAGGTGCAAACATTGTCATACAGCTCCATACTCTGCCTGTGCTCCTTAAAATGTGGGTTTTGCATCAGGATACATCGGTGGAAAATAAATTGTATCCACGTCTTTTAAATGGTTACTATTTGGTTTGGCTCTGTTTTGGAACTTAGAATTTCAAGGCCTTTGTTAGTGTGAAATTTAGGATAACGGAGAGAAAAAGTCAGTAGTCAAGTAACGTCTTTGCCTCAAAATAGCTCCCGTCTGGCAACAGAAGGATTGGAGAGAAGCTAATCTTATTAGCTAAAGGCTTATTTCTGGAAGCTTGCCGAAGGCAGAGATTTTATATGCAAACTGTAACAAAACCAGGTGTGTAGTCAAAACACCCAGAGCTGCCCTGCACCTGCCTTGCTCAATTTCTTGATTTTTTTTAATCCTCCCTTGGCCCCCAAATTGCAGGTGAACAGGTTGAAGCAGAGTATATTTGATGTTATCTTAGTGTCTAATATATTTTTTTAAACGTTTATTTATTTTTGAGACAGAGAGAGACAGAGCATGAACGGGGGAGGGTCAGAGAGAGGGAGACACAGAATCCAAAACAGGCTCCAGGCTCTGAGCTGTCAGCCCAGAGCCCAACGCAGGGCTCGAACTCACGGACCGTGAGATCATGACCTGAGCTGAAGTCAGACGCTTAACCGACCAAGCCACCCAGGCGCCCCGGTGTCTAATATTTTTGTATCACATCCCTATTTTCTGGAGTTCTAAAACACACTCCTCAAACCCCTATGTTATTCCAACCTCTGATAATATATGAATGAATATTCAGGGGAGCCTGGGTGGCTCAGTCAGTTAAGCGACCAACTCTTGATTTGGGCCCTGGTCATGATCTCAGGGTTTGTGAGCTCAGAGCCCTGAGTTGGCTCTGAGCTGACAGCATGGAGGCTACTTAGGATTCTCTCTCTCTCTCCCACTCTCGATGCCCCTCTCCTCATGCACTCTTTCTCTGTCTCTCTCTGTCTCTCTCAAAATAAATAAACTTTTTTTTTTAATTTTTTTTTTCAACATTTATTTATTTTTGGGACAGAGAGAGACAGAGCATGAACGGGGGAGGGGCAGAGAGAGAGGGAGACACAGAATCGGAAACAGGCTCCAGGCTCCGAGCCATCAGCCCAGAGCCTGACGCGGGGCTCGAACTCACGGACCGCGAGATCGTGACCTGGCTGAAGTCGGACGCTTAACCGACTGCGCCACCCAGCCGCCCCTCAAAATAAATAAACTTAAAAAAGAATATTCATTCTTTCAACAAGCATTTATCCAACAATGGAACAGATGGTTAGTTAATCCCCAATTCTCATTCTCACCTTCTTCCTGTTTACTTTTTTCTCTAAAGTTTATTTACTTCTTTAAGGAATCTCTACAACCAAGTGGGGCTCAAACTTATGACCCCGACCCGAGATCAAGAGTTGCCAGCTCTTCTGACTGAGCCAGCCAGACACCCCTCCCTCTTCCATTTGAGATGGCTCGTGACTACACCACCCAGAGACAGCATTTCCTAGTATTCTTCGCAGCTAGGTGTGGCCGTATGACTAAGTTTATCACAATAAAATGTGAGTGGAAGGGAGGTGAGCCACTTCCAAGTCACTTACTTTATAGGAAATTGCTTGCCCTCTACTTTCACTCTACCCCTGTTCCTACAAAACAGAGTGGGAATGTGGAGGTGGCATGGATATACCATGTGGACAAGACCTAGGGACACTGGAGCAGCACAGTGGGAGAAACTCAGATTGTGAATGACCTCACGGTGCTAAGGCACCCCACCGATCTGGGCTCCTACCTTCCTCTGAAATTTTACACGTGAGAGAACTAAACTCCAGCCATGTTTAAGCCACTATATTTTTAGATTCCTTTGTTACAGCAGCCTAGTCAGACCCTTGTTAATATAAACATTAACCCAATGTCTATTTAGTAGTTACCAACAGGAACCTTACGTGGGGGAAAACACTATGCGTTTCAGGATTTAGTTGCTTTTGGTCAAGAAATAAAGACAAAAAATATAAAACTACATTTGCGAACCGTGATTAAGTGCGTAAAGGAAACAGAGGGTACTAGGTTAAGGTCTCTCTGAGGAAGCATCATTTAGCTAAGGCCTCAAAGTCTCAGGGGAAAATGGGGGTGGGAGGGGATTCATCCCAGGTTGCAAACTCCCTGGGGAAGAAAGAGTGTGGCTCTTTGGAGGGAATTCAAGAAGGCAGGTGAACAATGTGAGTGATGTGGCCTTAGGAGGAAAGGCTCTTCCTAAAGAGACAAATATGCACATACATGAATAACTGCACAGACACATTAAATTATGGGTAAGTTATCTTTGCTTTTACAGTTGTTCCTAACTCTGGTTTTCTTTCTTTCTTCTTTTTAATGTTTATTTTTGAGAGAGAGAGAGAAAGACAGAGCATGAGCAGGGGAGGGCAGAGAGAGAGGGAGATACAGAATCTGAAGCAGGCTCCAGGCTCTGAACTGTCAGCACAAAGCCCGATATGGGGCTCAAACTCATGAACCATGAGATCATGACCTGAGCCAAAGTCACATGCCTAACAGACCAAGCTACCCAGGCACCCCTGTTTTTCTTTTTTAAACTAAACCATAGTTGGGTTTGTTTTGTTTTTAATTTCTTCACCTCTCACATATTCCAGCACTGGATCTAGAAAAACAGATCACCTTGAAACCACAAAGGCTTTGTCTGACTTGGTAATATCCTTAGATTCCATCTACAGAATTTTCCCAAAATGAGATCTCCTTTATCCTAAACACACAATCTCCCCAGGGTCATTTCCATCTATCTTATCCTCCCTTTTCTTCCTTCCTGACTCACAAGTACTTGAAGAGCCCCAAGTTTCTATAATTCTTACTGTCTTCTCTTTCCATTCCCTTGTCTTTCACAGTCAATCTGGGGCATGTAGTTTATGTTAACATTTACCAGATACCTTGTCTTCTCCAGCAAATGTCATCATAAAACCTTAGCATTCAACCCAAATCACACGCTGATCACTGCCCCAACCAGAATTAGAGGTTTATTCTCAAGTGACACATTTTGGAGAGAAAGGAGTGTCAACTCCAATTGTTCTATAGGACTTGTTTTAACTTACTTATTTATTTATTTATTTATTTATTTATTTATTTATTTATTTATTTCAAGTAATCTCTACACCCTATGTGGGGCTCAAACTCATGACCCTGAGGTCAAGAGTCACATGCCCTTCCTACTGAGCCAGCAGGTGCCCCCGTTCTATAGGACTTTTATAATAAAATCCTAAAGCTTAAATGCCTAACTAAATTCTAATAAAAATATTAATAAATAATGTAACATCACATAAACTAGGCAGTAGATTATATGCTTCATAATGATTTATAAACTCCTTGAAAAAGGATGCTACCTTCTCTCTGTAAAATTTCACATCATCTCTGAATAAGTGTTTTGATTAATGAAGGAGCAAAGTCATGAGACAGGATTCAAATATAAGACAGCAAGAAAAACCAGAGTGAGGAGATGAGAACAGAAGTTCCAAGTGGGTGGGGAGGGACAGAGATAGTGGAGGTCAGGAAAAGGTGAGGTCAGAAGGAATTCCTAGGGCCAGAAGAGCAAACCAAACGGTGCTTCTCAAGGGCACCTGCAGCTGAGAGATACCCGACCAGTCACCTCACACAATTACAGATGCTCAATTAAGGACTGAACTGGATGCTTTCATGTCATTCTCAATTAAGAAAGAAAAAAACAGGGGCGCCTGGGTGGCTCAGTCGGTTAGGCATCCGTCTGACTTCAGCTCAGGTCATGATCTCACAGTTCGTGGGTTCCAGCCCCACGTCGGGCTCTGTGCTGACAGCTCAGAGCCTGGAGCCTGCTTCACATTCTGTGTCTCCCTCTCTCTCTGCCCATCCCCTGCTCGTGCTCTGTTCTATCTCTCTCTCTCCAAAATAAAGTTACATTAAAAAAAAATTTAATAAAAAAAGAAAGAAAAAAAACTAGAGATAGAAAATGAGAAAGAGGAAGGGTAAGGAAAAAAAAGTTGGATCAGTCAAGCCACTTAGGGGGAAGAGAATATACAATGTTTTGAAGAATAAGTGCTCAGGAGCCACAACGCTAAGAGTGAACTTTGCCATTTTCTATGTGGGTGACCTTTCCTCTTAATTTCCTCTTCTTTAAAATAGGGGTAATAACAGTACCTACCTACACCTCATAGTTGAGAGGATTTAAATGAGCCAATCCATGTGAAGTGTTCAGCACAGTGCCTAGCACAATGTAAGCTATCAACAAGTATCAGCTACTGTTGTACATAAAGGGTCAGCTTCAGAAGAATAATTACTCGAGGAGATAGGAAAACCGTAAAATAAAATAGAAAATAAGCTATGTTCTACAACTCAATGAGATACACTTATGCTTTCTTGGTGGGCACAGGCTCATCTTTAGCTTTTTAAGTATATTTATTTAGATTTAACAAGGCCAAACGGGTGTGCATTAGAAGAGTCCGGGGCAACTGGCTGGCTTAGTCGAAGGAATATGTGACTCTTTCTCTGGGGGTTGTGAGTTCAAGCCCCCCATTGGGTGTAGAGATTACTTAAATAAATAAAACTTAAAAAAGGAAAAGAGCCCAAAGGTAGGGAAAAAGAGAAAGTAGAATCTGAAGAAGCTGCCATCTGGCCCATATTATATAGATACTTTCTACATTATAAGTCCAACTTCCCTCCCACAATTCCTAGCCACAGCCCACTGGTCTTAAAAAATGTCAAAGCACATTGGGGCACCTGGCTGGCTCTGTCAGTAGAGCATGCGACCCTTGATCTCAGGGTTGTGAATTTCACTTAAAAATAAAATCTTAAAAAAAAAAATTTCAAAGCAGCATCATTTGGTATATCACATGGTACATGAATCAGGATTCTTAGTTGTAAGCAACAGAAACTGACTATTGGTGATTTAAGCGGAAATGGAAGATACACGTAGCTCAGAAAATTGCCAGGGAGACTGAAAATCAAGTTAGATAAATGGAAAGCTTAGCAGCTGGAGCCAGTCTGATTAGACAACTGCCCCTGCCCCGAACCCTGATGCTAAACCACTAGACCTGGTACTGCCATCCCTAACACCTTCGCTATGGCTGTGCAACCTTTTCTGACTCACAGTGAGAAATTCCCTAACACCTAAAATACAAACATTTTAAAGCTAACGTTAAATTTAAGGTTAGTCTTACATTATTCTCACATTCTTAAGAAGTCAGGCTTCAACATGTGAGGATTTAACCGTAACAGGCTGCAAATTTAACTTTACTAACCACTCATTATGTTCCGGTGAGAAACTTCTAAAACTTCAGTAAGCCTCAGTTTCTCCATCTGTCAATGGGGATAATAAAACCCACATCATAAGGCTATGGTGAAGAGTAATGTATATAAGGCTCTTAGCTCAGCATCAGATACAAAGAAAGCCTTCAATAAACGTTAACATAAAAAAAATAAGTTGTCACAGGGTGCCTGGGTGGCTCAGTCAGTTAAACATCCGACTTTGGCTCAGGTCATGATCTTGCAGCTTGCGAGTTTGAGCCCGCGTCAGGCTCTGTGCTAACAGCTCAGAGCCTGGAGCCTGCTTCAGATTCTGTGTCTCCCTCTCCCTCTGCCCCTCCCCTGCTCACGCTCTGACTCTCTCTGACTTTCAATAATAAATAAACATTAAAAAACATAAGTTGTCACAAGTTGCTAAAGTCTGGATGTCTCTAGTAGAGGGGTTCATTTTTATATAACATAATGAATTGCAAGTTTAGTCCTTGTGGTCCATGGGGAACACACCAGTGTCCCAGAATGCCCTCAAGTTCATGGTGCCTGAATCAAGCAGCAACAAGGAAGCTAACATGCTGTCTGAGTGGGTTGGGCAAGACAGTTAAGAAGTTTGGCTTTCTTCTTGATGTTGTTCCTGTCTCATCTGTCAAACCATATAAAGAATTTCTGAAGTGGAAGAAATAAAATGGATCCTTCAGTTTCTCTTTACCCATGGGATAAGAGGGATTTCAACAGCCACCCTTTCTGTAGGATTCACAGAGGTAAGTAGGAAGGAAGAAACCCTCTGGCCATATATCTAGTTATCCAAATCCATCTATTCTTAATAACATTTAGATCTTCAATATTTAATAATTAGTGTAATTACTATAATTACTATATTTAATATAGTAATTAATTACTGATGTTATTAAGATATCTATCCTGAGATTAATTTTGCCTGCCATTTTTAATGTCCACTTTAGTACATAGTAAAGATATAAGCAAATATTTTTTCTTACCACTATTGCTGCTAGCACCTTTCTGGGCTTGTTTCTTCACCTGTTAAATAGAAAGACCAGATTAGATGATCTGTAATTCCGTAACTAAATAATATCAGTACTATTATAATGCTTGTAGTTATGCCAAGTCCTTGTTCACTTACAAAAGTTAGAAGAGTAGGAAGAAGCAAAGTATGTTCTTCTACATACAACTCTTAACCTGACTTTGTGTAAATTGAGTACTGGGAATAACTGGCTTTTAAAAACTGGCTCTCTTTAGGCCTCATAATATATTTCTTCAAGTTCTTGTTCAGCCTGGTTCCTCTGGTTACTCTTAATCAAGAGGTGCAAAGTTGGGGTTTCTTTTAAGTTTTATTTATTTAAGTTATCTCTACACCCAACACGAGGCTCGAACTCACTGCCCTGAGATCAAGAGTCACATGATCCTCTGACTAAGGCAGTCAGGCACTAAGTTGTAAGTGCTAAGTTGTAAACTACGAAGACTAGTGCTTTCCAGTGAAGATAAATTCTTCTCTTCTTTTTCTTCAAATGTGAATTGTGACTGGATTTGCAGTGGATAAAATAACCAAATGAAAACTGGAAGATGGAATATTGTGCAAATGTTTCCAGTTGTACAGATGCTTACTTTCATGGAGACAAGACATCTGTATTTCATATTGAATATTCCCATTTTTGTCCACTTGTTAGGTGTGTGACAGACAGAACTTGTGCATATAAAGGGTATCTTTCTTCTCCCTGCAAATTATTCCCTTAATCAATTAGTGCCAGATTTGAAAAAAAGCCTCCTATTGTTAATTACTTCTCTCATGGACTTTATTGTTAAATTTGATCTCTCTCTTGGGGCGCCTGGGTGGCGCAGTCGGTTGAGCGTCCGACTTCAGCCAGGTCACGATCTCGCAGTCCGTGAGTTCGAGCCCCGCGTCAGGCTCTGGGCTGATGGCTTGGAGCCTGTTTCCGATTCTGTGTCTCCCTCTCTCTCTGCCCCTCCCCCGTTCATGCTCTGTCTCTCTCTGTCCCAAAAATAAATAAACGTTGAAAAAAAAATTTTTTTTAAATAAATTTGATCTCTCTCTTTAGCTTTGTTTTCATGCAAGTATTTGTCATTTGCTTATTTTCCCAAGAATGTGTAGCTACAGTTTGCATATATGTCTGATATTAAAATCATTTTCTCCCGCTAATTCTTTACCAATGAGCAATTACCCACCATAGTCCTTGAATTGAACGGAGATGGCTGATAACTCTTTGTAGAGGGTTCATGTGATTGGCCCTGTGGAGAAGCACTACTATTCAGGGGATAAGAGTTTGGGCTCTGGATTCAATGGACAAGTTACTTAACATCTTGGACCCTTCCATTTCCTTTGCCGTAAAATCAAAATACACTAAAAATACCTCCTGCTTGAGGCTGAGTAAGGATTAAACGAGTTAATGTATGTGTAGTATTTGACATAGAGGTTGGCTCAGAGTCATCCAGGATACATATCAAATTTTCAGGATACTGAGAAGCCATATACATTTTAGAGAAATACTTAAAAGTCAACAAGAACAATCACCTTATTTTATAACTTAAGCTCCTACTGATGCTATAGAAACCAACCCTTCAGGTTACTGGAAGTCAAGGGCCCTGCCCTCAAGAAGCTTGAGATCCTCTTGGGGGAGCCAAGACTAACACAAATGGATAGTCTAGTTCACAGTCTCACGGTCACAGTTCAGTACGGTAGAACAAAGCTCCCCGTGTAAAAGGTGGCGTTTTGAGGAGGGGCTCAGCTGAAAGAGTGGGAAGTAGTACAGGAAACTTCTCTAGAAACTTTCTAGAAACTTTCTAGAAGTGAGACTTGAGGCAAGGCAGGGTTTGACTCTGCAACTGAAATGGGGGCGAGAACATTAGAGAGGCAAGAAGTTCCCCCGACTAGAAAAGCACTAGTCTAGTCTCTCTAGGAACATCCAATGTTCAGAAACTTCTACTCACCACTCCTGCAACCCCCACGTCTACCCTAGTTCACCTTAAGCTGAACTAGGAGGAGAATGAATATGTTACTCAATTAAATGTATTTTGGAAATAGCCGGGAGGCGGTAGCAAGCAGGGGGTAAAATCCCCCCCCCCCCCCCCCCCGCCTTCACATCTTAAAAGATGAACCCGGGGGCTAGGCTTCTGCCCCGGCGTTGTGAGTTGAGGGTTTGGAAGCCCTGAGCCCTCACCAGGAGAAGGCAGGCTCCCGTCTGAGGCATTTGAGGCCGCAAGTCTCCGCTCCGGCCACTTCCTGGAGCACCTGGAAGCTAGGCGAGGCTGGCGGGGAAAGAAGGAGGGAACGCGGGGCCCAGCGGTCCCCGGAGACAAAGCGGGGCTCTTGGCAGCCGCCGGGGACGTGCCCCGACCCACGCGCGGTTCGCTGCCAGCCGGGGCCGGAAGGGCCGCGCCGCCCGCACACCCGCGAAGGGCCCGGAAGCTGCTTCCGCCCCGCTCCGCGTGGGGCCCGCGCGGGACGGGAAGGGAGAGGCGGCGTTTGCCGAAGAATCCGGAGAGAGAAGGCGGGGGGAAGCTAAGCACGGAAAGACGTCTTAACCTCGGTGGCGGGGCTCCCCGCCACCGCTGCGGGGCGCCGAGGACCCGGCGGCCTCTCCCCACCACAGGAGGCCCCGCGGTTGGCCCCAAGGCCGGCGCGGCGCTGGCGGAGCGCGAGCTCGCGCGGCCGCCGCTGCCCCGCGAGCCGATGGCCCGAGTCGAGCGCTCCCCGGGCCTCGAGCAGCTGCCCCTGCGCGTCCTAAAGGAAGGACCTCATTTGTTCCTCCGAATGAGACTATTCCCGGAACAGTAGTACTGATGGGGGGAGGGGGGGGTCTACTTGTTTAAATCCTTGCTTTCTGCATTCTCGCTATGGTTCTGTGGCGACTTTTCTTTTTAAAAGGAAGCAGGCTGTGAAATGTCCAGTGTGGCTAAAAAGTATCCCAGATTAAAAAGGAAAAAAAAAAAATCTGTAATTTACCCCCTTTATTTTCAGTTGCAGGCCGTGGCGTCTTTTAACCCTAAAAGACCAAGCTTCAAATGAAAACGCAAAACAATCTTGATTTCTATCGATTAGGCTTGTGGCTGGACGCTTTCCACCACGTTTTCAAATAGGAAAACATTTAATGGGCTGTTTAAAAAATGGAGACACATATTTTAGTCGTGTCTGGAAATGTTGAGGAAAGGAAACGTCGGTCTTTTCATTTGTTTCCAACAAACCCAAAATGCAGTCTTTCCAGAATATTTTACAGGAAATAATTGGGGGGTGAGATTGGGCCGGGGGGGGGGGGTGGTTCATAGACTAGCTTCCACCAGCAGAGTTGCTTGATTGGTATTTGCTTTTCAGTTCTGCAATCGAAGGCCAACTATATTTGATGGCTGGTGTTAGTAGAAATAAGGCTCCCAAGCGCTGAGGCTTCCAGTTCAGGTCTTCAGACACTGACAGCCGTAGGTTTCCCCTTAGGCAGCAGGTTCTACTGAGACCAGTAGGACCCCACCAAGCAAGGAAAACGTGGAAAGTTGTATTGCAAGGAAATTTTATGTTTAAGTTGTATGTGTGTTTGGTACATGAGTGAGTCGTTTAGAAAATTAAGAAATATAGACAGAACAGTGTTCAGGAGGCTATGCTGTGTCACAAACCAAACAGAAACAAACACAAAAAGATTCAGAGTTAAGACACCTCCTGGAATGTTCCTTGCTTTCCAAGCCCTTTCTAGCTGACACCTCTTGACAATTTAATGGAAGTTGAACTTGGGCACAGGCAACTCCTCTTTCATTTATTCTTCCCTAGTCTAGGTTCAAAAACAACAACAAAAATATGTGTGTGTTGAATTTTACCTGTTCTATTTTTATATTTTAAGACATACATCTTAAACATCAAGTAGCCCAACATTGTATTGTTCAAACAAGATGGCAGAAACATTCAACTGGGAGGTTGTTTCAAAGATTCAAATAATCTTGGTGGCTTCAAAATCAAGGACTTGATTGAGTGGATGGCTAGTAAATCAGAAGTGGAAAAACATGAACTATCTCCAGCCTGAAATAAATCACATAGAATAAATGAGAAGGGGCAAAATCAAATCAGGAATTTAGAATCAAGAAATGCAGTGGCCTCAGATTCTAAGCTATCCTGGATTTTATTTAGGAAGATACTAAGTCAAACCAGTCCACCTCTGGGTGCCTTATCTTTCCAATGCATAAAACAAGAGGTTGGGTAAATGGGTCCCTTTCAGTTCTGGTCATCTACACACCAGAAGTCCTAAGGCAGGATTTTTGTGTGCTTTCAGAAATGCAGGCAAAAAGAGTAGGCTTACCCACAACAGAGAGTCACCAAAGCTAGCCATCTAGGGAATAGCCTCGCTGATAAGGACATGCTAACTTGTGTCCTTGTATGTACTGACAAAAATCATAGCATTTCTAAGAGTGAGAGAGTTATTTTAGGGTCCCATCCAAAATAAAGAAAGTTGTTGTCCATGCATTGATTTCAAAATTTTAAAACAGAGGGGTAGCCTGTCATTCAAAACAGTAAATTAAAGACTCAGACTCCAAGAGCTTCTACTGCTTAGAATGATTATTCTTGGGGAAGAAACAGAAACAGCAGTGACCGTTTTGTTTTGTTTTGTTTTTTTCCCACAGACGTGCTCAGCCATCAGAAAAGCTTAATAAATCCCTATTTAGTATGCATTTATGCGGTGATTACATGAACTTTGACCTCTGAAGAGCTGTAGCAATTAGCTTCAGTGACCAGCACCTTCTCCTTCCATTCCCCACTGGCTTCCTTGCGTCTTCCTTTCTCATCTCAATAGTCTGTGCACTAGGAGAGCATAAAATTTTAAAGTTGGCTTTCTACTTGAGATACTTGCTTTCGCACGAGTGAATTACCTCCTCCTCCCCTCACCTCCTGTCTAAAAAGTCATCTCAGATGGATATTGGGGCTCTCTGATTGTCCATATTACTCAAACGCAAATGGATTTCAATTCAATCTTGCCCTGTACTTTCGCAAAGGAGATAAGCTCTAACGGCCCAAAGAGCCTCATTTCAGAGCTCTTGGCATCTGAAATAAATTGGATCTTTTCTGTCAGGCTAATTTAACATTTTAAAAATATTCAGTGTAATTTATTTTAAGTCAAATGAAACCTAGCGGATTGGCAGAAAGCTGGAGAAGAGAGGAGAAGGGCAACTGGAAACTCCTCTCCCCACCTACCAAAAAAAAAAAAAAAAGCCAGGAAGGGAGAGGAAAGTGTTTTAAGTTTCTAGTAAACACTATTTAGCAAAAGAATAATAGGAAAGTTGCCCCTTTCCCAAAGAGGGATGGCACTATAATTGTTGCCTTTAGCGGAGAGCTCAGATAAACCGCTGGGACTCATTCTAAAGTGACCCATCGCTACATTCATCTCTTCTTGAACTTTCGGTGAACCTGAGATTAAACAGGGGTGAGCAGCTAAGCAGTTTGTTGTTAGCAGCCTTTTCAACAACCCTTTCAGACTGAGTAAATATTGATCGGTTTGAATCTGATTGCCCCAGAGGAAAACACCAAGGCATCTGAATAGCCTCCAAAAGTAAACTTTCAAAGGTGAAGCCGAGAGCAGACTTGAGAGCCCGAACTCAACTCAGCCTAGGTTGGGGGCACCCTGAATTTCAGGAGGACTTTGAATGAGTGTGAAGGAAGTGAGGAGAACGCATTGGAAAACTGGAATTTTGTCTCGCAATTATCCCAAGTCCCTAATTGAGACTCTTGTCCTTTTTAAATTTATCAATAAAATGCTATGTTCTGTGTTCCCGCTTTTGTTGTTTCAGTCACCATTGCTGTCATTTTTCAAGGAGCTAACCATGCTCCTCAGAGACCAAGACAGAAAAAGAGAGACCTAGAAATAGGATGTGGTAAGCGCCTTTGATTTAATCGATTGGGACAACTAAAAAGATACAAATGTTTTCCTTGTTGAAAGGTATATTAATGTTTCCTAAATGCATTGCTTGTTAACTGATTTATTCCATGACCTAGAGGAGGCTTGGGATGTTTAGCCATAATTTATCGTTCTCCTCTCTCTCGGCTACATTAAAACCAGCACCTTCGAGATTGGAATCTCCAGGATTCCAGCGGGTCGGGCCCTGCTTTTAGATATTGAAATTACGGCAGTGGCATGCAAATGACACTTTAGCACATTAAAGAATTTGGAAACCAGCCATCTGTTTTGCTGTGTGGCCTTACACTAATAAACAAAAGATACTGTATAAGGCCAGGGTGGGAACTGAAAGAAAGAGTTGGCCGACTTTGAAGTTCTCCTCCATCCACTTGAGTCTTTTAGAGGCAAGCCCAGAGCCCAGGAGCCAAGAGGGGAGGGCAGCGGGTGCCCTTGATATGGCCGCAGCAACCGCGCCTGCAAAGTCCAGGCTTGCCCCTTTGGCGGGGAAGTACAGGAAATCTCATGGGTGCTCTAGGAGGCCTGCAAATTCCAAGTTTTGTAGGATTTCTCCTCCCACCCTCAGCCCATCCTCTGTAAAACACCCTTTGGAGAGGAAGGAAGGCAGATGCCTGTATTTGTGATGCTGTAAAATTTCTGCTCTGCTCTCGGGGCTAAATGAAAGCTTCTGAAAATGTGTGAAAGTGAAGGAAAAGTGGTAAGAGGTCTAGGAGGAGAGCCTTTGATTTGCTGGCTTCCTCTATTTGAGAGCAGACACCTGCCTCAGTTTGGAAGCAACTTGAATATCGGAAGACTTCATAGAGGCTTCCGCAAGTTCAACTGAAAGAAACTGCTGAGCCCAGAGAAGAAAATAACAACTTTTTTTTTTTCTGAGTTATGGGATTAGAACTAGGTTATGGATTTAGAATTAGAGCAGACCCATTACAGCCACGATGGCTATGAAATCGAAGCTGAATCTAATGGGGATGAGATGTGTAACCCAGAGGGAGTGGGCAGGGGGACATGTAGAGAGTGGCAGGAAGGGATGGATATTGACAGGAGGGATGGGAGGAGAGACGCAAGGGTTTACTGAAAACAGACCCCACTCAATTTAAGGGGCGAAATATATTGGAACACTGTCTAACAAGCCAAAAAAAAAAAAAAGAAGAAAGAAGGGTGAGATGGAGGCCTCACCCTCAAACAGCTTTATACTGGAGCTAATTAAATGTGAATCTCTTAGCTCTTGGTTCACTGATGTGAGGAAAGACTGACTGAAGAGTTTGGGCTTTGGAAGGGGGTTCTGTTTATATATACGTCAACATTCAGTTGGAGGTGAAAAGGTTAGCACTTGACCCAGGAAGTATCCGTGTTTGTTTCAAAAATAGATCTGCTTCATAAATTTCTTCACCATTCATTTTTTCCAGTATGAACTTGGATTATAATAAAGGAACTGTTGTTATTTTAAAGAAAATCAACCTAGTAAGTAGGTATTAGCTAGGTGCAATGACACTCATAGGGGAACTTTCAGCTACATAATGAAAAGCATTTGCTTTTTTTTTTTTTTTCCAAGAAAAGGCCCACCTCTGAAAATGCACAGCACCCTTCTCCCCTTCCCCACATGAAATGAGCCAACGCTGTTGGAACCAGTAAATTGTAGCCAAGCCAAATTCAGGGCCGCGTAAGCATATGTGAAACTTGAATATATTTATTACAGACATCTTAAGACCCGTAAACTCTGCTCTAGATCACATCACTCCAGGATCTCAGAGCTGTTCATGATTGTACAGGAAATGGGGAATATCATAGGCTCACAAGGAATAACTGATATAACTCAGTGTGGTACTTCAGGGACATCAAAACATTGTGCGACATGCAAAAGACTATTCACGAATCACACAAAATATACATTCATTGTGCCATCCATCACATTAACAATTGAGCTGAAAATACATCATATCCAGCTAAGATAACTGTGGAAGGAAGAAGCTGGTTCGAATAATACCTTTAGGTTCTGAATAATCCAGCACAAATTTAAAAAAGAGTGTGCCCAGAGAAACACTAAATGGGTGGTGATAGGGGGAGACCCAGCACAGGAAGCAAGGTTTTTGAACCTCGTATTCCGCAGGCCTTCTTAACTCACTGAAAGAACAAACGCAGGCTACCCTCTGAGGCATCTGATTGAGTTTAAGTGAGCGATTTTATTCTTTAACCCATATAAAATTGTACCACCTTTGAGAGTTGCCTACCCTGTTTTAGTCACTTAATCTAAACATTTCTAGAAAATCTGTATAAAGATAAATCTCTCAGGACAAAGTATTTACAACCAGCAAACTCACACACATGAAACTGAATTAAATTAAGGGATGAATTAATTGTGTAAACAAGCTCATAGTGCCTCTCTTCCTCATGAGCTCCTGGACTCTCCTCTCTCTCTATCCTACTTTAAGGGCAAAGTAGGGGAGAACTGTAAATATACAGATACGTAAAAGATAGGCCTCCCTCTAACATGTTTCTGCTGGCAAAGGAGACTATATTCCAAAGGACATCTGAAAGGAACAGACTGTGGAAATCTCCAAAGTAGGGAGGAGTGTTGGGGGCCATCAGAAAATTGATTATGGCACCCGATCTGCATCAAGGAGTTAGCGCACACACACACACACACACACACACACACACACACCCCAATCAAGCCTCTACTCCAGGACTCTCTGGAAACACACTGTCCTGGCCAGGAGCTCCCCAGATAGGATCAGAAAGGAAGAGAGAGACTGTAAATGGAAAGGAAGATAAGTTAAGAATGTGCTTTGCGTAAGGAGTCCCCAGCCTGCGGAATAGCCTGGGCTGCGGAGTCTGGGGCTTGGTCGGCCTCAGTGAGAGGTAGTCAGAGTGTCTGAGGTAGAGGACCCCGGGGAAGGAATGCAGGGCGAGGAGCTGGACTTCTCTGAAGATTCTTCGGCCTTCTCCTCACTTCCTGGCGGGGTGGCAGGAGAGATGGGCAAGAGACCCTCCTTCTCTCGTTTCTTCTGCTTCATCCTGCGGTTCTGGAACCAGATCTTCACCTGGGTCTCATTGAGCTGTAGGGACGCGGCAATCTCCACCCTGCGGGCACGCGTCAGGTACTTATTGAAGTGGAACTCCTTTTCCAGCTCAGTGAGCTGCTTCGTGGTGAAGTTGGTGCGCACTGCATTGGGTTGACCCACGTAGCCATACTCTCCAACTTTCCCTGGGGGCATGGTGGGGAGCGATGAGAGAACAAGGTAAAAATTTTTATAATCGATATGAGATCCCCTACAAGCTTCAGATAAAGGGGAGATCAAGAATTTCTCAACAGAAGCTCAGCTGGGAAAGGTGACTGATGAGGTGTAAAGTGTTAATCTGAAGTCAACCATTAGCAAGGTCAGACCAGTGATGAATGGAGCCTGGAGATATTAACAGAACCACCCCCGCCCCCACACATCCCTACCCACTTCCTATTCCAGAACCTCTAAAACTCAGCCCCTTTGGAAACACGACAGCCCCAGATGTGCCTTTGCCCCAACACACCTGGGCAATCTGTCCACACCGGACACCAGTGGGAAGCAAGAACTTTTTTTTTTTTAAGTATTAATTTTCCTTGGCAACTAAACATACTAGCTCCTTCCAGAACCATCAAGGAGCATCCAAGGAATGGCAAGACTGACCTGTTTTGGGAGGGTTTCTTTTGACTTTCATCCAGTCAAAGGTCTGCGCTGGAGAAGATGTCTCTGATGTAGGGGAGCGACAGGCTTCTTGGTGGCTGGCGTGGAGAGGGGACAAGGAGTTATTATACGTGGCCAGGGCCAGGCTCTGGTGCTCTTGTCCATATGAGTGGTGAATGTACTGAGGCGAGCCCACCGCGCCCCCGGCATAACCCTGGTGGTGGTGGTGATGCTGGACCATGGGAGATGAGAGATTTCCAGAGTAAACAGCGGGAGCGCACGAGGGGTACCCACCACTTACTTCTGCTTCCTGATTTAACGCGTAGGGGCTGTAAGGCGCGCCGAAGTTCTGCGCGCCATAGCTTGGACCACAACTCGAATGGGAGTAGGACACCCCCAGGTTCCCGGGAGTCTGGTAGGTGGCCGGTTGGGGGTGATGGTGGTGGTGGTGGTGGTGGTGGTGGGGCGGGCTGATCTGCACCCCCCTGCCCACTAGGAAGCGGTCGTCGCCGCCACAGCTGTTAGCACTGACCGCGCACGACTGGAAAGTTGTAATTCCATGGTCGGAAGGGTAGGCTCGCGCTGAGCAGGTCCCCGAGTCGCCACCGCTGAGGATGGGGTATTCCAGGAAGGAGCTCATTCTTGCATTGTCCATCTGTCACTGAGGAACCGGGTCCTGCGAAGCCCTGGGTGACCGTGCCAACTTTCTCACTTCCTCCATGGGGCCAGAGAAGAAAAATGATATGAATGTACAGTGCGCAAGAGGGGGGGCGCGAGGGCGGAGGGCGCAGGGGGAGGGGCACGTGACTATGTCAGCCAATGGCTGAGCCTCCTGCGAAAGTTTGCTGGCTCCCGCGGTGATGGATCACCGTTTCAGTGGCATTTAAATCCCCGGCGCTCCTCCAGTCTAGGTGACGCGCAGTCGCCCCCCCAGGCGGCCCAGGCGGCGGCAGCTGCTGCGGCGGCTGCAAGGGCAGATTCGGAGCGCTGGGCCGAAGGGGAACAGAAGCCACCTTCTGCGCGCGCCGACTCCGCTCTCCCCCCCCCCTCCGGGAGGTGGGGGCTGGGAGGCATCCCCGTCTCCGCCCCCTCCCCACCGTGCACAGAAAGATGAACTGGCAAGAGGTGAGAAGGGAAGGGGGCTCCGTCTCTCTTGGGTTGGGAATCAGTGGGCCGGAGCTCGCTGGCCTCCCACTAGCTCAGGGGCCGAGCCTGCAGAGCGCGGAGAAGAAAGGGTAGCTCCGCGGGCGCTTTCACTACACAGTCCCTGCTGTGGTGCCGGGGCAGTGAGGAGCGCAGAGGAACCGTGGCGTAGGACGAGGCTAGGCCACCAGCTCCCCGAGCTTCGAAAGGAGAGGGAAGGGCGCAGAGGGTTGGCTGGGAGGAACCCGGCTGGGCGTGGAGGGGACGTGAGCAAGAAAAAAACAAAAAAACACAAAAACCAAAAAAGCCTTCCCTTCCCCAAGGAGGGTCTCTGAACCCTATTCCCCCACCGCAACTGATTATTAACGAGGCAATGAGGAGCTTTTGTAATTCGACGCCCGGGAGCGGGTGATTGGTAGTAGTTAAGGTTGCCGGAAAAGGCCGAGGGTGGCCGGCTCTTCGCCCTCCCTCTTTCCTCGCTCTCCGCCCCTTTCTCCTCCCCACTCAGCTTTGCTCCGGGAGCCCTATGGGATCCCGAGCAGCTCGGCCGCTGGATTTTGAAGGGTAGGAGGCGGGGGAGAAAGATGACGCTAGCGGACGTGGCCAGCGTGGGGGCCGGGCGGTGCGCTGCAGGCCATCTGCCGGCTCCCCGGGACCCAGGAGTCTGCGCGCTTCAGCGGGGGCCTCAAAGGGCGAGACCACAGCTCCAACTAAATACGCTGAACTCCCCCCACCACGCCCCAACAGTGGTGCTTGTTTTCTGGAGGGGGGATGTTAGGAGTGGTAGGGTTTCCTTTATCCACTAACTGCCCCCCCCCCATTCTACTGCATGTCTGAAATGGGGGGTTAGGGGCTGGCAGGTGGGAGGGGCGGTGGACAGATGGCTGATGGTGGACGGGACATTTTCTTCTTCCCCCAACAACACCTCCTCCCCTTTGTATCTATGTAGTTCCTTGTGTGAACGTTCAAGTCTTTCTCTAGAGAGACACGTGCAAATCTGAGCGTCATCCCAGGCCAGGGGTCCTGTTCTCCATCACCCTCATCCTACCCTGATGCTGACGGGGTCGTTAATTGCTGTTTACTATTAGGTTTCGTGTCAACCCTTGGCTTGTAGAGAGAAAATGCCAAACTGAGACCGAGAATTGATGCATTCTTAGGTAAAAGAAATCCAGAGATCATCCAAGAGGCTTTGCAGCCAAGGCAGTATAGATTTTTCTCTGACCCTGCTTATCACATCGGAATGGGACAGATAAAATTTATCTGAGGACGGGGTTCCCACTCCCCTCTAGTTTTCCCTCCCCAGTTAGAAGAAGGAAGTTTTGTTTGAAGCAGGCACATCATAAATGTGTTAGCCAACCTTTCAGGTTTCTGCATTCTGTTCTTCACATACAGAAGTTCCCCCACCAAACCTGCCCCCACAAGAGGGGGAACTCTTGCAGACATTTGACTATGGATTCCCCCAGTAGCAAAGACAATTTTTCCCTAAACATTTACTTTTGAAATAGTATTTTTCTGTGACCTTTGACCCATCCCCAACCACGGTTAAGAGCGAGCCCAGCCAGGAAAGGTCACTCCTACCCCAATTTCAGCACCTGGGGACACTCATTTTCGAGAAGGGAAAAAAAAGGAAAGGAGGCCCTCCTGGAGGCGGCTTCCTTGGGAGTGCCAGGCCTCCTGAGATGGGGAGGGACGCGGCTCCTGTCGAGGAGGCGGTAGGACGTGAGAGTGTCGGCGCTGGCACTGCGGACGATCTGCTTTCCGAACCAAAGTACGTTCTTTCTCCTTGCCTCATTCCTGTCCCTTTGTTGGCTTCTTCGGCCCGGGTTTGCGCAACCCCCTCGGCTGCAGGGCTTAGCGCCACAAAGCCGCCCGGGACCGCAACCGTTCTCCTGCCTCTGCTAGTTCTCGGCCTCTGTGCTGCTCTCCTTCCACTTCTCTTCCTCCCTCCGGGCCTCTTTCAGAGCCAGCATGGGTGGGGGTGTTTTTCTTGGGACCGCTTTCATGCACTTATATAGAGGCCCGCAATCTCTCCGGCAGGCAGGCGACAGACCTGCCTCCGCGCGCTGCTCCCGGCTCCCGGAAGGCCGGACTCCCGCAGCAGAGCCTGCTCCGCCCCGGCTGGCCGCCCAGAGCGCTGCTCTCCTGGTGTTACTTACAAAGGCGGTCTCCTCTGGCCTCGAGCCCGCAAGGCTTCCGTAGCTCGGTTCTTCCCCCACCCCACCCCCCACGAAATCCTGGGGCTCATCCCGCCTTGTAGGAGACTCTTGGTTCTCCTGGCTTGTAGGCCAGCGCCCCACGACTGGAGCTAAAGTCTCTTTAAATGCTCTGGGAGAGTGGGTGAAAGGAGACCTTGGTCACTATTTAAATGATGGCCTGCAAGCGACTTGGGCTCAAAGCACCTCTTTCAGGGCTCTTCTACTAGAAAGGGAAGGAGCGAGGAGGAGACAAACGCCGCCGAGGCCCCGAGCTGCTCATGGCATCCGCGGCTCAGCCAAGCTGTTGTTTTAAAAGAGCAATAAAAATGAATTATGACTAAACGCCTTCTAACTTAATGCTTTCGGACGGGGATCCCCGGCAAATACGTAAGAGGATTTTTATTTGTGCATGTGTTCCTGCAATTGATCTCTTTGATGACATTCTCATTCATAGAAAGCGTTTGATTTATGAGCGTAGGACGAATCGCAAACAGCAGCGGCTCAGCCCTGGCTGCGGCCGGGCTGCCCTGCTCAGCTCCGCGCCTGCGGCTGGAGACCCGCCGGGGTCCTCACACGCCTCCGCCGCTGTCAGGATGTAGGGGGCAAAGGGGTGAAGGAAGATAGGGTGCAAACCCATGGAGAAAGATCGCGATTTCATTGTAACTTCCAAGCCTTAACTATTAAGAGCCGGGTTCCTAAATCAACCCGCCCCCCACACATGTTGCTTACACACTGCGTTTTCTCACGGTAAGTAGCCATCACAACAGAGCTCAGTAAGGAAAAAATCAGCATGGGGAGATATAAGAAGGGAAGGGGGGGGAGCAAGACAGCCCAGGAACGTGCCCTAGATTACATTTTATTGCTATTTCATTTAAAGTGCTTTTTCTCTTTCTCTCTCTAGAAACTGGGTTAATTTATAACCTAGGGCGCAGAAACTCTCCATTTTAAATCTCAACTTGGTAACCTGGCTTCAAAGCTTTAATGATCCATTATTTGCCATGTAAACAGATTTAAGAATGAAATATTGATTTTTCTGACCCTGAAAAAAAGAATCCTAGAATGACTGGACCAGAGGATTGGAAAGAACGCTTTCTGAAGTGCATTTTCCAGCTAGTAACCATGTTTTGTTTTATTTTTGTTTTCTCTACCTTTTAGGTCTGTTTGCCTGGACCCATCAACATCTGGGAGACTAATCAACCACACTGAAAATGTTTCCGGGGATTGTGGGGGAGGGGGTTGGAATGTAGATGTTTGAAACAAATGTGTATAAATAAATGAATTGTTGATAACGTAGTTATTGACCTGGAGACTGGTAGCTTGTTAAAGAAACTCCATGTTCCTTCTTCCTGGAGTTGGGTGGTTTCTGTAGGCACTTTTATTTCTCCATTTTCAAAAGCTTGGGCTTGGCCCAACTGTGAGGCTGCCCAATCCTGTTTCTATTACCAATTTAAATCTATGGCTTGAACCTCTACACTGAAAAACCAAATCCATTCCCTTTAAAAAGAGAGGAAAAAAAAAAAAACATTTCTCAGAAGTCCTAGGTTCTGGCTTTCTTTTTTGTTATTGACTACTGAAGACTTTGAACATGCCCCCTTAATAAATATATTAAAATTGAAAAAGAAGATGAATTGTGACCAGAATTTTATTTACCAAGTTAGACTAAAAGAAGAAAAAGAAACCGTTATGAGCCTTGAGAAAGAGGGGGGAGAAAAAATAAGAAAGCTACTTATAGCAAAGGAGAATTTATTCTACCAAAAATACTCATGACAATGCATCCTAATGTAATACAAAAATAAAAAGAAAGTGAAGATACAATTATATGATCACTTTCTTGCAGGCCTCATATATTGCTTTCAGGAAATCACATAGAGGGGTGTTGGATTAGATTTAGAACAACTAAAACTCCAAAATAATCTGTAAAGGATGGCTCTGAAACTGGACCAGGAGAATCACTAAACAGAAAATCTTCCACATTTAGAGGAGAGAGAGGGTAGGTCAGGAAGAAAAGAAAATAAAAATCAACTCTCAGAATAAAAGAAGGCAAAAGCACCTGGTCAAAGGGGTTTTTGTTTTGTGATGCTTTGTTTTGCTTTAATGTTTTTAGTAATTCAGATGCTGCAAGTCGATTGTGGTGAGTGTGTCTGTAAAAAAGTCAAAGCTGTCAGCTGAAATATCTACGGGACTGTCGAGGGAACCTGGCAAACTGGGCGAGACTGCATCTGAAAGCTGCAGGCAGGAATCTGTGGAAAAAACGTTAAAGTCCTGCAAAGAGGGGACCTCGAGGGCCTCGGGACTGTCATTGTTTAGGCCTGAGCCACAGTTCTGGCCCATTGTTGACAAGCAGTTAGAAACAGTGGGTGACTGGTGCTGAAAATGTTTCAGATTTTTCTCATTGCTGGTTAAAGGCGAAACTGGGAAACTTTGGGAGTCGCCATTGTGTCCATTGGGAGCCTGCTGCTGAGAGAGGGCATTTTGCTGAAAAGTGTAACCTTCCCTCTCCAGAAGGGCCCCGGAGACGCTCAGGGCTTGCTCAAAGAGCGACTTCTCTTCCTCGTCCTCCTCCACTTTCTCAGAGTCTTCGAGGCTTTTAAATTTCCCCTCGCTGTTGTGGTTCTCCTTGCACTGGGTCTGCCTCTTGTGCTTCATCCTCCGGTTCTGAAACCACACTTTCACTTGTCTCTCAGTCAGATCCAGCAGCGCTGCGATTTCCACCCTTCGGGGTCTGCAAAGGTACTTGTTGAAATGAAATTCTTTCTCCAGCTCTAAAAGCTGCGTGTTGGTGTAAGCAGTTCTCAGGCGTCGGGAGCCCCCGCCGCTGCCATCGGCGATTTCCAGGGATTCTGCGGAAAGGGAAACCAACAAGAGACACGCGCACAGTTGGAGGTGGAGGGGTCCGAGCGGGGTTATTCCACTGGAGAATAAATATAGCAGAAAAGATCAACTGCAACAAAATGGCCGCCCCTGGATGCAGTGGAGCTATTGTGCTGCCTTTCCTGGGAGCCCAGCCCGGGGAGACCCCATCTCTTTCCACCTCCACCAGATTCCTGCCTGTGGCTCCCCCCAACCTCTCCATCCGGGAGCAAACTTTATATTAGCCACACCACAATTTATAATTAATGCATCAGCTGCTTAGCTGAGCAAGAGCGATCTATCACTCTTCATTACTGTCAAAAAGCCAAACTCTAGGACAACTAGACAAGAGGAGGTCAGTTCCAACTCAAATAAATCATCCCACATTACACAAGTTAGGGAAAGTTTCCCCCCCCCCTTCTTAAAAATATATATATATGTCTCATTGTGCAGCGCAGGATCCCTTTTCTCTCCATCACACCCACTCCTGAGCCCACAGGGGAAGGGAAGGCAGCCAAGCATCTCTCCCTCTCTCCCCCTTCTCTCCCAGCCCACGCTCCCCTCCCCCATAACCGCTCCCCGGGCAGCCCCGAAGGAGCAGAGGGTCCCGGGACCTGGGGCCAAGTCTTTGGACTGACCTTTGTGGCTGAGGCAGGCAGGGCCGGTGGCGGCGGCGGCGGCGGCGGCGGCGGCGGCCGAGGCGGGCGGCAGCGCGGTTTTCTTGGCCGCCTTCTTCTCCTTCATCCAGGGGTATTCGGGCGGCTGCAGGGCGCCGGCGGGCACTGGGCTGCCGCGGCTGCCCGCGGGGCTCGGCTTGGGGCGGCCGCCAGCGCCGTGGCGAGGGTGACTGCCCGGGTTCAGGCTGGGAATGGTCTGCTCAAAAGGAGGAGGAATCAGTGTCGAGTGTGAAAGCGTCGAGGTCTTGATTGATGAACTTTGAAATGTATCAGCGACAGGGGGAAAAGATGTCAGGCACTCAGCGAGCGACGGCTGGCTATTGATAAAACCAATCTCTCGCTCAAATTCGTAATTCATGGCCTTCTCCTTGGAGCCCCCTCGGAGAAAAAGTTCCCTCTTCTGGAGGGGCTTTGGGGGGGCAAGGCCCGGGAAAAAGGCGAGAGCAGAGGAAAAAAAAAATCTATCATAGAAGATCGCTGCTGGGGTGTTTTTTTTCTAATTCACTGATTACAGCCGTATGGGGACCGCGCTACTATTAAACTATTGAATTCATGGAGACAAGGTTGAAATTGGACCGAATTGGCTGTCACATGATTGCTTCTGCCCAATGACAATTTGGGCTTTAATCAAAAGAAGCCACTGTCTGTTTGATTGATCCAAAAAAGTCGGGAAGGAACGCCTCATTGGGGGCCAGCGAGGCTTTATTTACACTTTTTTCAGGGCAAAAATACATATATGTGGGTGTGGGTGGGGATGCCCGGGAGTGCGTGGGGGCGAGGGTGCCTGCCTGCCTCCTATCAGCACAGAACCTGGTGTGTGCGCTTGGGAGTGTGTGTGAGTGTGTGAGTGTGTGCGAGTGTGAGCCCTGCTGCCGGGCCCGCCGGCGGCTGCCCTCTAACTCCCCCGCACACTCCGCGCATTGTTTGGGACTGTCGGGAAGACGCCTCGCACCTCACAAATCATCTAAGCACCTCAGTCTGACGCCTGCAGTCATTAACAAAGTAATCCATTAATCTTCAAAGTTTTGACACCCGAGAGCCCCGCATCCCAGCCACAGAAGTTCTGCTAAGGCAGGAGGAAGGAGCAGAGGGAGAGGGGAGATGAGACTGGGAGAAGAAAGAGAGAGGGAAGGAGGGAGGGAGGGAGAGACAGACAGACAGAGAGAGAAGACACAGAAAAGAGAGGATTCATTTTGGGGTCTCCCCTCTTTTATTTCCATTTTCCTCTACCTCTTCTAAAACCAGTTACTGGATCTCAGAAGTGATTCCTGTTTTCCTTCCTCTCTTTCCTTCCCTCTTTTCCTCTTCCCCCCTGTCCCCTTCCCTCTCTCCTCTGTCCACCTCTCCTTCCCCAAACCCCTCCCGCATGCCCCCGCCCCCCCCCCCAAACCCCGCGGGGGGTGGGCGCCCCCCCCCCCCCCCGCCGGACCCGGACCCCGGCCCATTGTTAGCCGGCTTTTCCAAGGCAGCTATGCATCTGGCTCCAGAGGGAAGCGGAAGACGGGGAGGCGGCTCTCGAAGCTTCCCAACCTTCCGGTGCCATCAACTTTTCAGGAGTGGCTCAAGAAAGATAGATGCATGTGCCAAGCAAGACAACAACCCCAGGTTCATGTGTCCAAATCTGTGTAGCCAGGGCGGCGACCAACCAAAGCAATGCCACCCGGAGCAGGCTCCTGCGGCTCCTGGCATTCTGGGTTTCATACCCGTAGGGCTCGGGTGCGGTGAGTATTTCTGATTTCCAGGAAGTCTGTTGGAAGTTAGCAGCAGGGAAGGAGAAGGCGCTTACTCCTCTCTCTCTCTCTCTTTCTTTTTCTTTCCCTCTCCTTCTTCTCCTGGTCCTTGTCGCTCTGATTGGGGGCTTGTTGGTTCAGATGCAATTCGTGTTCCCTGGCAGCCCAAATTGTCTCCCGCACCTTTCCGCTCCTTGGCCACCAGGGATGTTTGCACTCAGGTTCTGTTGTGGGAAACAGCATCGCAGGTGAGAGAGGGCAACCTCAGGAGGAATTATAAACGTTCTCTTTTCTCTCCTCACCCTCTCTTTTTTCCAATTCGGAGACTTGAGACTGAGGGCATCGTGGACTGTGCTGGAGGGTTCAAAAGATAACACCTTTAGGTACCAAACAATAACTTTTTAAAAATCCACCAAGCCAGAAAGAGGGGAGGAGGCTGAGAGAGAAATCTGAAGGTATCTCTTTTCCCTCAAACCCTGAGGATGATGATTCGCTTTTGCTTCCTTTGAAATGGACCAAGTGATCAGACTCCCCCAGGCCGGCAGGCATCCGTGGCAGGAAAATAAATCATTCTGATGGCCAGGGAGAGAGAGGTTGGTGGGGGAGAAAAATCTACGTAGAAAACAAGAAAGGCCGACCGCAGCACAAGGCTAGGACTCCTTCTCTAAGGCCGGCATCAAAGGGTCTTGGGTTGGAAATTACATATAAAGTGGCCTCCGTCATTGACTGGCCCACAGCATTGCCTTACAGATAGAGACGCTATTTTGGAAAATGTGAGGTTTTTCAGTTTTCTTGCTTTTATTCCAAACAAAGCTCTGAAGGAAGTCTGGGCGCGATCAATCTTGCTCACCAAAAGCCTTGACAGCTTCTGGCCCTTAAGAACACATTTCAGCTTCGAGCTCTTTCCAAGATCAAATGTGGCCGAGCAAAGAGGAGAGCAGGAAACGCAAGTAAACAAGGAAAACTAGTCTTTTAAAATATATCTTTCTGGCAGCAGAAAGAGTTATAAGGCTGCTTTTAGGAAAGGTGCTTTGCAGATTCTGGGATAGCGGCTTTTGCCATTTGCTTTTACCAGAAATAATATTGAGGGGTTAAGGGGAGGGGGAGCTACGGAGAGAGAGCAGCGCTGCCCCCATATCGCTGAGGCTTTGTCAGGGGCTGCGTGGGTGAGAGCTTTCTGCTCGCCTCAGCGGCCTTAATTCAAACACCATCTGGAAGCAAACCCTTTTCTTTGACCATTCAACACTGAAATCTTCCCCAAATCTATTGCTTTAACCCAGGAATCTTTTAATAAGGACTTATTTTTAATATCTTGGAAGCTGGAGGTGAGATCAATATTTTTTCTTTGAAACCCAAAACGAATGTTTTGATTGCCAAGATATGGGAAATCATGTTGGAATTTCATTTAAAAATCTGTGTCCTGAGGGAGGAAGGATGCCTCCAAACCAGTTGCCTCTCAGCTAAATAGCAGATTTTGGAAACGGGTTCAAATAGTGATAGCCCTGAAAGATTTCCCTCTCTGAATGGGTAGAGCTCCCTGGCTCTCTCTCTCTCTCTCTCTCTCTTTCCGTCTCTCTCTCTTTCTCCACTGTTCCTTATTTTACTAGGTAATTTTATACACTTCTCTAAAATTATTACTCATAAGACTTCCGTGTTGCTTAGCCTGCTCAGTTCAGATCTGAACAACTAAAAGAGCAGACGCTCCAGTCCTCACAAAGACTGGTTTTCCAGACTCTGCATTTCTGAGGTGCGCCATATTTCGGCAGGGAGGTTGGGGTGGGGTGGGGAGTAGATCTACTCCTTCTGTAACCCAAACTCTTTCAAAAATGAAAAAAAAAAATATGTGTATCAGGAGCCCCTGAACAGATAGGGGAGAAGCATCTCTGGCTGTGAGAGAAAAACTCAGATCTCTACAGCTACCTGGCTTTATACCTTCAGAGCCTTTTTCTTTTTCTTAAAATGTGAAAAGGTCCCCTAAAAGCAGCTCCTGTGGACCCAGGAGATACCCAAAAATGGCTCCAGTGCCTGTTTCTAAAGATCAGCTGAGGGAGCTTCTCAGGGGAAAGATAGTGGCCATGATGATGGATATTTTGGATTGCAAACAAAATGGCGACATTTTTCACCTCCGTCTCTGAAAGATACAATCCAGGGAGAAGGAGGATTTATTTCTCACATCAGATGCTTCTGATCCCCAGACGCAGGTGGTTCCTTGCTTCCAATTTAGAAAGGGGATGTTGATGGGGATACAGTTCTGAGGCTTACACTTTCTGAATTTGGTTCCTTCTCCAAGCAGTTCTTTAATCTGAAGATGAAAATATTTCCCTTTCCTGTGCCTGCTTTTGCCTCTGCCAGCCAGTCAGTAGGTAGCCCTATCTTAAATCCAGGAGTAGAAATGTAACATTTAGCCCCTGTAGCATCATGAGAAAGAAATACTTATAAAATTGCATTTTTATTAGAAAGATGCCAATCTCCCTTATCTCCCCTCCTCCCCCTGGGGCCACAGAAGGAGAACGAGGAGGGATGAAGGAGAGGAAATAAATCCAGAGAATGCCAGATCCCAAATTCCAGGATGAAGCCAAAGCTGGGACTCAAACAGTCCAGGGAAGGGCTCGGGGAGGCTCCTGGGAGTCAGCCTTTCTTTTCTTCTGCCGGAGACCTGGGTGAGGCTGTCCGGTTCGAGCCTCCTAGCTCCCCGTGGCGATTTTAGGAGTGATTCTTTCCTCCTAGGGCGATAAAGGACCGAAAAGCATCTACTGAGAGTCCGGTTGCTCGAGAAAACGCTCGCCATCCTCCGCGCGGCTGGCGATTCCCAGGGTTAAGGCATTGACTGGTCCTCGTCGACCTAGAGGAAGATCTTGGAGAAGAACGCCCTGCCTTACTCCCCAGCGGGGCCTCTCGGGCACCTGTGCGTCCCCGCCGCGCTTCGGCCCGCGGCCTTTTGTTTCTCCCGCACTCTGCACTCACGCAGCTTCTGCGCCTGCGGCTGGCCCCTCCGTGGCAGCTGGGAATCAGGCTGCCCAGCGGGCTGGCGTTCGGCGGTTTGCAAAGCTGCCCGCCTCCGGGAGCTCCCACAGCCTTCCGAGAAGTCGCTGCGCTCCCGGGCGAGCCGCCCGGCCAGGCCCCACTCCGGAGCTAGAGGGCTTGCCGCGGCCTGCTCAAGCCACTTCGCCTCTGCCTGAATTCCACGCAGACCCCCGTCTTCGGCCAAAGAACCCCTTCTGAACACGGATATTATTCAGAATAAAAACTTTATTTATTTTTTTTTGTTGTTCAGTTTCTCAGAATGTGAGCAGCAAGGAATGTAGAACTCTCGAAACAAATCTAGCATTTTTCACGTTTACAGATTGTTTTTTTTTTTTTTTTCAGTTTGGCCGGATGTTACAAACCTAAATCAGTCTTTTCAAAAGCTGGATCCTCTCTGGTATTATTGCATCATTACCGTTTTTATAAAGGAATTATATTTCCCTTTCAAATAAAAAATTTTTCTATGTACGCCAATACACTATTGAACAAAAGGCCCAAGAAACCTTCTGAACAATCAGGGTACAGAATTTCTTTAATATAAATACGAACGGATGGGGATAAATAATATTTAAAACTTAGATTATTCAATGCTTGCAAAAAAAATATAAATAAATCTGACTGTTCACCAGCATACACACACGGAAAGACGTACACTTAGTCGTCCTTGCACAGGGAGCCCCTGTTTCAAAGCGCCTTTGATTTTTTTCTCGCTCTTTACAAGAAGTGCAATTTAAAAAAAATCTAAAAGTTAAAAAAAAAAAGTAATTGCTTCCCCTCGGGAGCCATAATGTACGAACAAATTCACATTGAAGAACTCGGCTAGAAAATTTGTTCATATACCCTGTTTCTGATCAAAGAGTAGAGAAAGTAAAGGGTGCAGGGCCAGCGGCCGAGCGAGGGGGTAGGAGGAGATAAACATCGCTACTGATACTGACAGCCATTCCAGCAACCAAGATTGCTACGTCACATAAACTATAAAAACGCGTTACCAAAGAAAACAAAACGAGGGGGAGGGGAAGGTAGAAGGGGCGGAGAACAGAAAAGAGAGGACAGGAAGAATCTTAAAACAAAACAAAACAGGGAAACGACGAAGAAAGGTGGGGGCGGGGGGGGGGGGTACTCTCCTGGCGCGCAGCCCCGAGCCCACCATCACAGGTGGGTGAGCTTGGGGGCTTCCTGAATTCTTCCCTGAGAAGGATGGTGGGCGGTAAGGTCCGTGTAGGTGGGGTGAGGCTCCCCTGGCCCGGGCCCGTGATGGTGGCCGCTGCCCAGTGGCCCAGCACCCCCGTAGTCCATGGCTGCCGAGGCGGCGTGGGGGAGGTGAGTTAGGCCAAAGAGGGCAGGCCCAGAGTTGCTCATGGGCTCCACATAGCTGCCCCCCACGAAGACGGGGCTTCCCTGTAAGTGTGGGGTCCCATAGCTGCCGTTGCCCTGCAGGCCATGAGCGTGCGGGTCATAGTCGGGTGTGCCCCCTGCCCCCGCCGCGGTGTAGCGCTTCTGTGGGGGCGGTGGGGGCGCGCAGCTTGGCAGGGGTGCGGGGTAGGAGGCGGGGGGCAGCCCATAGGCACCCTGGGGAGGCTTGGAGAAAGGCGGGGGCGACTGGGGCTCGTATGGGACACTGTTGACCAGCGAATGCATAGAGTTCAGATAGCCGCCCGCGCCGGGGGGCACCGGGCTACGACTTGGGGACTGGCCCCCTGATGACGTCAGCATGCCCTTGCCCTTCTGATCCTTCTTGTACTTCATGCGGCGATTCTGGAACCAGATCTTGATCTGGCGCTCTGTGAGGTTCAGCAGGTTGGCCATCTCTACCCGGCGCGGCCGGCACAGGTAGCGGTTGAAGTGGAATTCCTTCTCCAGCTCCACCAGCTGCGCGCTCGTGTAGGCGGTGCGCGCCCGTTTGGACGACGCCTGCCCAGGCGGACTCTTGTCGCCAGCGCAGCTCTCCCCTGCGAGGACAGAGGAGAGAGGGAGAGTGGCGTCAGGGGCTGCCCGAGGCCCCGCCTAGCCCCTGAACCCGCCAGGCCCCTCCTCACTCCAGGGCCCAAGATCCCTCGGTCTGTCAGGGCCCAGAAGGGGGGAGGAGGACCTAGGTGCTGTCCTCTGTCCTGGAGGGGAAATAGTGCCAGCAGCTGGGTAGCTAGCCCCTCATTCAGTTAAGGTGCAAATCACAGGCTTCCCTAAGGGCAAGAGATAGGAAAGCAGAACCCCCAGTTTGCCTTCCTGATCTGTATTTCCTTCCTGGAGCTATTCACTTTCTGAATCATGCAGTCATTCAGGCCTATCAGACTACAAGCTCCCTATGGGCAGGTCTCCCATCTTCATTCCCTTCACAGTAACTGGGATGTGGGGCACCTATTATACACTCAATAAACCTTTCTCTCTTTCACTGTCTGATGGAAGGATTGCACAGTTGCCTCAACTGGCCACTTATTTGGTCTACCCAGTGGAGGCAGGTGGAGTGGAAGCCCCAATCTGGAAGGCCTTCTGTGCCCAAAGGAAGAGATCACATTGAAAGTACCAATTTCTGGTGGGGAGGCCCAGGCCCCTGGCCGGGTCCCTTTAAAGCGTTCTTCATGTTATCAAGCTGCCTCCCCAATTTAATCCACTAATCTTGTACCCTCCTATCCTCCCCTTCGCCCTACCCCCACCTTGGTTCTGCAGGGTCCCAGATGCTCAGGCTCAGAGCAGAGTACTGGGAACTGGAGAAGGCAGGGGGAAAGGTAACCAAGATGCTGGGAAGCCTAAGACCCAGGCCCTGTCCTCTAGTCTAGTTTCTGGTAGGCCCAAGTGGTTCCTATTAGCATGACAAGTCCAAATCCCCACCCCCAGGAGATCCCTGGCTGCCTTCATTGTACTAAATCTGAGTAGGGCCTTCCCAGAGGTAAGGCAGCCACTCCATCTACTGGAGCAAAAATTAAAAATAGGCTCTGTTTATAGGCAAAGCATTGATTCTGACTTGGATGGTGACTAGGCCTGCTTTTATTCTACCACATTTCAGTGTGGGATGGATGTCACTGTTCCACTAGAAAGGAGTTATGCTAAAAAGAGAGTGTGGAGCTCAGGTTTGCTATGCCCAAAGGTCCTAACTCCTAGAGTGTAACAAGAAGGGGTTCCAAACTCACTAGGCCCCACTTGCTCTTGAGGAAGTCAAGAGAGACTCTCATCAGGTCTGTCTGGGGGTTTCCTGGACACAGAGTCCTGTCACCCCCCTAGTTGAAGGAGAAGGAGCTGTTCTTGAAAATGTTCCAGCGCTCCCAGACTGTGACGGGAGGTAGCTTGGGGGGCCGGGAGCCAGGCCAGGGGACCCCTCCTCTAGAAGGTACGGCTTTACCTGAGCTGGAGCCGCTGGTTTTCTGCTTTGTGTTTTGCCGAGACTCTTTCATCCAGGGGAAGATTTGTTTGGCCACGGTGGGTGAGTTGAGTAGGGGGCTCTTGGCTGCGCTGGCAGGCGTGGGGTTGCTGCTGGCATTCTGAGGTGGGGAAACTGAAGAGGGGGGCGGGGGCGCGGCAGGAGCGGGTGCTGGGGGCTGTGGCGGGGGTTGAGGCTGCTGTGGAGCAGGGGGCGCGGCCTGGGGGGGCGGCGGGGCCAGGGGGGGCTCGCCGAGGCCTGGGGGTTGGCTGGGCGGGCCACTCAGGGTGCGCAGACACGCCTCGCTCAGCTCGTGCGCCTTGGGGTGGCCCCCGGCGCTGGCGGGCGACTGGAGTGAACAGGCAGGTCGGTGGTACTCGCCATCAGTGCCCAGTGCCGAGGACGCCGGATACGGCTGCTGATTGGCATTATAAGCGAACCCGTTGGCTGCCTGGTAGGGGTAGCCACCGTAGATCGCCGAACTGTCGTAGTAGGTCGCTTTTTGCATCGCGTTGTCTCACAATCTTGATCGCACACTCTGACAGGGGCTTGACACCCTTGAGGGCGCACATTGGCACGCCCCCGCGGTCACGTGATACTCCGCCGCCAATGGCTGCCCCGCGCAGACCTGGGGGGCGAGAATCGCAGCGCGGTGAGGGCTCCGCGCAAATCCATCTTACTCTCAATAGCTAAGTGACATGAAAGCCATAAAAGAAAAAGTGGTCAGCAATATTTAGCAGCACGACTTGGCCCCGGGCGCAGAGAGCCGCGCTATAAAAAGCCGCTGGAATTTACTGGCAGCTACAAATATTTGCTTAACTTGCGTCTGGAGTTCGGGGGTTTTCCGGGGAGAGAGGAGGAGAGTAAGTGAGGGCTGGAAGCCGGGGCTCCAGAACCGGAGTCCTAAAGAAGAAAGGTTGATGGGCTAGAAAGGAACAGGGCTGGGATTCTTCTTTTCCAGGAGAGAAGAAACTTGGGGTGTCCCTTCGTCTCTGCTCTTTGGCCTTGTCCAGCGAGCCCTGCGACTCCTTCCCTCTCAGGATCATGGGGAAGGGGGCAAGGAGGCAAAGGAGAGCTTAGGTTGCCAATTCGTTCTCCAATCCTCGCTTTAGGACTAATATTTGGCAAAAGAGCCCTGATGCGGGGTGACTTCCCATCGAGCCCCTTCTTGGATCTTTCAGCACCCAAGACAGGTATGCACAAAACATTTTCAGGCAATTGCCCTACTACCCCGCTGGATTTCAGAAGCTGAGCTTGTTGGGCAGTTAATCTACCCTTGGGCAGGGGATATGACCTACCTCCTCCAAATGAGCCCCTTGCAGCCAAGAAGGGAAGAGAAAAAACTCTGGAGGGAACATCCTGCGTGGGAAAGGACCAACAACAACACTTGCTCCAGCAAGTCAAACTCAAATCCTGGACAGTTCTTGACTCCTTTCCTCTCCCTATTTCTCAGGCTTGACCCAGCAAGCCACTCCCACCTCTTCTCCCCTGTTACAGAAGGTCCCCAGACCCTCCTGCCTTGGACTTTCTGAGGTGCTGTTATTCAGGATAACTATCAAATTCTACCTGTTAAAACATGATGGATTAGAGAAAAAAACAACCCACCAGGAACCTGAAAAACCAGCGTTCATCTCCATGACCACGGCTTGAACTCTCCCTCCAACTTAACGATAATAGGTTCTGTCTTAGAAACTGCTATGTAATTTGATGTATGGGGGTCATTTGGCTCCGGACGAGGGATGGAAGCACAAGCCATAAAATCCTGCCAGATTGCCCTGATCTTTGTGTGCTCTTGTTGTTGATGTTTGTTACTTGGCCTATTTACCTGCTTCAGAAACACCAAGTAAAGGTCAAGACTGGAAATCTTAAAAGCAACTGAAAGCCTTCTCAACCCCTTATTAAAAAAATATTATTTAGAAAGCAGTTTGCAGAAGTGAAATCTGTTTTATTTTTGTTTTCAACCTGTGCATGGTCAATCTCTCGTTCTCAGCTGAGAAAAGTTCTACGTGAGTTAATATGCATACACACACACACACACACACACACACTCAGAATGTTAGTGTGACCATTTAAGAAAAAATACAATGACAAATTCAAGAAGAAAATGGTTTAGTTCATGCCCCAACTATGTATATTTGAGTCCTGGAGTCATTCAAGTTCTCTAGGAATAGCAGACACTTTGTTAACTAGAAAAAGCCATCCACAAGCAGATGACTACAATTTTGTTTTTAATAATGGGCTCCTTTGGATTTCATTATTAAACCAACAATCTGACCAACATATGGAAAACAAGCACAATTAATTTTCCAGAACCTCAATTAAAAATTACAGCTTCCCTTATTCGAAGTTAGTGTGCGTGATCCTGAGCCCTTGGAGTATTGTTTCTATTTTGGAAGCTACAGATACTATGATCAAAAATTTAAAAAGGATAAAATAAATTTTAAAACTGAATAGTAATTGAATGTCTCAGTTTCCTGTTCTTTCATTGAAAATAGTTCTATTACATTTGGCAGTGTTACTGTCTGCCATTATAAATTTTTAAGATACCAGGCTTGTGTAAAATAAAATGTCAGGTTAAGAAAATTACTCCAGACACCTGAACAGCAAGATATTAGATAAAACAAAATAAAGGTGATTTTGAATGTGCAACATTTCAAGTGACTTTTCAATCCATTATCACAAGCTACACTGGCCTGCTGCTTACTTAAGTCTTTTCATCAAGTTGATCATTGTCTTGTAAATAACAAAAATACCATTAAAAACCAAAGAGCACACAACAACCCCCATAAACTAAAAATATGAATTCACCTTGGAGATCCCACCAGAGTCCTTCCTATTGTTTGAGGTCAGCAGACAACCACCTTGGGACCCACACAGTTCTCCCCTCCCACCCCACCCCAGCCCCCAAAGTTTGCAATCCAGTAAAGAAGTTGGAGATCTGCCAGTCAGGAAACTTGCTTTGCACCCCCTCAAGCAAGGGCTGGGGGTGGGAGGAGATTCCTCCTAAAAGATCTGTTTCTGGACAATAACCCCCAGGTGCAAGAGCTGAAAGAGAGTTGAGGAGGCTAAATTGAGTGCAGAAAGCAAGCCCTATTGTCTTTCTGGAAGATCTGCCCAAATTCAACCTCCTTCCTTCAGACACCGCTCCCTCTTTCCACTCCCGCCCCTTCCTCAGCCTGCCCTCACCCCGAGTTTAAGCGGGAATATCGGGTAAGAGCCCCCTCGTCCCCTTGCCCACCCCTCCCTCCCCAACCCAGAAAAGTTGGGGCTGGGCTAGGGGAGAGGGAAGAGGTGGGGGCGGGGATGGGAAAGCGGCCTGAACTCGAAGTGTAAGGGTATCAGTCACTGCCGGGAAGGAAGCTCCGGCTTGTGAACTCTTCTTGAACCGAGATTTAAGTCTGCAGCCATAAATCACCGAGACGTAAACTCCGCCATTCAGCGCGGAGAGCGGCCGGTTGTGGCCCTGCTTACCTTAACTTCTGATGAGCGCCGCAAGCTCAGGCTCGGGCTCGGGCTTGGGCTCGGGCTCGGGCTCCGGCCCCCGGCCCGGCTTAGCGGCCCGGCCGGGTCCCCTAGGCGCGGGATGGGCACCGACCCTCAGCATCAGCCGAGACGGCTGGCGGGAGGGAGACCCCGAGGCCCGGACGCCGCGGCGCAGAGCGTGGCAGCCTCGCTGCTCCGGCACGGCTCGCCCAGGGCGGACTGGGGCGGCTTGGACCCCCCCCCCTCCCACCCACCCCACCCACCCACCCCTCCCCCACACCCCCGCCCCCTGCCCTTCCCGAGGGCAGCAGCCGTGGCCCGGAGATAAGCGCTAGCGCGGCGCAGGGCTCTGCCTGGGCTAGTGGCACCGACTTGGGTATGTTTCTTATGAATATTACACGCGGAGCAGCGTCTGGCTGGGGGGTGCGGTGGGGGGTACTGGGGGCGGGCGGGAGGGGAGGCCGAGGCGGCTGGGGAAGCGCGGGGCGGCGTGGGGGATGGGGCTGAGGCGAGGGGAGGGACAGGAGCGAGAGGGGGAGCTCCGCGGCGGCGGGAGGAGGGCAGCCTCCCCCCAACCCCCAACGCCCTCCCTCTCCTCGCTTCTAGGCGTCACTAAAGTCCAGGAAAATTATGCTAATGAGGACAAACGGCTCTCACAAAGGGGCTCTCTTGCCGGGCTCTATTTCTTGGGAATCCATTTGAGAAACCACGTAACCCTCTGCCCTGAACACTTCCAGTTGGGGTGCAAGGGGAAAGAGAACCATAAGGAGAGTCCCCCAGACTTTGAGCACTTTACCAAATCTTCCACCCCCAACCTGAGAACCTCAAAGGCAATCCTTGGGGGACAGGGATAGGGCCTCCCTTCTCAAGAGACCTCCCCAAGAGCCAACTGGGCTGTCTTTCATTATATTTTTAGGCAGAAACTCTTAAAATCCTGGCAGCCAAGAGGGAAGTAACCTGGGGGAAATGGACACAAGTCCAGGCAGTGAAGTGGGATGCGCTGGGCTCAGGTACGTACTAGGGTGCCTAGAAACCTGGGTCTCCAGCTTTTCTATGCCTACTTCATAGTACAGACGCGCAGCTCACTCACAGGAAAAGACAGATAAAACTCTGACCCCAACACAAACCGACATCTATAATGTTTTCTTCTCTAATTAGTGGTATGCAGGGACACTGAGCAAAGGAAAGGCCTGGGTGTGCCCCGCAATACTGCCACAACTTTAAGGAGGATGGTCTTTCTCTCTTCTAATGCCTCCCTCCACTCTCCAGCGAACTCTGCAAGGGTATGTGTGTGGCAAAAAGAGAAATGGAGCTTTCATGCAATTCCAAGGTGTCAACGGCCAGTCCTTCTCAAAGGAAGGTGTTAAAAATATAAGTAGTATGTTTAAACTGTCAGGGAGCCAAAGTGTCACCTTAAAGCAAAAACAAAGCCAAGGGAAAAGGGAGAAATCAAAAAGCAGTCCTGGCCAGGGTGGCCTCATGCATACCAATGGTTTTTGTCATTTATGGCTGGGCAAGATTTATGACTCGGCGCCCCAAAGCTGTAAACAGAGCACAAAACAGCAAACACTTGCTCCTTATGGCATATTGCGGCAGCGCAACTTAAAAGGGGGAGCCGGGCGGCGTAGGAGGTGAGAGCCGCCGCAAAAATCGCTCGGCTGCATTTTCTCTTCAAACTGGCCTGGTCGGATGTGGCATTTGAAGAAAGAAGGCGTGGGTCAATAATCAACCCGCACTTTCTCCTCCAAACTGCTGACACGACTCTCACCGCCTTCTCAGCTAAGCCAGCTGCAGGGAAGGCCAGCTTTCCGTGAGAACCTGCCAGGGGAGGGGACCGCCTGGGCCAAGAGGGCCGAGGGTTCCGAGGTGAGGGCTGGGGCATCTGGGGCGCATACCTTTTCACCCGCACCAAGACTGTGCCGGGCAAAATGCTGGGACTGGACTTGAAGAGCCATGGGAGTTGAGGGAGAGCTGGGGTGGGAGCTTGGGACAGGGTCTCTGCTGGATGGTCCCAGACTAGATGGCTTCCGGGCAGCTGGCTGCAGTGGGCACAAATCTGGCTCTGACCTCAAGACTGGTCTCACACCCTGGCATGCAGACCTCCGGGTTTGGGCCTCTCTGCTGAAATCCACAGGACTGGCTTTCAGAGCAAGGCAGGCGATGTGATTAAAGGTAATAATTTATGATTGCTGAAGGTTCTGTGTTACTGTTTTTTAAGAGAAAAATACCGCCTGCCGATTTTCACTGCCAGAAATTGCCCACTGCTGCGGCTGCGGTGTCTTTTCTAGGCAAATCCCGCAGCCATTCACCCTGCTCAGCCAAAACCACTGAGGTTATCTTTATGGAAAGGACCCCTTTGCTCCCCCAAACCCCCCTCCTCAGTCCCTGTGCTCCCTTATGTCTTGCCCACGGGGACTAGAAGAAAACATTTTCCCAGTGCTAGAAAAATATCTGAAATAGCGAAGGTGTGCTTGTGCCTCTCTACCCTTTGCAGGGGCCTCCTTGAGAACAGGTCTGCGGGTTGGGGGGGGGGGGTGCTGGGGTCCCTGCAAGGCTGTCTATAAGCCAGGGAGGAAGGTAAGGCACAAGAGGCACTGAAATCTGGGAATGGAGAGGAAAATTAATGAGGAAATACACTTGCCTGTGAGGGTGAGGCTGGCATTTTGAGGGTAAAAGGGGACTAGCCTGTTTTTTATAGCTGTAGTTTAGCTATTATGGAGTGGCTTTAGCTCCTTGCGTGAAGGAAAAACCAACTGGTGCTCTATAAACTGGACTACTGGTTTCTTTTCACTGTGCACACTTTTATACAGAACCAGTTTGAGAGTCCATCCCTAGATATTTATTCCGCTGGCTGGCACTGAAGTGACAATAAAAAGATGCCTTTAACAAACCTCTATTCCCTCTCTCATTCTTTCTAGCGAAACTATATTATTTATGAGTCTTTAACTGGGTCAAAAATGCGCCAGAACTGGGTCATAAATCATATGAAATGCTGACAAGTAATTGAACAGCAATTAAAGCTTACATTTTATTTCCAAGGGGTGTTTTAGGGCACTTGAAACCGCCTCAGTTAAACACGGTTAGCGCCCGAGGACGGCAGCGGGGGAGGGTAGAAGCAGCCTTTCCCTTCTGGGGATGTAAATCCCTCTCAAGTAGGAGAAACCTGATTTGAGTTTTTTTTTTTTTTTTCAAGTACAGAAAGAAATAAGATTTTTTTTTTGTTTAAGTCACGGAGAAAATCTGATTCCCGACTCCTTGTAGACACCCCTTTCCTCCACCCCAAGATCTCCAAGAGCAGAGAAAAGTGAAGTTTCCTTCACCGTTTCAGGGAGTTTTCATCCTTCCCAGGAGTGCTGGGTCTCCAAAGTGCAATTAGCACAGGCTTTCCCAGTAATTTGCAAGCATGGTTTATCTCTCATCTGCTTCTGTCCTGGCTACAGCACTGTTTCTGGGGTCTGAAGCCGGAGAAATGTCTGCCTCTGCTTCCTGCGGACTCTGCCTCGAATTCTCTCTAGCCCAGGGTGCACCAGCCAGTCCTTAAAACTCTGCAAGCCAGCTGGGTGCATTACAATGGGGCATACAGGCCATGCACATTATGAAGCCCAAACCCAGTTCTGGCTCCCGAAATTTAGACTAACAGAGCTTCTGGGCGTCGGGCACGCTTACCCCTATCCTGAGCCTCTCCTAGATCTGAACTGTCTTCACCCCTACCCGGGTAGAGTACTGGGGAAACAATGGCGCATCCTCCGTCCTCCGGGTCTTGCACCTTCGGTCCCGCGCGTGGGAAAGCGCGTCCTCCAACCAACCCAGCACTGAACAAAGTGGCCTGAAGCCTCATCAATAAAATGGCAGCGCGTCTGCACACTCATTGATTTCCCTCTCCCAGCTGCTCTGGCTGCCTAGGTCAGCCCTACCTCTCCATCCCTGGCCGCCAGCAAACGCGGCCAAGCCGGGAGAGATTCCCCTTCCCATCCACCCAGCCCCCACCCCCTCCAGGCCGTCTCGCCGAGCGAGCGCCGCGCGGGCCACCTCGGCCGGAGCCGCTGCTTCGGGACCCTCCCTCCGCCTGCGGCTCAGCTCCTGGGACTCAAGCCCCGCTGCAGTGGACAAAGCCGCCAGAGCGCTGGAGGCCACCGGGCTCACCTCGCAGCCCCCAAGCGCCCTTTCCTTTACATCCCCCTACACTTTCCAGAGAATTAAACTCAGTCTGAGGTGCTACTGGAGATCTTTCAGATGGTTTCGGTTCTATGAGAGAAACAAAGGAAGAGAGGGGCTGAGGGTCCTGTCGGTGAACCAGGGTCTCCTCGCCTGACCTTTGTCTCTCACAGCCGTAACTCACTCTAAATATGAACAATCGGCGGAAATACCTTAAAATAAATTCCATCCTCCTGGTGTGGCCTCGAGTCCCATCGGCTAGCTCGCCCAGAACCGCTCCATGAGCGCTGAAAACTGCAACCCGCTAGGAGAGCGCTCTCCGGAGAAGGGGAAGGAGAAGGAGGAGGTGGGTGCGTGGGGGTGGGGGAAAAAGCTCTCGCTCTGTAGAGAATCCAGAAAACGTAATCACAGGCGAAGCCCGCCCGGGTCTCCGCTCCAAATGCCACAATAATGCGCTGTATTATGTGCTCACGTGGTCATACGTCAACTTAAATCCTTTTATTTGAAATAGGAAATCACTGAAGGGACTAGGTTTCCAAGCAGAACATTCAGCTTTGGGGGAGGGGAAGTGGGGAACCTTGCCCAGCAGTGGGGAAGAGTTTCATCTAGGGCAGTAGGACGCTGGGGGCACCCCCCCCCAACATGTGCCACACTGGGCCACTTATCTCCACTTATATTTCTTTACAAATGATCCAAACAGCAATGCTGTCCTCATTCTCAGAGTCCATGTAACTTTCTGTACAGTCTTCCACACGCAGACAAGCTGAAGCCTGCACACCCAAGCACGCCAGTCTCCTCTGGCCTGCTAGCCAGTGCGTCAAAAGGCAAGGCCCAGGCCCTGTTTCCAGAAGAAAACCCAGTAATGACTGGCTTAGTCAGTGGACTCCCTCATGGCCTGCCATTGTATGGAGTTTGCTACCACCCACGCCAAAAGGCCCCAAATTACCTGACAAAAGGCTAAGTTGATTTTGTTCAATGGGAGCCCTCTAGGGAAGAGGTGCTTGCCTCTAGAGTGGTGGGTCAGGGTTTTGCAAAATCTGGAGAGACTCAGTGCCCTGGCTAAACCTACACTTGCGTACTTCCTCAGTGCACAGCTGAGCGATACATGAAATTATAGGCTTCTAACAATGGAAAATGTAAGGGGAAATGATCTAATTGACTCTGTAAGAGAAAAACTATATATACAACCAATCTTTGCTGGCATCCCTTGAATTAACCTACAAGGTAACCTGGGACCCTTTTGCAGATGGGTCTGTCCACCCTCCCCTAAGACAAGTCTGTCCACCAGCAGAAAATGAACAGGACCAACTCTGCTCTGGAGCAACCGAGCTGAACCAACCCCACCCCCCCCCCCCCCCGCCCCGGCCCTGCCCTGCTTCTACTCCTGACTTCTGCTTGGTGACACTGTCTACTGATTGTAACACTTCACCCTCTCAGGACCTGCCTTAAAAGTTTCTCTTTTCAGGTCTTAGTTTCTGAACTTCTTAGTTTCTGAAGTGGTGGGCTCCTGGTGCCTTATTCTTTTCTTTCTTTAGAGTGGATCTTCAGCTGGCTAGGCCTCTCTAAGAGTGAGGACTCACTTATAGCAGCTACAGGATTCCTCCTCCTCCTCTCCTGCCCTGCAGGGGCCTAGTGAGAATGTAAGGCCCTCAGTAAGGGGGCCTGGTCACGGGAGTGTCCAAATCAGAAGGGCAATAAAAGAGGAGGAGACCTAATCCTTTGGAAGTGAGCCCTGGCCTACGCTGGTGGCAGTATTCCAACAAAGTTCTGTCTGTGGTAGAGCTGGGAGAGAACCTCTCTGTGAACTGACCCAACTCTGACCTAAGCCACAAGCTGGAAAGTGAGAACCCAAAGTGCAAACCTACTTCTCTCAGGTATGGGGTGTGGGGGATAGAACCAAAGGCCGGTTTCCCAAAAAGCACTCTGCAGTCCCCCAAGGACTCACACAACTAACACATTGTCCTCTGCTCCCCTTATGCAGTCCCCCCACCCTGCCTGTGCCAAATATTTCACACCGAACTCTCCAGGTAGCCTAGAAAGGACCTGGAAGTATTGCCAAATTGCTGGCAAACTCCCATCTCCCCCAACCAAAGTTTCTGCAGAGACTTCAACTCAAAGATGAGAAGGGGGCCCCTTCAGAACTCTCAGAACAGTCTGGAGCAAATCGTAACTCCGAGGCCATAAATCAATGAGAGAAGTATTTGGTACTGCTTCAGAGAAATGCCTTAACGCCAGGAAGGCCCAGCGGCATCTCGGCTCTAGCCAGGAGCCTCCATTGCCGCTATTAACAGCCCAGTTAATGCTCCAACTGCTGTTTAACAATTAACATTAACGACTTGGGTTGGAATGGGGTGATTTGGTGGGATGTGGAGGAAAAAATCTGGGGAAGTCAAAAGAAATTTAACTTTTGAGGTGAAAATGGCTTTCCTAAGAGAGACCTTGGTCTGGGCAGGCCACCAGGGAACCAGCAGCTGAGAGTCCTCCCTCACCACTCTGAAATCCACTCTCCTTGAACAAGGCTATGGACCTTTTAAAGTTCATTTCCAGAGAACGAGAATAGAGATACTCAAGTATCGAAGCCCAGCCGGGAAAATCTAGCTGCCGGTCCCCCCTTCCACTCCAGCCCCCAACCTGGCCAGGGCTGGGGACACATGCCCTGAATCCATTTCACCAGAGCCAAAAGTTGTCTTGGAAGGAGCAGGTGAGCATGGATACAGGGCTTTAGTCAATATTTGCAAGGCTGTTGGCAGATTAGATATATCTGTATCCAAACACTGCAATCTGATTTCTCTGTCAAAAATACACTTAACATTTTTCTCCCTTTAGTTAGCTCTAGTGGTTTTTCTTAGTGTCTGGTAAGGCCTGCTTAGCCCACTTTTGTCTGTGTGTGTGTAGGTTATATATCATTATCTAACATGAGATATTTCCTGTGGGTGCAACTGCAGTACAAATGGGCTCCAAGTTCTCTGGACACATATGGATGTGTATATCATTTTATACACATGGTCTCCAACTCCTGTGACTATGTACACATGCAGTGATTCTGTTGTGTGCAGAGATTCAAATCATATGTACACAGTGAGTTGCAAATTCCTAAAATACTCAACCTATACTTGATATAAATAGACATACAGGAGCTGAGAAAGTAACCCAGGTTTACTATTCCCCTGTTTACCTTCTATCTGATAAGATAATAATTGTATCCAGAACAACATATCAGCCTTACAGCATCACTGAATAGCATGTTGCACTTAATTAACAACCTGATATCTATTTGGGGAGCAAATTTTAGGGAAGACTGAGGCCCGCGGAATAGAAAACAAAAACTCAGAAAACTTTTTAAAATAAATAACTCCTGAAAGAACAAAGCAAACCCATTCCTTCATACCAAGCTTCTGAAAGCTATTCCAACAGCCCCTCCCCCAAACAGGCACAAAATTTATGGATCTTTTACAAGGTAATAAACCACAGTAATTACCTCCCTGCATCCCAAACTAAGAGAACAAATTAAGCCAGAACTTGGAAAGAATTTTAAAGAGTCTTCCCTTGTTTCCAGTAGGAAAAGAAAACGCAGAGACCTGGGAAACGCGTGCTTTTCCCGTAGGAAAAAGAGCAGTTCCGCCCACCTAAAGGAACGGAGAAGACCCGCTGCCTGCGACAGTCTACACATTCGAAAGGCAGCAACCTCCCTCATGCCGCGGAAAGGCAAAAGGATAGGAGAAACTGCAAGGCGGCGAGACAAGTTTCCTCAACGCAGATCTGTGACTGACGACCATTCCCGAACTCACAGTCTCCGCGGGCGCCGCAAACAGTCGACAGGGAGCGCGGCCCACGCAGCGGCCGCCGCGCCCGTGGCCTCTACTTGCTTCTGCCCTGCTGCTCGGTGTAGGGGTTTGTTTGGAGCTCGCTCCAAGAAACAAACACGCTCCTCTGACACCCCCGGCCGCCCCCGCACGCACATCTTTGGTCTCTGCAACCGCCCCGCCTGCACAGTGCCGGCCGTTTTTTCGGGGCAGACTCTTTGTCTGCCTGAAACCCCGCATTCCCGGGGCGTGCAGCTCAAGAGAACCCAGCTCCAAAACGTCTCCGAGGTTAAATATTGACCAGAACCTCCTTCAAGGGGCTGCAGCTGCCTGGACGAGGAAACTCCTTCCAAAGGTCCGTGCAAAGCCCGGAGGAGTGACGAGTTGGCGCAGCGCTTACCTCGAAAGATGTTTAAGACTGAACCAGTGATTGTCTCCAACTCCGGGCACTCAGGGAATCGCCTTTTCCGGTGTCCTGGCGCTCTGCGGACAAATAAACAGCAGAGAGTAAACGGCGGCTGCGAAGGAAGGGAGCTGGAGAACCGGAGTTGGAAGTGCGGCCCTGCGCGGGCGCCAGGGTGGCCCCCGGGGTGACGCGGACACGGAGGAGTCGCCAGGGCACTCGTCCATGAGGCGCACTCGTTGCTCGAAAGGGTCCAGTCTAAGAATGGCCTGCAGATGATGATTTATTTTTGTAAAATGAATACATACTCCATCTCCGCACCCACATTCTCCTCTTTCTTTCTTTTTACGGGGGCTGGGATGGGGGAAGGGGGTAGGGAGAAGAAAATGGATAGGCGGAGGAAGATGGGAAGGCGGAAGAAGCTTTGCCGTTGGTGCCAGCTCTGCTCCAAGAGCTCCTCACGCACCTCAACTTGGGGAATGTGAATGCACGCTTTATTTTCTTTCGCTAACAAAGGGAAGCCCTGTCTGGGAGCATTCAATCACACACAGACTCTCTTGAAACCTCACTAATAGTGCTCATTTCTGTTTGACTCGAAATCAGACCCCGGAGCAGTCTTTGGGCTGGGGGGCAGTCTTGAGAGGTTTTGTCTTCTGGTTTATTCAAGCCCTGGGTGCCTCACTTCTCGGTCCCAGTGGGCTGGCGGGACCACCGCAGCGCCCAGTCCCCGAGAGTAGGCCAACTGCGGCTGGTTGGAAATAGGGGAAGACTAGGAAGGATGCAGACATCTGACAATACCCGATCTGGGGGCCCTATCCAGCCTTGCCTTGCACAGCAGTCCCAAGCCAACCGATGCCCTAATTCTGCTGCCAACTTGTCTCTCAAGGTATCTGCAACCCTCTCTTGCTCTCTAAGTAGCAAATGGTCAGCCAACTTTCCGGAGATGGAGAGAAGACGCTGGGGAAGGTGGAGAAGAATCATCCCCAATGCTGAACCCCGGCTAGATTCTCCACTGCCTGGGACTCTGCTGGGCCGGTTGCTTCCACAAACCTACTCCCCACTACCCCTTCACCCCCGGGCCCGGTAGCCTCCCCACATGCCAGCCTGCCCCCAACCAGCCCTGGATGCCTGATCCCAGTCCATGCAGTCCTGTTGATGGCCTGAGAGACCACCAAATAGCTGACAAGCCCCCTGACCCTCAGGCTTCAGGGCCCCCTAGCACACTGAACAAATGGCGGAAAACCAGCAACTAGTTGCCCTCTGCCACCCTCTCGACCTGTAGCCCTCACCCTCCATCAGGCCCTTGGGACTCAGAATCCACGCTGGGCCCCTTTCTCTTATTCAAATTCGCCCTCTATGTCCCCACAGGGAGTGTCTCCGGCCTTGGGGCTCCTGGAGGGACCCTGAGCGTGGTAGGGCTTAGCTACCCTGCACAATGCTACTCAACTTCGCCCCAGAAAGAACCGCTATGCCGCCATCCGCCACCCCTCCCCACCAACGACGCTTAGGAGTATTGTAATTATTATGGTTATTATTGTTGTTGCTATTTCCTTATCCCCAAGTCAAATATTCATGGCTGCCGTTCCCCATAAATCGTTCAGACTAATGAGTCACAAAGAGATGTTGCCCAGGTCTCTTTCCCTCTGCAATGGCCGCCGCCGCCGCCGCCGCCACCGCCGCCGTGGCCTCTCTCTCGGCGTTTTTGGCGCTCTCTTGCTCCCTCGCTCGCCCGGCGGGGGTGATTTATGAACACCGGGAAAATTGAACAAAGCCGCGCGCCGGTCCTGTGGTATCTCTGCAGCCTTCCCCCGTGTGAATCAGAACATTATCAACTGTCTGCGCATCCGTCCCACTTCATCACTAAAGCCGGGATGTGACCGCAGAAAACCCAGCCCAAACTCACGTTTCCCCGGACGCGGCGCGCTCCCCGGACTTGCAGAAACCCTGAAGAAAAAGCCCCCAGACCCGGCGTGGGCCCGCCAGCTCTGGTCCTCCCCGCCGAAGGGCTCTCTCTTCAAACCTCCTGAAGGAGTTAAAAGCCTTTGGAGATAAATCTGAGGGTGTGTGTTTTTAAAAATCAAATAGGAAGTTGGGGTCTCACTTCTGAGAGATTCATTCCTAGTGCGGCCCTGACGACTCCGATCCATTCCTGACGATCCGCATTAATTATTTAATGAGTCACGTGACCTCAAAAGATTACAATTTCAATATCTCCCTCGAACTGGCGCTACACCTTTATCTGCTGCAACGACGGTCCTTGTTTGGCTTTTTTAGTTCCCAGGCCTCCAGAACGCAGACACTCCTTGCTCCTTGCTCAACTCCAGGGCAAGCGACTGCCATGGAAATCCCAGGGCCAGCATAGAATTAGTCATTCTGGAACTATGAGCATTGTGGACAGTGGGGTGCCCACCGCTCTCCCAGGCACCCAGGCATCTGTCCCCTCCTGGGACCAAAGGTCAGCCCACCCGTGTCAGTGCCCTGGCTAAGGCGCTTTGGTGACCTAATCTCCTGGGGCCACTTTGATGGCACTTCAGGAGAGAACCCACCCTACGTCCCTGGACACCTCAGCACACCTGTGGCCATCCTTGTCAAGTGTAAGCCCAGAGGCAGGTCCATTCCAGGCAGAATAGACTTGCCCAAAGGAAAGATGCCTGTGCACTTACCCCTCTCCAAGGTGAGACCAAAGGCTCTATTCAACCTGCACATTCATTAACAGGAACATGGGGGAACATTCAACTGCCTTAGTTTCCTCTACCGTAAACTGAGAAGACTGAACCAAAATGGCCTCCAAATCTCTTTCACCTCGGACATTCTTTGAAACAAGGATCTCTTGTAGCCCCAGAAATCAAGCCCAGAGACAGGGGAGCTGGCCTGAGTGGGTGGCGGGAGTTACTCCATGAGTGTGGGGCCTTGAGAAGTGATACCAGAATTCCAAGAGAGAAGTCTCAGACTAGAATATTTCATCAACAGCCCCAGCACCCTCCCTGATTCCAACAAGAAGTGAGAACCCACATTCTTTCCTCCTCCTATTTTTCCTAGCCCTTAGCCTTTGATAGAGGAAGCAGAGTTCTTCTTGGGCCCCTGGGGTATAATATAGAAGAGGGGCAATAGGAACAGCCCTTGGGAAGGCTGAGCCTATGTTCTTCAATACAGGGCTGCGGCTAGGCTAGGGATGCAAGCCAAAGGAGTGCAAAGAACAGCCTACTCCCTGCACAGAACCCACCCATTCAGACAGGAAGCCCCCCCCCCCCCACTCTCTGTTTGCTACACTGATTCTTTGGGTGTCTTTTTTCCCTTTCATTCTAAAGAGTCCTGGATCAGTTTCTATGTTGCAACTGCTGGAGAGAAGGCAGTAGTGAGAAGAGCAGCCCAGTTTGGAAGCTTAGAAGATCAGGGGGACAGAGTAGAGATGGAGATACCCACCCCTCGGGGGAAGAAGCTGAGAGGTGAGGGGGGGGTGCGGAATGTGAGCACCCTCGAAGAGCTGGGTATAAAGTCAGAGATTCTGTGCAGAGGGCCCACTCCCCATATATCTAGGTAATCTTCCCAGGAGCCCCATCCTGGGTATTAAGTACTCTACTATGCCTGTCACAGTTGAATTCCCGCTGTAATAAAACACCGGGTATATCGTAGATTTCAGCAAAACTAGGAAAGAGAGCCTGCAAAGTGCCATTTTTCTTCAGGGGGGAGAGTGTTAAGTACTTAATTCAAACTGTGACCATTAAAGTGTCTCCCATCCGATTTAAGTTGATTTCAGATGTTGACAAAACTTTTATCTCCAGAGTCATGCACAGCTTGGCTCTGTGACTAAAGCAAAAGAGTGTGTGTTAGAGGGAAGGAGGGGGGAAAGAGAAAAAGAAGAGGGCAGCATGTGTAAGGGTCATTTTGGTAGGAGAATTATAGAGCTTACACAAAATACTGTCTTTAAAGGTCAAGGGTTTGAGGGGCCACTAGGGTTCGCGTAAAAAAAAAAAAAACAATTAATGAGATAGAAAATTTGTCCTCTGGGTGAACTCTTATGGTTGCCCTAGCAAAGGGAAGACAATGCATGATTTTAAAGCACAAAGTGGGATTTTTCTAAGCTGTTATAACAAGCTCCCTTAAAGACCAAATCTAAAACAGGAAAAACACTAAAGAAACGACACAATCCTTTGGGTCATTTTGGATCATTTTGGCTTTGTAACACTTACCAATACCTTAATAATTAAGACAGCTTAGACAAAAATGCCATTTTGTCCTGGTATATTAGAAAAAACAATCTGTCCATCCTTTCTCTTCCTTTCCTGGACAGACTATAAGAGTAAGTGAAAGAAAGTTATCCCCTTTATCCCCACACAACTGCCTCCTGTATGAAGCTGGAATGAATGCCTCTATACCCCTCCTTCCCTACAAAGGAGAAACATAAGAATTTACCTTAAATGATGATAATCTGCCATTTGAGGTTTTGCAGCTCGACACTCAGTTTCCACCAAGAGTCTAGGCATTTTTTGAGCAGACAGCCGAGATGCTGCATCTTTGCCCGAGACCATATTATTTGCAAGAAGATCCCTCGCTTCTCCACAGACTTTTCCCAGAGAATGCCTTTCAGAATTGCTGTTGAATTACAAAGAAGTATTTATTGTATGAGGTGATTAATGATTCCTGGGAAAATTGCTATTTTCAGCGTGATTTAATTTCGTTTTACAAGTGCGTGTAGTAGGGGGAGGGTTAATAAGTTTCAGCAGCAGTTGCAGTGTCCCCAGAAATCCCTGGCACTCGTTCACACCATATAAAACGTACTTCACGCCAGGTTTGGCCTGACTTGGGAAGGAATGCATTTGTTTGCTCCTGAATTTTCTTGGGGAGAGGTGGAGGCCCTTCAGAGACCGGTGTCCATCACTCTCCTCTCAGATATGGTTTGTTCATAGGTAAAGAACTGATCACCCTTGCCTGTATCACACACAGGGCGGCAGCGGCATGAGGAGGAACAGCACTGCCCGCTGGCTAAGGGTTTGCCATTGACCGGAAAAATGTGCTTAAGATTCCTCTGATAGTCCAAAGGTAGGTGAGCGCCCCCTCCCATCTCTGCTAAAATTATACCGCGAACCTAACACTGCACTCATATAAGGCCAGGTGACAGTTACATTCTAGGGGTGGCATGTGTTGGTTTTCTGCATCTTGTTGTAGAACACTCCTTCAGTGACAACCAAGTCTAAATCCTCTTTACTGATTTGTAAATCAGCACATAAACACTATGGTTATAGAGACAGCCCTGGGTTTTGATTTTCAGCCTTTGAATCTAGATCTTTAGGTTGGGCAGAAAGATCCAGGAGCATTTAAGAAAAGTGACCCTCGCTCAGAGTTGAGCTTTCTTCCAGCACTGAATACTCCCAGGTCTGCCTTGCTTGGGGTATATTTTGAGGGTGGCATCATGCTTTTTCTTCCCTCAGAAGAAACTTTGGAGGGTTTATTAGGAAAATTCAGTTTATTTTGAAAGCTCTGGCTTCAGAAGGAAAGAGGTAAAGAAAGAAAGACAAAAACCCCGAAGCTGTAGTGAAGTGAACCTTAAAGACAGCCAAGAAACAAAAAAGCAATCTCAATTCTTTGCATAAACTATTTTTTTCTATCTCCAGGGAAACAGGCAGATTAAGTGTGAAGGTGCAATAAATACCAAAGGGACCACTTCTTTCCAAGTGTGCTCAGAGTTCAGCCTGTAGAACAGCTGCAGAAACTCCTGGGCCCGAAGCACTGCGTGGTTTCACCTTTCATTGCAGGGAAGGACACGTTTCTATGCCTTACAGAGACTTGAAGCCTGAAAGCCTGGCCAAGTTTGGGAAGAAGAGGAGCCCTCTCAGAGCTCAAGAGCCTTCCTGCTCTTTGGAACTTTTCCCACTGTGGGTCAAACTTGACAAGAGTTCAGCTCAAGTTGAATACGCTCACACAAATTATGTGCGCAGTCAGAATCCAAGTGAACATAACTTGAGCCATCTACAAGATTTTTACACACAAGGGCAGACATCTCCATCCAGAGAACCTTTTTTTTTTTTTAATTAAAAGTAGGAAACATACAAATGTGTCTCAGAACTTTTAATGGTTTTTAAAACAGAGTTTATTCTTAGCACATGGCTTTTTATATAGCCACACCACAATTTGTACAGTTGCACATGGGTCGAAATGCACTCCCCTCTCCCCCGAGATTGTGCCTCAGAATAAGACAACAATATCTCTACAACAATATTTTAAATAAATGCAAGGAAAGGAAACTAACATGTGTCACATCTACCATCAAGGTCTATACATTTTGAGAATTAAATAATCTTGTGAGGTCCACAATGTCTACTCGTTTATTCAGTTCAATACAAGCTTGTATGAGCTGCCTTAATGTGGAAGGGGGAGGTAGGGAAGGTGGGGGAAAGGATCTGTTTCCTTCTGCTTGCAACAAACATACATGTATATGTCCCCAGTCAGCGTGGGACTTTAGCCATCTCAAAAGTATTGGTTGCCAAGTGGTCCTCCTCAGGTACCCAATCCTGGCGGCCTTATTCAGGCCTGCCAGCATCCTGGCTATTGTCTGCTCTTAGTTGGCAACCAGCACACTCTCTTTGGGGGAGAATGTCTTCTTTTTCATTATCCTTTTCGCCAAGCTGGGTTTTGTTTTGGGGTCTGTTATAGTCCAGACAGGTAGGAGTATGGGGAAAGGGGCAGAAGAGAGCAGAAAAACAGGTGGGGGGATGAAACTGGTCTAGATCTCTGAAGGTTATATGGAGGAGGGAATGGGTGTTGAGGCGCCCTGGTGGGGGTGAGGATGCAGGTGCGGGCTCTGAGTTTGTGCTTTCCCTGGCGGGCCTGCTGAGGCCGAGGCCGAGTTGGAGGATCGCATCTTAGTGTTGGGCAATTTGTGATCTTTCTTCCACTTCATCCTCCGGTTCTGAAACCAGATCTTGACCTGGCGCTCGGACAAGCAGAGCGTGTGGGCGATCTCGATGCGGCGCCGCCGGGTCAGGTAGCGGTTAAAGTGGAACTCCTTCTCCAGCTCCAAGACCTGCTGTCGGGTGTATGCGGTTCGAGAGCGCTTGGGCTCCCCTCCGTTATAACTGGGGTTGACTGAAAGCCCACAACCCCGAAGGAGAATGCCAAGGAGGAGGGAGTGGAAGAGAGGGAAAGGAGGAGGAGAGAGAAGGTGGGGTGGGGAAGAGCAATTGGACATCATCATTATATAATAACCTGACACCAAGTTCACGCAAGATACATAAAACGGCAAAGAAAATGTTTCACAGGCTATTGACAACGGGAAACACCCGAGAGCCATAAAGAATGGTGCTGGGCATTGGGGCTGAAGAAAAGCTTCAAAGACACATGGCCTGAAGCCTCTGCCAGGGCAATTAAATTTATGGGGGCTATAATTACTGCCCTAACAGTTTGGCGTCTCGTAAATCTCTCGATAAAGGGACCCCGGGTACAAAAGGGTTCTCACGTTAGGATCAGGCGGCTGGCTGGCGCGCACACACCCACATCCCACTGTAGTTTGGGCCAGATGGGGGCTCCCCTCCAGAGGCCCCCTTTCCCTCGGCCTCTCCCCCTGACCCTCACCGCGACCCCCGAACCCCGACCCGGCCCCAGCCCACCCTCCCGCGCCTCCCCGGCGGCGCCACATACCGGCGCTGACATGGATCTTCTTCATCCAGGGGTACACCACGGGCTCCTTGCCTTTCAGGCCCGGCGGGCTCTTGTCGGCCAGGAGCAGCGGGCACGCGGGGGCGCTGCCCCCTGCCGGGACGCCCGGGGTGGCGGGAGCCGCCTCGCAACGCCGCGGGGGTGCGGGGGGCGCCGCGCGGTGCTGCGGGGGAGGTGGC
>NW_024412391.1:44095327-44132200 GCF_014898765.1 Herpailurus yagouaroundi | reverse complement strand
CTGCCGCCCGGGCGGCAGGACGTGGCTCGCGTGCAGGCCGTGCGCAGGACCCTTGGCTCGCGCCGGGGGCTGCTCGGGCTGCGGCTGCCGCCCGGGGCTGGCGCCACCGCGGTAGCCATAGGGGTAGGCGGCTTCGGCGGCACCGTGCGCGGGGTAGAGCGCGGAAGCGGGGTAGGAGGGTTCGCGGGCGGCCCGTGGTGCGTAGTAGGTGGCGGGGGGCTCGCGGCTGTTGCCCGCGTGGGGGAGCTGGGGCTGCTGCGCCGGCAGGTGCTGGGCCGCGGGCGCTGGGGGCTGCTGGTAGCTGGGGCCCCCGCCTGGGCCGCCGTCTCCGCCGCCCGGGCCGCTGTGCTGCGCGTACTCCTCAAAGGGAGGGAACTTGGGCTCGATGTAGTTGGAGTTTATCAAAAACGAGCTCATGGTCATTAATTTGTGAAGTGCAAAAATACTAATTTTTCTCGCGTTGTCGTTTTTCTGGGCTCGCCGAGGCCCCTCCCCCTCCTGCCTCGCTTCCCATCCCCCCTTTCCTCAGCTCCCTTCCCCTCCCCCGCTGTCAAGCGCCCACCCCTCCCCTCCCCCTCCCGCCGCCGCCAACGCCACCAAAGTTCGCGCCGCTCCTCCCCCCCCTCCCGCGCGCACGCGCGCGCGCGCTCGCCTCGGCCCCACGCGCGCCCCGCCTAGTACCCCCACGTGACTCGCCCCCGCCAATGGGCGCGCCGCGCGCGCGGACCCGGATCAGGAAGCGCGCGGGCGGGTGATGGATGCTGCTGTCCGGCCCCGGGCGGAGGGAGGGAGCTGGAGCTTTGGTCACCCCCAGCCCCCCAACTTTGGGTCCTGCTGGCAATTCGGGCCTTGCCAGGGCTTCTGGTTCTCTCGGACGCCCGAGTCGGGCCCTTTTCGTACCCTACTCCTGGTCTAGGCCTCGGGGCAGCCGAGTGGCCGCGGCCCATCGCTGACCTCGGGCCCAGCCTAGCCTGTCCTGGCGTCTTCTAGGGTTCGAGGCCGGCGGAGGGAAGGAATGGCGTGAGGACCAAGGAGATATCCTGATTTTAACCGTGGCCCCGGATTAAAACGAATAAGGCCAACAGATCCATATTTTCACCAGCTGATCCCCTTCCCCACAACGTGCTCGCCGAGTCCGCCCGAGATCCCCTGCTTTGAGAAGCCCGGCAGGAGCCGCAAAGGGTGGGTGGGTGAACAGCTGGGAGAAATCGGCCAGAGGAGCAAGGCCATTGCAATGTAACCGGGTGGGCATTTTTCATTTTTCCTTCCTTTTAGAGACAGAATCTGCTTGAATTTTTAGCTAAGAAAAATCAAAACCTTTCTGATAGCATCTCATTTTGATGGAGGTGTCGGTATGAGACTTAAACATGCTTGCATTTAGTAGGTGCGGCCGTGAGAGAGAAGATAGCCAAAGGGTGGGAATAGATAGCGACGCCGCCACAAAATCGAGCTTCGAAACCAGCAACTTCCTATTTCAGAACAATCCCCAAACAAAAACAAGCTAGGGACAGAATAGGTACCGTGCCCTGTCTGATCGCTGACGGGTCTTTTCCCCCCCGCTAAGAATTTTAGATTTTGTCTTTTGGACGCTGCTTTCTAAGGCTGTATCTGAGGCTAAAGTTACACCTACAGGACAGTCTATAATTTCTGAATTGCTGAAAATTAGCATATTAACGATATCAGTAGCTCTGGAAAGTGGGCGGGGGGGGGGGGGTGGAGAGGACTGTTGCCTGCCATTTGGTAATTGAAATCTGATGGGTAAACTAATTACGCCATTATTAAGAAATAAATTACTTATTAATTCCACCTAATGTTGATCTTTGAGGTAAATACTGATGCCTTAACTCGTAGTGTGTACTTTCCCTTTCTTTTCCTGAGTGACAGACACACCTGGCTCCTCTACTTTTCAGCCCAGATTAAAGCAGTGCAAAGTAGCATAGTCACCATTCTAAAAATACTTTCATATTGGCATGCAAAGCAAGGATTTTTCAGCTGGCGCACCTTAGTTGGTTTTTCAGAGAGCAGGATAAACAGCCTTCTCACAACTGAGTCTCAACCGCAGACAAGGAAAGTTATAGCCTAAGCCTGGAGATACTTCAAAAGGAATGTCAATTCTATCTTCATTTATATCGGTTACTCATATGAGTTACTAAATGCTGGAATATATCCATTTGATGGATAGTCATTTAATGCTTAGCCACATAAAGCCTATTATATGGGACTAATCTTTAAACTAATTTAGGAAAAGAGGTTAAAAAAGGGATCATGTTAGCTTTCCAACTGGAATCACCCTGAAGCGGTACAAAGAGGTTTCCCACATTGGATGTGTGTCTCTGAAGAGTGCCGTCCATCGACATGGGGCACCCTGAAATTTTCTGAAATGAAATCTGAGCCACAGACAGAAATCAATCTTTAGACATCCTCTCTAGAGTTGGGGGGAAATCTAGCCTGTGATACAGCTGCCTAAATCTGTATTTCTCAAAAGCAAGAAAAAATAATATAGACATATATACTATTTTATATGCACAGTATATACACATATGATATAATTTGCAGAACATGGCTTTCTAAGCTTCAGGGGGAAAAAAATGACAAGGAAAATTTGCCTTCCTCCTTATGTCGTCAGCCTTGAGTACTAGGGTCTTAACTATGTCTGTTTAGTATTATTTACAGACACTAAAACACAAAATTCATGTTGTTTAGCCTCAGAACCTTCTACCGAGTTTCTATTTTAAAGTATTAATGAGGCACAGGCACTGTTTTGTATATGGTTAACCTAAACGGGTTAACTGTGCCTGTGTTTTATGTGGTTCTATTACTTGAGGAAGATGGGCTTACACAGAATCCCCCAAGGCCTGTAACTTGTCTTTGTGGTTCCTATCATAAACACAAACGGAGCCAGGACCACCAAGTGTTATCTCACACACCGACATTTTGACATTTTACTGCAAGATTTATGGCTGTAATAAACAATCTCAGTACCTTTTCTGATCCTTCCACAATCTCTCTTTGCAAGCCATAGCATCGTTCCATTGAATCAAATAATCCTTTGAAAAACACTTTAAAAAGCACACACACAAAAACGTCTTGCCTTTACACAAGATCCAACACACCAGAGTAAAGCCAGGAAGAGTCTAACTCAATTAATAAATAAACTGAAGTTTACCAGCAGCATCTCGCCAGAGAAAAGATGGGATGCCCTGAAATCGAGCAGAGCGAGAGCATGCTAATCTTCTCACACCAACTGGCTCCAGTCCCTAGCAGGGTGAAAGCGTTATCCTTTTCTTGGGAAACCGGTGAGCACATTTGCTCATTTCCACGTGCAGAGATAACGTATATTCCCAACAAAAGCTTTCTTAAAATCCCATTAAATGAAATAACTTTTCGTCATGTCCTCGAATCCCAGATGGAAGAGGAGAGCGAAGGGAGTCTAAGGCAGAGGGAGGGCGAAAGGGAGGCAGCGTTTGCAGCCTAGTTTGAATCTGATTTGAATCATTTTGAATATATTTGGAACAGCCTTCCCTCTTGAATGCAACCCTGTCCCAAGTTTCAAAGTGACCGAACAGTGACACCGTGTGCATTTTGTTTCTTATTAATCTTACACATTGACAGTCTTTGTTAAATCACAAGGCGCGCCCTTCACCAGCCGACATTTTCATATTTGTTAGACGCGCTGACCTGAAGTTCACCTCGGCCTTGGACTTTGCGCTTCTAAAAGGTCTATACAGTGCCTTTTAGAGAGCAGGGTGCTTTGCCCAGGTCACTCCTTCTCAGGGAAAACCAAGGGGGAAAAGCAAAGGAAATGTAAACGTTATGGAATGTATTGACTGTATTTGTCCTTTGTTCTTTAGAGCGAGAGTTCTCCAGACTGTTCTGTGTCTGGAGCGCATACGGGAATAGCTGAATTTCAAAATGCCTGATGGTGGTATTTGAGGGCTTCCCCAATACCTACACTAGGCATACAATTTTAGAGACGCAATACTTAATCAGCCATTTGACCAAGTAATTGTTTAAGGGCAGTTTCCTTGTAGTAGTTTATAATAGTGGACACAACCCACACATCAGGATTGAAATTGATATCAGGATTAAACATGAATTTTAACCTGGATTGTGCAAGAGGCCTAAAGATAAAAATCCTCCAAATAAAAAAAGTAGGTACTCTAAAAGCAGTAACTTCTGCAGGTACTTTTTTTTTTTTTTAACTACAAAAACTGGCTAAGAGGTGTCTATGCTTCTTGAAGCTGACATGTTTCTAAGGTGTGGCATGCTTTTAACCAATAACACAATAGCAAGGTTTTCTTGAAGAGACACATAATTGTCTTGGTGAGTAATAGAGGGGGTTTCAGTTTTCTTCATTTCGCTAGCCCAGATGTGGTGAAGTGTTCATTGTTGTAACAGCAATCACCACAGTTGTTTCCTTCTCTTTTCATCTGGCACACCCCCATTTGGCTTCCAGCTCTTGGCCAGAGTAAAAACTTTACACATTGCACAGTGGAAGCAATCTGATGACTTCCATGAAGTCAGTCCTTGGGAAATATTTACTTTGCCACTAAACGTACCTGGCACCAGGAAATCCAATCAACCAGAGTATATTGGGATGATCTCAAAAATCCCTGCAAGAGTCCACATTCTGAGTAGTTGAATTAACTTCTCTCTAAAGTTAAAAAGAACAGCGTAGAAAAAAATTGCATTTTTCTCCTCTGTTTTCCTACACTGATTACTTGAAGTTCAGTAGATAGAAAAGGAAACTATGTCCCCACCCCCCAAAACAGATTCTAATGGCACCAATGGCTAATGTCCGGTGCATGAAAAATAAAATATTGTTTAGTTTTCCACTTGCAACTCACACATGAGGCATTGGTTCCAGTTGGCTTCCTTAACACACTATTCCCTTTCTTTTCGACCCTCTCACCCCTCCTCCTGAGCTTGCTTCCCCTCTCCTTAGCTTTTATTCCAAATGTATTTTTAAAGAGTCTTTTCTGGAGAATAGAAGTCCCTCATGGTGGTCTTAATGAAGTGGTCTGGCATTTATGGATTCCATTTTCCTGTCCAAATGGAATCTTCTTTACAGTTCAGTCATTCACCTACAGACGGTGGCATTTCTCTTACATTTCGTTCAGGGTTAACAACAAACGTAATGAAAAATTTCCAACAACAAGAACATGTTCACGGTACCCATAAGCATTTCCTCGCTGGTGGAAGGTGGGAAGAATCCTGCCCTTCGAGGAGCATTTCCACTTCTTTCCTCCCCTTCCCAGCTCTGAGAACTCTTTGCGACTAGTGGGTGGCGGTTTCCCAAAAACCATTCTGTGTTTGAAAACTGCAAAGAATACATTTTGCAAGGAGTGCCTACGCTTGCCCTTGTCCTCACACACTTTCGGGACCATTGTATGAATGAAAAAGAAAAAGAGGCTGGCCAATCAAAATAACAATTTTCAAATAAAGGAAGTTTCCTGCGCCGTTCTCTTGCCTTTGAAGGTATGGTGAAACGTTGGAGACTTGCTACATTATTTCTTAAAGATCCACTGATGAGTTCTGAGCTTTTTAATTTTGTGACAAACCCACAAACAGCCTCCTGGTTCCCCAACATCTGAGGTGTCGGTGCTTCAGTCATCTATGCCTATTTACCTGCTGCTATTCCCTCAGAATGGGAGCGATAATTCAAGATGAAATACAGCACGTATTACTCTTGAAAAGAGGAATTTTCTATCCTTTCCTCCGTAATTGAGGTCATTCAACCACTAGGGTTCACCTGGAGTCCATACCATGATACACGCGTCACTCCGAGCCATTTTATCTTTTGTGCTGATAGTCAAGATCGCGGCTCTAACATTGACATCAAACTCTGTCTGGGCAGATGACTAAGAGTGCTGCACAACATAAACTTTTGACCCTCAACTTTTTGACCCGCAGTTGCAACGCACTAACCACAAAGATACACAAAGCTGTGCCTCTTCTTTCAGGGGGCAGGGATCCCCCCTCCCAGGACACCCTGCTTCTGCCGCTACCTTTTGGATTAAGAGGGTGGATTGGATATTTTTGTGTTTGTCACTGTATTCCCTGTCAAATCAGCCTCCTACCTCTTCTTGTCAGCACTTAAATAGGAGTGAGATTGTTTTTAAAATCACTCATCATCACATTTACAGGGAAAATTTGGAATAGGGCGGTGGAACCTTGAAAAAAGTGAAAGAAAATAGAGGATGGGGAGAAAGCAGGCAGTGGGAGCCGGAGGCATTTTTCCCCCCTTTATTTAAAAATAAAGACGCAGCCCTAATTGTTGGGAGAGCTGGCCCAGGCAGGCGAGTTGACTGTGAACTTGTACTAAAGCGTGCTCTGCTGGCGATTCCTAGGGTGTGCAGATTTATCTTCTCTGCATTTACTTAACCCGGCAGTGAACTGCACGAGCCTCATTTGTTAGGCGATGACAGACTTCACCTCCAGCAAGGGCTGCTTCACAAAATCGCAATAATTACCCAATAACCTTCATAACAAATATTATTATTGAAAAGACTGGTTTGTGGGGAGGGGACCTGGTGGAAGGACAGCTTCCTTTGTGAAAAAACACCAAACAAAACAGACCTAGGCATATCTTCACTTCTGGGGGTTAGAATGGCCAGCACTGTGGGTCCCCTCTCCTATGTGGGTGGGAACCTAGGCTGACCCCCTCAGCCCCGTCTGGAAGCCCCGTTTATAGTTCTGTCATTGACTGGAAAGAAATTCTGCCTTAGAAGCCAAAGGGATGGAACCCACAACATTCTGCACTCTCCATGGTAGAAGAACCTCGGGACAGACTCTGGAGCTAAGGCAGGGGAGAGGCTTCGAAGGGCAACTTTTAAGCTAAAAGGATTGTTTTCCTCTTTAATAGCCCATCTTTCAGGATGTAATTTGCTCCCCCCTCACTAATTGTTTGGCTATAATACTCTTCACATCTCAACAAATGAACATGACTCTGTTTCTGGTAGAAAATTCTGTCTTGCTCTCCCAGAGCCGCCAACAACGAAGCAGGGGAAAGAGCTGGAGAGAAGGAACCTCGGCATAATGTTGTGAAATCAGACCATGGAAACCCTTACAAACCCCTAAGTAAGTGTGACCAGAAGCTTCCTATTATATTTATAGTTCAGGAAATATTGTCTCTTCAGCTTGTAGAAACAAACGAGGCCCTGCACATACTGAACACCTTCTCCTCTTACAAGATGAGGAGCACAGACAGACATTTCTGCCACCGGCTAAGGCTGGATGTCTTCATAAAGATCTTAATGACAGAGATTTTTTTTTTCTTCTAAGTAAGTTCCTCTGCAAAAACAATTCCAAAGAATGTACAAGAAGAAATACCTTACCTACAAAATGAGCAGGTAACAAACCATCCTCTTTACTATGCTTCCTATGAAAATAGGAAGAAAAAAATTCTCCAATAACACTCATAGGTCTGATTGGATGCTGTGTGTTTTTAAAGTCATTTAACTCCATGTGAGTTAACCTGCTCTCTTAGAAACTCTGAAGTTTTATAAAGATTCCAACAGACAGAAATAAGCAAACTGACCATATTTATAGGCTGTATTTTTTTTTTAACTCAGGGGAAAGATTGTCTATATTGGGTAATGCTGGATATCGGTCCAATAGCCTTTCTGCCCACCCCCACAGCCCAGGGTGAGATGTGGCCACGGAGGTGGTGTGGACGCTTCCTCCAGGCAAGCTACTCAAATGAACGTGACAGAAGTCCTATCACTCTTTTCTGCTACTAATTTTAGTCACCAAGAAATCACTCAACCAAGATCACCAAATGAGTAACTAAAATAAAACCTTAACCCAATATTTTCCAAGAAAGAACCCAAAACTCAGAGCAGCAAAACAAAAACTCCAGAATTCTCAGAGACACACAAAATAACAAAAGAGAACGCAAATAGAGTTCACATTCTAGTTCCCACTAAGATGCGGACACTGAGCGCTGCAATGCCAGTCTTTTCACAGGTCATGCAAGATGACTTCAGGGATTTGCCTTGCCACTGGTTCAGAGAAGTGGGACTTGTGGGAGGGTTTTGATTTTTCAAAAAAAACTTCCCAGGTTTGCTTTTGGGCCTCTGACTTTGGGGACAACTGTTGGACTTATGTTGAGTGTCTGCACAATAAAGTTTGTTGAAATTCCAAAACTGAACTTGAAATCTTTTCACTTTAAGCCCTTAGCAAATATCTTTAGCAATTAGCACTTGAGAAAACTATCCAGCTCCTAAAGAGACAGAAGGTCCTAATGTTTTGTTTGTTTGTTTCATTTCTGAGTTGGAGAATTTGGCTTAATTCTTCCAGGGAATGGGGGAAATCTGCAAGGTCCCTTGTGGGTATCCATCCAGAGAAAGACCCCAGGACAGGCCACAGCATCCCCAGTCACTTTGTCACTGAAGAATGTGAGGGTTTGGGGCCAGAGGGGGTGGTGGCTGAGGCCAAGTTGGAATTGTACCCAGGAAAATTTTACTTCACCTTACTTCGTGGTGGTGCAATATTGGGAACTGTTTTGGAAATCATAGATTATGTAAATTTCCTGGGATCAAACAGAAAGAGCAGCTAACAAAAGAAAGGCGGAAATCTCCTACTGACAAACGACCAATTTCTTCCCTAAACTACCCTTTATGACGTGTCAGGAAAAACAACCTAATGGCTCTGGGGACTTTTAAGTTGGGCATTGAAGACACCTCGACTTCCCCTCAAACTTTAGGGCACAGTTTAGAAGAGAGAGTTTGTATGTTGAGGGGGAGTAAATTTCTCTAATCTTTAGTGTTATCTAGGGGGATCCCTAAGTTGCCTTTTGAGCGTCCTGTGCCTGCATGTTTTAATTCTACAAAGGAGGAGAGGAAAAGGAAAGGAGAGAGCGAGAAGAAAGGGAAGGCGGAAGAAAAGAAAGCGCTTTAACTCCTTTCATTTAGCCTGGGGATTCAAAGACTAAAGTTAAATCCGGCCATAAAGTTTATTGCTTCAGACTCACAGGCGGGTGAGAACAGTCCCACCGAAATAAAAAGAACGTGCAGGCAAACAAGGTTCAGGGCCTGGTCCCGGGTGCGGGGGAGGGGGTGGTGAGCCCTTCCCCCCGCCACCCCCAGGTGGGGACCCGCGGTCCCCGGCGTCCTGGGCTCGGCCTGACAACCCAGGGGCTCAGCCTGGAGGTGCGGCCGGCGCCTCGCCGGCCTCTGCCACCCTCCGGCTCTCCCGAGCCAGCCTGAAACTCGGCCCCGAAGGCAGCCGCCTCAATTCAGTGCTGCCAAATGACCCCGGCCCGCGAAGACATATTGCCACAGCCCCGTAAGGAATCCCGCCAGAGTCCGCCTCGGCCCAGCCCGGGCCTTTCTTTCAAACTCCAAGCACTCCCCAGCGCAGCGCGGCCCTTGGCGCCCGCGGCCGGCGCCCCACTGTCTCCCAGCCCCCACCCTAGGGCTCCGCTACCCCCCGAAGAGGCAGCCCCGCCAGCCCCGGAACGGGGGGCGGCCACGCCAAGTCCCCCCACACAGGCCCATTCGCACACAAAAAATCATCTTTTGCGCCGGCGAGAGCAGCGGAAGTCATTAACATTCGCGGTGGTGCAGCAATTAAAGTTAGGCCTGGGGACGCGGCGGCCACAGGCGCTTTTCACCGGGGTGCCTCCGCAGAGCTGGCTCCTGGCGCTGCTCTTGTGGGCAGAGGAAGAGTTGGCTCTGCCCTTTTGAATTCAGAGGCAACCTCCGAGTTACTGAACCACAGAGAGAGAGAGAGAGAGAGAGAGAGAGAGAGAGAGAGAGAGAGAAAGGGAGGGAGGGAAGGAGATGGAGGAAGAAAGTTTTCAGAGTACAAATAAACTTGAAAGCGCTCAGGAGGCAAGCTTACCTTAACTCGGAGGGAGCCATTTTTCAGAGAGTTTTGAGAACTTGTGGTTTGGACACTTCTGGACCTAAAATTGACAATTTGAATGACCAGGCGGCACACGTAGCCTGCAAAAGAGTCAAATGGAGTCCAGCGTCAGTGAGATTATATGTTATGTGGTATATAATGTTGGATGTCAACTCCCCAAAACCATAAAACTTACTTTAATGGCCCCACGTGACGTTTTATAGCCAGTGAGCCGATCTGTCTGTGCTATGGATGATTTTACGATCTAATTCATAGACAAAACCCTATTCATTTGGCACCCAAATGTCATATAGCCGGAACTGGGGCTTATAAAGTTTACTGTTTTATAACTTTTAAAAGGAAAGACGGCATCAGTGTAAGCAGTCGGTAAATGTGCAAATCTCTAGTTGCGCTTTAGCTGCCCTGAGGAGTTTCCCAATCGAGCTAGGATGGGGTAAGTACCTTCCATTTGTAGCAAATTAATTGTAGCAAAAGAAGCCAACCGGGCTCAGGGTGAGGAATGGGAAGGGGTGCCTGGGTGGGTCAGAGGCAGAGGGTTTGGGGGCCACAATGTGGCACAGCAGCCTCTTCAGCAAGTGGAGGCCTAGGATGTGACCTCAGGAAAGAGGCAGCATCAGTGTGGGCCCTGAGGGCTGTTAACAAAGCCCTGTGCTTTGCTCCTTTCTCTTTCTTCCTCTTTTTTGTACCCAGCAAGTTAACTTGGTTTCCTCAGAGATGGGCAGGTCGGACTCAGGCTTGAGAACCACCTACAGCGTTTCCACCTTCTGCCCTGCACTCTGATGGGTCAGAGTTAGGGAGGTCGCGGGTCAGGGTGTTGGTCTGAGGTCTCCTTCACAGGCAGGCTGCTCAGGTAGCCTCAGACTCCCTGCCTTCCAGCACTGGACAGACAGACGGAAGAACAGAAAGAGCCGCTTGCTATTTGGCACAAACCAGACCAAGAGAACTTACAATAGAAAGTTTATTTTTTTGTTTCCAGTCAGTATTTTTTCCTTAAAAACAAATACAAAAAAAAAAAAAAAAAGCTGATCACAGTTTGCTTAAACAGCCAGACTCGGACAATATTTGTAACTTTGTTCACAAAAACATACATCACTGAAGCTGCGCTTATAAGAGCCACTTCCAGAGTTCGTGCAAAGGGTCCTACAAAGGCACGCAGGGACACACCGCTTGGAGTCACAGTTTTCGTCACAGAGTCACTAGTCACTACACGTCAAACAAGTTAAGTTGTGTCTCATCAAGTCACCTCTACAACAGCATTAATTACACAAGGAATATAGGTAGTTTGAATAAAAATATCTTTAACAGCTTGGAGCTATTGAGACAGGAACACTTCCACTCACATGCACAGTTAAACAACTGGAGTGCAACACAACATTGGCACTAAACGAGGTTGAAGGGGGACTTTTTTGTGTGGTTTTTTTCCTCTTTTTTTTTTGTTAGAGTTACTTCAAGTAACACAGCTTGCTTCATATAAATAAGTTAAAACATCTATTTTTTTTTTCAAGACAAAGCCATTCAGGACAAAGAGATGAACAGAAAGCAGATCTACTTATACAGGCGCTATAATGGCAATAAACAGGCTCATGATTAAAAGATGAATTAGGGCAACAAGAACAGGGCTTCTTCACAGAAGGAACACAAGGGAGTTTCAGAAAGTCACCTTAGTACTGACACTACGCGGGATCCGCTAATACTGCTCAGTACTTTAAACGCTCAAATACTCAGGGGCGGAAGGCCCCTCCTGCCGCCGCCATGCTCATGCTTTTCAGCTTATTATCTTTTTTCCACTTCATTCTCCGGTTTTGGAACCAGATTTTAATTTGTCTCTCGGAGAGGCAAAGAGCATGTGCTATTTCAATCCTTCTTCGGCGGGTCAGGTAGCGGTTGAAGTGGAACTCCTTCTCCAGCTCCAGGGTCTGGTAGCGCGTGTAGGCCGTCCGGGCCCTTTTGCCTTCCGGGCCGCCTATGTTGTCTGCAACAGAAAAGTCAGCGATTTAGCCACCAACTCCTCAGCCCCTGGTTACCCAAGTCAGCTGGACGAGCCAGGGTTCCTGAGCAAGGAACAGGGGAGAAAAAGCTCAACAAGTCCTCTCTCCTCACCCGCCCACCCCTCCCCAATTTCCTTCCCTCTTCCTTTCTAGAGAGAAAACAATACAATTTGGACTCTGGGAACAATCGGCCCATCTGAGGCTGGAGCCGCGTCCCGAAGGATCGCCCGGCTTTCCTTCACCCCTCTCCTGCCCTCTGGCCCTGCCCCTGGCACCCCGAGGCGGGGAACAGCCCTCCCAGGCAGCCCACCTCTCAGAAACCCACGGAAGCCAGGCCCTTTCCTGAGCGTCCAAGTGGCCTCCAGGTCACCCTCCCTTAAAGTTCCAGCCCCGCGAGCCGCCTTCTGTTCCAGCCTGCACGCTTGGGGCGCCTGCTTTCTTTTTCTTCCCTTTCCTGCTGTCCCTTCTGCTCCCAAACTTCAGAATCCCGCCGGCTCTCGCCTCGATTATTCCCCCCCAAGCCCCTTTTCGGGGACTCTAATTAGTAACGCTGTTTCCCCAGCGTAGCCCTCCTCATAAATTATCCGTCCTGACAAGCCCGATTCACGGCCCCTACTGCCATCCTCTACCTCTCTGCGCCCTGCTCGGCTGGCTTGACCCGGGAGCGCGTTCCGAGGCGCTGGGGTTCGATATGGCATTTTTCCTTTTCCCCCCGTTGCACCGTCTAAACTTGCTTGGCCAGCGGCCCTTCTCCACCACCCCCCTCCCCATTTGCGAGCGCTGGGCGCTGCAGAGAAGAGAAGGTGAAAGGAGGAGAGCAGGGGAAGGAGAACGGCGGGGAGAGACTCCACAGGGCTGGGAGAGGCGAGACCAGGAGAGAGATGGGGAGAGAGGGCGGTAAAGGAGAGAGGGGGGACCGAAAGCCGCGCCCCCGCGGCCGCGTGGATTTAGAAAAAGGCTGGCTTTACCATGACTTATGTGCAGCTTGCGCATCCAGGGGTAGATCTGGGGTTGGGCGGGCGGCGCCGGGCTCGGCTCGCTCTGCGCGCTCGCCTGCTCGCTGCTGGCGGGGGCGTCCTCCTCGGCTCCGGACGCCGTGCCAACCCCCTCTCTGCTGCTGATGTGGGTGCTGCCGGCGTTGGCCGAGGCGCCGCTGGAGTTGCCCAGGGAGTTTTTCCCGCCGTGGTGGCTGTCGCTGCCGGGCGAGGGGGCCACGGCGGAGCAGGGCAGCGGGTCGGGCGGAGGCGAGTGCGTGGACGTGGCCGGCTGGCTGTACCTGGGCTCGGCAGGCGCCGCGCTGGCGCCGGCCGCGTAGCTGCGGGCGCGCTCCCCGGAGCCAAAGTGGCCGGAGCCGGAGCGGCCGACGCTGAGATCCATGCCATTGTAGCCGTAGCCGTACCTGCCGGAGTGCATGCTCGCCGAGTCCCTGAATTGCTCGCTCACGGAACTATGATCTCCATAATTATGCAACTGGTAGTCCGGGCCATTTGGATAGCGACCGCAAAATGAGTTTACAAAATAAGAGCTCATTTGTTTTTTGATATGTGTGCTTGATTTGTGGCTCGCGGTCGTTTGTGCGTCTATAGCACCCTTGCACAATTTATGATGAATTATGGAAATGACTGGGACATGTACTTGGTTCCCTCCTACGTAGGCACCCAAATATGGGGTACGACTTCGAATCACGTGCTTTTGTTGTCCAGTCGTAAATCCTGCCTGATGACCTCTAGAGGTAAACTCGTGCACTAATGGGGGAGTTGGGTGGAGGCAAGAGGGGTGGCGCGCGCGCCCCAGGCGCGTGCCCGCCACCCGCCGCCGCCGTTCAGTCGGACTCGAGCGCCACCCGCTGGAGGCAGGGCGCATCGCTCCGCTTCCGACCGAGGGCTGCAAGGGCCGGGGTCGAATTGAGGTTACAGCCCATTATGGCAAAATTATTGCATTTCCCTCGCAGTTCCATTAGGATGTACCAATTGTGAGGCCGTCAGCTGCCGATCGCGCGCCCGGCGAGGATGCAGAGGATTGGGGGGAGACGGTGACTTGGATTTTATTTACAACAACTTTATTTCCCCGCTGTGCAGCCCCTCTTATTTTTGTGTTGAGGTTGGGGTCGGTTTTGCCCGTCGTGCCGGCAGCTCTGAAATTTGAAAATACAGATATCACCTTCGGGGAAGGGGGGAGGCCATTTAGCCAATTGGAGAAATAAATCCTGCCCGCAGCAGCAGCTACAATTACGGCTCTGTTTTTTTTTGTGAGTGCATGAGGGACAGTGTCCCTGCCGCTCTTAAATGACAGGCGTCTATTAAAGATAGCTTTTGTGTAGTGTTTCTCCGAGGCGAGGTCAAATTCCATACACTTTTATAACCGGAGTCGATTTTTCTTTCGTGCAAATATGGTTTTCGTGTCATTAGTTCGCTATTTGATTTGCTTTAAGTATCCAGCCTGGAGAATCTTCACCACCAGGTCCCTTTCCTCGAGCCAGCCGGGCCCCAATTCGGAGGGTTCTCGGTGAACCCAGCGAGTGGGCCCAGGCTCCCCGCAGCCACAGAAGCTGTTTGGGGGCTGGGAATCCGTGGGCCGAGTTATTAGGGTCTTGCTTAGATCTCCAGGAGTAAAATGAGGGTGCTAATGGAAGCATTTCGTGTTAGTGCCTAGGATCTTCCTAGTTATTTTCCTGGGTCCTGAAAGACGAAAGTGAATCACGAATGTAGCCGAAAGGCATGGAGGGTACTTCCCGCTGGAGGCTGAGCGTCGCAGGCACCCCTGGCACATTTGGAAACCAGGACTCTTGCCGTTCCCATGGCCCTGGGCCCCCTCCTTAGGTCCTTAGCCACTCTCTGGTGGCTGCGCAGGCACTGTCGGAGGCGGGGATCCGGGATCCGGAGCTGGAGACTTCGGGAGCCCAGTCTCTCCCGGGGCTGTAAAGTTCCACCCGCGCTCAGGTTGGGTCGGCTCAGCTGAGGCTGCTTCTCTTCCACGGACGGTCGCGCGCGGGCCGAGAGACAAGGCTGTCTCAGGGCCCCCTTTGTTCCTCACGCTTCTTCTTGTCTAGGGGCGGCCTGGGATGCCACCAAAGTGCTGGGGCCCCAGCCTTTATGCCCCCTCTTTCCAGTGGCCGGAGTCGATTTGGTGGTGCCCTCCGGGACTTGGTGGCGAGGGACCGAGGCGAAAACGCCCAGGCACCAAAAGGGGCTCGGCCCAGGTTCTTTCCTCTCCAGCAACCCCGCGTCCCGAGCTCAGGGGCGCGCAAAGGCGCTAGCACAAGAGCCGGGGACGAATTCGGGGCGCGCCCTGGGATCCGAAGCCGGCTAGGGCAGCCTTGGAGAGCGGGACCGGGTGTGCAGTGCGCCCCGCTCCACCGCTGAGATTGGCTGTGTGTGGGATTTTGTGTGTGTGTGAGAAATAAATGCTCAGGCGTTTGCAAAGCTCCCGGCTCCCCTGAAGCTGCAGAAGCCCCCCGGATGGGGGCAGGCGGGGGGAGAAAAGTTGGGGAGCAGGCGAAGGCAAGGGGGCAAAGCCGAGGGAGGTTGCGGTGCTGGCCTGGTCCCTGCCCAGGCGTCTACTCGCCCGCCTTTGCCTCAGCGTCCTCCCCGCTGGGCTGTGTGGAATTGATGAGTTTATTTTCCTTTTTCCACTTCATGCGGCGGTTCTGGAACCAGATCTTGATCTGGCGCTCGGTGAGGCAGAGCGCGTTGGCGATCTCAATGCGGCGGCGCCGCGTCAGGTAGCGGTTGAAGTGGAACTCCTTCTCCAGCTCCAGCGTCTGGTAGCGCGTGTAGGTCTGGCGGCCTCGGCGCCCGTGACTTCCATACACGGCACCTGCGGGCAGAAATGGCCGGGCGCCAGTGAGCCAGGAGGATCCCGGCCGCCGAACCAGTCAGACCCGCGCCCCGCGCCACTGGCCTCTAAGCTGGAAACCACCCCTCTCCACTCCAGCCTCTTTCGCTGTGTCTAAGGCCGAAATCGGGAAGGATGGGAGAAGATTCTTTCATACCAAGCGAGATGTTTTCCACCTAAGACAACCTGAAGTGAGAACTTATTGTTTTTGAAAAATCTGCTCTGCAAGAAAACCATTACAGGCAAAAGGAATAGAATGAGCATTCTTAATTCAGGGTAGCTGGGTCGTGTTTTTGTGGGAGTGCAGAGCTTGTGTCTGGAAGTGATGGGTGTGGAGCCCTGTGAGTAGGGTAGACACTCGGAACTCACACACGAATCTCCGTGAAGGTGTTACTGTGGCCAGACATGTCAGGACTCAACATGTTTTTTGGAAAATGAAAACTGGTCAGCCCTCTCAAATCTTTGCAAACGCCCCCAAATTGTATGGCCCTTCTGCAAAATGCAGAGCTCCCTTGGAAAAAAACAAAACAAAACAAAACAAAACAAAACAAAACAACACAAGGCTTTTAAAGCAAAACACTAGAAGCTTAAAAATCTGCACTGGGTTCTGTCCTAGGATTCTCTGTTGAGTTTTTGGAAACCAGAGGCAAAGGGATGGAGCTATGGGCCATCTGGGGTTTCTGGAAATGTAGGACTGTGATGGGCTATCTGTTCTGGTGCCAAAGGAACCCAAGGTTGGGGGGCTCCCCCCAGGCTGGGCATGTGAGACTCAGGCAGGGCCTCAAAAGGAGGCAGAAGTTGGCTAAGAGTGAGCAGTTGAGTGGAAGGGGGAGGAGGGAAGGGAGGAGAAAGAGGAAAAAAAAAATCCTGAGGCTGGGGATGTGGCCCTCCAAGGCTTTGGGGAGACACTAGAAGAGGCCAGGTGAGAGCCTCTAACTACATGGGGTTTTGAAGGGCAGAAAGGAGAGGGATTGGGGGGTGAAGGGGAATGATCAGTGATGGGTGCAGAAGGCCATCTTCTACTTGGGGATCTGTGCAGGGTGTTTCCAGGGGGAAGTGTGGGCAGGCACTCCCTCCCCTCCAGCCTCACTCTCTGTTCAGGTTGCCCCTGTCACAGGGTCTCACGTAGGGTGGCAGTGACCCCTCTCGATCCCCTAGGGTGTCACCTTACATGGACACCAGTGCCGTGCCTTCACTCTGCCACAGCTTGATTGCCTCAGTGGGAATGGTTTAGTTTTCTTTTTTCTTTCTTTTTCTTTAATCTCTTAAAAAAGCCAAAGAAACTTTGTTCATTCTTTCCTCCTTTCTTTCCATTTCCTCTTTCTAATTTCCGTCTCCTCCTTCCTTCCTTCCTTCTTTCCCTGCCCCCTTCCCCCTCTCCCTCCACTCTCTTGGGGGGGCTGCGGGGAAATGCCTTACCCGCGCAGGAGTTCATCCGCTGCATCCAGGGGTAAACAGGGCTCGTGTACTTCCGGTCGGTGCCTTCGTCATGGAGGGCTTTGCCCGGCACGCTGCTGCTGTCGGGTTTGTACTGCTGCTCGGGAGAAAAGTGCAGGTAGTCCCCGGGGCCCCTCTGCTTGCCACTGCCTGAGGGCGAGGCGCCACTGAGGTCCTTATCAGAATAGAAACACGAGGCCCCGTACTCGTAGGACGCCCGGTTGCAGGCCAGGACCGAGTTGGACTGTTGGTAGAAACAAGGTGAGGTGTACGTCTTGTCCGGGAGGCTCGACGCCCCGTACGAGGCCGGGAAGGGCCTCAGCGCGTCATAACCAGCCGGGTAGAGGGGCAGCTGGCCCAAGAAGGAGTCCTGGCCGCTGGGCAGGCTCCCGGGGAAAGTGGGATTCACAAAATAGGAACTCATTTGCGCGCCCCTCTGCAGGACTGTGATTTGTTGTGTATTAGTACATCTGGCTATAACTATTAGTAGTCATCGAACTGGTTTGTTTCTGGATGGCCGAACGCCAAAAGCGACAGCAGCAAATCGCACCAGCTGACGCGGCGGCGGCCAATGGGAGCGAGCGCTGGAGCCCGCTCCCCGGGGACCGCGGCGACCGAGGCAGCAAAGTTACAAACAGCCCCCAGCCCGCCCGCCCGCCGCCCGCCCGGCAGATTAATGGGCGCGCACAGCCAGCCGGCCCGGCTCTCTTTCCGAACGCCAGCGGCGGGCACGGCCCGGGCAGGGGCGTGCGAATCAGGCCGGGGTAGGGGCATTAGAGTCCAGGCCGCCGCAAAGGCCCCGCCAGGCCCGCTCCCTCCTCCTCCCCTTCTTGCCTTTTCGGATTTTGCTGGTTTTTCTTTCCAAACAGGAAACCTGACAGCCCCGCGCCGGGAGGGGCGGTGACCACGACGGCTTAGCTCCCGGCCGGCTTGCCCGCCCCGCAGGGCCCTGAGCGTGCCCCTCCTTCTGCACTCCCCCGCCCGTGGGTGCGGGTTCCGGGACTGAAGAAGGGGGCCTGAGAAACCAGGCCTTCACGCCCAGCTCCTCACTCCTGCGTCTTAGGAATCCGTGCATCCCTTCCCTCTTTCCTTCCCACTCCCACCAAGGGCCTGGGCCTCGCTACCGCCTGGAGCCGAAGGCTCACCTCGAGCTGACCAGATCGCGGCTAAACGTCTTCCCCTGGCAGCCCCATCCGCCCACATACAACACGTCTCCTTGGAGTCCAGACGGGCTCCCCTCCAATGGCCAACGACCGCCTGGCCTCAAAGCACCCCACAAGCTGTGCGTCCCCGTACCACCTTTGAACCCAGGAATCCAGAGGCCAGAAACCACTGGTTTCAACAAGAAAGGGACCTAGAGGGGAGTGGCCTGGAGACTGAGCTTCCAAGCAAAACGGGGGAACCTGCTCCCCTCACCCAGCCCTTGGGACTCGTCCTCTCAACACCCGAAGTGCTCAGAGCTGAGACAGATCCAGATGTGGAATATCTGTCCTCTTTCTGGAGGCACGGCATCCCAAGGTCCCTGCCGAGCCAGGCATAGAGGGCAGCTGGGATGTCCCAAAGGCTGTGGGGTAATTGATGTGCTTGGTTTCTGGGGTGCCCGACAGCCCGCACTTTCCTGGGGTGTACCCTCTCCCCTGCCTTTCCTGGGACTGCTGGGGGCCTGCCGGTTGCAGTTGCCCCAGTGCCGGGAACAGTTGCCTCACGGGCTCCAGGAATCGTCTGCATTGCTTTTGCCGTTGTCACAGGCCTGGCCTTTCCCAGACAGGAGGTGAAAAGCGTGTCCCTGGCTGCCCTTGCTTGATAGGTGTGCCTTGGGGATAGTTGACTTTTACAGCACATGGATCAATCTCATTTTGTAAAACGTGGTATCTTTCCAATGGCATTTTTACAACTGTATTTGTTGGGCTTGTAAAACCCTTGAATTAGCTTTAAAATCCTCAATTCTGTGGAGGCTGAAGAAAGACTATTTATTCAATTTGGTTGAATTTCCGGAGGACGTTTCTAAGATCTGTAAAACTCTGATGAATGCAGGCTGATGGGGTTCAGGACTTGGGGGTGGCAATGCCCTCCTGGAATCTGACAACGACTTCCTTAATCTCCTCCTTGCTTTTTGATTTTTTTTTTTTGGCCCTGCCCTCACTTCCCTCAAAGGGAGAAAACTGGGAAAGGACTGGGCTAAGGGTGGCCTCCACAGAACCTAGCAAGCACCCTAGAAAGTGGCTGTTGCCCACGCGATGGGGTCTACACCCAGAAGCCTTCTCCCTGTGCCCCAATCAATCCACGCTGGGAAAGTTTCTCCTTTGCATATGTAAAAAGGGCCTGGCAGGAGAAGAGAGAATGTAACATTTCCCTGGAATTTCTTCAGGGAATGGACCCGATAGGTGAAAATGAAAACTCAAGTAAAAAATTTTAAAGGGAACTTTTTTTTTTTAAGGCTATGTCCAAAGAAAATCATGTTTGAGTTATTGTTTCCTAAACAAGACCATCAGATGACAGTGACGTCAAGCAAATTATTATTATATAAGACAAAAATAACTGTTGGGAGATGTTGAGAAATGTTTACATTTATAATTTCTGCTTCATACCTCCAGGTCTCACACAGCATTGGGAGTGATGGCAGTTGACTACATATACTACTATTGTTATTATTTGTTATGGGTTGACTTAGATTCTTGATCTAATAATTACCCCCCAGACAATGACAGAATTTGATTTCTCAGCTAAGAGCCAAAAACCATTGTGTTTCTAGCTTCTATAGGCAGTGAGACAGAAAAAAATAAATTAAATTGAAATCTCCAGGTGTTAGCCAAGGCTGGTACATATCAGGTTGGCAACGGCCCAATTTATTTCTCCAACCAGCTTTAGGTGCATATATATATATATATATATATATATATATAGAGAGAGAGAGAGAGAGAGAGAGAGAGAGAGAGACACACACACCCACTCAGGCAAAAATAGGAGCCCCAGACGCTGGAGGGAGCCTCTCCTGGAATAGTGAGAATGGCTATCAGGACTCTCTCTTCTAGGTCAAAGCCACAGAGAAGGTCTACTTACCTTTCAGCTGCTCTTCAAGGGGGACTGGATGGTGAGCAGGGCCCCACAGTCCGCCCTTTCTCTGGGCTGCCCACTCGACCTCCGCCAGCTTGGAGGGCGGCCCGCCGGTGTGTGGGGGGGACCTTGAGGGCCACCCGGGCCGCCTGGATCTGTAGCCCAGGCCAGAGCCCATAGCATACAGGTGCGGCCTCTGCCTGTCACAGGCCCTCGCCTGACGCCAAAGCCCGCCTTCCTTGCCATAGCCAATCCTCCTCAGGGCCAGCCAGGCCTGCAGGCCTCGGGGCCAGGAATGGTCTCTCCGATTTGAAAATCCCAAAGCGGGCGCCTTCCCCGAACCAGCGTGCGCCCCGGGGACGCCTTGGGACGCGCAGTTTGGACAGAAGCAGCCATAACGTGCCAGGCCGCCTGTGCAACCAGTCTCCATGGCGCTGGGGGTAGGGGGAGGACCCGAGTCTAGTCGGGCTTCCAGCTCCTATCAGGGGTGGCCAAGGCGGGGGAGGTTCCCGACAGGCCCTGGGAGGCCGCCCCTCAGGTCCTCCCTTGCCCCCCTCTGCTCGGCCTGCTTGGGAATCTCTGAGGGGCCCGCGCAGCAGTCGCGCCAGGCTGCACGACGCGGGGCTGCGGCTGGCGTCGGTCCCGGCGACGGCCACAGCGTGGCAGCAGCGAGCGCCCAGCGCGGTCGCAATAAATAATCTGCCCGCGGCAGCCGCAGTCAGGCAGCCCGGGGCCCTGCGACGCAAACGCGCAGCTTTATCCGCCCTGAGTGCACCCACAGCGCCGGTGGACGTCCCAAACATCTACAGCCCCTTCTTAATTTTCTAATGCACACCAAGGTATTATCTTAAGGTGGAAAAACAACAACAACAACGACCAGAACCACAGAACAAACAAAAAGAACTCGAGCCCAGAACCTCAAGATCGTTTCTGGTCGCAGTCCCAGGAAGCTCCCGGGGCAAATCTGGCCGACGCGCACCCAGGCCAAGCAACGGTCTGTGCCACCGCTCCACATAAAGTCAGTGCCCACGGTACCCTCCGTGCCTCCCGGGCGGCTTCACAGTCCCCTCCCGGCTCGCGGAAAGTGGGGCGCGCGGTCGGCGGCCCGCTGCGCCGATGTGGGGGTGGTGGGGTCCCCCTATCGCCCAGACGCGGTTTGCGTCCTTCTTTCAACCTTAGCTGCGGGCCCCTGCCACTCTCAATAACACCAGTACATTCTCTGCACCGAAACTTCCCGCCAAGCAACACCCAGCCAATTAACCCCATCCTCTCCTCCAACACAGAGTTCCACCCACGCACCTAGTCCCTCTCCCCGCGCTTCAGACACATCTGTCATCGGAAAACCGCGTGAAAGGAAGCAGGCAATCAGCAGAAGAACCTGGCCGAATTAGTAAGTTTTTGTTTGTTTGTTTTTTTCCCCCTCATTCTACCTTTCTCTCCAGAAACCGAGTCCCTCAGAATACAAGGTGCTGTGTTGACACTAATAAAAAAGCAGGTCGATTAATTCACTTTGCCCTCACCTCTTCCCACCTCCCCAGGTCGGGAACTGTCTTCAATTGTTGGGAAATTCAACCGAGCCAACTGGGTCATGAATGAAAAAAAAAAAAAAAATCCAAACCCGGGAGACTGGCAAGGAACGCGGAGGGCAGGGCCACTTCTTTTTGGGCTCGGCAAGGTCGCTGGGGAAGAGGGGAGAGACCTCAGTGCTCCTGCCCCATGCCAGGGCGCTGTGCCACTGAAAGGAGGCTGGCATTCACTGCCATGGTGAGCAAGAGAGAGGAGAAAGGGAGTGTGTGTGTGTGTGTGTGTGTGTGTGCGCGCGCGCGCGCACGTGTGAAGGGGGGCAAGTGTGAACGGTGAGTGTGGGCGAGGGTGAGTATGCCCCTCTTCAAAGCCGCCCTAGTGCCCTCTCCCACCGCCGCCGGCGCCGGCTGCCATCTCACCACCTTTGCTCCTGTCTCCCCACATGTCTCACCTTCAGATGGCGGCTCCCAGAAGCTCCTGCCCCTCTGACAGCTGTCGCTTGGGCAGCCGGGGAGACGAATTGTCCTCCTTCCTGGTGCCAGAGGACGCAGGAAATTAGCCAGGTTGCGAGTTGCGAAGCGGCCGCGGCGGCGCCGGGAACTGGACGCGCCCCACCTCCAGCGGGAGCGGCCGGGCCGGGCCGGGCCGGGGCCTCGTCTCGCTCGCCATCGCCGGACAAAGCGCAGCCAAGCCCGGCTGGAAGGCAGAGCTCCGAAGCAGGCAGGACGGAGCGGAGCAAAAGAATGCGGCTCTATTCTCGCAAGGGAAATTATAAAAAAGTTCATGTTCACGGTTCCCATCCACATGACCGACAGCGGCCAATGGAAGGGCCGAACAACTCATAAAGTTGTATTGCAAAGTTGTAAATTTTCATAAACAACAACGGATTTATGACCCTTTCCCCATCACTAAGAGGAGGCAGCTCTTACACCGGCGCCATCTTACCACCGAGGCTGCCCCGACTTGGGGACGCAGGTTTTACAAACCCAGTTGGGCCGGGTTTTATTAAAAGAGCAAGAAGAAGCGGGCCCAACCTAGGCAGGAGGCTGGAGTCGAGGTCTTTGCCCGCCGAGCTCAGGCTATTCTGCGCTGTCCCCATCGCCCTTCGCCCCTTACGCAGACCCTCATCCTTCCCCGCACCCGGACGCCCCCCGCCAAGGCTCCGCAGCCAGGGGGTCTGCGGTCCCTGCCCATTCCTCTACCCCTCAGTTGCAGTGCTGTGCCCAGGCGCCCTTGCTTTGCCTGAATGCAGGGTGGGAGGGGGGCTGCGTCAAAGGGCCTGAATCCCACCTCCTAGCATGGGGCTGGGTTCATGGAAAATTCAGGATCATTGGCAGGGTAATACCCCTTCCCAAGCCCACCCCACAGCAGTAGGGGAAATGGTGGATTTTGGATTTGCTCACGGAATTTATGGGTTTTTAGAGAGATTCATAGACTATAATGTATCTACCGAAGATCCCGTTTTCTAGAGATCCGGGAGATGTTTGTGCACACACGCAAAACCAAGACAAAAATCTCCAGAGAAATGCACATGTACAATTATAGACACACAGAAACACACACACTCAATTATGGACACAGAAATACATAAAATTATGGATTCCTGTAGTAATATACACATACATAAAAATGCACATACAAAAGAGGTACACACGCACCTATACAAATCCACACAAAAAGGGACCTGCCACACATAAACACCAAACCATGGACACTCAACACCTGGACGTTATTCATCCTTCCATTTTTGCTTCCCCAAGACCCCTTTGGGCATGCAGACATACCCAGGGCTTGCTCTCCAGCCATGGTCACCTCTCTTTCCCAGGCCCCCCTAGATAAAGCAGTCCATGTTTCTTTGTCACCAAGCATCTTTATTTTTCTGTTACATAAAACACGGTTAGCTGGGCAAGACAGGAAGCATGCCTTCCCATTCCTGGAACCCAAGCTAAAGCCTAAAGGGACAAGGGGGGACGCAGGACAACACAAGAGATGAAGGGCATTGAGAAGGGCATTAGCCCTCCCCACCAGCTATAAAGTTAGCTCAAGACAACACACCATGCTACAAAGTCACCCCATTAACACATCCTTCCCAAGTCAAGACATTGCCTTACAAATGACCTCCAAGACTATATAAATGACAAAAAAAAAAAAAAAACTCTTGTTCAAATATACAATATTTGCTATTGTAGGAAAAGTCAGGGTGTACATATTCAACATGGCTGGACAGTAGGACATGGGGCCAGGGGAGGTGCAGGAGGCTGGGAGCATCTCTGCAGTCCTACTAAGCAAAGCTAACCCAGAGGTCTGCAGCTAGCTTGGGAGTGCTCCCCTCCAGAAGTGGGAGTAAAGGGCCTGAACTTGGGGTGCCCAGACCAGAGATGGAGGGATTCTAGGTTGCAGCACTTAGAATGCTTTGGAATAAATATATTATTTTTCAATTTAAATAGAAGCCAATACCCTGGTCCCCGGACCCCAGCGTCTTCTCAGTGCAGCCTCAGGGACCCCAAAGGCTGCTGGGCAGAAGCAAGAGGGGCCTGGCCGGGGAAGGGGCCGGCACTAGGTAGCAGGCGAGCCAGTGAGCACAAAATAGGTAGTTTGGGGCGAGTAGGTAGTACTGAGAAAATCAGGTCCTTGTCGGTATGGGGGAGGTGCTGGGTGTCTGCCAGTGTTGGGACGCGTCTGGGCTTCCTGGGAGTGGAGGCCTACTGGGGACTGGGCCCATAGGTAGTTTGGGGTTGCCTCTGGCCGAGGCCTGTGCTAGGTAGTATTTTAGCCGTGCCAGTGCAGAACTGGGCGGCCGGGGTAGGGAGAGTGTCTGCTGGGAGTCCTTGGGACAGAGGGATCCCCAAGGGGACCCAGTCTAGGCGGCTGCTTAGTCCAGAAAAGGTGGGAGCTGGGATAGGTAATGGGGTAGATGGGTGCAGGTTGGGGATTGTTTTTGTTTTTGTTTTTGTTTTTCACGTTTTCTTTTTATTTTTTCCACTTTTGTAAATAAATTCAGTGAGTCTCTAAAGACGCTTTCCCGACTGTCTGGTGCAGCCAGGGCCCCTACTCGGCCCCTCATTCCTCTTCCTCGTCGTCTTCCTCTTCGTCGTCTTCGTCCTCATCGTCGGCCTTGTCCGTGGCGGCGGCGGTGGCGGCGGCGGCGGCGGCGGCGGCGGGCACTGCGCCCTCGGGGGCTGCGGCGGCCGGACCCTCATCTTTATGCTCTTTCTTCCACTTCATGCGGCGGTTCTGGAACCAGATCTTGATCTGGCGCTCGGTGAGGCAGAGCGCATGGGCGATCTCGATGCGGCGGCGCCGCGTCAGGTAGCGGTTGAAGTGGAACTCCTTCTCCAGCTCCAGCGTCTGGTAGCGCGTGTAGGTCTGGCGGCCCCGCTTCCTGTCGGGCCCTGGAAGCAGACATGTGGACACACGGACACACGGACAGTTTAGCCAACACAGACACACGACAGTGCATTAGCCAGACCGCTATCCCAGAGCCTGCACCTTTCTCCCAGCGCTAGCCCGGGCGCGCGTCCCCCTCCGCCCGCGCCCCGGAACGGAGCTGGGGGAGGAGCGGGAGTGTTAGCGGAAGACCCCAACTGCGGTGCCAGACGCGCAGGCAGCTCTGTGAGGAGGCAAGGCGCAGAATCCCAACTTTACAACCGCCCTTTCCAGCCGGCTAGGCTTCCACAATGTCCTGCTTCCCCCTGACAAAGGGAAATTGTAAATATAGAGTGTGGGCAAGTGGGAGACGCTGCGCTTTTGCCATTCAAAGGAGAGCTGGACCGCTTCCCCCCGCCTCTTGCTAGGCAAGTGGGTGACCATCGGGCGGTCCGCTCTCCAGGGGCGCCTTTCCTCCTTACAAGACTGCGCCCCCCATCCCCGGAACTTCCTAGGGCACTCCGACCCCCTGTCTCCGCTCTGGTTCCCCACCCCGCCTTTAAATGGCCCCTGGCACTGGGGCGTTAGAGGGGCCCAGATGAAGGGTTTGGCTCTTCCTGCTTTTGAGAAAGAAAAGCCAGGCTGAAAGGAAAAGGAGGAGGGAGGGAGAGAAGAAAGGGAGAGAGAAAGAGAGAAAGAGAGAATAGCGAGCAAAATGTTAAAATTCCAAGGCAAATGGAGTTAAATAAATTTACGAGGATCGAACCCATTAATTGGGTCATAAAAAGTTTTATGAGCCTCATTTACATACAATGCTACGGGCTCTCCACGCTATGGCGCCTCGACTCTAATTAAAACCAGAAAGGCAGCGCCGCCAGGAGTCACGGGGCCGCCGGCTCCCAGTCGCCTCTCTCGGCTCTCCGCGCTCCCCAGCCCCGCGCTCCCTTCTGCCTGTCCGTCCGCCCGCCCACCCGGCCCGCCTAGCTGCTGCGCCTACCTGAAGACCGCATCCAGGGGTAGATGCGGAAATTGGCCTCGGCCGGGCCGTGCAGCGCGCCTTCGTCCGCCTTGTCGCAAGCGCCTTTGGCGAGGTCACTGCAGAGCCCGGGGATGTTTTGGTCGTAGGAGGCGCAGGGCAGGTTGCCGTAGGCGTCGGCGCCCAGGCCGTAGCCGGACGCGAAGGGGCTCTGATAGAGGGGGCTGTTGACATTGTACAAGCCCGGTACGGTCGAAGCGAAGGCGCCGGCGCCGGCCCCGTAGCCGCTTCTCTGCGAGTTGGGCGCAAAGGAGCAAGAAGTCGGCTCGGCATTTTGGAACAGAGAAGCCCCCGCCGTATATTTGCTAAAAAGCGCGTTCACATAATACGAAGAACTCATAATTTTGACCTGTGATTTGTTGTCCGGCAGCTTTCAGTGTCGGTTTTACGAGGTAGCGTGATATATGATAACATTACACCCCCAGATTTACACCAAACCCCATTTTCTTTTGGACCGAGCTCGCCGCAGCACGTGACCGCCCACATGACCGCCTCCGCCAATCTCAGCAGCCCTCACAGGTGGTCTCGCTCCGCGGGGCCAGCGGCAGCCTAGAATGGAAGGGGAAGAGGCTCAAATATGTGGTCAACGAATCTGCCCGCGCCTGGCCCGCCTGGCGCGTCCCGCGGGAAAAGGACCCCGAGGCTCCGTGCGAGCGCTCAGTCCACCACAACCTGGACGTCTAGTCTGCAGAGGCCGCGCGGGGTCGGCCCAGCACAGCCTCCTTTTTGCCTATCACTGAACTCTGGACCAAGCCTTCGGGCCCTCCCTACCCCCGTCCTGTCCACTGACCCAGCCTAGGGAGGGTCTCTGCGCAGTGCGCACCCGCCCGCCCTACAGCAGCCCACGGGCAAGTCTCAGCTCTGGGCAGATGGGTTCTTTGCCCGCGTCCCCCCACCCGCCCCCCACGCCCAGGTCCACTGGGCGATAGGCCGGCTTAGACTCTGATCCAGATGGGGCCGGCGCAGTGTCGCTTCCAGCTGCAGTGAGAACGCCACCGCAAGCTGGAACCATGTGGTTCGAATAAAGTCAACGTCTCCCAGCTTCCTTTCCTTAATCGGCAGCACACTGTTTATCCGCCTTAAAGGAAGCAGTGAAATATTTATCTATTGATGAGCCTCATTTGCCAACAGATTTATTAACATGGGGTTCCCCTCCCTCCTTCTGGACACCGCTGTCCTGGCAGGGTACGTGCATTCGCTCCGGGGCACCTGGCTGGTCTCTGGCAGCTTAAGAAACAGCTGGTTACTCTTTTGTCCTCCCTGCAACCTCTGGTTTCCCCCTGGTTCAAGGGGAACCAAGTCTCTTTCCCCAAGGTTGGAGGAACCTTGGGCCCCACACCTTTCCAGGTACTCCTAGCGCTGGGACTGTTCTGGAAGACGTCACGGGGGCCACCCATGGGCCTCTGCCAGCTCCTCAAGGGCTTGAGTGCCTGGGAACAAGCAATACATACTGTAGAGCCAGTTTGGAAAGGAGAGAGGGGGTCCAGGTGCCTGGGGACTTCAGCCCACTCTGGATTTCCATTTCTTTTGGAGACCACCAAAACAAATAAGAGGACCCCTCTCGAATGGCCACCCAGACTCTGGTGTCTTCACAGTTGCAAGACTGGCTCACAGAGAGCGGAGCACACAATAGTCTCCCTCCCTCCCGTCAGGTCCCCAACGCATGGAGCTTACCTTTCCAAGCCTCCAACCCCTGCTCAGGGTTGGACCAGCCGAAGTCCCTGCTGCCCACCGCTCGGTGGAGTGTGGTGGGGCAAACCCTTCCCCTAAACGCCTCATAAACTGCTCAGGCCTCGCTGGAAGCCCAGCCGGCAGGTCAGTATGCCTTTTACTGCTCAGCTCGATTGCACACCATAAACCCGACCTCACAATGGAATTGCCCCGGAAATTCTCCTCTAAATTATAGAGTTTGGTTCCTTGTGTACAAAGCACTTCCCATCACTTTCAGAGAGTCCAGGCCGCCCCCCCCCCTTCACTGCACCCTCTCAGGGGGTCCCAGGAGCACAAAAGGCAACCAGAGGGTCCAGACCCGGATGCAGCGGAGTCCCAGCTCCTGCCTAATGGACTGCCCAGGGGAGTGGGTGGGGAGGCAGGGGCTGTCGGGCAGGTGGGCGCCTGCTGGTTTCCCCTGGGGATACAAGGGCTGGGGGGGGGGGGCAATATCCGGGGATGCCCTTTTTGAAGCATTAGGATGATAGCGTGTCTGGATTGGAGAACGGAGGATGTAACATGGGAAGGGAAGAAACATCAAATATTCCAAATAGCATCGCTTTCTGGCAGGAAATAAAAACATAAGAAAGTTAAAGGAAGACGAAGCAAGCAAGAAAGCTAGGAGATCAAAGAGGCGGAATTAGACAGCTTTAGACCAATAAATTGTTCCTCGGGTGACACAGAGCAAGATGCAAAGAGAAAGACCGGGCCCCGCCGCCGCCGCCGCCGTCTGTCTAGACTCGGGCGGCTGGAGCGGCAGACAGCGATGGCGTTTAGGGTAAAACCTGCCCTGAAGTGAGATGACCCAGACCGAGTGGGGAGAGATTTCAGGGAGCGCGGGAAGGAACGCGAGAGGGCTGAGAGCCCACGCCACAAGCTCATCCCTGCTCAGCGCAGGTCCGGCGCAGGTCCAAACGGTCCTGGCAGGACGCGCTGCCCCTCGGCTGGGGCCAAGGAGAATCCAGATACCGCCGGCAAGGCCTTGGCCTTTCTGGGCCCAAGTCAGCCAACTGGGCCGAGTCCCGCGGGTGCAGAATTTTTTTCTTTCGTTTCCGGGCTCCTCTCTCTCCTCCTGCCTTCTGGGGCAGGGTTTTAAAACGAAAGGCCAAAGTCAGGCTTTCAGTAAGGGCCCCTTAATCGCGTGTTCTCCAGCCATTGGTTTCCTACTTATTTGGCTGAAAAGACACAAATGCACTGGGTTATATGTGATAATATTCACAGAAATACTCGTTGACGCTCAGCCTGGAGCAGGCACGTGTAGGTGGGTTTCTCATCAGCCGAGCTGTCTTTACAAAAAAGCATTTTTTTCCCCCCTCACCGCTCTCATGGAGCTGGGTTCCTCCCTACCAGACAGAATGTATTTCCCTTGCTTCTTGTTCCCGAATAGTCCTCAATATTTAAATCCAGCTAAGAATGTTAAGGCCAGCCCTGGGGTTGCGAAGGGGGCCTGTCTCAGGTCCGGTGGCTGGCGATTTGCGTGTCTGAACGTTTCCACCCGCGCCCCTCGGGCGAGCTGCGCATCGGTTCTTCATCCACTGAGCAATCCCCGGTCGCGGCGCGGGAAAAATCCATCCCCGACGAGTGCAAACGAGCTGGGGCTGACGCGGGGGGGTTTTGTTTGCGCGGCTAACAGGGAAGCGCTTCCCAGGCAGCCGAGCGGGAGAGCCGCCTCCCAGCCACCAGCCGGCCAAGGGCAAGAAAGGCCCCGCGTGGCTGTCCGTGAGGCCTCTGAGATCTCGACCGGCCGGCACCTACCTGGGGCCTCCATACTCGGTGGAGAGAAGCGGTGGCCACCGATCTACTCCTTCGCCATTTATTTGTAGTTACATAAATCGAGCTTTGTATCTGCAGCTTGGCTACATGGCCACGGGCGGCTCTCGGGGAAGCTATAAAACCCTTCTTACAATCGGATGCTGTGAAATACTGTGTATTATAGGAGGAAAGATAATGAGGGCGTGTGTCTTCAATACCAACGTGTGTATATAAATGGAGAAAAAGAGGGGAGAGGGACGGCCGGGAGGGAGGAAGGGAGGAAGAGAGAGAAGGAGAGAGAAACGCTCAGGAGATCTGTCAGCCAAAATCCAGTCGCCAGTTTTACAGCGTGTACCGCGCGGAGATGCAGGTTGTAAACATTTTGTGGGCTTGGCAGAGACTATTACAACCCAAATAAATACACCGCGTGGCGTGTTCACAGGGCTCCGGGGTGCTTCGAAGTGTTTGTTCTCTGTTTGCTTTGCGTGTTCCCTCTGAAAGCATTCTGCACCAGGGGCTGATCCTCGCACCCGCAACTCGTGGCCGCCTCCTGGAAGGTTCCGGGGCGTGTTCCCCGCCCAGGGTTCGGGATAGGCTGGGCCTAGATTGGGGTCCCCTCCCTCCTCCTCGCCTCCTGAGCAGGGGAAACCGGAGTAGCCTAAGCAGCTCCACTGCCAAAACAAAAAAAAAAAAAAAAAAAAAAAAAAAAAAAAAAAATCCGGTGGCGAGAGAAACCAAGGGCAGCTTTCACGACGTGAGCTCCCATTCTGGAGCTAGGATATGTTGTTATAATTATTTTAAATATTGCATTTATTTTAGAACAATCAAAACAGTTCCCGGTGTGCCTGCTCCCAGGGATTCCCCATCCCGCGCAACTTAACCGCTAAACCCACACTGGAAAGTCACCAGAATGCCTCCCCCTCCCCCCATATTCAGCCGCCAAATTTTATTGTCACTTATGCAGCCCGGGTCCTGGGGTGCTGGCTCTCCTGCGGGTGCTGGCTCACAGGGCTTTGTACCAGGGCGCAGCGTTAGGGAGCCTCCCACGCCGCCGCCGGGCCTTTGGCCAAGGTATGCGCCCTGTGCACACCCTCTGGGGGGGGGTCACCGAGTCCCGGGGCTGTAGGCCTTAGTCCTTGTGTCTGTCCGCTGGTCAGCCGGGCTTTCCGAGCGTTGCGCTGACCCGAGGCTTGTCCGGGGCTGGGGACGATGACCCTAGAACCACCCCCGCGCCTGGAGCGATAGCCCCGCAGCCGCGGGACGGCTGCAGCCACGCAGCGACAGGCCTCCGGAATCCGGGAAAGGAACAGGGGAGGGAACGGTGCAGGTCCGGCGAGCCCCACCGCTTGCTTGTTTCCCAGCGAGGTTTCCGGCCCGGCGTGAGCAGCACGGAAAATATACGACCGCAGTTCATTCCAATCTGGGGCTCCCATTCGAGAAAGGCTAGCGTCAAGTCGACATCTTAGGAACTTCCCAGGGTTACGGCGGCGGGAGATGGCGGCGCGGGCTCCACTTGCGTGGAGCCATACTGCCATCTGCTGGCCGAATCTGGGCACTGCATCCCCAGCAGCGCGGCCTGAACTTCGTCCGCTGGCGCCGCGGGCCGGGCATCCTAACCCAAAGCTGGGCGAGGGCCCTGTCCCTGGGGAGTGTGCATGGAGCCCGGAATCTACGCTGCCGAGAGGGCAGTGCCCATAAAAGAGCTGTTTCCGCAGCCGCTTTATCGGCTGCAGACAGAGCAAACAAATGAAAGGGCTTTGGTGGAAAATCTTAATTGGGGCTGGACAGTTGTAAACTAATTAAGGGCCGAATTCCAGACAGTTCGCAGACCCGGTCTTTATGGCACACCCTTAACTGCCCATTCTTTGAAGTTCCTTCTGTCTGCAACAACAGAGGGCGTCCCAACCTGGCGGCGGGGTGGGGGGTGGGGGCGTGAGGGGAAGCCCCATCCTCCGGCGCCCTGGTTCCCCCTTTACGCATCAGAACACAGATAACTTTCCAGAAGTCTCGGGGGGGGGGGGGGGGGGGGGGAGGGCGGGGAGAGCGAGAAAAGAATGGGGGAGACTAGGCTGAACCCTCTGGCCACATCTATAAGGCGCTTGGGCCTCCGAAGTTGGAGCCGTTCCCCCCCCGCAGCCTTTTACACCCCATAAACAGTAACAGCCATCATTATCTTTTATGGCGCTTCAGGCTCGTCGGCTGCCTAGGCCCTGCCTCTGTCAGGACTTGTGCTTGGGAGGGGAGCGTAGGGCAGGTCCCAGAATCCCTTGGGCCAGCTTGACAGGACGCGGAGGTGCGGGGGGCGCAAGGCTTGGGTCCCCCGAGAGCCCCCAAATGTCTGTCCTGGCGGCCGCGTCGGGGCAGTCGGGCTCCTGTTTCCCTCCTCGGAGACTCCTCAGGAGGCAGGCCCTTCAGCTCTCGGTCCTGCCCTCCCGTTCCTTGCCCGCCCCCCTCCCCCCTACAATGCCAGGGGAAGGCTCCGGGAGTCTCAGTGGACCGGCTGCGGAAATTTCTCGGGGCGCCCGGAGCAAAGAGTGGCCTTTCACTGCTACTGGACAAAGATACTGGGATTGCAGCCCAGCCCCTCAGAGGCCTCTGGGCCTCCCGGCAAAAGGGACAGGTCAAAACCAGGAGCCGGGCCTCGCCTCCCCTTGTTTCCTAGCCTTCCTCGGTTGCTTGCGCCGCCAGGCAGCTGGCCCCGGTGGGAGCGAAGCCCAGCAGGTTCCCGCTCTAAAAGCCGGCCAGAGGTAAAACCGGGGTTCGGTCCTCCTCCACCCCAGTCCGGCCCGGCCCCCACCCAGAGACTCTCCCCCACGCTCCCCTGTCCCAGAGAAGAAGGTGCAACGAGCTGACCCGCAATAAATAGAAAAGAATCAATATATTTTATTTGGCAAAAAGTTAAATATCTCAGCACAACAATTTGGTCAGTAGGCCTTGAGGTAACTATTGCAAAATATACAGTGTATGTTGAGCCCGATGGAGACCCCAGATTCATCAAGGATACAAATCTACAGTAGCCCAATGGCGGTTTCATAGTGTATAATTTATTATCAATAAAATTAACTCCATTACAATAAGCATTCATTTCCCCCCCGACTAAAATTAAATGTAAACCATAGGTAGTAACCTTCTGCACATATGTATAGCTCCGAATTTCCTCCATGTTCATCCGGTGCGAGAACAATATGCAAGCTTGTCCGATTAATTTTTCTTTAATATGTGGATTATATATACAATGGATAAGACAGGTCTATAGAGTATGTAGAGACTAAAATGCCCGCATTTCAAAAGAGGAGAAAACCCATGAATCTGTGCATCCTGGAGAACACTTTTTCTTTCTTTTAAAATTTTATTTCACTGGGAAATCCTTACAGCTAGCTTACAATCAAAGGTTAACAGCCTAGTTATACAGAAGACATATTTCACTACCGAGAGCTATACTCTATGCAACTGTTTTTCTCCCTCATCAACAACCTGAGTTGAAATTGAATTTTCTAGCTTTCACAATCACAACGGGTGCGTCACCCAGCACAGAAGTTTGAGTCACAAAACATAATCACCACAATAAAACACAGTGTTCAAGTATCTGGGCAGATCACTCTGCCGCACAAAGAGCAAATTAAATTAACTACACAGACTAAAAACTATACAGCTCGCCATCAACAGTTGTGCATTACAAAAAGGTAGTTTTTTTTTTGTTTGTTTGTTTGTTTGAAGTCAGGAACAGGTAGATTTTTAAAAATATATATACAAGCTAGCACACACAGCCATCAGCACTAATGCTCCCCCCCCCCCAACACACACACCTTTTTTTCCTCTTATAGAAAATGGAAAGCTTACAATACCTCCTCCTTGAAAGGGCAGGCTGAGGAACCAGCCTGAGCCGGGTCTGCCAGGGGGAGGTGAGGCCTGGAGTTTAGAGCCGCTTTGTGCGGGGTGGTGGAGGCTGGGGTGGGATGGGGGTGGGAGAAGGGGACGACGGGCAGTCCTCTCTCTCTCTCTCTAGCTCGCGCTCTCTTTTCTAAATGAACTCCAGTCGAATCACTCGTCTTTTGCTCGGTCCTTGTTGATTTTCTTCATTTTCATCCTGCGGTTCTGGAACCAGATCTTGACCTGCCTCTCGGTGAGGTTGAGCAGTCGGGCCACCTCGTACCTGCGGTCCCTGGTGAGGTACATGTTGAACAGAAACTCTTTCTCCAGCTCCAGCGTTTGGTGTTTCGTGTAAGGACAGCGCTTCTTGCGCGTGGAGCGCGCGTGGAGCCAGTTGGCAGCCGGGTTGCCTGCGAGGGAGACAGACGGGATTTAGGAGGAGGAGAAGCACTACCCACCCCCCTCCGCTGGGGGCCAGGGAACCTCCTAGGGTCTCCCGCCAAAGTGCCGGGCGCTGCTGAATTGGTTAGGGAAGGCTGCCGGACCTCCGACACAATGGAACGGTGGCAGACAGACAGAGGAACGGTCACTTACAATTGCACGCAGTAAAACCTCAGCTTCCCCCTCCCTTCAGAGGCCCACTTTTCTCTTCCTCTGTCCTCCTGTCCTTTTCCTCTCCTTCCCACCCTCTGCACTTAGGGCAAAGAGTGAAATTTGGAAATAGATCTTCCTCTTGCCAGGCAGGGCGAAACCACCCTGCCCTGTGTTCGTGCAGCATTAATATTCTCTTCTCCCTCTCACTAACACACGCGCGCGCGCGCTCTCTCTCTCGCCTTCCCCACCTTTCCTTCGACTTCCCCCACTCCTTTGACCTCTCTGGAAGGCCGTGAGAGCTGGGCAGCCGGCCTGGCGCCCCTAGGCGCCCCGAGGGCGTTGATCACTTCTCCACTTTATTTGAATAATCTTGCACGGGGACCCTCGTGGCCCGGTCTCCTACAGCCTCATCTTGGGCAGGATTTACGCCGCCACTGGCTGAAGGCAAGAAGTGGAAGGAATCGGCCGTCTTCTCCAGCGTTTAGGCTGCAGTTGCTGCCGCCGCTCCAGGACATCTAGCCGCACAAAAGATTCTCTCTGCCGAGCTGCTTTCGAAGAACGGCCCAAAGTATTGCTGTCCTGGTACCGGGCAGCCTGGAAGAGGGGCTGCTGGTCTTGGCTCGGCCAGCAGCGCCCGCCCCGCCCTCTCTCTCTCTCTCTCTCTCTGCGGCAGCCGCCTCCCCTCCCCCCGAAACCCGGCGACCAGCTTGTCATTGCTCCCTGGACTTGGGGCCCCATCCGAGGCATCCTAAACAGCAACTTCTGGTTCGCGGCCCCTGCTCAAGAGGCTCCCAGCGCAGGCGAAGACAGGCTCAAGAGAAAGCTGAAGGGCTGGCAGATCCTGGTGGCCGGCGTGGAGGCGGCGGCCGGCCTGAAGGGAGGAGACACTTACTGGGATCGATGGGGGGCTTGTCTCCGCCGCTCTCATTCTCAGCATTGTTTTCGGAGAAGGCGCCTTCACTGGGCTGTTTTTCTCTATCAACTGGAGGAGAACCACAAGCATAGTCAGTCAGGGACAAAGTGTGAGTGTCAAGCGTGGGACAGTCACCCCTTCTGGCGGACAGTGGTTCAGGTTTAATGCCATAAGGCCGGCTGGAGGGCAAGCCCGCGAAGGAGAGCGCGCCGGGCGTGGGCTCCAGCCAGGAGCGCATGTACCTGCCGTCCGGCGCCGCCGCCGCCACGGGCGCCTGGGGGTGCACGTAGGGGTGGTGGTGGTGGTGGTGATACACTGCAGCGGGCACCGCGTTGGCGCCCGCCGCGTGCACCGGGTTCCACGAGGCGCCGAACACCGCCGCCTTGGACTGGAAGCTGCACGGACTGAAGTCGGGGTGCTCCGCCAGCGCGGTGGCCTGCCGGGGAGGCTGACCCAGGGCCCCGGGCGCGTAGCGGCCCGCGCCCAGCTCGTCCGCAGCGTCGGCGCCCAGCAGGAACGAGTCCACGTAGTAGTTGCCCAGGGCCCCGGTGGTGGCCATCGCTGTGCCCCGCGCCTGGCCGGTCGGCCCGACCCGCGGAAATTATGAAACTGCAGATTTCATGTAACAACTTGGTGGCACCCGGGGGGGGGGGGGAAGTACAGTCACCTAATAAGTTGCCGGCGCCCGCGCCCCCATTGGCCGCGCGCGTCACGTGCCCGCCCGGCAGAACAATAACGCGTAAATCACTCCGCACGCTATTAATGGCCCGGTGTTTTGCAGTCATAATTTTTATAGCAAAAGCCATATGTTTTTATGCAAAGGGATCGCGGCGCTCCACGATCGGGTTTGTTTTAATTGTGGCCAACGAAGATTAAAAGATCAAATCTGGCCTTGCCTCTGTACTCTCCTCCCCTCCCACCGCCACCACCAGACACACACTTCTTAAGCGGACTATTTTATATCACAATTAATCACGCCATCAGCAAGGCGCGGGTCCCGCGTGCGAGTGCGGCCAGTGGAGCCCCTCACATAAAATTAGACAATAATTGAAGCCATAAAAAAGCAGCCAAATCGCATTCTCGCTCTACTGTATTTAAATCTATATTTATGATATTTCATAAGGAGTTATTGTTTCAGAAGCCACACAGGCTGGTGGGAAGTTGGGAACGACCAACAGATTCGTTTGCTTCGCCGTGGCTCCCAGCTGTAAAAATTTACGAGGACTTGGAAAGGTTAAATTAGACTGTTGTGTTTGGTTGGCGAGCTCCCTGTAAATAATTCCTGCAGTCCCCGGAGATGCGAGCTTACCCCGGGCCGGCCGCGAAAAGTCAAATTCAACGCAGTATCCGTCCCAATCGAGCCACTGCCGCCCCTGCCCGAGCGCGCTGGGCAGGGACAGGCCTCTGAGTGGGGCACCGCCTATTGTGGGGCCCTGAAATCTGCCCGATTGGATCTCAGGGCGCTCGGGCGGCTCCCAAATTTGCCGCTGCGCCTCCAGCGAGCGCCCCACCGAGGAGCGGCCAGCTGTCCCCGAGGCCAAGGGTTGAAGGGCCTGGTTGTGCCGCGGGGTTCGCTCACAACCCCGCGCCCCCGCTCCCTGCTTGTTGTCAGCCGGGAATCAGGATCCCCAGGCAGACGCAGCAGGCGACCCAACACTGTGCCCCGACCTCGAAGGCCCTCACGCTGAGCTCTTCAGGCTTTGTCGCACTCCCCAAACCCGGGCTGCGAAAAAAACACGAGGCAGCCTCAGTGGAAGGAGAGATCGGCTTTGGAGAAGGTAGTGCCTCCAATGAGACCGCGCGGCTCCAGTAGCTGGGAGGCCCGCACCAGAGCGTCTGGCCTCGGGGCCCAGTATGAATTCTTCAGGGTTCGCTCGCTCCTTCCTTCCTTCCTTCCTTCCTTCCTTCCTTCCTTCCTTCCTTCC
>NW_024412391.1:44082421-44095317 GCF_014898765.1 Herpailurus yagouaroundi | reverse complement strand
TCCTTCCTTCCTTCCTTCCTTCCTTCCTTCCTTCCTTCCTTCCTTCCTTCCTGGCCACTGTCCGGGTTCCCCCCTCGGTTTCCACCAGGCCAGACGACTCTGCAGAGTCACAAGGCCCAAAGCTAGGCAGGCCACGGCAGCTCAAGTCCAGGGCTAGAAATTAAAACGGGGAGGGGCACGGGGCATTGACTTTAATCCCATCCTTTAGCTTGGCCAAATTGAGGAAGGTATTTCTCACCCCTTAGAGTCTTTAAGGGGTAAGTTAAAAGGCCTCTGCCTCTGTTAGTTGGAAGAAAATACCCACCCCCAAATCCGAACGGAAAGCAGCGACTCCTAAAAACGGGGTAATTAAATTCACGTGTGAACACTGTGCCTGCAAGAGTGTGTTTCTCATTAACCCACTTCCCTGGCGGCGAGGGCAAGCGGCGAGGGCGCTTCCATCCCCTTTTCTGCCTTCATTCTCCCCAACAGTTCCAGTAATCCTCCCCCAAACCCTGTACATCCCTGTCCCTAACGGGGACCCTCAAATGCCAGGCTCTGCCTCCGGGCGAGGCTGAGACGCCAGGCGGAGACCAACTGGGTGCCCCTTTATCCGCCCGCGCCGGAAGAGGGAAGTGGCCGACACAGTGAACTCCGACGTGGCTGGTCCTGGTCGCCTCAGCCTCCTCCCCCCTAATATTTTCCTTTCCCTGTAAATTCCTCCGTGTTATCCCCACCCCCACCGCGGCCCGGTGTGTCCCAAATATCGGGCAGTTCGCGGTGCCTCTGAGATTTTCATGAAGATTTTCATTAAGAAATATTAACCCTAGAGGAAACCTCGCTCCTAATTGTAATTGTCTGCGAAAAGGCTGGACTCGCCTTGTTGTTTTTCGACTTTTTGTGCCCAGAGAAGACACAAATTATTACTAGTATATTTTTTAAAACAAAAAGGCTCTTCCTTTAAATGGCTTTGGCCCCCAGAATAGGACAGTTACTACATAATCAGCAGGTGCTGAGTGTTCATCAGTACTTACTTGTGCCTAGACGGCGAGAAAAATTACAAAAACAAAACAAACAAACAAAAAAAAACCAAAACAAAAACCCCTAACGTTATCCCCTTTCAGCCCAGAGATTTGGGGAGAAAAATATTCAGGCTTTTGAGTCAGCTGTTATTTTGGAAATGAAAGGGACTGCGTGTGTATAAAAAAATAATAAATGGGTATAATTACAAACCATCTCTTTTCGCCTGAGAGTTCTAAAACCTTGGCCTCCAAAACAAATCCAATACTCTGGTCCAGAAAATAGCACAGAGGAGTTGAGGGGAAAGCAGTGTGCCGGCCTTTCAGATAACAGGACCGCAGGCAGAGCAATGGAAACAGCTCCTGCAGCTGGAGTGGGGTGGGGACTCAAAGGTTGGTGGGCATGAGTCTGATGGTGTGTGTGTGTGTGTGTGTGTGTGTGTGTGTGTGTGTGTGTGTTTGGGGGCCAGGGAGGGATGAAAATTGTTTTCAGTTCCGTAAGGATTCAACTGGCTTCCAATGGTGGACTACAACTTGGAACAAGGGCTCAAGTTTGTATTACAATGGTTCTGGAATTTAGGATTTCTTTCTGCTATTATTTGAAACAGACTAGAGCTGGAAGGGTCCCTGCCTCCAGCACCTTTCTGCACAAGGATGCCATATCTAACAGACTCTGAACCTGACAGAAGCTACTGGCAAACAAGCAACCAATCTTTGCCCTACCAGGGTTCCCTTACCGCGACTAAAGCCTGAGCTGGGACCTGCAGGCCCAGGAGACTCGAGGAAGCTTCCAGGCGGAATTCCCTGCGTAGCCAGGCTCCACATAGCTTGGCTGGGCCTCAGCACAGGTCCCAGCCTCAGGTGCCCAGTTAGGGTAGGGAGAGCCTCCTTGCCCTTGGTGTGGGCACACAAAAACGCCGCCAATGCCCTCTAATCGGATCTCTTAGGCTGCAGTTTCCAATCCGCAGAGTAAGAACGCAAGGCCGCCGCCATCCGGTCGTGATCATAACCGAGGCCTTGTCTGTGCAGCAGCACACCAGGCCCAGATCCACAGCCCTGAACAGCTGTCCCACGCAAGCCCTTCCTTGGCAGATTCCGACCACAACTTGAGCGCGCAGAGAAAAATAAGACCCCAGCCCCAGACTCTCCCCAAACCAGCCCTGGGTCCCTCCCGGAGTTAGAGTTAGGGAGGCGAGGTGGTAGAGATAGAAAAGTAGGCACAGAGAGACTGAAAATGAAAGAAAAATAAAGGTAAGGGAAGACAGAAGGAAGAAGTAAAGGAAGGGAAAAAAACAAAAAAGCACAAAGAGGAAGGAAGCGAGGAAGAAAAGGAAGAGTCAAAGGCGACTCCTGGGAGCCGAGGACAGCTTACAGAAAGAAGGGTAAGTGACAAGGCCAGGATCCCAGCCCCTTTCCGCCGTTGTCCCTCCTAGTTTGGCCTGAGTCTCTCTCAAAGGGATCTTTCCTGATCTCTACCCTGGATTGGGACTGGTAGTATCCCAGCCTTGCAGGAGAATGGCAGGATCCCTGGCCAGGCACAGGCCTGGAGTGGGGGGAGGCCCAGGATGGAAGCGTGCGCCCCTGACCTTGAATGGCTCAGGGCCCAGAATTCCTACCACGCCCCCGGCGTCCGCCAAGAAGCAGCTAACCTGACCATACCTGCTCGGGGCCAGGTGGGCACGGGCTGGTAGGTGAAGCCAGCAACCTGACAAAGCGCTGAGAAGGAGGCAGGGACGCGGCTCCTGCACGGGGAAAAGCCGAGGTTGCCACCGCAGGCCTGGCACGACCAGGGCCTGGATGCCCCGCCCGGCCCGGCCCCCGCGCGCACAGGTACCTGGAGACGATTTCAACTGAAGTAATGAAGGCAGTGTCGTGCTGTCGAGAGAAAGGTGGATCCCAACAACAGGAAACTACCTAAATCACCGACCAGTTCTGGTGCTGCCCGCGCGGGGCTGCCTCGCCCGCCGCTGCCGCCGCCACTGCCGCCGCCACTGCCGCCGCCAAAGGGAGAACCCTGCGATCGCGCCCGGCCGACCCCCCCCCCCCCCTTGCCAACCTGCGCCTGCGCTGCCACTGTGTGAGCGGCACTACCGCTAAGGCATCACGGAGGGAGAAGCCACCGGCCCCGGTAAGGTAAACCTGGAAAAGGGAAGGAAGGAAGGTAAAGGAGAGAGAGAGGAAAATGGAAGGAGAGGAGAAAGCGAGAAGAGAGGAGAGCGAGCAGTGTGCGTGCTCGTTTCCCAAATCTTGCTTCTCAGCGAGCACGCGCCGAGCTGCGGCAGCCCCGAGCAACTCGAAAGCGCCAGGGTCGGCACGCAGCCCGGCTCCCAGTCTGGTCTCGGCCTCCGGCGGCTCGCTCCCCGCCACTCGCTCTCCCCCTCTCTCCCTCCCAGCCAGCCAGCCAGCCGGGGCGCGCGCTCCCGCGCCCCCTCCCCCTGCCGTCGCGCCCCCCGCCCCCCACCTCCCGCGAGCAGGAAACGCGTGGCCCCGAGGAGGGCGACCAGGTGGGGGAGGCCATGCTGGGGGAGGGGGCCGTGCAGCCCGCAGCAGTCTACCTAACTGCTGCCGCGGACGCTAGTGACGCGCTCTTGGCCCAGCCTGCTCCCCGGATTCTTAGGCTGGGGGTCATCTGGGACCAGGGGACCCACAAAACAACCGGCGTCTGCGAGCCTCCCTGGGGCTCCCGAAAGAAATCCTGTTTGGCTTCCTCTGTCTATGCAGCTCCCCTCTCAACTGAAACCACTGGTCCAAGACAGCCACAATCCAGATATACTAGCAAGTCATAAAACTGAACAAAAGCCGACAAACCTTACGGCACCAGGGCTATAGGGCCCAGACAAATTACGACCGTCTAGGTAATATTTAAATAGATGCCTAAAGTAATTGCAGGGGGCGCGGGCTAGTCCTCCTGTTGTAAAAGTGGTGGCCGGGATAAAGTGGAAGGTGAAGATAAGAAGTCAAAAAAAGAGGTAAAATTAAAAAGCTTCATTCCACAGCTTTTATTCTTCTATAAGAACATAAACATCGTCTTTTTTCCACGCACAGCAGCATTACAATATTAATTTATTCTGATTTAAGATTAGAAGTAAATAGAGCTAGAACTAACATTTATAATAACGATAGAATGCATTTGCATAAAACAAGATTGGCAATTTTTCATAATAATAGACATTTATACAGATTTGTATTTATAATTTTTCTTTTTCTGCACCTACAGGTTTGACCCTTTTATGCATGTAATTTCACAGTATAAAGGAAACCCAAACAAAGTCTCCCTTCTCTAGTCTATTCCGCTTGCCCCAGCCCTCCTTGGGTTCTATGAATTTTAGAAAGGAAAAAGAGGAAGAAGAAAAAAGAAAATGAGAAAGAAAACTCTCCACAAGACAGGGAGAATTGTGGTGTGCTTGTCGTGTGTTACCAGTGGTAACAATTACTTAATGACAAAAAAAAAAAAAAACCCACTAAATCCACACGCATAAACAAAACTACCTTAGGTTATTTATCTACAGACAGAAGGATATGGAAATTCAGAGGTAAGTGAAATAATTTAGTCCCACAATGCAAGACTAACACAAACTGGAAGAGAAGTTTCCTTCTCCTGGTCGTTCTTTTTTTTTTCTTTTTCTTTTTCTTTTTCTTTTTTTCCTTTTAAAGCTGGGATATCTTGCAGAGGAAGGAAAGATTAATCTTTCTTACTCTCAATTTTTTAATCAGCCAAAGTCAAGCCCTTTTGCCAGCCTGCATGTCCATGCCTGTAAGCCCTTCTCTTTGCCAAGGAAGAAAGAAAGAAAGAAAAAAGAAACCCAGGGGCCTGTGTCCCCTGATTAAACACAGCCCAGCACTCCAGGCAGGCGAGCCCGGTGGCGGCTCCTTGCACCATTGACCTCAGGCCAGACACCTCAGCGCCTACAATGGGACCTCGGCCTTCCGGCTAGGTTTGCCCGCCCCCGCAGGAAACCAGCTCCACCGGGAGGACCGGAGCCATTTCCAGCAGAGGAACCCCGAGACAGCAAACCAGCCCAGTCACCACTCAACACTTCAGGACAATAGTTCTCTCTCTAGAAATTTAGCACGATATGGCTTTTTCCCCCAGAAAACAAGTAAACCAGCACCAAGCAAACAGACAAAGAAACAAAAAGTCAGAACAAACCAGCCCTGCACAGATGTAACGGCCAGCGAGATGGCGAGTGTGGGAGGGAGGAATGGGGCTCCGGCACAGGTGCGAGTTCCTGGGCAGAGGGCAGAGGCCGAAGACAGAGAGAGGAGAATGGCTCTCTGGCAGCGGGGAAAAAAAAAAAAAAAAACGGCGTTGCCTGGAGCTTCATCAGGAAAAATTAAAATTGGCTGTGAGCTCCCGGATCCGGTTTTCTCGGTTCATTTTCTTCAGTTTCATCCTGCGGTTCTGAAACCAGATTTTAACTTGTCTGTCCGTGAGGTGGACGCTGCGGCTGATCTCTAGGCGCCGCTCTCGAGTAAGGTACATGTTGAACAGAAACTCCTTCTCCAGCTCCAGCGTCTGGTGCTTGGTGTAAGGGCAGCGCTTCTTCCTGCCGCTCTTTGCTGTGAGCCAGTTGGCTGCGTTTTCGCCTTTGGAATTGCCTGGCATTCAAGAGAATAAAGAGGGGAAGGTTAAATCGGGGCCAGGCTAGGCTGTGCGCAGGGGTGAATTTGGGACTTCTCTGCCATAAGAGGGATGCCCTAAGTCACACGGAGTTTTGCGGCCGTCCCCCCCCCCCTCCCCTTTAGCTTGCTCAAGAAGATCATTCCTCCAACAGGCATGTGCAAAATGGACAGGGCCTTCAATCTACACCTACCCTCCCAGCTCACATGTCCCTCCACTTTCCCCCAAACACCTGTTTTAACACAAAGCTGCCAGGCGCTCCCAGAACGAAAGAACGAAAGCCTGCTGCTGTACTGCTTGAACTTAACGCCTTTCTCTGCTTCTCGCCCCAAGGCAGACAAGCACTTCCTGCAGCCCCCAGGCAGGGGGCATGGGTGCCTACTTGGAAGGGAGGGGGGCCGTTTGTGTCTCACTCCAGTCCCCTGATTGCCTAAGGCCCAATGAGGAGAGGGACGAGGACACAGTTGGGACCTGGAGAAGGCACAAAAAAACTGATTCGGGGTCAAGGGCCGTCCCTCACGTCCTTCCAGGAGCCGGGGACATGCAGTCTGGGCGATTCCGAGTTTCAGGGGAAGTGAAATGGTCCCTTTCGGACTCTCTCAGCTCAGGGCCCCGGCGTCCGGGCGGGATTTGCCTTTTCTTCTCCCCGCAAGGAGGATTCCCGCCCCTCCAGCAACTTTGAAAAAAGCATGGGGGATCGTAAACTCGAACTTCGCCGGTTAATGGGCTTATTTATTGGTGCTGGCGGCTGCTTATTTTGGATGCCTTACAAACATCCGCGCTATCTGCGGGCGAGCCACTTTCCTCCCTCCCCCTCCCCCCGCGTGGGCCGCGCCTCGCAGACTGGGCCCAGACCACGGCTTAGGGTGCTCCGGGCCACGGAGAAGGGCATGCACGAGAGGGGGGCTGCTTGTCCCTGTCCTCGGCCCCAATTGGGGTGAGCTGAGGCCAGAGCGGAGGACGTCTTGGTGTGGGGCTCTAAGTCGGACATGAATTTTTACTGCGTCCCCACGCCCAAATATTAAAAAGCAAGTTCACAAGGTCAGCCTGCCTGCAGCTTGGGCCAAGGCCGGCCGGCTGCTGCGCGGACTCCTGGCTCTCTGCTCTTTCCCTTCTCTGGGTCGGCTTGCCTGTCTGCCCGCCTGACTGCGCCCCTTCAGCGCGCCCTGCTTACCCAGGGAGTCCTTCTCGGGCGAGGCTTTGCTGCTTTCGGAAGGGGCTGGGGAGAGCTCCTCCGCGGCCGAGGACGACGCGTGCGCCTCCTCGTCGCCCTGCGAGCCCCCGCCGCCGCCACCGCAAGTCAGCGTGGGGGGCGGCGGTGAATCGAGGGCTCGCTCTTTCCGGGCTGCATCCGCTGAGCCGGAGGCGAGTGCGGGTGGCGGGTCGAAGCCGCGCCCGGGGGGCTGAGCGGGGAACGGGCCGGCGCCGAGCTGCTGTGCGCCGCCGCTGCTGCCGTAACCCTTGGCCGTGCCATAGGCCTGGGAGAGGCGGAAGTAGCCGGGCACTGGCACCCCGCTGGAGGTGCTCAGGGCGCAGCCGTCGGGCGGCGGGCCTCGCGGGAAGGGAGCCAGCTCGGCTGCGGCGGTGGAGCCTTTGGGGCATTTGTCCGCCGAGTCGTAGAGGCAGTAGGAGCTCTCCTCTTTGATGTTCTGCGCGAAAGAGCACGAGGTGGCCTGCGGCGGGGGTTGGGGTGGTTGCGGCGGGGGCGGTGGCTGTTGCTGGGGCGGTGGCGGCGGCGGCGGCGGCCCCTCGGGCTGCTCCATCCGGCACGACCGGGGCGCGTCTAGCCACAGGTCTATAGGCGCGGGCGCGTAGCTGTGCGCCCCAGGACCCAGGCCCCCGCTGCCGCCGCCGCCGCCCGGCGACGCCGCCTCATTGCGCTTGCCTCCCAGAGCCGGGAAGAGCCCGCAGCTCTGCAGCCCGTAGGGCAGGTCGGCCGCCGGTGGCAGGTAGACCCCGCCGTGGGCGTAGTAGCCGCCGCCACCGCCGCCCCCGGCGCCGCTGCCACCGCCGCCAGCCTCGCCTCTGCCGGAGCTGATGAGCGAGTCGACCAAAAAAGAGTTCGCGGCGGGGCTCTCCGAGCATGACATTGTTGTGGGATAATTTGGCGAAGGGAGCAGATAGCCCTTTCTGGCTGACATTTCTTGTGCAAAACATGCTGAATACGATTAGCAATCCCCCCGCACCGCGGCGGGCGCCCGCAGCCAATCCTGAGCCAGAGTTTCCGCGCGACCACTCCCAGTTTGGTTTCGTAGGCGCGGGGCCGCTCTCCGAGGGCGCCCTCTGAGCCCACGATTGATATAAATATGTAATCTGTATTGATGGGCCAGGAGACGCACACCCAATACCTCAGCCCAAAGGCCAGGAGCTGTGGGGGCTGCCCCAACGTGGCTAGTGGGGGGCCTGGTTCCTGGGCTAGCCCCGCCCACGCTCGGACGTGAGCCCTCCTGCGGGGTCTGTTTGAAGGGCCCTTGGGCCCCCGCGCAGTTAACAAGTGGGGTGTTTATGGTGCGCACCCCGGCCCGCCTTGGGTGCTCCCCACTCTTATTTCGGAATTAGCCACTAGCCTTCCATATACTCTAAACACTAAGCGGGCCTATTGTAGGGCCTCAGACTCTTCCCGTTCGGCTCCGGACCTGGAACTGTCTCCTACAAGTGGCCGACCTGGCCGTAAGGCCACCAAGAACCTCAGAGTGTCCGAGATCCAGAGCGCACTGGAAGCCGGCTATTGCCACTTCTTTCTTGATTCCCATACGTAATTTACCCCCCAAATGTATTGCCCTGGCTTCTCAACCCCCACACTCTCCCCAGCCAGTCGTTGATCCACTTAGGATCTTTGTCTCTGGTATGCTCACCTGGCTTGCTTTCTCTGAAGCTGCTGTCGGTGGACCCTGGTGAGCTGGAACGAGAAGGGGGGCGGGGATGGTAGAAGCGACTGGCAACCTTGGCTGAAAGACACCCCTACCCCTATTCCGAGGTCAGAGCCAGGTCCAGGCACCCCATAGCCCCATTTCCCCGGTAGCTTCCAAGCTCAAACGCCGTTTCAGGGAAGTGAAAGAAACATTGCTCTTCTGGGTCTTGGGTTTGACTGGAGGCGACGACCTGGAGGGGTAAACTTGGAGAAGGGGCGGCGGATGAGCACCTCTGCCGTACAATTCTCAAGCTCTCCCTTTAGCCTTGGCATTCGCACGCTCTCGGAGGTTATGACTAGAACCAGTGTCACCACACTCCTGCCTCTTCGTCCCCTCCCCTCTTCCCCCCTCCCCTCCAAACCCGCGGCTGGGGCAGCCCTCACTCCCGCGGTGTGCGCATTTTAACGAGGCCCGCGGTGAGGAAATCCGTTCCCGGCAAGCCCGGGCTGGGCTCGTGGCCCAGTTATAGCAGCATTTGGAGGCCAGGCCCTTTGCTCAGCAGACACCGGGGCCTCCTTTTTCTCTGGCCGTAGGAACGCTCTCTCAGTCAATGGAAACTGCTGTCCCAGGGCGCTAGCCCCTGTGTGGGCCTCTTACATATCTCAGGAAATGCCACCTTTTCCGCCCGGATCCAGTAGAGTCCAGGAGGTCTCTGCCTTGCCCCTTGCCGGTGGGCTACAGCTCTCCAGGATGCCCCAGGCCTGCCGCCGCACCAGCTCCAGCCCCTGCAGAGGCCTAGACTGGGGCTGCTAAACGCCAGGATCCCAGGAAGCAGACCGCTCAGGCCTCTGCCTGCAGCGGGGAAAGACCCTTGCATCCCGGGTGATCTGCCAGGCACTTGGCCTTGTTCCTCCCGGTGTGAACCCCGACCGAGAAGGAAGCCGAGCCTGAGAAGACCCAGAGAGGGTGCACGGGAGAGCTGGCGGAAGAGCCCTGGCGCTGGCTTCTGAGATGCAAGCAGTTGCTGAATCTGCCTGCTGTGGCTGCTCTCCGCCCGCCCGCAGCGCGGGCGGCCGCGCCACAGTTTGCGCTGCGCTCTAGCCGCTTCCACCCAACTGGCCTGCGCCTGGCGGTGACCGGATCCGCAGGCTGGGCATCGGGGGTACAGAGGAGGGGGATAGGGAAAGACAGAGAGACACAGAAGGAGAGAAGGCCAGAGGGAGAGAAAAGAGAGGGGGAGAGAAGGGGAGAGTGTCTGAGAACTAATTCTTTCCAGTCCACAAGCTCCTGAGGCCGAAGTAGCAGCCGCAGCCGAATCAAGTATGTGTGGAGAGATCAGGAGCTGTCCTTCACTGCCCACCTCCTTCCCACGAACAAGGCCAAGGCAATTTCTAATCCGGCTAGGCCCACGAGATCGACAAACTTCCATATGGAAAGCTTCAGAGCTCGGAAACCTAGGACCCTTCTCTGGACAGGCTTGGTCCTTATCCCACTCACCAGGAGGGTGTAACGCATTGGGACTGTGGCGCTCAGCAGTGCTACTGGGAAATGCCACAAAACTGAGGACTGCTTGAGAAGGGGCTTTGCCTCTTAGCACTGCTCATGCCAATCAAGAAAGCTCTGCAGAGTGTGAAGTAGGTCCCAAGAACAGGAGAGGGTTCCTTGAAAAGAACGCGTCCCAGCAGGCCAATGGGCCAGGACTTGGTTACTCTCCCCACTAAATGCACAAAGCAACTTCCCAAGGCTGTAGATTGGAAAGGGTCAGTGGCCATGGGAGAGGATGCTTGAGATGGCAGAGGCTAAGAAAATAAAGTGAAAAGTCAATGATCTAAACCCGTCTTTCTCTTTGAAAGTTAAGGCCCCTTTGGAAAAGCTAAGGCCAAGCTCTGATTCTTATCCTGTGAAAAATGCACATCTGGGCATTCCCACAATTTGACCCATCATTCTCAAGGAGTTCACAGACTCCTCACAGTCTTCTCCTTGGGCCCTCCAGAATGTTCCAGGACCTTCCGGAATTCAGCAGCCCTGCCAGTTTGACTGGTAAGACAAGCCGGTTGCCCCGGCCCTAGGCAGTTCAGGCTTAGTCTGGTCAGGGCTCTGTAGGGTGACTAAATGGGCTTCTAGGCTGGGTAAGATCCAAGAGCATGCAGGTGCCAACCAAGGTTACAAAAGTCAGCTTGGTGCTGCATCTGCTATATGAAGGTCCCCTTGGCTGCCGACTCAGAGGAGGTGGAAGGCTTGCTGCAGCCTCTCAGACCATGGCATTGGCACTTGGGTCTTCACTGACCTTTGGGAGAGCTGGATGTTTTTCTCCAGTGTCTTTTCTCCCCTTGCAATAAACCAAACGGGATGTTGAGTTTCTTGCTTAAAAAAAAAAAAAAAAAAAAGGATGACGATGATGAAGAGTGTGTAAGCCCATGTGAGAGTTCTTCTCTGGCCCAGGACCGCCACCCCACCCCCACCGGGGCTTGCCGAGCCTGAAGCCGAGCGGAATGGACAGCCTTGCTGACGCGCCGGGGCGCCGACTGGCCTGCTGCCGCTGGTTCGGACGAGAAGATATCCACGCAGCAGAAACTCAAGTTAGAGGCTACTGCCCTTTCAGCTGGTCTTGGAGCTCCCAGCATCCCCGACTGCCCCCAAGCCTCTGCACTCCCCAGACTGTAACACTGAGGTGTTAACTTTCTCAATAGAATATTCCGTTTATCGATTGCCTGGGCTTTCCCAAGGTTCTCCATTCCCGAGAGAGATTAAGAAAAGTGATTTAGTTGCAGCATGTGTAGGCTTCTGGACACTCTCTTCCCTCTAACCCATTTGCCTTCTTTTCTTCTCTCCTCTTCTCCCTCCCTCCCAGCTGCTGAATTTCTCTCTCGCCCTCAGGATGCTTTTGACCTAAAACTCTCGGTGCCTGCTTCCTTCAGCCAGGCCTGTGTAGTGGTTATATATATGGCTGCCCCTAAAGCCCACGTTTTATTTAGGAGTAAATATTGTCTGTTTCTACCTGGGTAATAACGCTTCCCCTCCCCGTGGCCATGGAGCCGAAGTAATCGCCAGGCCAGTGGAAAAAGCCCTTTGGCGAGGATTACGATGCACTTCACCAGAGAGCGGATTCCTACTCCTCCTGAGTAGGCCCTCGCAAATGACCAGAAATAACAAACTGTTATTACCAAAAAACACCTCTTTTTAAAAATACTGGGTACTGAGATTGAGATAGCCAGTAAACAATCTGTATCTGTAAATTGTTCTCAGGGCTTTCCGGGGTCAGAATTATCTGACCCATTGTGGAGTTGGGCTGTAGCATCACAGAGGAAAAACAAACGCCACTTTCACATATCTGTTTTAATAAAAATTATGAACTTCTCTGATTCTCTCCTTTACTGTATAGTTAAAATATTTTTTATTGTAAGCGATGACATTCTTTTCTCGTTCATCTTTAAGAATGTCAGCATTTCCAGGGATATTTGCTGTGTCTGCTTTGAATTAATCAGGTGCAATCTATCCCTCAACAACGCACTTTAAACTTTTCTCTAAATCCAGCCATTAAACTGGCCCTTCTCTAGTGATGGGGGAGTGTTGGGGCCTTTTCTCATGCTCCCTAAGTTACAGTATCCTTAATTTTGTCCATAATAAACTGCTTCTGGCCTTGAAACTAGAAGTGGTGCTGGGATTTTAGGGAAGGCTCAGGCTGCAGACAGCATGGTGCGGGTGCCCACTCGGTGTGGTTCCTGTGGCTGCCTTATTCTGACAGAATTTGGAATCCCGAGCTCAACAAAGACTAGTGACTTTTGATAGGCAAATTTACGAACACACACACAGGCACACAGGCAGCGCCTATTTTCTGAGATTCCTGCCCCCACTCACCCATGCACCGTATATTTGTAAAAATAAAAAAACCATTTCAAGAAACTAATGAGAACATCGGAATAAAAACTTAAATATAAGAAAAGAGGACATTTGAATCTAGCCTCTGAAATCTTAAGTCAAACGATTATTTTAAAACGTGTTTTATGACAACGCTGATGGACAGATTGTGATCAGAGTTGATTCTCAGTGCGAGCTTATGAAAACGTATAGGTATTTACCAATACCGTTTTTGCATATTTTGCAAAATATGCGAAAGATACCATTTTTACATCTAAGAAATCACCACAAAACCCCAGCCCGGTTTATAATGGTACATTCCGAATAAGCAAATACAGACTTCTCTGGAAGCTTCAAAAATCATATGTGACTTTTTTGAATTGGCCTTCTTCAGAACAAAGGTTTTCCCCAGGCTGCTGGGGCACCTAGTAGGAAACCAGCGGCCTCCCGGATGTCTGCCCCAGGGAATAAGCCAGCCCCAGTGGCCACGGTTGCTGACCACCTCATTGTTTGGAGTAGAAACTTTATTTTTCCCAGCCCCGCCATCTCTCTCTCTCTCTCTCTCTC
>NW_024412391.1:44077512-44082321 GCF_014898765.1 Herpailurus yagouaroundi | reverse complement strand
GGGTGAATTGATGGCGCAGGGAGCTTAAATCGTCAACTTTTCCACTTAGGCCTCCCCCTGCTTTCCAACCTTAGTGAGCGATGGGAGAAAGGGGGGGTGGGCTGAGCGCCTATAGCGTCACCCAGAGCGCACAAACCCAGCCACTTTTCCCAGTCCTGCTCTGACATCGGCCACTTCCCCACTCCCGCCTCAGTCAGATTGAAATTGCTAAACTTGTGGCCTCTTACCTTGACACATTTCCGAAATCACTGCCAAGGGACAGCAGGCTTCTCCGTGCCGCGACGCCTGCGAGGCCTAAAGAAGGCGCGTTGCTTTAAATTACACCAATTACTTCTCGAAGGTGACCCCCCCTTTTTTTGATACTAAGGGGAGCGGGACAAGTGAAATAATGTAACGTGCTGCTCTTAGTATCAGAAGCGAACAAAGGCCGAGAATCGCGCTGGGGTTCCCGGCTCCCCGGCGGCTTTGACATTGATCGGACGTGCGCCATCTCGTGGCGGCTGAGCGACTAGGCCTAGCCCGAACTTCAGCCCGGAGCTCGGGAGAGGGAAGCAGGCTCTAGGCATAGACTGAGGGAAAGAATGTGCCCAGCCCGCTGCTAAAGAGATCTCATTTTTACATCTAAGAAATTGCTGCAAAACCCCAGCCGGGTTTATAGCGGCGCATTCCAAATATGCAAATTGGCCGGCCCCGGACGGGTTTACGACCACATTGTCACAGCCATCGGAGGATGGGCTTTTATAGGGCTCAGAAATCAAACCCGCGCCCGCTCGCCGCCCGCCCGCGAACAGTCCTCCTGGCTAGACTCTCTAGCAACTTGCAAGACTTTGGTTAATCTTTAACCGTCCCAAAGGAAGTCTTTCCTTAAACCCTGGGTTTCCCTGCCCACCCCTCACTGCCCCCCAAGAGAGTCGTTGTTCACCTCCGTGTCTGTTCATCAACCTAGACATTCATCTAGGGGGTCTGTCCCATTCCCTTTTGAGCTCGATTTCCCCAGTCGCGCCAGTTAGACAAACACACAAACAAATAAACAAAGCGCGGTCTGGGGTCTGAGGCCTCTCTCCAAATTCCACCTTCTCTGCAGTTCTGGCCCTGCCTGGGTGGCTAGGGAGAAGGTGGGGGTAGAGGTGGGGGGTGGGTGGGCAACAAAAGGCTCTGGCCTTTCCGCTCTGCCCCTCAAGGTTATGGGTGATGTCCAAATTTAAGGCAGAAGTTCAAAGGCAGGAAACAAAGAGGAAACCGGCATCTTTCTTTCCCCAAAGGGAAAAGGCAGCCTCAGCTGGGAGCTTGGGACAAAGTGCCCAGAGAGGCTCCTGAGAGTCTACTCTTTGTACCCAGACCAGTCTCTGTCTTCCTAAGGAGATCCCCAGGGCACCCTACAGTGCTTCTACTTCAGGCCTCCTAGTCCTGAGGTGAGCAAACCCAGCTTGGGATCAAACTAATCAGCCACTTCAAAGCCCAGGGCTTTCTCCCAAGCCTCTCTCCAGTCTGAAAGGATGAAACCCCCAATTCCAGGTCCTGAGATACTCCATTCCTGGGACCCCGCCCCCCACCCTTCCCAAAAGGACCTGGCCAGCCACCTTGGCTTCCCAAGCCTGGCTTCCAGTGGAGTTAAATCCCCGACTAAGTCACCTCCCCACCCCTGCAGGGGCCTGATAACTTGCCCCTTTTTGGGGGTGGGGGTGTGGGGTGGGGCAAACATTTGGCAGTAAAAGGCAAACAGGAAGAGGACTGTCACACCAGGACCCAATACTCAAGTTTCCACAGTCTTTATTTTCCTTGTGCCCTGTCGCCTGTGTACATGCTGCGACATACGTGGTGGGTGAGAACGGAGGACAGGCCAACACTCCCATTACAAACAGAGCCACCAAACACTTCTTAAAACAGGGAGGCAGAGGAGATTCAATGGGAGGGTACCTGGCTTTCTCAGCTGAGGTCCCCAGAGCCTGTAGGGCCAGACTACCTTAGAGCTTACCCCTATGCTTTCCGAACACTCCAAGAAATCAAAAAGATCATTCCCAATACCCTTCCCGCCCCTCCAATCCCCCAAGGAAGTCAACGAATGGCAACATTTAAAAAGTATTCAAACAAAATAGGTTATGGTTCTTTTATTTACAAGTCTTTTGAACACCATCCCTGTATGAAGCGTACATTCAAATATTTTTAGCAGTGAGTGAGTTTAATCGTGGAACACTGTAAACAGATAGAACCTTTAAATATTCTCTTCATCATCTTTTCCCCCCTCTACGTTGCATCTTTTAAAATTCGCTTTGGTTCCTGCAGGGAAATATATATATATATATAATATAATATTTATTTTTTAAAATAATTCCAAACTCCCTTGAGCTCTTGGAAGGTCGCCGGAAGCTTCCAAGCTCAGTTCTGGGGCGGCGAAGGGCAGAGTGCGGTGCCAGAACTGGGTATTTTGGGGACTCAAGCCCCTCATAGCCGGGGACCGCTGGCCCAGCCCACTGTGTCGCTGAGCAAATCCAAGCCTCAGTTAAGTGTGGTGGAAACTTTGCCAGGCTGCCGCACTCCACAGGCATTTCCTGCAGAGATCTTGGGGCCAGCGGCCTGGATGCAGCCTCTTAGCTTTTTGATGTTTTCCACCTCGGGAAAGGTCTGCTCTGTGACCAGGCTTTAGGCCTGAGTGGCAGGCCAGGAAGAAAACCCTCACCGGTAGGAAAAACTAGGTGGGCTGCAGGAGACAACTGCTAGAAGCCCAGGCCTCAGACAGTGCATTGAGTGGCTAGGAGGGGTGGAGAGCTGCTAATGCCACCTGGAATAGATTTTTTTTCCCCCTCCAGGATCAGCAGCCCTCTCCCACCTCACAGTCACCTTTTAGTCCAGCCGCCGTCTTTCACATTGGCTTTGGAAAGCAGCCCCACTCGGAACATCTAGGAATCCTCCCCCCTTCCTCCTGTTCCTGTCCCCAAGCTGAACTGTGTTTAAAGACAGAATAGCTTCTTGACGCAGGGGTCCTGGGGGTGGGCAGGCTCCCTGTGGAGGGTCCTGGGCCCAGGTCGTTCTCCAGGGCGCTTGGCAGGGGGCCCAGTCCTGATGGAGACCACACCCAGCCCAAAGCTCCACAGTCTCTAAGAATGAACCACCAGGGGTCCCAAACCATTTATTCTAGCTGATGCACAACTCTCCACATCCAATTTTTGTTAGGAATCTTAACCACAGATGCCCAAGAGAGTCCCGGGCTGCCTCCTTAGAGGCTGTCTCCGTGTAGCCTCCTCTCTTTTGCACATCTCTTTTCTTCGAAAGTCACCACGTGCCTTGACCTTGTCAAGGGCAAAATCTGCATATAATCTCACGTGTATGAAACCCCCCACCCAATTCCAGCAGGCTGGAGCCTTAGAGGAGCGGGTTGGCCGAGTAGTACTGTAAACGGTCTCTGTTAATTTTTTTTTCCTTCATTCTCCTGTTCTGAAACCAGATTTTGACCTGACGGTCAGTGAGGTTGAGCATGCGAGACAGCTGCAGGCGCTTCTCTTTGTTGATGTACACACTGAAGAAGAATTCCCGCTCCAGCTCCCGGATCTGGTACTTGGTATAGGGGCAGCGCTTTTTTCTGGTGCGTTGACCACCTGTGGAGGGAGAAAGAAGCAGGGAGTGAGTCAGGTATGGGGGCCGCAGTCCGTCCTCGAGCCCCGAGTGGAGGAAAAGGGCTGGCCCAAGGGACTGGCCCTGTGCAAACCCCATCAAGGTCTCCTCAGTCCCCTGCCTTCAGACTCCTACTGCCAGCTGGGGACAGGCTGCAGGCGGAGACTCAGCCCCAGATAAAAGCCAGCTTCCTAGATAGGCCCCCAGGGAAGCTGCTCACGCTGCCCCCAGAGCAGAAAGGAGGGTTCCTTACAGCAACAGGCTAGTTTGTGCCGCAGAGGCGGCTTTCAAAGCTGCCGAGTGGGGGTTGCCGGCTGCCTCCAGCCCCGCCAGACTAAACAAACAGCCGCCCGCGGACATTTCACCTTCAAGCACCTGGGCTGCTGGTTCCTGAGGCAGTAAAGTCGGCCCCAGCCCCAGTCTTTCCCGGCTGCGGCCCCGACTCGGCCCTTGTTAGCATCTGAGTCAGCTGCCGGGTCTTTGTCAGCCTGCGTTCTGGCCACCAACTCCTGCCTTCTGGACCAGCCTCCTGGCTTCCACGAGGTGAGGGGGTGGCAGCGGAAGCCCCCTACCCTGGGCCTTCCCTGAGCACCAAGGCCACAGAGCCACCCAGGTCCCCAGCAGGGCAGGGCTGCTGATTTAGATAGGGTGGAGGGAACAGGGGCTTCCCAAAAGCTGCCGGCAGGCTTCACTTGCTCCCCTTTTCAATAAAACTTCACAGGACGGAAAGGAAAAACCCGCTTTTGACAGATTGAATAACAATTGTTAGTAACATGCAGTTGGACAGAAGGCGGTACGTAATTGCCACCGCGCCAGAGGAAAATGGCTTCCTTTTGGATAAAAAGGCCAACTTTGGCTTAATTTGTTCCTTTTAATGTGTTGCTCGAGCTACAGCGGGCTATTTTATCTGTAAAACACGCTCCTAGCGCCGTCGTTAAACAGGGATGCCTTTGAATCCCGGCTGGGACTGGAGTCCCGGCGCAACACATGGCTTTTATAAAAATCTCCGGATTACCTCGCTATCAAAGGCTCCCGGAGCCTTTGCAGGGGGAATTTACAGGCGCCCACCTCCGGCTCCCCAGCCCGATCTGGCCCTGAGCGGGGTCGAGCTGCCGGGCTTGGGACTGAGAAGGGAAAAAAGGGGAAAAGGGAGTTGTGTGTGTGTGTGTGTGTGTGTGTGTGTGTGTGTGTGTGTGTGTT
>NW_024412391.1:44077065-44077412 GCF_014898765.1 Herpailurus yagouaroundi | reverse complement strand
GTTTTTTTTTTTTTTTTTTTTTTTTTTTTTTTTTGCAGGCATGCCTTGGCCGGTGGGTATTTCACGGCCAATTTCAGCACTCGCCACGTGATCCCGCCTTTTATAACAAAGTTTTGTTGGGGGAAACCTAAAGGCCCTTCATAAACCTTATATGCTTATAAAACAGCATATAAAAATTTAACAGCGGTGCTGCGCTAGATTTCCAACTCCCCTTTCATAAAGCGCAGGGCGCTTGCCTTTATACGTACTGGAGCCGCTGGCCTTGTCCTCAGTGTGGCCGGAAGACGACTCGGGGCTGCTGCTGCTGTCAGGGCGCCGTCGCCGCTCCTTCTCCTCCGCCGCTGCCG
>NW_024412391.1:44061308-44076665 GCF_014898765.1 Herpailurus yagouaroundi | reverse complement strand
CTGCCGCCGCCGCCGCCGCCGCCGCCGCCGCCGCGGAGGTCGCTGCGGCCGCCGGGGGCCCTTTCTCGGCGCTCTTGTCCCCGGGGTAGTCGGAGGAGGCGAGGTTTTCCGGGGTGCCGTAGGCCGTCTCGAAAAACTGGTCGAAAGCCTGTGGCAGAACGCCGTTCCTGCCCACGGTGCTATAGAAATTGGACGAGACGGCGGGGGTGGGGTGGTGGTAGACGTTGGCCGAGCTCTTGGCCAGCACGTCGCCAGGCACGCCGGCCGCGCTGGGCGCCTGCAGGCAGTCTCTGTGCACGAGCTCCTCCGCGGAGTAGCAGTGAGCCAGATTGCCGCGGGGGTGCCATTTAGTGGCGGGCTCAATGGCGTACTCTCTGAAGGTCACTTCGCGTACGGGTTGGACCTGGGGCAGGTTGGAAGAGTAGGAGTATGTCATTGGGCGCGAAGACGGGGTCTGGGGCAGAAAAGAAGGGAGGCTGGAGAAATCTGGACCCGAGACGTAGTAAGTACAACTTGGCAAATACATGTTAGAGGAGCAGGGACCACGCTCATCAAAATCCATCATTGGGCTACCTTGGGCTCTCCGCAGTAGCCGAGCTTAACATGATTCTCCACTGCAGCTGCCTCTTTGAAGCGGATCCGTGAAGTAGAAATTTGGAGACGTAAGCTGACGTGGAAATCTATCCCCATCCTTAGCAGGGAGGTGCTGGTCATGTGACCCGATGTTGAAATTGACAAGCTGCGAGCTGGTCCGGGCCTTTTTTTTTTTTTTTTTCTTCCCCTTTCCTTTCCCCCCCTCCCCTCCCTCTCCGGCTTCCTTTCTTTGTAGCCACCTCAGGGGAAGCAACAGATCGTCACTCGGTGTTCTCACCGAAAGCACGTAATCGCCGGTGTAACTCATGTTGGCTGGGGGGCCTCCCGGCGCGCGGCGAGGCTGGGGTGCGTCCCATGCCACTCGCTTGTGCTCAGCTGCACGGTCCTGGCCCTCAAGTGCGCCGAGGGCGGTGAGAGAGCTCAACTCCTGCCACCCATCACTCCCCGGGTGAGGGATGCCCCAGGCTGGGGGTGGCCGGGTGGGAGCTCGTCGCTGCGTGGCCCGTGCGCGGTCCTGGAATCTATTCTCCTGGAGGCTCGCGTTCGCACCTCCTTCTTCGCTATCCCCCTCCCACAGGCTTGCTCTGGAAACCACCTCTGCCTCCGACTCTGGCCGGACCCCCTTCGGGGCCAGGGTTCGCAGCCGTGGATGTGCCTGCCTCGTGGCTTGCCCGATTTGCACGGTGACTTGATTACACGCTCGCATTCATGGTCACTTCCGAAGCGCTTTAGTGCCTTCCGTCCCTAAACCGCCAACAACCAGGGCGGCTTCCCCCGCGGTTTGTCAGGCATCTGCAGGTCCCGGAAGGGCCTTCGTCTTACCCGGGATCCACCTCCACTTCATTCTCCCCGCCGGCCTCCTCACTCCACCCCCTGCCCTTGAAGAACCCCCCACCCCCTCCTCCCCGCTGCCTGCCGGGGTTCGGAGTCGCCCGGCACAGCCGGGGGCTGTGGGGGCTGCGTCACGGTGCACGGGTCCGCCCGCCTGCCTGGTCTCTTGGAGCTGAGGACCCGGGAAGCCGTGCGGTTGAGGCGAGCCTTGGGCTGCTTTAGGGGCGCTGACAGCCGAGGAGCGTTTTCCTGGGTATGCTGCACCTTCCGCGGGCTCAGCAGGCTGCCAGCGGAGCTTCAGAGCTGAGTGGGGGCAGTGAGGAGACGGCTAGGGACAGGGAGCAGTGAGGAGACGGCTAGGGACAGGGAGCCGTGGCTGAGAAAAGGGTAACATGCTTCCTCTCCTTCCTGGCGAAGCGTGAGAGCCAGTGATGTGCAGGGAGAAACTCAGAAGGCTCGGCGCCTTTTCTGCTACTCATCCCACAGAAGAAACACAATGCCAGAGGAAAGAGCGCTGCTTCCCAAACTCGCGGGACCGGGGGTGTGACAAGAACGCCTCGGAAAGGCTAGATTTGAGCCCAAGGTAGAGACAGGGGCCATAGCTGCTAGTAGGAGTCTTAGCTTTCTTGGGAAAAAGAAAGAAAAAAAATTAAGATGGTGAAAAATGCTTGCCATCCTGCAGGATTGAATTATCAACGTTTGGGAGAAGTGAAAGAGGGCATAGGGCTGCCAGGCAGGACCGCAGCTGGGAGGGGCCCAGCCCTGGGGCCTCCCCACACCTATCTTCTTGGAAGGAGCTGGATGTTGCTGAAGCAAAGTTGAAAAATGAAAAAGGATAACCTTTTCCCTTTCCCCATCCAGGAAATAGCTGAAGGTATTTATATATCTCGGGGAGATTTAGAGTATAAACTCTAAGATCTTTGGTATTTAAGTGTCAACATCGATTTATTTATTTATTGCTGAGCTGACTGTAACTGACTCAATAACAAATCTAATCATGTATTGCACTGGAAAAGAACTATTCTCATTATGTGTTTTCTCCAAATGATGGCCCACCGTTGCATTTGAATACCTGCTGTAAATATCAATAATATCGAGTAATTACTCTGCAGTGGAGTAAACTAATTTATTGGCATTAATGTTTATGTGGCTCCTACCCCCTTCCTTTACAAGGGTTGCTTATCACAAATCAAACTAGTCGGACACATTGGTTTAATGAACTCTTTATTCAGGATTTGCTGCAAGAACTTTCATACCCCTTGAATCCCTAAGAGTTGAACTTGAAATTATTTGTGCATCTTCAGCTTGACATATTTGTCCACTGTGGCTTGTCCACTGTGCAGAGGGCAGCAGTGGTGTGAGTGAGGTCTGGTGGGAAGGAAGGTTATTGGGGAAAGGCAGCTTGAGACCTCCTAAAGCTGGGAATCGCAGTTACGGGATTGCCCTGCAGCGAAAAAACTTCGATTTCCAGCAGTGACCAACAAGGCAAAATATTTATTTCTCCACAGCATCTCTTTCTTGGAGACAGAATATAAAAGGGAGAAGGAGAGGTTTGCGAACAGTAGTGTTTGAGCCGTTCCCGGACTTGATTTTGGCCCTCTGAAACTATCTCCCAGTAGCCCACCCAGTCCCCCGCCACCCCGACCCTCGAACAAAAGGAATGCTTGAGGGGTTTCAGTGACTTTGCTATAACAAAGGCGCCACCATTTCAGGGCTTGCCCCGCCCCTGGGTGAAGGCAAACAAATTCTTGCACTTGTATTAGGGCTTTTAAGACTATAATTGAACCCGGGGGCGTCTAGGAGAACCGAAAACAGTTCTAGACAGACCTGGGGTTTTATAGCAGTTTTGGCAGTCAACTTCAGCTTGTGCCTGAGCAGACCGGCTGCGGTGGCCCGCCAGCCGGGACGCCAGGCTACCTCCCCCAGCTGCACGCAGCCCCTCTCCTAATTAGATCGGCTTTCCCCTTAGTGCCAGGGAGCCGGGGTACCGGCAGAAAGGTCAGTATGGGGATATACACTGTTCTGCGTAATCAATGCCTCCCGTGTCCCCGAGAGCCAAGCCGAGAGGGTGCCAGCAGGTCTGGATCCCATGGGTATCTGTAGGAGACAAAGGCAAATTTCCGAGAAGAGGCTGGGATGGAGGAAGGCTCTCCCAAAGCAGTTGGCGGGGTAATTCAAGAAGGCTGTACCGATGCGGGGTGCCGGGAGGGACACACAGCCCTGAAGAGGGTATGTTGGGGTGCTGCAGCAAAAATGGATGAGGGGAAACGCTTTTGATGCCAGGAGAAGAGAAAATGCGTGGAGTGGCGAATGTTTTTACTTCCCCAGCAGCGACAGGAGGGGGTGCTCAGATCCCCAAGGCTTCGGACTTTTCCCAGCTTCGCCCGCTCCTGCCCCTCTTGCCCAGAATATACTGGCAGTGTGAATGTTTGCGGGGGTGGGAGGGAATGGTTGGGGGTGGGCGCAGACTGGAGCATCAGACCAAATCTGGGCAAGCAGGGGAGGCACAGCTGCAGGTACTTGGTTTTGACTTTGCTTTGAGCCTAACTGACTCTTCCGCTTTGCAGGAGGCCCTACACCCGAACTGAGCCCACCCTGCTCAGGGGAAGACCTGACGGGTGCTAAGGCCACCTGGAATGCCAAGTCCGAGTTGTATTTCTTAAAGAGATCGAGTGGATGAGGCTGTGACATTGGCCCCTGCCGACTGGTTTCCCACGAGCTGTTCTTTCTCAGGAGCTCCACAAAGCGGAGCCATCTCCAGAAAGCAATCTTCAGTATGTATTTCCTTTTATCCTCAACCCAGAGCCCCACGGCAGCTAATGCAAAAGGCCAAAAATGTTTTGGAGGAAGAAAAACAAAGGCAGGAAGTGGCGGCGGCCTGACGGTGCGTGTGTGTCTGCGGAGAAGGGAGGGAGCCGTTTCAATCTCTTCTTGTTGTTTTTCCAAACTTCAAGGTCTAGGCAGCCCTCGCAGGGCCGGGCCCTTTCGTTCCCCAAGCCGCGTTTGGAGATGGCCACCCGGAGAGGAGAAGGCTGGCGCCCCCGCATCAGCGTGGTCAGGCGGAAACGGCTAAGGAGGCGATTTGCTCAGCAAAGCAGACCGAGCCTTTGCAAGGCTCCGTGTGATTTGGTCTTAAATGGGGGGGGGGTGGGGGGTGGGGGTTGAGGGGTTCGGCAGCACCTCCCGGATCCTCCTGCTGGGGCTGAATGCATCTTGGTGCAGATGATTCCTGCGTCCTACACTCCACCCACCTCCCCAGGCAGGATACTGGAATAAATTGTGTCCAGGTGCCTCTGCCCAGCACTGCCGCCTCCCTCCACTTCTTTTTGCAGCCGAAGGGTGCCTGCTGGCGGCGCCCGGGCCAGGTAGCTTTGGTGCAGTCGGTGCGCACCAGGGCAACGTGAGGCTCTTTCACGGGGGGGGGGGGGGGGTGTCATGCTGGGGATGTCTGCAGCACAGCCATTTGAGGGGCATGAGCCGAAAGGACTGTCACTTGATAGGCAGCTTAACACCTGTTCACTCAAAGGGAGAATAGAACAGTGGGCAGGGAGCAACTCTAGACTCTGGGGTTCCCAACCCCAAGTGCCGCTGCTGCTAGGGTGCCCTCTTTTCCCCTTAGTGCTAGCTTGGGCACTGAGGCCAGCTCACTGACCTCCAAATCTGAGAATCTGAAGTCCCCAGTGCCTGCACTTGCAGCCCCTTCAGGCAAGTCAAGCCCCTCGGCAAGTAGCCAATAGTGGGAATGCCAATACCACGCTGCTCGCTCACCATATTCCCTCCCTAGCTGGTCCTGTCTCCCTGCAGCTCCTGTTTGCCTGTCTCCCCATCCTCTTTCCAGCAGAGTCTCTCCTTCTCCAGCCTCCGGCCTTTTCTGATGCCCCTCCTAGGCTGAGCAAGAACTGAGGTGCCGTGGGAGGGCACCCAACACTCAAGCACAGAAAAGGGGGCTGTTAGGTTCCTGACCACCCCCCACCCAAGTTTAGGACTTCACCAGGGATCTGAACTAGATCTCTTACCTCATTCTTCCGAACACTCCATTCCAAGGCTCTACCATGCTATTTTTCTTTCCTTCTCTCATCAATATTTCCTTCTCTTCTTGGGACCTAGCTCCAAGGATGGCAGCTAGCCTGGGAGGGGTCCGGCCCACTTGACAGACCAAACCTCACTCGCAAAGATCCACAGTCATTTACCTATGGATCACTTGGGGCACCAAAATTTTTTGCCTTTTCTTGTTGTACTGAGCCCCTACTACCTCGGTCCCTAAAACGTCACACTTATTTCTAGAAAAGCTACACAGAAGACTATTTCAACCCCAGTGACCACACTGCATGCAGGTGCAAAAGCCAACTGGTGGCCCGGTGTAGAAACAGCCACTGAGCCCCTCCTGGGTTTGGAGGCCAGGCTTTTATTTGAGGGCCGTCTCCTTCTAAATGGGAGGTGTCTGGAGGTGCGTTGCCCTCCATGGTGATTCTGGATAATGGGTTGTCTGGGGAAGCCCAGGGGATCTCCCAGGATTTGTTCTCAGGAAACAGTTTATCGGCAGATTTTGGCCAATCTATATCACATTTCGAGGCGTTGTCCAGAGGTGGCACTGAGGCTGCCATGAAATATTTGGAGACCCTCTCTATCACTAGTCGGTGGAGGCAGCGGTTAACTTCTCTCCTTGCCTTGGCAAGGCACCCGCCTGTCCACAAGCTCTTCTACCGTTGCCTATAGCACAAGAACAGGTAATGCCTTGAACTTGACCTTACAGTTGGTTCTCATCTGACTCACAGGTTCAATCTTCCAAGGTCCCTAAACATCTGAAGAAGTCCACATCCTTCCTCTGGTTGCTAAAGAGTGGGGCATAGGGCTCAGCTGAGGGTCCCAGACACTCAAGCAATCTGGTTATATTTAGTTTAGTGGGTCCCAAATTGATGGGAGAGAGGTACTTCCTTTGAGAATAACTATTTTTACTTTTATTGGTGTGGATTCATTATTTAAAAAAAAATCACCCCCCTCATCTTATCAAGTGGGAACAAATGGAGTAGGGGAAACTTTCAAGGACAAAGCCCTGGTTCTCAGCATCTGCTTTCTATTCTCCCTGAAACTTCGGCCCAAACGGGTTTCTCCAGCAGAGGGTATCTGCAATAAAGTGGACAAAAGAGGGCGGCCCAAACAGAAGGCTAGCCCTGGCCCTCAGGGTCTTGTCCCTACAGCTGTGGTTCACAGGAAGCCTCCAAGGCCCCAAGCTCCAGCTGCCTCCTAGGTCAATTCCCCAGGCTCCTTCACGTCTACTCCGGCAGCATTCCGTGGTTCACATTGCAGACTTAAAAAGAGCGAGCCCATGCCCAGCCCATGGCTACCCTAGGAGTCTCTCCCACATGCCCTTCCACGCAGTTCTGCGACCATACCTATTCATGGGCAATTCCTCCAGCTAGTGTCCCTTCAAAGGCCCTACTTCACCCGTGCAGCTTTAGGTATAAAGCCCAGCTATTCTGTCCTCTGTGGAGGTGTGGGGGGGGGGGCGGGGGATGAAATCCTTTACAGGGCCTCTTTGATTCACCTGGAGCCTAAGCTCAGGGCTGACTCTGCCTAAGCTATTTGTTTACCACTGGGCCTGATGGGTGACCCTGTGCAGGCAGGCTACGGGGCAGAGGACAAGGCTCCCACCCCTCCAGAGCACAGTGAGTGGGTTTGGGGGCCCCGGGAGTCAGGGATTTTTACCTTTGGCAGAGTGCACCTCACTTCTTGGCACAGATTTTAGGCAGGAGAAGAAGAGCATCAAAGTGCACAAAGCATCAGCATGCACTTCAAGGAGCAGACCTGGACTAGAGGACCTTAAGAGAGGTTCCCAGCAGGGTCCTTGCTCCCCTATCCTATTCCTGGCTCTGCTGGCCCACAGGCCCTACGGGTCCCCTGTTTCTGCCCGAGCCCAGAACTCTGATCCAGCCACATTCGCTCTCCGGAGCTTGCAGGCGCTGCCTCTCGCCGGGGCTAGGCCTCCGCGGGCTCCGAAGTGTCCTGGACCAGCTTTTCCAGGACTCGACGGGGACATAGCCTGGGCCACATCTGGCTGCGGGAACTCCTTTTCAGTAGCCAGGAAAGAATCCTCACCTCCAGTCCGCGAGTCCAGGCCATCAGAACCCGCTTGCAGCCGGCCAAGTGTGGGTCCCGGGCCTTCCTGAGTCCGCCGGCGGCCCTGACCGTGGAGGCGGCCATCCTGCCGAGGACTTGACCTTTGCGGCTCGGCGAGGGGAGGGCGCTCTCTGAGCTGCGGGGAGGGGGATTCTGCTTTCTCCAGCTTCTCCCACCCAATAGCAGCCTGGACAACCCACGCATGCAGCGCCGCTCACCTCCATCCCCGCTCCATTTTGTGCAGTGTCCGCAGACCCGCGGCCGAAACAAAGCCCCCAGCAGTGCTCTCACCACCTCCTTTGCGAGCTCTTGTCCCCAACTCCCCTTGGCTAAAAGGTTCAGAGCTAAAGCCAAGCGGTCCAAGGCCCTCCCCAGCGTCCTCTTCTCTCGCTGGACCCCAGCCGCCCGCAGCCAATGCCAGGGTACTACTGAGGGTGCCAACCGGGCCCCTGCGGGTGCCATCTTCCCGGGAGAGGGGTCCTGGCCTCGGGCTGCGGGCGGCGCCGGGCCTACCGCCGAGCAGAGCCACAGAGGCCCTGGGCGCCGCGAGGCCGGAGGCCCCTTCCCGGCCCAGGCCCAGGCCCAGGCCCAGGCGGAGACCCGGGGCTGCCCGGAGGGCCCGGATTCGGTCCACAGCGTGCTCCCGCGTGCCCAGCTCGCTCTCCGCTCCCTCGGATGTCACCCCACCCCTCGGCCCGGGGCTCAGAAAGCGGAAGTATTTGGTAGAGAAAAAACACGGTTTCTTTTCAGTCCGTCCTCAGAACCCCTTTTAGAGAAAATGCTCCTGTCAAGTTTTATTTCCCGTGCAAACCACCTTCCACGCTGCCAAGAATTAAGACCGGGAGAGATTAAATACCCGATTATTCTCTTGGGGAGGGCGGGGCGGGGCGGAGAAGCGGGCACCCGCACAAAACATTCGTTTCAATCGGCTTGTGCTCATCAAATCACGCCTGGAGAGGCCCGCCAAGGCCCCGCTCTCGGGCGACCGTGACGTCAGCCTGCAGCTGCGGGGCGACTCCCCGGCGCGGGTGCCCGGCCCTCGGAGGAGCCCGCCAGGCGCGGGCCTCGGGGGTCCAGCGCCCTGACCTCGGCCAAGCGTGCTGCTGCGTGCCTCCTGCGACACACAAGCCTTGCAGGCAAGGCCGGCTCTGGCAGGGTCGGAGCCTCCATTTTGAGCAGAGGGTTCGCTCGGAAGCAGGGAGGATTTGGAGCGTCGCCTCTGCCCCGGGGGCGCGACATCAGGCGGCTCTCTGAGTCCGCGGCTGGCGCTTCTGCGGCTCGTCCACACGCCCGCACCTGGGCCGAGCCCCGCGCCGCCGCGCCGCCGCCCGCCAACGTTCCAGCGTCTCTAAGGGGCCGTGCTCATGCTTTCTGCCGGGGTCCCGGCTCTTCAGCTGCGCGACGGAGCCGGGCAGAAATGAAATCAACTGTGACAAGGCCGTAGCTGCTTTCATGGAGGGATTTTTCCGTGCCGGCGTCTTCCTTTCTTCCTTCCTTCCTTTCTTTTTTTTCCCCCTTCCTTTTGAAATCAAATTAAAAATAGCAGACACCTCTCAGGCATTCGGCGGTGCTAGGTAGAGGTTGGAGGATGGAAGCAGCCGATCAGAAAGTGGGTGTTTTCATAAAGAATGAGGCCGGCTGCTATTTACCCGGCGGCCTAGCCGATGAAAATTGTTGTGTGCGGTTCCTAAAACCTAGGCATAAATCTCCCCGGGCCGCTCGGATAACGCCACATCGTTGTTTATGAAAACTGGGATGTGAGCTACTCGCTGCACGTTTCTCTGATTCACCAGGTCTTGGGCTGCTGACACGCATTCGATCAACTTTAAAGGAACGCGCATAAATCAGGAAGCCCCTAGCGTCTCCTCCGTAGAGGTCCGCAAATCCGGAAGGGCGCCTCTGAACCCACCCGGTCGGGGGGCTTAGCAGTGCTGGACAGCCCCCGTCTCCCCTCCGAAAACTCCGGAATCCGTAGAGAGGAAGCGAGAAGCCGCATCTTCACCAGACCCTCCAAACACACGCAGCAGGGTGTAATCTGCACGGACATTAGGCGGTGAAATCTGTGTCATTACCCGCACGCATACGTATGACCCTCCGCTGAATTTCACGGACTCGTGAATTTTTCAGAAAGCACTTTCATTAGGTTGAGTTTTAAAAAAGAATAGTTTTCTTTTCCCCTTTCTTTAAAAAATTATTGCTTCTCTCTCTCTCTGTGTCTCTTAACAATTTAAACGGATGGCTTCAGTTCTGCATCAGGCATAAATAGTAGTTAAATGCAAAGTGACATTTTACAATCATCCACTTAAAATACCTTAATAAATTTGACAGTATTAAGAGCATATGGAAAAAGTGGTTTTTTTTTTTAAAGTCCCATATTTACAGTTTTTTAAAGGGCAGGCCATTACAGGATTCAAAATCTTTGCTAATAGATGAAAACAGTGTCTAGCTGTTTTCATATTTACAATTTCTTGTTCAGAAGAGGCTTCCCTTTTAGGAAAAAAGAAAACACATTTGAATCAGCTATCCATCCAGTTGTACTATCCTGGCGTCTGGTGTTATTATTGCTATATGGTGGCTGGAGTCCTTCTGGATGTCTTTTTTCTAAAGGTTTAGACTAATTGCTATTTGGGTATTAGGGATCATAATCCATGCTTGCTTTAGGTTATCTGGTAGATCCATAAGAATTTTAAATAAGAGGGGAGCTAGGTAGGGTCGACTATCACCAACCATTTAGAATGGGGGGAAAAAAACCCTGAAATAGCTTCCGTCATTAGTTTCAAAAATTGAAGGGGGTGGGGGGGGAAGAAAACTACTACTTTACCCAGAGTTCCTGCGATGGGTTGTGAAAGGGGCGGTATTCGGGCTTCAGAGCGGCTGTTGGCCTCCTTCCTAGGCCTGAGGCTCAGAATATTTCTTACATCTAAAGAAAAATATCCCCCGTCAACAGAAGAGTCCCCTTTGGAGCTGTTCATAAACACACAGTATGATCCAGCTTCGAGGGGATTTTCCACCACTTTAAACATTTTGGGAAGAAAGTTGTTCCTTTGGCTTGATGGCAGCTTGTTTAGAAAGGGAGAGCTGTGGAACACGATGTGGGGCGCTTGAACTGGACCATCATTTTCATTTGTTTCCACCAGTGGAGTTAAAATCCATGTTCAGGGCAGCAAAACTGGATTGCACGTCTCAAGACCAGCCCACACGTATGCTTCAAGACCATGCTGTTTCTGAGACAGCTTTAAAGATTCTAGAATTCTCCATCTGTAAAGAAGCTCTAAGTCCAGGTTGGAGAGGTTTTGTCAGCCAGGTTTCTCAGCAACCAATGTTTTTTTCCATAAATCGATGAATATGGTTTTTTAATTCACAATGACTTTCCTCTAACATAAAGATAAAATTAACCTCATCTCAAAATTCTGCATCCTAAGGCTCCTGGTTCCACCAACATTTCAATATATACATATACACACACACACACATATATATATATATATATATATATATATATACACGCGCATAGCACGGATTTGACAAAAACACATATCTTGTGTGCATATTAAATAGAAAACATACATACGTGTTATTTATGACTCTAAACACAGCACCTGATGTGTTGTTGGGGGGGTCAACAAGTAGTAGATATACTTGGTATTATTGTTATTGTTTTGATGGTGATCGTTAATATTAATTGTGTCTATTTCTTCCACAAATCAAATGGCAGTTTCTGCAAACAGCAGTATAAGATTGCACACCACCCACGAGCAGTAATCGGCTCTGAGAGCTCCAGGATAACTCTCCTTCTGCATCCATAATATGGTCATTTTGTAGATATGAGATCTTTCAGCTCTCCATACTGACCTCCTAAGAGGTTTCTTTGAGTTTCTGAAATGTAACTCTAGAACCCTAGAGTTAGCGAGGCATCTGAAACTTTTTATTTGCCATATAGACTCCCCTATAGCTCTAATTAGGTTGGTAGACCACCTTGGAGGGTGAGGGCCAGGAAAGAATGGTTATTTAAGAACACCTTTTAGACTGTAACAAAAACGTACAGCTTTGAAGCAGATCTGCAGAAATCTGAGGCAGAGCGGGCACTGGGAAGACAAATCAAACTTGGCCATTAAAGAAAAGGAGCAAAACTTCATCATGTAAAGTACATTTTGTACCTCAACTCTAGAAATCACCTTAAGTTACAACATCTTGGGTCATCAGTAATTAGTGATATTGGATCTGTACAGACTCTACAAATATATATATATATATACAAGCACACATAAGCACTGATATGCAAATGTATACATGTCTACACACAAATAATATATATTCACATATATACAGGCACATGTATAACTTACATATATTCAAATTTGTTCCATCTGGAGCCAAAGAAATGAGTACTAAATCTCTAAAACAAGGAGTCAAGGAGGTAAGACCTTTTGATTCCCTTGAAGCTGAAGAATTACAAGGAAGCTTGTCAACGCGAGGTGGCGCCCTTGATCTACTAATCCAGCCGAGGCCAATTCATGAGCTGTCAAAAGTCAAGGTCACAAATTGTCTTTTTTCGTCAAGGTCAAGGTTTAAGGCCTTTCCTAGTCCTGTCATTTCAACAAATATCAAAACCTGCCCTTTCAGACACATGCAGACCCAACAGTATATTTGAAAATACGATATAGCCTGGGCATCACTGATACTAAACAACTGGTTTTCATTTTCCACAGTGAGCCTGGGAATTTATACTATCTTTTCCCCCTTCCTTTTCTCTCCTTCTCAGAATGTCTAATGCTTTAACTTTCTTGAAGCACTTATCTAAATTTTCAGGATTTTAGTTATCAGGGAGTTCTCCTTTTGCTTAAAAAATTTGTAGTGAAAAAAAAAAAAGACTGAATTAATAATAGAAAAGAATGGTCCTTGGTTTGTGTAGGACAAACCCGCTCCATTTTTTCTTTCTGTGAAGTGCACATTTAGTATAGGAAAATAACGAGTATTTCCTTTAGATTTTAATGGCAGTGACTATTTTATTACCATAATTAATACCACTATATCATTATCTACAGGTCTAAGGTTTTTTAATTCTTATTTTTAGTAGAAATGTTTGAAAAGCAGGTGCACAAATACATTTTCACAGTGTGCTGAATGTCTTTATTTACAAGATAGCATTTTATAGTGAATGTGAACAAAATGAATGTGCTGGTCGAAATAACTGCTTGATTAAAAATGTGCTGTAATGATGAATCCTTAAACTTCCTAATGCAGTCTTATAACACAATAAACAAGGAAAAAATACGAATCCCTTAATAGATCAAAGTATAGAATTGTAAACATCTAAGTGTTTCAGGGGAATGGATTTCCGTTCTGAGTTTTCTAAAAAAAATAAAAAAGCAAAATTATTCTCCAGCAAATGTTTAGTAAATTCTGGGGGAAATACCAGTTTAAATGAAACATGAACTCTGTTCAATCCAAAGTCCACCATGTCCCGATGGACCTCTCAGGATAGCTGATAAAGTGAATTCTATGAAACATCTGATGCTTGAAATATTTTTTTTTTGAAAAGTTATCACATCCTTTGGAAAGTAAATGGTATCAGGCAGAGCATATAATCCAAATGCCACAAAATATGCTTGTTATGAGCAATTTAAAATTATTGTCAGAAAGACGTTCCCAACCTGGGGTTCCCTTGTAGCCTCAAAGGCTCAGCTGGTTGTATTTACTACCAAGACAAATGATCCTCAGAAAAGCTCTCTCTCCCTTTCTTCCTTCATTGTAAATAGCCCAAGATCATTATTTCAGTACCTTCTCCTCTCTCCCCTTCTCAATCTATACATGTTTTGCAGAATATACAACAATGGTAGGCATTTCACTGAGATTTACCTGAGCAGTCACTTAACATGCAAAGGAGATGTCAATGGCGACCCAAAGACAAGCAGATGTCTACAACAGCCTCTTACTTTTGTAACCAAGTTTTGGATTATTACCATATAACACAGTATCCTGAAATAGTATGGTCACATAAATACTTACAAGATTTCAGTAAATGCGTAACTTATCTGAAATTGCATATTTGGGGGTTGACGTTCAACTCTAGAGTTTGTCATTTAACGGTCTGGTGGGGTTGGCGGGACAACTGGAAGTCTTTACCTTTTCTTAAAGTTTTAAAAGAGTTGTAGATTCCACCAAGGAGAAAGAGATCTCCCTTAGGAAAGCAAAATGCCAGTGTCTTTCTCTTTCTCTTTCCCATTCTTCAGTTATTATTATTTAAGCATTATGTTCATTCTATCTGGGCAAAGCAACGAGTTCTGAAGCATTTCTTCAAGTTGCTCTCTCGCTCCACTTTTAATCCATTAACTAGTGGTCTTCAGTTTGTTGATGACTTTTTTCTCTTTGACCCTCCTGTTCTGGAACCAGATTGTAACCTGCCGCTCGGAGAGATTTGTCGTGGCTGATATCCTCCTCCGTTTGTCCTTGGTAATGAATTTGTTTGTAGCATATTCCCGTTCGAGTTCTTTTAATTGCACCTTGGTGTAAGGGACCCGCTTCTTTCTCCCTCGCCTGTAGGAGCTGGCGTCTGAGGGATGAGAAACCACGTCTGGAAGATAGGGAAGAAGGCAAGTTACACAGGGAGCAAGCAGACCCAGACCAGGACAGGCGACAGCTCGATCTGAGCCACCCGCCCTGCATCGCCCAGCTGCCTTTTGCCATGCGTGGGTACAATCCAGCCTTCCGCTAAGACCTGAAGGGTCGGTGGGGTGGGGGGTGGGGGGTGGTTAGCCCTGCACTGAAATGAAATAGCCTATGGCTCCATTGGCTACCCAGCCGAGCCATCCAGTCCACACAGGGCGCTGGGTTCGCTTGACCGCCTGGCCCAGCGGCCCACACCTTAGCCCCAGACGCAGGGAATAACACTTCTATGCCTGGCTCCTCTCGGTACACCCCAATCCCCAACACCTGATGCTTCTACACTGAAGCCCTTTTTTGAGAGAACGAATAGGGGCAATTTTGTAAACCGTTTCCAGGTCAACTTTCCATCCTTAAGTCGATGTCAGGGGCTAAGGAGGGCGGGGCACAGAGGGAGAAGGGAGCCAGGCAGGGTCCGCACAAGCTTCTTCCCAGCCATCCCTCCTCACCCAGAGAGAGCCAGGAGTGGGCCCAACTCAAGGGCAGCGCGGGCCGCGCCAGCTAGCCGGGGTCGGGCTCCCAGGGGTGCAGGCCAGGGAGAGAGCAGAGGGGCAGGAGGGTGACCCGGGAGCGAGCGGCAGAGAAGCTGGAGCAGAGCCGGAGGACCGGGGTTGAGAAGGGGGCGCCATTTACCGGGCAGAGTGGACTTCCAGAGGTGGGGAGGCTGCGCCTGCTCTTTGGGGCAGTACATTTGGCCGTTCCAGCCGTTGGGCAGCGCCCAGGGCTGGTAGCTTTCCATGGGGAGACCCAGGGGCTCGTGGCGCGACTCGCCGGGGCCCCCGAGGCCGGGCACCACCGGCATATCCAGGTAGCCAGGCACGGGCTGATGGTGGTGGTAAGGCCCGGGCGCGTAGCCCTGGTGGTAGAAGGCGAACTCCTTGGCGCGGGAGCTGAACTCCTCGGCCGCCGGGCCGGCCGTATCCATGTACTTGTCCGCGAAGGCGGCGGCAGCCGCGGCGGCCGAGGCTGGCTGCGCGCACGACTTGATGGCGTTGGGGTGCGGGCCCATGCGGGCACACGGGTAGTAGCCGCTGCCGAAATAGCCGTAGGGCAGCGCCGCGGGCCCCGACGAGCTCTGCGCCGCCGCCGAGCAGGGACTGCACTGCTTGGCGGCCTCGGCGGCTACGCGCCCGGGCCTTCCGGGCCCTCCAG
>NW_024412391.1:44060634-44060908 GCF_014898765.1 Herpailurus yagouaroundi | reverse complement strand
CGGGCCAATGGGCGGCCGCCTGGCGCGACCCCGCGGGGCGCGACCCGCCCCCCTCGCTCGGGCCCCGGCCCCGCGCCGCGCGCTCTTCACTTCTTGGGGGCTTTTTAAAACAGCGCCACTGGGGTCTTCTCCATGCGGCTCGGGCTATGACAGCCTCCGTGCTCCTCCACCCCCGCTGGATCGAGCCCACCGTCATGTTTCTCTACGACAACGGCGGTGGCTTGGTGGCCGACGAACTCAACAAGAACATGGAAGGGGCGGCGGCGGCGGCGGC
>NW_024412391.1:43914013-44060534 GCF_014898765.1 Herpailurus yagouaroundi | reverse complement strand
GGGGCGCGCCAGGCGGCCGCCCATTGGCCCGCCCCCCCCCCGCTCCGCCCACGGCGTATGCAAAGCGGGCGGCTCCAACCCGGGCTCTGCGCTGTGCACCCGCGGTCCCCGCCGCCGCCCGCGCCGTCCCCGGCGCCAGAGCCAGCGCCCGCCGCGCGGCCACGCACCATTCACCCAGAAGAGAGGCGGGGGACCCGGGCGGGTGGGATAGGGAAGGAAGGGCGGCCTCCTCCTGCTCCCCTTCTCTTCCCCTAACCCGGTGGGGCCCAGAGTAGCGTAAAGCGGGGAGGGGACAGAGGCGCGCCGTTGGGTTGAGACCTGAAGCGGTGGGAATAGATCAGGTAAATCTGCGGAAGGTCGGGGATGGGATGGTAGCGAAAACGGGGCGTAGTCCGGGCTGGGTGTTTCCTGGGGCCTCCGACGCCGATTTCTTTCCAGGTATCCGCGAGTCTTCCTGCCGTGGGACCGCAGCGTGGACACTAGCGTTTTCGGCGTCGACAGCGTCACGATTTGGCTCTTTCCAGAGGAACAGTGGCGGGGGCATTTGCGGATGCGCCTGGCTCACGGGCCCCCAGGACGTTCCACTGTGGAAAGTTCGGACTGTGTTTAGGGGATCCCTCCCCTTGGCTGTCCACAGTGTTGGTGGGCAATTTCATACACTCGCACTTAGGCCCATAGGGTCAGAACGACCCCCTCACACCCACACTGACACACGCACACACACTCAAGTGTACCCTGTCCACATCCTCATATTTAGGTATAGAGACCGCTCCTCAGTCTGCCCCAGTGACAGCTCTCCCTCCTCCAGAGACTTCGGAGCAATCTGTGTGCACTATTCTCTGGTGCTCCCACCTCTCCAGCCAGGCTGGCCTGTCTTGGGAATTTAAAAGGAACAGCCCCAAGTGCTGGCTGGGAGCTCCCTTTCTGGCGCCTAAGGAGGCTTCAGACTTCGTAGCTCTTGGACAGGAGCTCATTCTTCAGGCACCTGGGCACTCCTCGTTTCACTCCATTTTTCGACAGGAGAAAGAAAGGGACTCTGTAGGGCCACTTCAAGTAGAATTGGGGAGAGTGTTGTCGCCAGCCTGCAGAGGGTGCCCAGTCCTCCTCTGTCCAAGAACCAGCCCGAGAAACCTTCCCTCTGTGTCGGAAATGCAGACCCTTTCCTGAGAGCAAGGTGGGGTGTCGGTGCTGGAAGAGCCAAGCAGCCCCCTTTTTTTTTTTTTTTTTTTTTTTTTTTTTTGGTGAGGGATCCTGGAGGTCCTGTTGCTTTTGGGTTACATACTTCCGTTTCCAATTGTGGAGGCTGTGAGCGCGTCAGATGCCCAGGAGGGGAATATGCGTTCAAAATGAAAGTGGGTGTATTCTATGGGAACATCAGGTTTGGAGAGAGCGTTGGACTCCCTTTGACACCAGGTGGATTGGTGAGCATCCAAGCGTGGACCTGTCCTCCGGTCCTAGCTTGCAGACTCAGCCAGCAGCTCAGGGCACTGCAAATATCCCCAGTCCCTGTTCCCTGCTCTGATCTGCTCTTTAAAGCTCCTGGTCTTCCTGCAGAGTCCGGACCAATGACCCTGGGCTCTGACTTTTATCTGCCTTGATCCCCAGGTTTGCTCAGACCAATGTAAGTGTTGTTCAATAACACCTTCTATGACACCCTCCTCCCAACATAGACATACCCAGTGTGCCCTTTCCCTCCTGCCTTTTTAGTAGCTCCGGGTAAATATTGATTTGCCTCCAGTTTACCTCCTCCCTGAATGGCCGTTTGCAGACTGAGGAACTAGCCTCTGGAGCGACTCGATTTTTGTGTTACTTTCCGGCCCGTTCACCCCCCTTTCTTCCTCCAAGTGGCATTGTAAAACTCACAGTGACAAAGAAACAGGGTAGGGTTCGAGGCCCCAGTTCCTGAGGAGTTGAGGGCTGTTTTACATACAGGTCAGACACGGCTAGAGGCCAAGGTCAAGTTGAAAGTTGCAGTCTAGCCAGCGTGAGAACTGCCATGCAAGCCTGGAGACCCAGGCAGCTGCCGATAAGCCCACTGCTCACCTCCCTTGTCTCGCTCTTGACTCTTTTTTTCCTTCGGAATGATTCTTTCTCGCTCTGTTTGGTTCCTCGGCATTTTTTTTTCTTTTTTCTTTTTTTCTTTTTTTTTTTCTTTTCTTTTCTTTTTTTTTTTTTTTTGCTGCCTTCGTGGAGATTTTGGGGCGGTGTTTACAGACTCTTCTTCTCTGCCTCCACCCTGCTCTCTTGGCCCGGGCTTCCAGCCTTTTCTGTTTTCCAGCCAGACCCAGAAAAACGAAAACACAGCTCGGGGAGCCCCCACCAGCCGGGGCCTGTGCCAGCTCACCTCTGGCCATGGCGCAGCTGCTGGTGCACACAGCGGCCAAGGCCGGCTCCACATTCCTCCCTCCCTCTCCCCACTTCACCGGAGAACGAGCCCTGCATGCAGAGGAAGGGCCCCAGCTCCACGGACTGCCAAGGTCGACTGGGTCCCTCCTCACCAAAAATGGTGAGACAAGATTTCATCTTGTCTGCAGAGAAGCCACAAGCAGGTTTGTCTGGGAGGGAAGGCGCTGGGGGAAGACCTTGGGTTGCATCTCGGATTAGGTTTTGCCTCCTAAACTTGGCGGCTCCTCCAAGGAAGGGCTTCAAGCCTGAATTATTTATTGAGCTTTGTGGTGGATCTTTAGTGATCAAGTAATCTGGATATTTTCTGAGTTCCCCATATCTTTCTATCAACTTTTAAATACTCTCAAGACATCATTACTTAGAAAGAGGCAGGCTGCTTGTCCCCCCCCCCTTTTTTTTTTGTCTTGGATCTCGATATATATGAAATGATTTTTTTTTTTTAACCAGGCAAGTCAGTGGCGTCCTGGTGTGCCTTCACTGTTTTTTATTTTATTTTTTTTAAGTCTGTAGGTCCTATTAGATATTGAATTGCAACCTCCAACCAGTGAGGACAGTTTCTAGAATTTGAATGAGCTCTGTGAATAATTTTGGGTCTCAGTTTCTAGAATTTCGACTCAACTTTGAAGAAGGAAAGTCTCTCCACCTTTTTTTTTTTTTCCCCAAGACATAAGAGATTCTTTAATGGTTCCTAATACTATTTCTTAGCCTCTTACCCCTCCAGGCAGCTACCAAACTGACTTTTTGTGGGAAAAGAAAGGAGAACAGTGAAGAACTGGAGTATGCCTTAGGAAGCAAGCAAAGGCTCTCCCAGTGCTCTTCCTCTTTCCCTAAAGGCAAGATCAAGATTCACTTGCCTGCCCAGCTAGTTGCATCTGACCCTGAGCCATTGCTTTGCTTTTTGTCTACTAGGCTCAGGAATTCCTATGGGATTGCAGGGAGGCACCATCAGCATGAATCCTGGAGATGACAGTTTTACCCTCAGACCCTTTGTGGGCTAGGCTGGGGAAGTCAGAGGACCCAAAGGGATCTGCAGGCAGCGGTGGCCCTTTAGCAAGAGGGCAGCAGGGGTCGAGGTGGGCTCTGTCTGGTGCTCCTTGATTTCCCCCTGGAGGAGCCCTGAGTGGGCAGCATGGGCAAGATTAGAAGGCGGCAGCTTAGTGGCTTGGCCTTTGTTCCGGAGGCTGCCAGACCCTTTCTCTTGCCAGATTCTTGGCAGGCATGGCTTCTTACCTCCTAGTGCAGGCCAAGGTGCCCTGCGGGGCTTTGGCTGCCCTGGAACCTCCTGCTGAAGAAACAGACCTTGGCTGGGGGTTTTTTTTTTGGGGGGGGGGCCCGGCGGGGTATTTGTTGCCAGCCTGGGCCACGGGGCCCTGGGATTTCAGGGTTGGAAGAAAAAAGGACAAAAGGAAACCAGGTTCTAATCGGGTTTGATTTTCACTAGCAAATGAAATTTACCTGCTCTCACTTTAACTTGAGGAGGCTGTCAGCACTGCTCCTTGGCACTGTTTCTCTGCATCTATCCAGCATTAGGATAAACATTCCTCAGTTGGTTTAAAGACACTTTGTATTTCAGGATATTCATGTGTTTCTAATGTATCCAAGCAGCTTTACGAGCTGCGTTTGCAGAACATCTTAACCCTCTCTCTCCCACCGCAGGAGGGGTAGGGGGGCACAGAGATAATGGCAAAGGAAGAAAGATCCAGAGGTGGGGGTGGGGGGGGATGGCTGAGGAGCTGAGGCTAGCTAAGAGAGAAGGAGAAAGAAAAGGAAAAACACCCAGATAACATCTCAGAGTCTGCACTCAACCAGACCATTTAGGAAGAGAGAAGTGAGGCACTGGTCTATTCACCGCGGGCTTCGAGGCTTCCCTACCCTCATCCCAACCAGGGCAGAAGCTTCTGAAGAAACTTGGGCCGAAGCTGGCCAATAGGCAAAGAAATAGCGCATCCTGAGTCACTTTTGGTCCAGCTCTCACTCTAGATTTTTGTGCATTTTGAAGCGTTAATGAGGCAGCAAAAGACCCTACAGCAAAAGGCTGTAGGGATAGTTCTGGACTGTGGGAAGCCACTTGGCACTGTGCTGACCAAATGCTAACACGGTGAAAATGGGAGGAAGAGCAAGTTCCAGAAAAACCTACGTAGACCCCACCTTGCCTTTAAGATCTCACTCCACAGAACTTCGAGGAAGGCGAGGTTTTGGAGGAGCGGCTCTCCCGCTGTCTGGTGGGTTCCTTCCAGTACCAGGCCTTCAAGGTCACCGGTGCACAGTGCCTGGGAAGAGCGGACGCCCAGGGAGCATCCCAGTTCCAGCGCTGCCCTGTAGTGTTTTCCCCAGAAAGTCCCTGAGCGGGGACGGCCTCCCTCCCCCTTCAGAACCACCAGCCCCAGGTCCCAGGCTCCCTGAAAGAGCAATTTCTTCCGCACAGTGCCTGTCACGGGAGCCCAGACTCCCCAGGTTGGCGCAAACTTGGAGTGAAGGGCGCGGTGCCGCCGTGGCCCTGTGGGAGGTCGGGGTGATTCCGCCAGCGGTGGTGGTGGTGGTGGAGGGGACGCAGCCTGGCCCTACGGTGCGGGTGCCGAGGCTCTGCCCTTGACCGGACCTGGAAACTCAGCATTCGCTTAAAAGAGGTAGCACGCGTTAGAAGCAGGGGGAACTCAGAGAAGCGCTCAGCCGGAAGGAGGAAACGCCTTCTCGCAGTCCTCAGCTGGCGGCGGGGGTACGGGCCCGCTGGACTGTGGGGCCCATGCCACCCAGAGAGTGAGCTCCCCGTCACTCGGGGAGCGCAGGGCGGCCCCAGGGCGTCTGGGCGGCTGCGACGTGAAAAGGGCGAGAGGTCTCTGGCCCCGCCGCGGTCTGCCCCTGCTACTGCCTCCGAAAGCAGTCCCACCCGCCAGCCTCCACCCCCACCGTAGCTGGATGCTCAGGGCCCCGCAACAAAGCAGGAAACCAGCGCGGGGCTGCGGATTCATTAGGTCAACAAATACAGTGAAGACGTTCGAGCGGTCGAAGGAAGCAGGGGTTTGGGATGTAAGCCAGGCCCCGCGCAGCCCCGGCTTTCTCGCGGAGAAACCGGTGCAGGCAGCCAGGCGGCCACGCGGCCTGGGCCCGCGGGAGTCCGTCGCTGCTCAGAACCCTGAAGACTCCCGCGTCCCCGACCCGGGCTGCGCATTCTTAACGCACAGAGCAAGCGAGGGAAGGAAACTCACCAGCGCAGCCACGAGCAGGGGGGACAGAGCAGAGGATGCGAGGTGTGAGCAGACTTTTACGGCACGTTGTCTGCCGCAAGCATCGTAACGATGCGTGCGCCTCCATAGGCACGCAGATTCGCACGCGAAATGCGCACACACACGCAGTAAAGGAGGACATCCAACGTCGTGGGGGTGAAATACAGGCATCATACCCAGCCCCGAGGAAAACTATTCCACCCAGTCGGACCAGCCTGGTGACATACTTTGGGGTGGCTGGTGTCTCCCTACCCGGTCTGATTTTTTCCGGCCACTCTCCATTCCGTCCCTCGTGGCTTTGTAAAAACACCTGTCCCCAGTGGGAGGCGAGCCCCTGCCTGGCGTTTACCTGGTTGGGGCGTTCTCCCCAGAAACTCCGGCTGGCTCTGGGAACCCGCGCGGAGCCCGACAGGAGCACCGACGCTGCTCGTGGCGCCCCAGCCGCTCCTTTGTCCCGCTGCTCCAGCCCCACTCAGCCCAACGCTCAGGGAAACGAAGCAGCTCAATAAAAACTTTTGATATTAGTTTTTATGGGTATTTACACTCTAGTCAGGGGAGCTGAGTACGGAAGCTCCATTAATCAGCCCCCAACCTCGGGTTTGGATGCTCAGTTTATGGGTTGGGAAAGGGAGCCTGCCGGAAAGAAAGCCTAAGGATGGCCGGCTGATTCCGGAGAAATGAAAAGGGAGTCAGGTCATTTTCCGTTCTTGGAAAAAGAAGATTAAGTGGGTAAACTCCAGGTGCTACCCAACTGACTGAGTTTTTGTTCGAAACCCCTGGCAGGGATAATTTTTTCACCTTTGCTTAATACAACATTTCAAAAAATCTTTTTATTGTGGAACTTTCCAAACACACACAAAAGTATAATGAACCCCTGTATACCCAATTCCTAGTTTCAACCACAAATTATCATTTTATTTTTTATGTTTCATCATCCACTTCCACTCTTTTTCCGCCCCCCCCCCCCGGAGCATTTTAAAGTAAATCCCCGATATCGAATCATTCCACTCCCAACAGGATTTTGAGGATAAATTTCAAGGTTGAGCAATATTACTCAATAAAAAGAAATTCTTCCCATGTCTGAGGGTAAGCGGTCAGTGCGTTTGAACTTGAACTGTTCCGGTTACAATCTAGAAAAAACTTGAGGATCCACCCAAGAGGAATCTGGGCAAAAAAGGAGTTTGGGAATGTGAGTGCATTTTGCCTGAAATTTTATATGTCTCTTCTTAATCGAAAATATCTATGCATGAGGGAGACTTATATTACCTCTTCCCATGAGTTTGTTATCCTTTAATAGAAGATTTGTATTGCTCCATTAGGATCTGGAGAGCGATGATAACCATGCCTCAGTCCTTTCTATGTTCCAAGTTAACTTATATCCCCTTCTGATTGGACAAATGACCATTTCTCATTTCAACACACCTCTTTCCCCGGTAGAAATCACAAAGGGATTTCTCCTGATTGAGCTAGTGAGGAAATGTTTGTACTGGGTCTGCAGTTCATCTCAGCAGCCATAGTTTTCAGGGGAAAAAAATGCAACTCTATGTATTTTTAAACTCTCCTCAGCAGTAAAACATTTTTCTTTAATTAACAAAAGCACTGTGGTTTGTTTTGCTTTGTTTTAATTGAGTGGTCTAATTGACAATCAGCATGATCCTCCCCAGCAAGCTATGAGGGTGATCTAACTAACAGCCTTGGCGACTTTAGAAAGCAAAGATGCAAAAATAGAAAATAGTGAGCCGTTGAATTCGATAAGTCCTATACCAGACAGCTACTTAAGTTCTAAGACCACTTGTCTCAGTGAATGTTGGTCGTCCTTTCTGTGGCAGAATGTTGAGTTATTTTACATTTACATTGTTGATGGTTCCTTAATGATCTTTTGTTTTGTTTTGTTTTTGAGGAGTTCTTAAATACCTAGGAGCTTTGACTCAGGCACGCTTCTACGCTAATAATATATGCTAAAATAACTGCTCATTGAATTAGAAAAGAGCTATTTGTCTAAACTCATAAGGGATGTGTAATTTAAACAGGAGGAGGAATTACATGCACAGATTTTATATAACACTCTGACCGCTCCAACTGTACCCAGCAAAAGTCCCTGGGGACATTGGTCATGAGTCCCTTCCTTGCAGGCTGTGGGGCATTTCAACGAGATCGAATCCTACTGGTGCTTTGGGAACAGCCCCTCAGTTTTGAGGGTCCCTGGCCTCCTGGCTCTAGGATGGAGTTCACCAGAGGGTTAGGGTTTGGGTCAGGGTCAGGTTGGGGACTGCAGAAGTGAGAAGATTCTGAGGAAGAGGGAGACAGAAGAGAGATGCCCCAGAAAAGCTGGGGGCGGGGGGGGGGGAGGGAGAGATGGGAAGGAAAAAAACAAGAAGCAAGGAAACCAAAATTTCCAGCAAAAAGTCAAGGTACAGCCACCCAAAGCAGGCCTGTGTTTTTAAAGATCTGCAGAAACCTGTTCTCTCAGGAAGCCTATTCTCTGAACCCTGGCTGGGGGCCCCCCCACTGGTGGCGAGGAGGGGACATTTAGGCTGCAAGCCTCCCTGAGATTTCTTTAGCTGCACAAAAATAATCTGGGTCTTGAGAAACTGATTGGGGTTCAGAGTTAAATACAGGCATGAACTTCTCTCCACAGGAGAGCCCAAGCAAGGGTTTCTGGCTGGTATCAGCTGCCCCAGCATAGGTTATGAGCCAGACTTGGGACAATCCCTCAAGCCTGCTAGCAATTACATGCTCTCAACCACTTTTAAAAAGGCCATATTTCTTTACATTTCTAGGACCTAATGTGGGGTTATGTCAGGTCATGGGACCCTTGGCTAGTGCAAAGTAATTTGATGTCACCGAGAGCAAGCGCACTCGTTTGTCACCCCGAGGAAAAGACGTCGCCACGGGTCTGAGCTGGGAGCAGAGCAGAGCAAGGTTGGCTGGGACTGTGGGAGGGACCCAGCCTCGGTCTGGTGCTGGCTTAGCCAGGTGGGCTGGGAAGGAGCTTTCACGGTCATGTGCGGCAGTGCAGGGAATGAGGGGCCAGCTCTGTTCCAAGCACACATATTGGCCCACTGAACTCATGTGGAATCTTGACCGCTCCAGGCCCTTGGATCCTAGGCTCATTTGCCTTAGTTTTAGTTTTTCAGTTCCCTGAAAGTAAAGCTGGTTAATCCAGCCGCAGTCCTTCCTCCCACCTCCCACCCGCCGCTGCTCCAATGCTCTGTATCAGATTCAATAAAACCCAAGGGAGTCTCCCTATCTGAGGAGCAAGATTCATCCACCTGAGAGGTGATGAAGAGGGGAGGGCAAAAGGGGCCATAACCCTTACCATCCTTCGGAGATGCACTTCAGTGTATGCTGGGGCTGGCTAACATCTTGGTGGAGGGCTTTAAGGCATTTGCCCAGAAAAAATCTCATTCACAATTTCCAGTTACTTTCAGATTTTGAGGTGGTGGGAGGATAACACGAAGCCAAAGAAATGGGGTCCCCGAGCCCTCCTTTGAGAATGGGGGGGGGGATCCAAGCCCTGAGTATGGGCAGGTGTGGGGAAGGCACCTTGATGGGCAAGAGGAGGTGGGGGAGGGGGAGGCCACTCCTGACAACTGTGGACTGAGCATAAGGTGGGGTCCTCCGACAGAGGGCAACTCTTAGCAGCCATCACCGTCCCCTGTAAGGTCTGGAAAGCCTCAGTGGAGGCCCCCTGCAGGGTGCCTAATTGTGGCTCCATAAAATCCTGGGATTCACACACTGAAATGTGGTGCGTACATATCCCTCGATGATACAGAAGGCATCCTGGCTATGCTTCTCCTCCCTGACAATTGTAAGATGATGTAATGCCACCATAAATAGAACCAGAGGGGAGAACTTAGATCCAGCCCAAATGGTCTGCCAGGAGGCCCTGAGGAGGGATACCCTGCTTTAAATAGGTGACATGGGCCAACAGAGGAGCTTCAGTTGGCATCTGTGAGGCAGATGGCACAGAGTCTATCGTTCTGCCTGCCTTCAGGTTACACAGGCATTGGTGAGGTGGCGAGAGCCAAGGTAAGAGACAGTAATCCACATGTGGGGCTCATTCCCCCAAGGCTGTGAGAGAACACCCAGTCCCCCACAGAAATTAGACAGTCTGGGTGAGAGGAAGCAGACAGGCAAAGTTCAATGGCCCCATGAAAGAGCTGGGGCGAAAATACTGCCTGCGCAGCTAGGAAGCTGGGCTCCTATCTCTGCAATGTGTCTGGCGATCAGCAGCCTGCAGGCTGCTAGATGTCAAGGGCAACTGCTGGGTGGGATGCCTCCGGCCTCACTTGGATTCTGTGATGATCCGTTGGTCCCCAGGGTCACTCAGGACCCTTGAGAAGATCGCATACATGGTCGCTCCAGGACTCCACCCTCCCTGGGTTCTGGAGTCCCAGGAAGAGATCGATGGGAATCCAGGTATCCTGGGCCCCATGAGCCCTCACCTCGCTGACCAGGACCTCAACCTGGAGAGAGGAAAGCCAATGAGAGCCGGACCTTTCCTGGCCGAGTTGGACAAAGCGTCTGGGGCCCTGACTGGGGATCTTCAAGACCAGGGATGCTTCTAGGGGAGGCGGAGGAGAGAGGATTTTCTCTTTTCTGCCCTCCCACCCCCACCTAATCCGGGGGCAGTCAAGTAGCTAGGGGCTGAGGCAGAGGATGCGCGCAAGGCGGGCTGCAGTTGCGACCTCTTCCCACTAGATGTCTTCCCAGTTAATCGGAATCGAAGGGCGCTGTCTGCTCCCGGGGCCCGAGACTCGGTTCCCCCTTCCCCGCCCCCCTGCCCCGCCACTTTTTGAAGTCGTGTTCCATGGGGAAAGCAAAGCTTTTTCTTTCTTCTTAAGGAGCTCTCCCCGCCCCGCGCTCCAAATCCTGGCTCTGGAAATCCACCAGAATCAAATGCTGGCTCCCGGCGGGCTCGCGTCGGGACCTGCTCACGCCTTTGGAATCTTTATGACCTTTGATGTGTTTAAATAACATGGCAAGGCTGAGTACACACCTCGGATTAAACTTTAATCGGCTGCAGTCAAGGTCGCCCAGGTGGTAAACGCTGTTTCCTCCGTCGTCTCGGCTCCCACTGTGGGTTGCAAGGTCTGGGGCTGAGGGCCTCACTTGTGCCCTCCCTCCTCTGCCCAGGCCTGGATGGGAGTCAGGATGAGGGCCATCCCATCGGGTTCCAAAGAGGACTGAGGAAATAAGATCGGAGGCAGACATCCAGGATGGGCTAATGACCCCCCCCCCCCCCGCGCTACTTTTTACAGCCACTAGACAGAAGAGTTAAAAATTCCAAGAAGCACTACCAATTTCCCCCAACTGCAGAGAATTGTGGGTCCAAAGTCATAGCCAGTGCCTGGATTGTTTCCCCCAGCACGGTTCTGGTTACCCAAGAGAGGTTGGGGGGCTGTGGGTAATAACGGTTCAGCTAAATTAGCTGACCATTTTGAAGGTTGCCAACCCAGGTGGAGGTACGTCAGAATCTACCCAGACTCTAGTGGCACTTACCCTTGCCAGGCTACACAGAGTTAGCTTGTCTTTTAGCTAAGCTGGGTCAGCAAGTCTGTATATATATATAATATAATATATATAATTATATATAATATATATAATATATATTATATATATAATATTATATATATATTAGGTATATATATATTAGGTATATATATAAGGTATATATATATTAGGTATATATATAATAATATATATATAATATTTTATATATATATATATATATTAGGTAATCTCTACACTGAACATGGGGCTCGAACTCATGACTCTGAGATCAAGAATTGCATGCTGTTCCCACTGAGCCAGCTAGGTGCTCCTGAACATAACTTTCTGAGCTAATCATGGAGAATTGTCTTGGGCAGTTATCTAGGAAGAAAATTCAAAGCCAGAACGGTATGTACAGTGAGGGCTACCATGGTGCTTTCAAAAGTGGGGGTGTGGGGGTGCCTGGGTGGCTCAGTCAGTTAAGTGTCCAACTTCAGCTCAGGTCATGATCTGGCGCTGTTTAGTGAGTTCGGGCCCCATGTGGGGCTCTGTGCTGACAGCTCGGAGCCTGGAGCCTGTTTTGGATTCCGTCTGTCTGTCTGTCTCTCGCTCTCTCAAAAATAAATACACATTAAAACATTTTTAATAAATAAAAAAATAAAAAGGGGGTGTGTATATAAGAGCTGGAAGGATAGACAAGTAATCAGTAGCAATGGCTTCCGCTGGGGAGAACTTGGGTCAGAGGGTCTGGTAGAGAATTCACTTTTTGCTGTACAAGTTTTTAATATTATTTGTAACGTGGGCCAATGTTATGTGTTATCCACTGGGGTAAACTCTTCAGAAAACAGAGTGCCCCAATTGATTATTTCATGGCCAAACATTCCTCTGGGGGATTCCCTCCACACATCAGACCCAGACTTGGATTGGGGGGAGACATTGAAATAAGTCACTAAGCACCTCAGAGCTTAGAACGTAGCGTCATAGACATCCACTCAGATTTCCATCTTCTGGAAAGAAGCTAGTTTCACCCTAACCTGGAAATGAATATGCCAACCCAGTATATAAACTCCAGCTATTCATAGCAAGAGAACTCCATTGTCTCAAAGTGAATTAAAGCCTGGTCATAAATTTTCCCCCAACCCTTGAGTGTCTGAGTACAAGGGCCCTACGTGCTCCTTTGGGCTAGAGATTTATTCCCACAGCTCCTGGTCATGTTGTGAATTGCAATTATCCTGTATATGTATATTTGGTTTGTTAATTCCTGTCCTCAAGTACCAAGAAGCCCCACATAGTCTACTGGGGTGTTGACTTCTTGAGTTAGGGATAGTAATATTATCACTAACTAAAGTTCGTTTTAAAAGTACTTCTTCGGGGCGCCTGGGTGGCGCAGTCGGTTAAGCGTCCGACTTCAGCCAGGTCACGATCTCGCAGTCAGTGAGTTCGAGCCCCGCGTCGGGCTCTGGGCTGATGGCTCAGAGCCTGGAGCCTGTTTCTGATTCTGTGTCTCCCTCTCTCTCTGCCCCTCCCCCGTTCATGCTCTGTCTCTCTCTGTCCCAAAAATAAATAAATGTTGAAAAAAAATTAAAAAAAAATAAAAGTACTTCTTCATGGAGCCTTTTGGGGGCTACTAATGCTCTGTATCTTGATCTGGGTAGTAGTTACACAAGTGTATACACATATAAAAATTCAGCAAGCTAGGTGCTTAAGATTTTTATGCTTTGCTATATGTAAGTTATATGGCAATAAAAAAATTTTTTTTAAGTGCTTCCTCATAACGACCTGTGAAGTAGGTCCCCGGGTTATTATAATCTCTCCATTTTACAGACAAGGCAAGTAAGACTCAAGGGAAGGTAGAACGTCCCAGGCCTCCATGAGAGAACATAACCGCTCCCAGTTTCCTCCTCCTGGTCTTGTGGCTTCCGTAGAAAGCCATTTCTTTTCTAGCACGTTTCTCAGGTATCAGTCTAGAGATGCTCTCCTCAGGGTGGTGAGACGGGAATACCCGCAATCTGTGCCTGCTTCAAATTCTTTAGCTTTTGAGTAGGGAGAGACGGGGAGGGCACTGTGCTCAGAGGCTGTGAGGCCTAGATGGCCCCGCTCGCATCCCTCTAATGAGGAAGGAGGCCTCCGGGGCTCGGAATATATTTTCTTTTCCTTATTCCAGTCACCCCTGCCCAGGCGCACCCCGCAGCAGACCCCGAGGCCCGGGAGACTTCTCCAGGTGGTCATATCGTCCCGTCTGCCCCCCCTCTACCACCATCCCCCCCCAAAGCTCAAAAACAGGCGGGGGTGGAGCAGGGGTGTTCTGAAATAACGGTGGCTGTAGTTAGATGGCCGAGGACATAGAAAGCGATTATTTATTCCAGGCACAGTCGCAAAAGGCTTCCAAAAATATCGAGCCGAGATATTTTATTGTCCCGCCTGTCTGCAGCCTGTAATTATGCGTTCAAGATGTTTAATGTGTGCAAATGCATTAGCCGCTTTCGCTGGTGAAAACCGTAGCTGCGAGCGGGGGAGAGGCAAATCTGGAGATAATTATGTCGCACAGTCACAAACATTATTCTGCTCTTACTGTAAACGGCCCCGGCCACCTTTACGGGCCACCTTTACGAGAAGCCAGGAAAAGTTTCAGAGTCACTCGTAGAGCTTAGGCGGACAAACCGGCCTCTAGCTTGCTTTCTCTCTCTCTGTCTCTGATTTCCCTCCCGTATTGTTCGAAGTGTCTATGGGGCCACTTGTGTGCCAGGTTCGCGGGCGCGCCAGAGAGAAGGCGCCGGCGGAGAAGCGCAGCACAACTACCCCCCCCTCCCCCCGCGGGTCCGCAGAGCCCGTGGCCCTCCAAGGCCGGGCCTGGCGCTGGGAGGCGGCTGGGGCTGGTGGCCTGGGGCCGTCGCGGCTTCGGGCAGCCCGCACCTCGGGCAGAGTCTGGCCCTCCCACCCTTTGCGGCCGCTCAGGTCTTTCGGCACCCTCCCCACCTACCCATCAGGGCGCCGGTCCGCGCACCCCGCAGTCCCCACTCCGAGTTTGCTCCGGGTTGAAATGCCACCGCTAGGCCGAGGCCCTGGGCCTTGGAGCAGTTCTCGAAAGGCGAACGGCGCAGGCCGAGCCTTTACTGGGGCGGGCTGCAGGGTCGGCTCTCACTGGGCTGACCCGGGGTGAACTTGCTATTTTGAGTCCCATGTGCTAAGGGGCCCGAAGAACAGCTGGGACGGGGGGGGGGGGGGGAAACCTCCCGCCTCCACCCCCGGGCCAGCACGTCCGCGCCCAGGGGCAGGTCCAGCGCTCCCCGCCCCCACCGGGGCGAAGGCCTGCGACAGGGGCTCTCTGGGAACCTTGTAAGGTCTTGTGCTGGCACCTCCCACTCCCACCCTGCGACGCATACACCTCGGTCCGAATTCGGGCAGCGGCTCCGCCCGCCGAGTGAGAGTGATCAGTGCAGGGACAGCAGTCCGGGGCCGCGGCCGGCCCCCTGAGGGACAAAGGCGTACGTTGTGCCCCAAAGCAACTCTCACCTTCCGTTTCAGCTCAGGCTTTTAGGACAACAAAAACAAGGACGCGCGGTGCGGTGCAGGGGCAACGCTCAGCCGGTGGGTGTAGCAGACGGAGGGGGACTCTGGCTCAGAGGTCTCCCCGATCCCCGATCCCCGGAAGAGAAAACCCTGCTGCGAGGCTGGTCAGGGGCTGCTGCGGGTGCCCGCCCGGGCCAGCGCTCCTTTCCCGGAGGCCCGCGGACTCCCCTACGGAAATCAGCGGGTCTGGGCTCGCGCTAGGGCGAGGTAGGCCTGTCCGCTCTCCTTTCTCCTTAGGAAATGACCACATTTGGAAACTCATTTTAGGCCACTGATAAACAAAACACAACACAACAATCTGGCGATCATTTCGCGTTGAGGGGCACTTAAGAATATCTGTGTGGGATCCGGGGTGCATTTTCTGAAGTCTGGCAGCGCTTGTTGCGGGCTCCAGGGCATGGAGAATGGGCGGGTGTGGAAGGATCTGGGAGGATGACATAATCCCGGGGAGGGGAATACAGAGAAGAAAAACAAAACCTGCCAGACGGGATTTGTTCCTACTCCAAGTGCATCATCCAAGGAGAATCCCTCTGGACGACAGTTACCTGCCAATGGTGGGAGAGGTTCCCTGAAATGTGTGCTCCCCACCTCCCCCTTGAGGGTGCAGGCTCCGGGCCGCAGGAAATGAAGGGGAGAGGGAAAGCCTAGTGGGGGTCTTGGGTGGCTTCAGCCCCAAATTAAACTCCAAGCCTTGGATGCCAAGGCTCCCAGACCTGGAGGAGGCAGCTGGTTAGCTAGCAGCAGCCAGAAACTGGGGGACAGCAACACCCTGGCAAGAGGTGCAGACTAAAGCTTTCCGACTCCCTTTCACTGTTCTTCCTCCCTTCTGTGTCTCCCTTACCCTTCTCTTACCTCCCCCCCCCCCCCCCAGGCCCCCATGTACTAGTGGCTTTGCTCCCAGGCCCTGCTTGGAGGGGAAAGAGAGACTGGGAAGTTTGAGGAAGGGTCTCACTCGGGGTTTAGATTTCAGAGACCCCCGGGGAGTGACTACCAGCCAAAGACCCCAAAAGAACTTTTAGCCTCCTCATTCCGTGTTCCCCACGCTTGTGGCCTGGAGGACTTAAAAAAATGCCGTTCTCTAACCCAGAGGTTCCCGGTTGCCTGAGAAGCTAAGCAGAATTTTGCAAGCTGAAGGGGAAAGGCCACTGTTTCTGCAGATGTCCTGGCTCTGTTCGAAATCAGTGCTCACAGAAGGAGGGTATGTGTCCTGTTACTGCTCTCCTGAATGTAATCTTTCCGTCTTTCTCTCATGTAGATTCAAGGGTTCTAAATGTCCTCCAAGCAGTCCTATATTTGATCCTCCCTCTGGGAAGTGAATCTGATGAGGGCCTTCCTTCTTCTCCTCCTCTTCTGTTCTCCAGGCCCCTCAAAAGAGCCCACAGAAACTCAGAAAGGTCCAGGGGGAGTCTCTTGCTGCTGGAAATGACTCTGCCTGGGACCCAGAATCCAGAAACAGTGAGTGGTTTCTCTTCAAAGTCTGCCTGGATCCCGTGGCTGGGGGAAGGCTAGGCCGGGCTGCCAGGGGGCCTCCCTTGCAGCTGCACCCAGCCGGGGGGGGGGGGCAGACTCGTCGGAAGAGCCGACATAGGGGAATGGGTGACTCGAGGCACCTGGAAAATGTCGATTTCCCAGCTCTCTAGATTCCCTGGAGGAGGAATAATTCTCTGGTTGGGAGTGATTGCTGCCAATTCCAGTTTCCAGATTTGGTTTTCCGGCCCAGGAAAATTGGGGCCTCGTTTAATTCTTTTCCTAGAAGTTATATGCTCATTCTTCGACTTTCTGTTTTCTATTAGCCAACGAGAGACTTCACGTAAGATAATCTCGGTTTCTCCCTCCGACCTCTGAAACATGTAATTTGGGGGAGATATTGTATTTAAAATGCCAATCCCAGTAATGAGCCCAGTTTAGCAGTGTGAGCTCCCGCCCTTCCTTAATGAACAGAGCTGTCGAGAAATAATTTCACTTTGATCTAGTTTGTGACCTGATTTTTTGGCTTAAAGAAGACTGGGCGGCTAATTGGATTCTTCAGTTGCCTTTAATCTCCACCTCAACACTTGGAACCTGACCAAGCTGAATTAAAACGAGTCTGATAAACAAGATGTAGCTGGTTCCCAGGTTAACAGCAACGAGAAAATCCCCCCACCACTGTGGGGTTTAATGATCACAGTGTGGTTGGCACCTCACAAAAAAACATGAGGCCGTAGGCCCCCAGAACCTGCAGCACGGAAGTCTTCGGATCCTTTCCCCTTCCCTCCCGACACCCTGGATGTGGTTTAATTAGAAAGAGAAGGCCGGGTAGAGGGAGGTGGGGAAGAGCAACTTACAGTTGGTGAAAGAGGCAGGGTTGGGGGGTTCATCTCAAAGGGAGGCAGGATGTTGAGGAGATTTTTGTCCCTGGGAGAGGAAGCAGGCCGAGCCTTTGAGGGCTGGACAGTAAAGATTGCAATTTGAATTTCCAACTGTGTTCCAAGACTGAGGGGGTGCAGGAGAGAAATAGGATATGAGGGGCAGGGTTATGCAGCCTGAGGGGCTGGGAATCATGGGTTTTATTTAATCTTTTCAGATGCCAGGGTTTTGTGTTCTGGAGGCAAAGCAGAAGGAGGAAGGCTCTGCTGGGACCTCCCCATTCTTAGTGTGGGGCCTGAGAAAGGGTTCTCTGGAGCTCCCCTCCTGATGCTCTCGCTGGCTGTCTGCTTAAGAAGCTGGAGGAATTCTGAGACCTTATTTCCTTTGAGGCAGTGGGAGTTTGGCTTACGTCAGGATCTCTCGACCTAGACACTATTGACATTTTGGGCTGGATAATTCTTGGCCGCGGGGGCTGTCCCGTGCACTGTAGAACCTTTAGCAGCATCTCTGGCCTCTATCCACTAGATGCCAGTAGCGCCTACCCCAGTTGTGACAATCCAAACTGTCTCCCGACATTGGCGAATGTCCCCTGAGGGCCACAACTGCCCCCGGTCGAGAACGCCCAGTTTGGGTCTCTATGGTGCAGGCATTTCTGAGGAAAAAGGGGAATGCTTTGCTGGAAATGATCTTTGTGGGGTTTCAGGGAGCTAGGGGACCAGGATGGGAGACTACTTCTTCGTCTTTGACCTCTCGGGCCATTTGGATCATGAACACCTTTTTAAGGGCTGTCTTAAACCTCCATCGCGATACCTGCATGAAGCGTTTGGACAAACATGTAGTTTCCAAGGCACATAATCCAGACCTTTAGACTCACTGACACTAGGATGTGTGTGTGTGTGTGTGTGTGTGTGTGTGTGTGTGTATTTAGCATAGATGCTGGGGGAGGGGGATCCAGGACACTCACTTTTTCCTGCAGCCTTGAGTAGAAGAAAGTTCCTTCCTTAGCATACCTAGTCTTGGGGTGGGAAATGGCTAAGCTTTTGTACAACCTGAGCTGCTTTTCAGGGAATAGAGAGCGCATCTCAAATGTTGAGGTGAGAGTTGGCCTTTAGGATACTCTTAGGCTGATTCTGATCCAGTAAGTGGCCCTATAGCTCTGTAGTCATCTCTTTCCTCCAGCTCTTAGACTCGGCCAATCTGACTCTGAGCAACCTCTTCTGGCCTAGATTTTCTGGAAAGTGTAAGGTCCAGGAAAGTATGAGTTTGGCAAAATTTATTGAACATTTGGCATTATTATTCCATCATGCTGATGGAAAATAATAAAAAAAGATGTTGACCATCTCAACCAAATCCTTCTTCCCTCCTTTTTTTCCTCCCCTCTTTCCTTCCTCCCTCCCTTCCTTCCTCCCTTTCTCTTTCCTTTGAATTTTCCTTCCAGAATGTGTCTACATACATACAACACAAATGAAGAAAAGTAAAGATTGAGGGCAATTGGTTAATTCTAAGGATAATTCTATCAGGCTTGAAAATCGGTAATAAGAATAGGGTTAAATCGGGTGCTCCTGAGTCTCTCCTCTAGAACAGATTATAACTACCTAGAAGTTGCTAGGCATCTTTAGGAGTCAGGGTCTCAGATGTATTAAGCTTTAGGTGCTTGACAAAAATCATTGAGCGCTTACAGAGTGCTAATCGCTTTTCAAACAATAACTCACTTAATCTGCTTAACAACTCTAGGAACTATTATTACCATCACTTCCATTGCACAGATGGGGAAACAGAGGCACAGTCAGGTTTGGTAACTTGCCCAAGATCATCCGGTTAGTAAGGGGCAACAGTAGGATTGAACCCAGGCATTGGGTATTTTCGGCAGCTAATCTCTCCTGCCTCTTGTTAGCGTGCCGGGTAGAGACAGTGGTCCAGAGGACAAAAGTTGGCGAGGTGGGCATCGCTGTGCTCAGAGGATAGCCATCGCTCTAGAAGCCTCACTCTGAACTTCAGAGCCAGATTGATTCTCTGTCAACAGTGGGTCAATTAATAGATGCCTTCTCTGAGTATTGAAAGTAAGTTATGGGTAGTGTAATGTATAACCCCAGTATTTACTACCTTGGGAACACAGGAGACATAATGAAGGAGGGAAGGTTGTAATTGTAGAAAAACATCAAGTCTAGTAACAGAAATCAGTGGCAGCCAGAGACGTTCTCCCCAGGTTTCCGGCCCTGCTGGTGGCCCCTCCACCAGACTCCATGCAGGCAGGAACCCCCCAGAGGAGGAAAGGGGCCTGTTATAGGAGTCATCAACCTGTCACCACGGCTAGGGTGAATATGGCTTCTGAGTTGGGGGGAGGGGGTGGAGGCTTAGTCTTTAGCACCAGCAGCTGCAGGAATGGGGGGAGGGGCAGTAGGGGGGTTGGAAGGGGGAGGCTGGAGGTGGAGAGACCTTCTGCACCTACTGCCTGGGAACAGCCATTTATTGAGTCAGCAAGGCCCCGTGCTAGGCAGCACTTGGCATTTAACAGGAGCGAGGCGGTACTTACCCTCAGCAGCATTAACAGTCTGGAATTGCGTGCTCGCGTGGGTCTGTGTGTGAGAGAACGGTGGGGTGGCACAACTGAGTGATGGCACTGGGGGCGGAGATAAGAACCCAGGGATGGATCAGTATGAACAGCGTGCTCCAGCGTGGGGGTCCCGTGGGGGCAGACAGCAAGGAAGCTGAGGTACTCGTCCTGGTCCCACAGGATGTCCCTGACCCCGGCGGGCAGAGCGAGGGATTTCCTCCGCGGGAGATGCGAGAGAAATGTTGGGAACATAGTTTGGCTGAAGGGGAGGGGAAGGTAAGGGAAGTATTGTCCAGCACCCGCTATGTTGGATGCTGTGCTTTGCAAAGCCTCTCTCATTCACCCTCACAACACCCCTAGGGTTGGGCAGTGTTGTTATTCTAATTTTGCAGGTGAGGAAACCGAGGCATAGAATGAGTGAGTGACTTCTGCGAGGTCCCACAGCTGGGTGGCAGAGGCCAGGATCTGTGCGACTCGATCGATCGGTTACTCTGTGCCAGGTCCTCAGGCGAGCTTGTGCCTTAAGTCCAGGTAACGGGGAGCCCGGGGTGGGAGGCTTTCCTTGTGGTCCGCGTGAGAAAAGGCTGTATTGTTCTCACAGTTCTGTGCTTCCTCCCGCCGCCATCTCCAGCTGGGGAAGATATCCAGGAGCGATGGTAAATTGGGTGCTTTTTCCGGGGTAGGTCCCGCGGCACCGTTGCTCAGGGTAGGGGACTAGAGTGTGAAGGTCGGCGGGAGACAGTGAAGACACCGGTGGACGGATGGACGGACCCTGCCGGGAGGACAGGCGGGGCCGGCCAAGCGAGAATGAACCTGAAGCCCCAGAGACGGCGGCGGGGACCCCGCGAGCCGGGAGGAGGCGTGGCTAGGCCTCCTCCGGGCCGATCGCGTCCCCGGAGCTCGCTCGGCCCGGCCCGCCCGGCCTCCTCGCCCAGGGCCTCGGCAGCCCGCGTGGCGGCCAAGTCGAAATGGGGCAGTGACCCACCCTCTTCTCTTCCTGTTCTGCTCCGGAGAAGAACGGAGGCTCCGGGCTCTGCGACTTAACCGACCGCGGGACCGGGGCAGAGGCGTGAACTTGTAATCTGCTAAGAAAGGTTAATAGTGACAACAGTAACAGTACTCTAGGCGTTTGCTTGCCCCACGCGATCGGATCGAATGAGATCATTCATTCGATAAATACTCATGTGATATCCACCTACTACATGACAGGCTCCGCACTAGGCTCTTTCATTCTAAAATAGTTCTCTTTATTCGTGTCTTTTTGGATAAGTTTTGTTGTAATATTATGTACCCCAAAGTGGCTAAAATCCACAAAATATCACAAAGTGAACACACCTGTGACATCAGCAACAGCTCAAGAAGCAGAACACAGGATCTCACTACCCCGCCAAGGGGAGCCGCTACCCTGACATCAAACAGCCACAAATTGTTCTTTTCATTCAACAAATAAATGATGCCCGAAGGGCATTGTACATGACCAGTGGAGTGCTATTAATAAGAGGCTCCATTCCCTAAGTTAGTTGCTGTTGAGCCAGACCAGGATTTGTGGGAGTGCTTGCTTTTCCTGGATCTTTTCAAGGGACTGAAACCTGGGTTCTCACGCCCACCCCTTCCCAGACCACGTAGGCACCTCCTGTGATCCCTGGGGCCCCTTGGTGGAATGAGACCTTTCCCTCTGAGGACCCTTCCTTCTGCGACTAATGAGGGTGGTTAAATATTATTCAGAAATACTAGGACAGATTGGAAGCATGGCTTATTGCAGTATTTATTATTACTAAAACCAATGTTCTTCATGAATTTATAATAATAACAACACATGTTTGAAAGTGAATGTCTCCAGTCTGAGGCTCCGCATACATGTGGGGCCTGGGATTCATCACAAAACCTCACAGAGGTTCTATGACTTTAAATAAGAATTGGAGGCTTCTTTAGAAATCTTCAGAGAAGAGTGTTTCTGCCTGTAGCAGCAGAATCTTCCTACTGAGCAGAACCTCACGTTCCACGGGATGGTAGACTAGAATGGCCCACCTTCATTGTTACCATGCACGGCCATGAGTTCCAACCTACAAACTGTTAACAGTGGGAGGCACGGATCTTAAGGAGTTTTTTCCCTGCATGTTCATTTCCTGCCAGACGGGGTGATGGGGGAAGGTCCAACCTGTTTTCCTGAGCTGCCTGGCCTGGGGATGCCTTAGGACAGTGCCCAGGAAAATCTCTTCAAACATTAGAAATCTTTATCTATAGAACTGCGATGGGGCGCCTGGGTGGCTCAGTCGGTTAAGCGTCCGACTTCGGCTCAGGTCACGATCTCACGATATGTGAGTTCGAGCCCCGCGTCGGGCTCTGTGCTGACAGCTCAGAGCCTGGAGCCTGTTTCAGATTCTGTGTCTCCCTCTCTCTCTGACCCTCCCCCATTCATGCTCTGTCTCTCTCTGTCTCAAAAATAAATAAATGTTAAAAAAAAAATTAAAAAAAATTATAGAACTGCGTCCTTCATGACACCAGCTCTTTCCCAAAGGAGTCAGATGTCCCCAGAACAGGAGCAGCATCCGTTATGGAGAAAATGATGGGGTAACAGTTCCTTACATACAAGTGGGGATTTACAGTTGACAAAGCAGACCATTTCTCCAACTGTTTGGTGGACTTTAACGTGAATGCTGTCCCTAGGTTCTGTTTCTGTGACGATGGACGGGTATGGAACCCAAAACCCCTTGTTAATTTTGACGGTGACTTTGGCTTTGGCCCTAGAGTCACACAGACTTAGATTTGAGTCCCCGCCCCGCCCCCCCCCCCCCCGCCACTCACTTGCTTTGTGACCTTGGGCAACTCTGTTCACATGTCTATACTTGTGTCCTCGACTTAAAAATGTATATGATAGTATCATCTCATTAGCCCATAGGCTGTTGTGAAGTTGAAATTCTATGATGCAAATAAAGCACTTAGCCAGTGCTTAGAGCATTGCAGGTGTAATAATAGGTTTAATTATATATTACCAATATGTTCATGTAATCTAATTCTTGCAGACATGGCAGAAGTCATTCTGACTTGACGGCTGACAGAAAGTAGTGAACTATTAATATATGCTGTATCATGGATAAATCTGAAAAATTATGCTGAGTAAAAGAAGTTAGACACGAGAGACCACCTATGGCATGATTCCACATATCTACAATGCCCAGAAAGGGCAAATTTGTAAAAACAAACTGCAGATTTATGATTGCCTCAAGCTGGAGGTGGGAAGGGAGATTAACTGTAAAAGGGCATAAGAGATCCTATGGTGGGGGGGGGTATACAAATGATCTAAAACTGATTTATTTTGTGCTCGCTTTGGCAGCACATATACTAAAATTGGAATGGAAGAGAGAAGATTAGCATGGCCCCTGCACAAGGATGATGTGCAAATTCATGACATGTTCTGTATTTAAAAAAAAAAGGATTTATTTTGATGATTGCATCACTAGGTAAAGTAACTAAAAATCACTGATTTGTACACCTAAAACGAGTGGGGTTTTTTTGAAGAGTTTTTATTTTTAATTTTTAAATGTTTATTTATATTTGAGAGAGAGAGAGAGAGAGAGGGGAGGGGCAGAAAAGGAGACACAGTATCTGAAGCAGGCTCCAGGCTCTGAGCTGTCAGCATAGAGCCTGACGCGGGGCTCGAACTCACAAACCGTGAGATCATGACCTGAGTCAACTTCAGACACTTAACCGACTGAGCTACCCAGGCGCCCTGTGAGTTTTATGATATATAAAATATGTGTGAATAAAGTTGTTTTAAAAACTCAGAAACTGTCACAGAAGAAGGGAAGAACAGACTCCAAGTATTCAATTAGATGTTCTTTAGACTATGGCCCAGTCTTTGCCTCCCACTGGGTAGAAGAGAGAAGGCAAAGGTGGTGGGGGGATGGGGGGTGGAGCTACTGTTAGAATCTTCATGAAAAAGGGATGGGACAAAGACAATTTGGAGAATGTAGAGATGGCAGTATCTTAAGGAAGGGAGAATGAGGAAGAATAAGCTTTTTTGGGGGGGGGTGTAAAAAAGTAGTAATTGAGACTGTTATTCAACTTTTAGTATTATAAAAGGCTTTATAGGGGCGCCTGGGCGGCTCACTCGGTTGGGCGTCCGACTTCAGCTCAGGTCATGATCTCACGGTCCGTGAGTTGGAGCCCCGCGTCGGGCTCTGTGCTGACAGCTCAGAGCCTGGAGCCTGTTTCAGATTCTGTGTCTCCCTCGCTCTCTGACCTTCCCCCGTTCATGCTCTGTCTCTCTCTGTCTCAAAAATGAATAAACGTTAACAACAACAAAAAAAAGGCTTTATATTCTTGGGGTGGCTGGCTGCCTCAGTAGAGCCTACAACTCTTGATATCAGGGTTGTGAGTTCGAGCCCCACATGGGGCATGGAGCCAACTTAAAATAATAAATAAACAAAAAGAACAAGCTTTATATTCTACAGCTTTCTTAGTATTCTAAAAAGCTTACTGTTCTAAAAGCTGTATACACATCATCTTGTTTACACTGCATAACATATTATAAAATGAGTGTTATTATCCCCATTTCAGAGGTCATAAACTTGAAACACATAAGAGTTAAATAACTTGACCAAAGTCATAAGCTAATATATGGCAGTCAAGATCGGAACCCAGGTAGTTTGTTCCAGAACACCTGCATTTTACAATGATGCTTTTAGTGTATATGAAAGGGAGGAGAAGGACATCAGGGTTCTGAGCAAAAGTTGAGGTGTGTGTGTGTGATTCAGGAATATTCTGAGACCTTTGCCTAAGGAAATATGATGTTGACTTATGTAAATAAGAACCATATCACACATGTTGGTGGGAGTAGACCCTCTCAGTTTAATGCTGCTGGGTGCCATTTTTTTTAGATGAATATTTAAAAAGGCCTGACAACTCCTTCATTTCTTTTAAAACATTTTTTTTCCCAACGTTTATTTATTTTTGGGACAGAGAGAGACAGAGCATGAACGGAGGAGGGGCAGAGAGAGAGAGGGAGACACAGAATCGGAAACAGGCTCCGGGCTCTGAGCCATCAGCCCAGAGCCCGACGCGGGGCTCGAACTCACGGACCGCGAGATCGTGACCTGGCTGAAGTCGGACGCTTAACCGACTGCGCCACCCAGGCGCCCCGACAACTCCTTCATTTCTGCATGTTTGAAGTGTGGCTGTACTTGTTTCCCATAGTATGAATTGAGCTCATGCTTCTGAGACAACATTCAGACTAAACAATCCCAGAATCCAGCCCATGGTCACATTCCCCTCTCCCAGCCTCTCACGGTGTCCCTCCTTCAACCAACGGTGCCCTTCCCACTCCAATTCCTGTCCTGTCAAATCCTGCTCAACGTTTCTTTTCTTCTCTTTTTTAAAAAGTTTTTAATGTTTCTTTATTTTTGAGAGAGAGAAAGAGACAGAGTGTGAGGGGGGGGAGGTGCAGATAGAGAGGGAGACACAGAATTTGAAGCAGGCTCCAGGCTCTGAGCTGTCAGCACACAGCCTGACTTGGGCTGGAACCCACTACCCAAACTGTGAGATCATGACCTGAGCTAAAGTCGGACACTCAACCAACTGAGCCACCCAGGTGGCCCGCCCCCCCCCGCTCAACTTTTCAGTGGTATTTCCTCCACAGAGGATAACACTTTTCTGGATTAAATAGAAACAAGAACTGTGTTTTAAAGATCTCTCATGGTTGGCTGCATTGAGAGAGAATATGTGCCGTATCCACACAGAACTTGAGAAGTAATAGATTCACAACTGCAATGCTTTCAAGGGCAAACAAACAAACAAACGAAAACAAAACAAAACAAAAAAACCCCCACACCTAATCTTGTTGTTTGAAAAGTACGGGTAGCTAAAGTGGAAGTAATAGTCTCACTTCTTTCCATTTAAAAGATTTTAAAAACTGCACACATGAAACAGGCAATTTGTAAGTTCAAATGAAAAGAATTCAAGTCTCTTGGATGCTGTACAGGGATGAGAGGAGGTTGAAGGGAAAGTTAACATAGTAATGAAAAGATCAGGGAGGACTGGACAAGTGATAACAATCTGGTAGTCTGAGTGTGGGAAGGGGTATGATTTTAAAAATCTTTATTGTTTTCAGTGTGTGGGAAATACAAAACTAATGCATGCTTACTTTAAAAGAAATCAAACTTGGGGCGCCTGGGTGGCGCAGTCGGTTAAGCGTCCGACTTCAGCCAGGTCACGATCTCACGGTCCGTGAGTTCGAGCCCCGCGTCGGGCTCTGGGCTGATGGCTCGGAGCCTGGAGCCTGTTTCCGATTCTGTGTCTCCCTCTCTCTCTGCCCCTCCCCCGTTCATGCTCTGTCTCTCTCTCTGTCCCAAAAATAAATAAAAAACGTTGAAAAAAAAATTAAAAAAAAAAAAAGAAATCAAACTTTCTTTTAAATATATAATATGGGAGGTTAATGTTCCACATACCTCCCTCTCAGGATCACCCCAAAGATAAGCCATAACAGTTGGGTATATATTTCTCCAAATATATATATATATATATATATATATATATATATATATATATGTATATATATATATCTCCTATATAACCATCTATGAAATAAGAAGTCATTAATCATATCCAAGTGAGCTGTAGACATTTACTTACAATCTCTTTCTGCATTTTAATGAATGTGGAATCATAGCATATTTACTTTCATAACTTACTTTTTTTCATTTAACATAAGCTTAGACTCATTTGCCTGTGAACACAGATCTCTTCTATAGAGTATTTCTGGGTATGTAAATGCACTTATATATTCAACCATTTTATCTATATATATTGATGAACAGTTGGGTTGTTCCCACTTTTTCATCATCACAAAAATGACATAGTAAACATTTTTTTAATGCATCGCGTAGGAAAAAATTCCAAACGTGAGATTGAGGGGACAAACGAAATAACACCTGTAAATTCATAAATGGCAAAATTGCCTCCGAAGAGGTTTTGTCTGTTTTTTGTTTGTTTTTCCATCTTCAAAGTTCTTTTGGACAAACAGAACTCTGGATTATACAGACCACTGGCTTCTTTCTTTGAACTTGACAGAGCATCACCTCCTCTGGGCTTGGCTGGAATAGGTGAGGGGGCTTTGAAAGGGACACCAACGTCAGCGAGCGCTAATGTGTGTCAGAGCCGAGTGGCAGGTGGAGCGAGGGCCCCCCAGGACTCCCAGGAGCCGGATACCGCCGCCCGGAGCCCGAGGCTTTCCCAGCAGGTGGAGAATCCATTTTTAAGCCCAGGCAGGAAAGGGCTCAAGGATCGAATTTCCTCCCAACAAATACGCACCGTTCGTTTCAGGGCACTTCCCGGCTGCACGCAGGCCCCCCCGCCCGCCCTGCCACCGTCACGCCCGCGACGCGAGTCGCCCGCCAGCCGCCCGCCAGCCGCGCGCTCTGGGGTTTCTGGGCAGGTTGGGCCGCGCGCGCTGCCGGAATTGCCGGAGCCGCCCGGAGCTGCCCCGCTCGCGCGCGCGGCGCCACCCCGCACCTGCCCGCACTGGTGTTTGCAAAGTGCATCCCCGCGCGTCTCGGCGTCTCGGGTGTGGCTGCACCCACGAGGCAGGGGACCCACAGCCGACGCCTGACACCGCGATGGTTCAGTGCCTGCCCACAACACATTCCTTTTCTGCCTGCGACCGGCAGGCGCATCTTTGGGTGGAGAATAAGGCCCCGCCTCTGGTAGAGGAAAATACCCCTCCCCAGCACTCCCCCCGCCCCCAACCCCGGTCCCCCGGCCACCGGGGTCGGCCGTTTCAGGTGCGCTGGGGAAACGGCAGCTGGGGTAGGAGCGACAGCGCGGTGCCGTTCAGACTCGCCAGCCCACCTTTGGCCAGGATCATCTGTGCTCTCCAAGTAGGGGACACTGCATCCACCACTCCCCCCACCAGGTCCCCACCTAGTTTGACTCTTCCTCCGGTCAGTGGGCTGCAGAAGACTCCACAATTGACCTAGTAGGCCACTTCTGGACTCGAGTCATTGGCCAAGACAGAATTTTATAACAATTCACATTAGTTGACAACATGTGACACCATTTGAAAACGAAATATCTGGCAACACAATCAGTTCTGGAGCTGAGAATCTGTCATCCAGTCTTCTCCAGTTCCTAACATGATCAAGGACATCTTTCTCATCACTACTACCAGGCTGCCCCCATAGGCATTAGTATGTGTCCTTGGCGGAGTCACAGAATACCATAATGGGGACACCCTAGAAAACAAATCCCTTGGGGTGCCTGGGTGGCTCAGATGGTAGGCATCTGACTTCGGCTCAGGTCATGATCTCAGGGTTCATGAGTTCAAGCCCCATGTCAGGCTCTGTGCTGACATGGAGCCTGCTTGGGATTCTCTGTTTCCCTCTCTCTCAAAAATAAATAAAACATTAAAAAAAAAAAAAAGAAAAGAAAAGAAAAGAAAAGAAATCCCTTTAGCTTCCTCTGATACTCCAGGCTGTGAGTTGGCTAAGGTCTCCCAGTGTGGGGTGGAACTGGGATTGGTACTCTATCCACTGATGAGGGCCCATAAGAGTGAAACGACTTATCCAAGGTCACCCAGCCAGGGGATGGCAAGAACGGGTCTAGAGCCCACCTTCTTGAACCACTGGCCAATTTTCTGGGCTGCCCAGGGCCTCAATACAGTATAGCCATTGGCCATAGATGTTGCACGTAACTCTTACCTGGGCTCTTGGGCTTTCGACCTAGTAGTCATTGGTCAGACCAGCCAAACATCTCTTGCCTCCATCTATACCTATGGAATGGAGAGTGTAATCCATAGGGGCTGGCATGCATCTTAGTTTCAGTTTTCAGGTGCTGGGTTCTTGTGTATGAAACTTTACAGACCTGTGGGTAGCTGTTCTCATCCTCATGCACAGCCTGAAAATTGACGTTGCCAGTACGGTGGCAATTATAGTTGAATGTGCTAATCTGGTCCCATTGGAAATTGGTGCATCTCAGCCGTCAGGGAATTTCCCCAAACCTTCAAACTTGCCACCTGCAGGGTAGATGGAAACCAGAAAAGTAACAGCCACATCACATGGCCAGTCCTGTCATCATTTTGAGCTTTGTCCTCCATGTTTCACTGGGAAGCCAGAAAGAATTGGCTAGACTAGCAGAGGGCCCACAGTGGTGGAGACTCCCCTACCATAAAACCAGTACAGGGAAACACGGTGGATGGAAAATGAGTTGTTAGAGACAATAAGTCGTGTGGGAAAGGAGGAATACTTCTGAAATGGCCTCTTATTTTACTTCGGGGCATTTCCCACCCAAGGCTAAAGCATGTAAAACAGGCCAGAGATCCTGATGTTTCTCCATTAAGGAAATAAAAGTTTGAGGCATTTATGTTAAGTTGGCATATGGAATATCTATTTATAACTGCAATAGCTCTTCAGACATATCCTTTTACCTCCCCAGCAGTAAGTGAACAGCTTACAAAAGCTACACTTTTTTTTTTTTTTTTTGGTGGGAGAGGCTGAGTTTGGATTTAAAATCAAGAAGGCTTAGCAACACCCACTCTACGTGAAATTACCACCCCCTTTAATAAGGTCCAAGATGTTTAATAGCTCACTCAAAGTCTCACAGCAAATTGAGAACAGAATAGAATCAGAAGAGTTGGCTGTTTTTTGCAACTGGTCTTCTGAGAAAGGCTTGTTCGTCGTCATTCTATCTCCTGGGAAACTTCTCGTTTGCCTTCTTCACAACCCCTCCACAATACCTCACTGAGATGTTATCACTGCACAGGTAAAACAAATTCTTTTTTTAAAAAAAGATTTTTTTTAACGTTTATTCATTTTTGAGACAGAGACAGAGCATGAATGGGGGAGGGGCAGAGAGAGAGGGAGACACAGAATCTGAAACAGGCTCCAGGCTCTGAGCTGTCAGCACAGGGCCCGACGTGGGGCTCGAACTCACGGACCGCGAGATCACGACCTGAGCCGAAGTCAGATGCCCAACCAACTGAGCCACCCAGGCGCCCCAAAACAAATTCTTATAGGTGGCATAAGGTATAATACATAAAAGTAATTAGTTCGCTGGTGGTACTTTAGCAACTTTTTCTTTGGTTCACCACCTGCCTGGAAAAAAGTTTAGTGTAACCTGAAGTTCTGTGACGATGTTACATAATTCGCCATATAGGTTTGTTTCGTAAGGAAGCTGCCATATGACATTCCTGATGACATTTAGTCTGCTGAATTTAGTCCTAAATCTACTAGTTGCAAGAGAGATAGAGGAATGTGGTGTTTAGACCTGAAAGCCACGTGGACGGCTGAAGTCTGGATGCTCTTTCATCATGAAAGAAGGGCAGATGGCTGTCTCTGTCACAGTAACTCTGTTACCAAGTGACTAGCTCAGGGTGGGGCACACAGTAGGATCGCAGTAAATATTATTTAGATTGAGTCAAACTGAAGTGTCCTTTGGGGATTCCTGGAACCTTCACCAGGAAGACTAATAGCATCAGAATCTTCTGCTGGGCATAGGAATAAGAAGCTGGGAGGAAAAGCTGGTGAGGAGGATTCAGGTAATATTGCTTTCCAAATTTGCTGTGCCTTTAAGTCAGCTCTCTGGAGAAAGGAGAACTCTTTGTAATGCATTCCCTCCATCTCCCAAAGTCCCATTAAAAATTACCCAACATGGCGCCCTCCTTTCATTGCTTACACTATTCACGTCCCGTAGATACTGGAGAAAGTCCCACACCACCATAACTTCCTCTCTTCCCTCAAAATAGAAAAGAGACTGGCAGGGACCATGCTCCTTTGGCAATTTACAAGACTTGTGGGATTAAACCAGTGACATTACTGTAAGGCACCGGGCAGGATGCTTCTCAGTTAACCATGTGCAGGGAGTGAGGGGTCTTGGCAGTTTTCTCAACTCCTGCTCTCCTCCTGTCCTCAATGGTGTCTCCAGCCCTCCTCTCACCCATTCCTAGGATACTGGTAAAGTGCTGATGTGTCACTAAGGACTGAGCAGGTAATGGCCTAAAATGTGGCTCCTCCCGGAGGGCGTACCCCGTAATGAGCAGAAGAAAACCTTTATGAGTTCAAAGATCAAAAGCTAAACTGACAGGCAATTGGGCTCTATTTGGGGCAATAACTACGAGAAGAAGGTAAGGCAGCTGTTATTCACACCCATTTTACACGCGAGTAAATAGGAGCTCCTGAGGGTTCAGTGACTCCTCCAAGCCCACTCATCGTGGAGCCAGTAGTGAAACCCCGAAGGCAGGTTGCAGTCACTGGTATCCTTGCTCCAGGCAAAGGGCTCTTGCTTCCTCCTCTTCTTTTTCATTCCAGATTCACAGAACTCCCTTAGGCTCACATTCAGGGAAGTAACACCCCACCGTAATAACAGTACTGTTTTTTGACGCTTACTATATGCCAGGTATGCTTTCAAGTGCTTTCTAGGTACTAACTCGTGCCAACTCGTTTTGACCTCATATGGCCCCATTTTACGAAGGAGGAAACTGAGGCCTAAAGAAGTTAAGTGACTTGTTCAACATCACACAGCTAGCACGGTGAGCGGCACAGCCGGAGTAGAACCCAAGCAATCTAACTTGGGTCCGTGCACTTAACTATTATACATTATACCACATTGCCACTACGTTTATTATTATTTATGGATCATCTGCCTATGCTTTTATTTATTTTTTATTTATTTATTTATTTTGTTTTCAACGTTTATTTATTTTTGGGACAGAGAGAGACAGAGCATGAACGGGGGAGGGGCAGAGAGAGAGGGAGACACAGAATCGGAAACAGGCTCCAGGCTCGGAGCCATCAGCCCAGAGCCTGATGCGGGGCTCGAACTCCCGGACCGCGAGATTGTGACCTGGCTGAAGTCGGATGCTTAACCGACTGCGCCACCCAGGCGCCCCTGCCTATGCTTTTAAACTACCATGAAGGGACAATTCCATTAGCACATGAGTCGTGTCTTGATTTTCTTCTCACTATCCCAGATCCCAGTGAATGGAGTTACCGCCATATTTCATGCAACAGATGCATGAAAGCCTGAATGCTATGCAGTTATTTATTTCTGGGAAATGTCAGTCACCATGCAGGGAGAGGGGCACAAGCATATTATTGGTTCCCTGGGCCATGCCCTTTCACTTGACATTCTCCGCTGGTTCTCACTCACCAAGGGTACAATATTGAGAAAGGAGAATCACAGACACAGGAGGTGAAGTAGGGGCATTGCCAAGGGGGGGACAACAGGGAATTTACTCTCATCGAGGACCCCCTGGAGGCCAGGCACTGTGCTAGGACCTCTTCCATTCTGTATCTCCTTAAATCTGCTCTGAGAGGCAGGTGGCTTGTTTCTTAGATCTGACATCCTGCAGCTTTGGTCCGCTCAAGGTCACCGGCCAGTAAGTGCCAGAGTTGAGGTTGAAGCTCAGGCCTGTCTGGCTTCCAAGCACATCATCCTACTTGCCACCAACTGTCTTTGAAGTATCAGAAATCTTGGCTGGGAAAATTTGAGAGCAGTCCTCCACCATGGATTCTGTTCTTATCGCAGCTATAGATTATCCTCTACCTTCCCAAAGGTCCCTGGGGTCTGTCTCTCTCCCTCCTGGACTCAAAATCCAGGCCTCACTGCACTGTAGACCAGCTCCTTGCTGCTCCTTTCCTGCTGGATCATAAGATCTCAGAATTTACATCCCTAGGGAAAGTAGATTTATAGCTATTGGAAGTTAAACTGCATATTTACAAGCCTGGGTTTTCCTTTGGCTCTTGTTTGCCTCAGGCCTGTGGGACTGCAGGCCAGTTGCTTAACCTCTCTCTGCCTCAGTTTCCTCACGCGTAAAGTGGGGAGACCCATGCTCCCCTCCAGGGATTGCTGTGAGACATGAATGAACGTGTGCCTGTCACGCTCTTACCTTAGAGCCTGAGCACATGAGCTTTTCCTTTTTTCCCGCTGCCTATGCGGGGGGGGGGGGGGGGGCCTGAGGGCTGTGACGGAAGGAAGGAATCCAAAGAAGACTGGTCAATTTTTGGAGGTCATGTGGTTCTTCAGTTGCTGATGGGCTGTATTTAAGATGAAAATCGTCGCCTGGCTGTTGCCGCTTGTGAAAGTACAGACCCCTTCCTCAGGGCCGAAGACCAGGGCACAGTTACATCCTGGATCTGGGTTCCTTTGGCTCTTTCCATGCCTATTTTTAAAGCAGTGACCTTTCTTTCCTCTTCTAATTCTTTCCAAGAACAGTAAGGCTGACTCTAGAATAATTAGGAAAACATTTCAAAGTTGACATATTGCCAAATAATGGAAGTTATGAAACAACTTTAAGTCTATTATAATACAAAGTTGCAGGGGCACCTGGGTGGCTCAGTTGGTTGAGCATCCGACTTCGGCTCAGGTCATGATCTCAGGGTTTTTGAGTTCAAGCCCCGCACCGGGCTCTGTGCTGACAGCTCAGAGCCTGGAGCCTGCTTCAGATTCTGTGTCTCCCTCTCTCTCTGCCCCTCCCTCACTCTCTCTCTCTCAAAAATAAATAAACATTTAAAAAAAATTTTTTTTAAGTTGCACTGATAGCACATTAGGTTTTGAATACTTGTAAACTGGTAGTTTTTCATAATTGTCAGCCTTTCCTTTGGGCATCCATTAGCATTGTCAGGCTTGAAGGACGGGACAGGGAGTAAGAATGATTCATTCATTCTGTGGGATTCTCTACAAAATTCACTCTTGCCCGTGAAAAGTCTGAGACTTTGATTCCTATTGTGGCTCCGTGACCTTACTCAAGCCCTCTGAACTCTTGGAATCTTGGCTTCCTCAACTGGAAACTGGAAAGAACAACGCTGGCCTCTTCTGCCTCATTAGGGACCTTCGGAGGAGCGAATAAAATGCTAGACATAGAAGTCCTTTGGAGCAGCCTAAACTGAGGGGGACGTGTCACAGACTAATATGATGATACACGAAAGCATGAAAGTGTTTGTGAATGAGCCGAAAGAAAAAAATAAGAAACAAAGACAATGATGGCCAAAGGGGTAATGGTGTTCCTTGCTTTGCCATTCATTAGCTGAGTGATTTGGGGGGAGGAACTTAACCCCTCTGGATCTTGACTTCCTCATCTGTAAAGTGGGGATGATTTTAATATTCCTATTCCTATTAGATGGGACTATTTTATCAAATGGGACAGTGGGTGTGAAAATGTTACCTGAGTGGGAAAAGACCAACTGTTAGTTATTATTAATATTACTATTAGTAATGCCTGGTGACGCTGTAATATTATTCTAGGGCTTTGACTAGTTTAGTTACGTTTGGAAATTAAATCAATCCTTTGAGATGACAGGTCATGACCTGTTAGCTTCCACGGGCAGGGGCTGAATCCAGTGAGCAGGGGCCAGGCGTCTGGCATCCCACTACTGGGATTCAAATATCACCTCCGGGGCTCCCGGGTGGCTTAGTCGGTTAAGTGTCCGACTTCAGCTCAGGTCGTAATCTTGCAGTCTGTGAGTTCGAGCCCCAAATCGGGCTCTGGGCTGACAGCTTAGAGCCTGGATCCTGCTTCAAATTCTGTGTCTCCTTCTCTCTCTGCCCCCCACCTCATGCTCTGTCTCTCAAAAATGAACAAATGTTAAAAATTCAAATATCACCTCTGCCACCAACAGGCCATGTGATCTTGAGTTAGCATTTAACCCACCTTTGCCTTATTTTCTCCATCTTCCTTCAGGGAGCCTTTTTGGCTCCTAAAACGGCTTGCATTTAACCAGCCACCAACAGAGGCCTAAGACACCATCTTGAGACATCCACAAAGAAAAATACTTGTGTATCTCAAGCTGGGGCTGGGTCCCTCCCCCAAAGCCTTTGAGGCAACCCGTAGAAAATCGATTTGTGTGCCTCACCTTTCCTCATCCCCACCAAGGCCCTTCTTTCCATGCTCTAGCAGGATGGGTACCCAAACATGGAATATCTGCTCTTCTCTACTCTGCAGCCAGGAAACCAATCACATCTGGAGGCCTCTGACTCCCTTTTGTGAGGGAAATCTCTGTGGAGGGCAAGTTTCCCCCGCTCTGCTCCAGTGGCTGCGGTTCCAGAGCAGTTTCTGGTCTGCTACCAAGCGAGGCATGTCCTTAGGCAGTGGATGAACCCCGAAGATGAGTGAGAAGCTAAATTAAATAATGGCATCATTAGGTGATACCTTAGTGCACAAAGAAGAGATCCACGCAAGTGAAACGATAAAGCGGGAAGAACAAATGTGAATAAAAAGAGGCATAAAGTTCTGTGCCATAGACAAACAAAAACAAGGTACACTGGGGGAAAAAAAAGCCTTTCCAAGCATAATGGAGAATCATTCATTTTTGAGACAGGGTATTAGCAGGGGAGGGGCAGAGAGAGAGGGAGACACAGAACTCTGACCTGTCAGCACAGAGCCCGACATAGGGCTCGAACTCAGGAACCGTGAGATCATGACCTGAGCCGCAGTCGGACGCCCAACCGACTGACCCACCCAGGTGCCCTGAGAATGTACACTTCTAACAAGTTCCCAGGTGGCACAGGGACCACACTTCAAGAAACACTGCCAAAGGGAAAGGGGAAGAGGTGCTAGGAGGCTATGCTGTTTATAAATGGGCTTCAGAACTAAGTGAGACTCAAAAAAGGAATCGTTTGAGGACTGTGGAGACGCGGTGGTCCCAGGGGCTCCCCAATGTCTGGGCTTTGTGGCCACGACAAATAGAGTCGACACAAGTGTTGGGAGCATGATTGATCATACTGACTGACCCGGGGAATCTATAAGGCATTTCCCCCTACATGGCCTGCCTTCTACCGGGCTAGACAGGTTGGGGGTGGGTTCCACTGCCCCTTCAAAGGAAGAGGGAAGATACTGAGCACTGTTCGCTCCCTCCAGCCCCTCACCCCCGCAAGGTGGATTACCTATCCCTAGAAGCCCAGGCTACCGGGCCCCGAACCGCCACGCATTCTTCCTGGGGTCAAGCTCAGAAGGCGGGCGCTTCGGGCGGGGTGAGGCTCCCTAAGGAGCGGAAGTCTGCTGTCCGGGATGAGCAGCAGGGAGGGTCCCTGCTCCTCGTGGAGTAGCGGGATCCCAGCCAGCGAGGACGCACCGCGACTTCCGCCTCTGGCGGTCGGCAGTGGGGGGCGCACCAAGACAGCAATTCGGGAGCTGCGCTTTGTCACCGCCGCAGCAAGGGGAGGGGAAGAGGGCGCAGAAAGGGGCCGTGGGGACAGGATTGGGCGGTCGACCGGCTTCGAGGCCAGAAAGGGACTCTCTGGGGGCTCCAGGCCGCACCTGGCACGGCCCTGTGGGGGAGCAGAAAGGACTGGGATTCGTCCGGACCCAGCCTGTGCGCGCAATCCAGTCCTGGGTGGGTGACACCCTGTCCTCTGGGCTGACATCCGTCCTGCTCTCCCCTCACTACAACGAGCCCCTAATAGCCAGTACCCTCCCCTCCGAAACTCACTGCCTCGGGCGCGTGCGCACCCTCACTCCTTCAAGGTCAGGCTTCTGAGCCGGGAACGCAGTCTCTCCACGTCGCGGCGCCCTCCGGCCCGTCCTGCTCTTCGTTACCTTTCCCGTTGTGCCCCGCTCCTCTGAGACTTACGGTAACAGCCCGAGCGGCTCCCGCCGACGCTCAGCCCCTGCGGGGGCTGCAGGCGCAGCCACCCATCAGCCAGAGATGGGTGGCCCGCGTTCGCGTCTTTCAATCACACCCAAGGCACCTTAGTTGTGTCTGCGGTGTTAGGGAACGCAGTCCTCCGCCCTGGGGGCGCGGCGCTAACGTCGGAGAGAATCTGGCTTTTGGAGGCCGGACGACTTGGGTTAAAATCCTAGCTCGACCACTCCCCAGCTGTGTGACCCGGGGCAAGTTCCTCAACCTTTCTAAGAGTCAGTTTCGCCGCTGCACAACGCCAGGAACTGTACCCCATCAGGGCTCTGCGAAGCTCCAGTAGGAGGAATGGAACTGGTCCGGGTCAGGAGAGGGCTTTATAAAAATCAGTCCCCAGCACTCTTCACACAAGGGTTTTTCCATTTCGCCGGAGGGCGAGGCTTAGCCCGCCCAACCGGTTGGACTTCCTCGCCTGGGGGCGGTTCTCCTACCCCCTACACTGGGAGACCAACTACTCCGTTTGCAGGCCGGCGCCACCGCGTCTCCTGGCCGGGCAAGGCCCAGTGGGGAGAGAGGAAGGGGGTGCTGCCTCCTCGGCCCGGGAAACAGGAGAGACAGACACACACGGTCAGGCAGCACCCAGAATCACTCACGGAAAGAAACCTGCCCCCGGGAGGGAGCATTAGGGCCACTGAGGGCTAACTGAGTCGTAGAAGAGCGATTCCATTGAGTAACGACTCTACCCGGATCCGGCTCCCGGGTCCCCTGGTTGGACCACCCTGACCGGACCGCAATGGGCCGGTTCCCTCTTCCTGAGCCGGGGTGAGAGTGGGAAGCACACGCAGAGTTTTCAGGCTTATCTGGCCTTTGGGCAGTCCAGGGCTTGGAAAGGATTTGTGCCCGGACAAAATCTATTAAAAAAACAAAAACTGAAAACCTGCTCACTCCCTGCCCCTCCCCAGGGAAAAGGAACCCTTGGTGAACAGGACTCCCTGATGATAATAATCGGCCAATTCCCTGCACTGCAGATCCCCCCTCCCTCCCCCACGGCTCCTTAGGCCAAGCCAAGCCCCAGCCTGGCCATTCTCTTTCCCAGCATGCACCTCCAGTGACTAGGTTTTGAATGGAAGCATGTGCAAAGCTTGACCAATATGCTGAGGCCAGATGCGGTGTGGAGAGGCCTGGCCATACCCTCAGGTTTTGTCCCTTGGGCCAATCAATCTGGAGGACAGTTCGAGGGAGGCAGCTGCCTTGTCAGGGAAAACACCCTGGTAAAACCACAAAGGGATTTGGTGATTGTGCCTGGGGTTTGGTGGTTGGGGTGGGGCTATTGTGGGTACAGGAATCTTAGAAGCTGAAGGCTAACTTTAATGCTTCGGTGCATTTTTCTGGGGAGACGTTTGCCAGATATGCGAAGGGGCCATGACTCCCAAGAGGCTAAAGCAGGCGAGGATAACTCTGGTGAGTCTGCCCGTTTCCAGATAGAGGCTCAGGGCCTTGGTGGATTGCTGTGGTCAAAGAGCAACTGGATTTTGTCTCTTAGGGTCTCCAGAATCACTTGCTGTGATTATCTTCCTGATATTTTGGAACTCACACCCTGTAAACAATTCCCCCCTGCTTGGGGAGGGCAGTTAGGCTCTCCCACCCCAAACCCCTCAGGGTGGCTCCAGCCTCCCTGCAGGCCCCTGCACAATCCCCACCTAGCCTCTGATCCCCATCTTAAAAGAGGGCAAGACCTGGAGGCCTCCTCCAGGATACATTTCTAAATGGTTTTGTACCACCTTTTTCTTTACTCTTCTCCATGCTCAAATTGAGTGGCCGGAGGTTAGTTGTACCCCCCCCCCCCCACTTCTCCCAACCCCAGTGAATTCATCCGGGAGTGAGGCAGGGGAAAGGGCTTGGCGAAAAAACACAAGTGGAGCTTTGAAAAGGAGAGGCTCCAAATGCAATGCTTGGGATTTTCTAATAGCTCTGGGTGTTGTGAGTGCGGACTTGAAGCTGGAGGGATAGATAGAAGTTCAGTCCTGACTCTGTCACTTATATGTGGGCCTTGTCTCTCCTTCAGATGACTCAGCTGCAAAATAGCGATGATTTATACTCTCTTCCTCGGGCCTATTGTGAGGATGGAAAGAGCTAATACTGCTGAAATGCCTAAAACAGTGATTATTCTTATCATGTGGGGGTTCCCAGATTTCCAGATAGGGTTTCTCTTTGCCCTCCTGGGAAATCATTGGTGGGGCACTGTGAGAAGAGTCCAGGTGTGTGGGCCCTGAGGCTACTGCCACTGAGGGCAGGTGGGCAACCTCTCTGAGGGGACCCTGGACCCACCTAGATCCCAGAAGGGGCAGGAGGTTTGTGGAGGATGGCCTCATGGACAGTTAAGACACTGTTGGGTGTTGAGGCATCCCTGCCGGCCAGGGAGGGACAGAGCCTTGGACGGAGAATTGGTCTAGAGCCTGGCCATTTGAGTCAAGACCGCTGGTTACCCGATCACTGTGGGAGAAAAGGAACTGTGGCCTGTTGAGGACTTTTAAAGGAGTGTTGTGTCGATTAAGTGAGAAATGGGCTTGTAATGCAAGCAAATGTCTGAAGAGTAATGGTGAAGGAAAAACACATACCATCCCTGCTAGGGTAGAGGAAGGAAGGGTATGTCTGGGCTTTGGTTGCTTGGATGTTGGGGAACTGCTCCTCCATGGAAAAATGAACCCTTCCAGTTGGTGCCTTGAGGCAGAAGCAAGCCTTGAGCTTGAGGAAGTCCTCAAGTACTCCAGTACTGCCCTGGGTCCTCTGGCTCTGGGATGGGCAAGTCGTGGGCTGCTCAGGCACTTGTCTGAAGCTCAGGGTGGGAAAAGCCACGGGGCTTGGGCCTATAGGACCCTGGGGCTGACAGGTGCAAGAGGCACTGTAGGTCTGGCTGGCACCAAGGATCTAAGGAGCAGGAAGTGTCAGGGTCAGAAAGCATCCAGTTTCTTGTCCCAGGCTCCTGGCTCCTGGCTCTGGGAGAGGCACGGAGAGAAGGCGAGCGTATCCAAACCAGAATTCCAGAAGCTGCAGGTTCTCCCTGCAGGAGAGACTGTTCTGTGATGCCCACTGCAGGTGAGTGTGTCAGGGCCTCCCTCTATGGGGTGGGTGGGCAAGGGTTTGGGGGAAGTAGAGGAGGCGTGATCTCCTGGCACAGGGAGAACGTCTCTGGGCGTCTGAGATCCAGCAGACCTTGCTCCTGGCGGGGGGGCACCGGACGGCGGTGTTTCTGGGTTTGGCGTTCCCAGATGGGCGTTGGCAGCTGCCAGGGACAAGACAGGGACCAACCTCGGAAGTCTCCTCACCCCTATGATCCCCGCCTCGGAGACCCAGCCGCGCGAAAACTTCGATGTGCACGCCCGCGACACGGGCCTGGAGGACGTACAAGGGCCCACGATCAATATCCACGACAGCCGGGCAACGCTTATTGTTTAAAAGGAAGCTCCCTTTGTTCTTGCGTTTTACCAAAGTGAGAAGCACAAACAATTTTTTTCCTGATCAAAATTGTGCTGGCACCGAAGCAGCCAAACCAGTTCCCGGAAACCTGCGCCCCTGCCTTTCAGCCGGGACGTGTACTCGCCTCTGGGAGACCCCGCACCTGGCTGGAGAAGGTCCCCAGGGCCGCAGATCGTCGCACCCAAGCAGGGTCCAAAGGCCACTGAGGCATTTCCCCACCCCCTGCCGCCGCTCTCCCGAGCGGGGTTTTCTTGGGAAGCGTAGCGGCTCCAGCGGATCAACGCGTCTGGTGGCCCAAGCTCGGCTTCCGATTCCATTTAACACGAGCCGCGCATCTTATCTCCGCGTCGCCTCCCCGGGGTTCCCACCCACCCCCCGGCCCAGCCCTGCCCGGGCGGAAGCGGAGCCTCAAGCTTTTGAAGTCCCGAGAATTTCAATCGGAGAGGAGGCGGCGGGACCTAAACCCGTCGCCCCAGCGGGGGAGGGGCCAGCAGGCCAACGGGGGTGGGGGGAGGGGGTCGTCCCTGCCGAAGGGAGAGAGGGAGCAGTCGGGGCCGAAAACGGACCCCACTTAGGTTGCTATCACCCCCTCTCTGCGTTTATGGGGTTTCCCAGGCCTCTGCGGCTGCGGACTTGACTCCCTCTACGCATTTACCTTGCTTCTTGGGCAGTGTCGTCGGGAATAATCTTCCTGATACAGTAATAACCACACTATTAAAATAACCCTTCCCCACCCTAAAAAAAAAAAAAAAAAGACTAAACAGAAATAGTGTTCTTATTCAGTCCCCTCGTGTTTTCTTCCTCTAGTGAAAATTCCAACCTCTCTTCCTCTGATGTTGATGAAAGGATGCTTTTGGAAGAAGTGACATTTGGTTAACATTTTTTTTTTTGCTCCCCCCCCCCCCCCCCCCCCGCGCCCGACGGCGCAATAGGCCCCTTGAGACCGGGGACGGAGGGGGTGGGGTGAGGTGGGGAATTGATCCTTTGAAAGGGCGGAGGCAGAAGTCCAGAGAGGGATGGGGCAGAGGGGGCGTTCCAGAAGCTTCAGATCCGAAACCCTGAGGAGGCATGCCCCCCATCCGGGAGAGGCTGAGCCCTGGCTGGAGCCTCCTTCCTCCCTGGGACGGCGGGGGAAGCCCCGCTTGGGTGGGCCGGACCCAGGAAGGAGACGCAAGGGGTACCTCTTGATCTTTCAATCCTACACGGCTTTCATCTCGCAGGAAAAACCCAGAGGAAAAGAGGATCAAACGCAGAGCACTCCCATTGAATGCAAAGCTGGGGGCGGGGCGGGGCGACTGGAGTCCCTCAGAGGACTTGGCCCCAAGGAGGTGAGCGCAGCGGGAGAGGCTGTGAGAAGGCGGCAGGCTCACAGGGCGGGCAGAGGGTGGGCGAGACCCAGGCCCGGGGTTGGAAGGGCCCAACGGAGGCAGCTCGGAACACAGGCGCCGCGGGCTCGACTTGGACAGGAAGGAGAGAGCAAGCCAGGTGCTCCCTCAGGCTCTGGCTGCTGGCTGGGCAGGGCAGGGCACGCGACAGAATCCGAAGACAACTCTGCAACGCGGCAAAAGGCTCTGGGATTTGATCCCCACTCCCAGTCGCTCCTCTCACCTTTCGAATATTCCCTGGGAGTTTTAATCTAGCAGTGCTCAGCAGATGGTTGCTTCAGGAGTCCCAGGGAGTGGAGATGTTTAGGCCAACATTACCTTACCTTTTGGATCCCCCTACCTTCTCCACCCCCCCCACCCCCGCCCCCATCCCCAGCTGAGGTGAATGAGCATCTTCTTACTGAACAGGGGCAGTAGAAAGCAGCAGTGAGGAGGGAACTTTGTCTTGCTTGAATGCTTTGCTGTCTCCACCACCTCCGCAAACCCACCGAGAGAAAGACAGAGGCAGGGGAAAGAGCGAGAAGAGTTGAGAAAGAGAATATGGAGGAAAGCAAAATAGGAAGACAAAAAAATAAAAGATAGTGATAACACTTTTCTTTAGAATCTCAGAAACTGGAGCTTGGTCTTGGGACACTGAGAAGAAGTGGGGGGGGGGGGCGGCGGCGTACAGGGGCAGCCCTAGCTGCTTAGAACCAGAAGCTCTGAGAAAGGAGAAGGGGCAGAGAAAGGAGAGTTGGAGGGATAGGACAGTGGAGAAGAGGGCTGCCTCCTGCCCTGGGCAAAGTGGGGAGAGCCCTTGCCCACCTGCCTGGCCCCAACACACTTGCTCAGAGCTGGCAAGGGGTCAGTTTCCTAATGGGTTCCAGTGTACCTTCCCTGGAAGCAGAGCTGAGAGAGGGAGCCTGTGGCTGCTTCCAAAGACAGCAAGCACTACAAACTACCCCCAACCTTGCCTTGGAGGTTCCCCTTTGCCCTCAAAGATTATGAGCACCCCTAGTCACTTGATATTTCAGGGCATTTTCAGTGACTTCTCTTTCTTCTAGCCCCAGTGCCACTGAAGCCTGTAGACAGGACCTGGGGGAGGACCCTGGGAGTCCAAGCTCTGTGAACCCCAATGTCACGTGCTGGGGTACTCTCAACCCCTCCCCTGCCCCCCAGTCTCTAGATGAGAACAGCACCTTCTCCCAGCTGGGAGCCTCCGTTGCTGCCGCTGCAGGGGCCGCACTTCTTAGTGTCTCCTCACTCGCAAAACCTGTTTGCAGAGGAATTCGTTGACTCTGAACGAATACCTTAAAATATGGGCAAGAAAAGAAAAAAGAAAAAGGCCACTCTTAGAACCTCTCCCCACCCTACATACCTGAAGCGCAGGCGAGGCCCAAGCAAATGGGAAAACAATTTCTTCTATGAATAGCCACCTGGAGGTCAAGCCGAGCTGTGGAAAGCTTAAGGCCACCTAGATGGGGAAGGGGAGTTAAAAAAAAAAAAAATCAGCAAGCCTGTGGAGTCAGCAGCCAAAGCAGGTCCTTAAAGAAAAAGCATTAGCGCATTTATCTCCTACCCCTTGGGGAAGAAAAATAGCAAAGTTCTCGTTTGGTTTCCAGGAGGAAGGAGACATCTGGGGGTAGGGGGGTGGGAGGAGGAAGAGAGAGGAAAGGATACCCCGGGCTCAAACTCTCCAGACAACCGGTGGGAGGAGGGAATGTGTTTTTCGGTAGCTTGTAAAAAGACTTTGGAGCCCCTGCGAGGTTAGCCCGCCAGCACAGGCAGTTGTAAGGGCGAGAGAAGCGAGGCTTGTGAGCCGGCCTTCACACTTTTAAAATGCAGTCATGGATTCTCTCATCAAACGTTAGATCAAGGCACCAAGTTAAGAAAACAAAAGCCAAAACAACAATAAAACACACACACACACACACACACACACACACACACACACACACACAAAACAGAAGCTTATTCAATTACCGAGTCCCGCAGCTCCTGCGGAACTCGCGGCGCGCCTTAAGCTTTCTTTTTCTTTCTGCAGAATGCCATTTGCATCCCCTCTGCTTGGGTGTCTCCCTCTCTCAGTGTGTGTATCTCTCTGTTTTCACACTCTCCTCCCCATTCGAGCCAGGCCCACACCTGGCGCATCACTGCCGAGCCATTAGCTGCGGGGCTCCTTTCATCTTCGCTGTGGCAGACGTTTCTATTTATCCACTTGCGCTCGCCGAGTGGCGTCACCAGCGGTACTGTAATGACGATTGCAGCTTAGGAGGATGACAGCTTAGAAAGAAGAGGGCAATGGGGCTTCCTCCCAGAGGCGGTGCGGCACAGAGGAGCGCTCGCATCACAAGGTGACCCCAGCTCCCCACCGCCGCCACCGCCGTCACCGTCGACATCGCGCTCCGGCCGCTCCGCGCCCGCCCGGTCGCCTGGCCTCTCTTTCTGCCTCCCGAAGCCAAGATCTGTCGGGCCGCTGGGGACCCAGGGAGACGGGGGCTAGGAGCTCACTTGGGGCTTACTCCCTCCCCCCCCCCCTCCGGCGAGCCCCGGGATGGAGAGCCGAAAGGACATGGTTATGTTTCTGGATGCGGGTCAGCTTGGTACTCTGGTTGGCAAGAGAGTCTCCAATTTGTCCGAAGCCGTGGGCAGCCCGCTGCCCGAGCCGCCCGAGAAGATGGTGCCCCGTGGTTGCCTGAGCCCGCGGGCCGGTCCTCCGGCCGCCCGGGAGCGCGGCGGGGCAGGCCTGGAGGAGGAGCCGGTCGACGGACTAGCAGGCAGCGCTCCCGGGCCGGGCGCCGAGTCGCGGGCAGCCGGGGCTGCAGTGCTTGGCCCCGGACCTCCGGCCCCCTCCGCCGACAGCCTCTCGGGCCAGGGGCAACCTAGCAGCTCGGACACCGAGTCGGATTTCTATGAAGAAATCGAGGTGAGCTGCACCCCGGACTGCGCCACGGCGAACGCCGAGTACCAGCACAGCAAAGGTAGCCATCGCGCCCCCTTCTCTTCCCGGGCCTCCCATCGCGCCCACCTTCCACTTCAGCTCCAGAGGGGAGGAAGACACTCCTTCCCCCCAGGGCAGGGTGGCTGGGGGGACCCACCTGAGCAACTCTCCCCAGCTATCTGCGCCCTGGCTGGGGTCTCCTTCTGTGCTCTGGCATTGGCGGGACTGAGGGTGACAGCTGTGCTTTCCGGGAGGAGGGAGACGCAAGCCCTGGGCTTGAGGGGGGTTCAAAGCGCACCCCAACCCCCCAGAGTTTTGTGGTACTGCTTCAACTGCTTGGGGAAGACACCTTCCCCCCGGCGTGGGCGAGATCAAACGCGGGTCCGGGCAGTTTGTGGCCGGCGGGGTGTAAGGCGCATCCAGGCGCGGAAGCCCAGAGTCCATAAAGGACCGTAAAACCGCGGCCGACTCGGGCTGCCTGGGTGCCGCGGCCCTCCGACCAGTTTGCACGTCGGTCAGAGGTCCAAATTACCTTGTCACTTCCCGGGCTCGGTGGCGCCAGGTCGGAAATGGTCCCAATGATCTAATTGCCTTTGGTCTCCGGTTGCATTTGAAAAGGCAGAGCTCTGGCCCTCCCCCATTCCCCTTTCCTTCCCAGTCCCACTTCTCCACCCAAAGGAAAAAGGAGCTGCGGGGGGCAGGAGCCCCACCCTTCCTCGGGTTAGACCCAAAAGGAGGGGTGCTGTCCTGCTGCTTTAACTGGAGAACCCCTCCCAGACGAGGGGCTAGTTTGTGGGGGAGGTGGCCAAGAAGGGAGTCTCCCAAAGAGGGGTGGAAAGCTAGTAGGAGGGAGAGCCCAGCAGCAGACTCCTCCACCGAGCTGTGGGGGGAGATGGGAAGACCATGGCAGGGCAGAAAACCACCCCCTGGCCTTGGCAGCCAACACCTGGTTGAACACCCATGTCCATTCATTACCATCTTATCCATTCAACCCAGACTCCCTAACCACAGCATGCCCTCAGAACAAGCCAAGGGCCGCTCAAATCTATGAAGGCGATAGGATATTCACGCACACACTCCTATGCACATGCAGCCTAGTATACATTCCCGCACCTACACCGGCAGCCTGGCACACACAAAAGCAACGAAACTCAGTTTGTGCACCGCATCCTGCAAGGCACGAAGACCCCAGAGCTCACAACACTCTAGTACCAAAGGTGCATCTCAACTTGCCCGGCAGATATGCACATCCTTGCCCACTCCTGCCAACGGGGGGCACAAAGCTCAGAGGGTCTGCTTCCAGTCTGTGCCCCAAGCAAGGCAAGGGGCCAGGGTGGTTGCGGCTTCTGTACCCAGCAGGCCTCAAGACTCAGGTCTCCCAGACAGCAGCCCGGCCAGGCCTAAGGGCTGCTTTGCAATCGTCTGGATGGTGAGCCACCCCCCCCCCCGCCCCCCACCTCTCTTCCCTGTTCTCAAAGTCCCCCAGGCCCCAGCAGAGGCAGAAACTGAGGCTGTGTCCCCTTCTCCCCCACCTTTCATATATGCCCTGGGCCTACAGCCCCACATCAGCAGCGTTTTGTGTGTCTGTTGTGTGTTCTGTGTGTGCATGTGCTCTGGGCTCCCTATGCAGGGCCCAGCTCAGAGGCACCGGCCAGCAGTCCCAACAGCGGCAGCGAGGCCCCCAAGAGCAACAGCAGCGGCAGCTCGCAGGGCACCCTGGCCTGCAGCGCCAGTGACCAGATGCGCCGATACCGAACCGCCTTCACCCGGGAGCAGATTGCCCGGCTGGAGAAGGAATTCTACAGGGAGAACTATGTATCCAGGCCGCGGAGATGCGAGCTGGCCGCCGCCCTAAACCTGCCGGAAACCACCATCAAGGTATGCGCCCGAGACCGGGGAGAAGGAGTGCGCCCACTCAGCAGGAAGTAAATACCAACTGTCCACTCCCTAAGTCCTGGGCCAAGAATCACAGCCTGGGGTCTCCCAGCCCACGTGGCAGCTAGGCCGGGGGTGTCGAGGCCTGGTGCGGGCGCCAGGTGTGTGCACTTTCACCTTCCCGACAGACCCTAGGCGGGACCTGCTGGCTTGCGGTAGACTCTCTGCCTTTTCTAGCCAAACAAACAGCGGGGATGGGGTGCCTTTGCCCCGAGGGAGAGCGGCTGGAAGGGGCGGTGTTTCTGGGGAAGCCCTGCCTGCGACCTCAGACCAGCAGAGTCCTTAGTCCACCGGGCTACTTGCGCGTCCACACCGGGCTGGCCCTCCAGGGAGCCCTGGCAGAGGGAAGGAGGGACAGATCCTGAAGCCACTCCCCGAACCTCTCCACGGGGGATTCCAGCGCCAGGTGGTGGCGGCGGGGCTCTGCCCCCGCCCAGAGGGTCTCTGCCGCGGCTCTTCCCAGCGCCACCGGCATCGTCCCCCGCCGCGGGGACAGGACTCCTGGGGCTCCGTGCGCCCGGGCCGGCGCCCCTGCAGCCGCCGAACCTGCCCCTCTCCTCCCCAGGTGTGGTTCCAGAACCGGCGCATGAAGGACAAGCGGCAGCGGCTGGCCATGACGTGGCCGCACCCGGCCGACCCCGCCTTCTACACGTACATGATGAGCCACGCGGCGGCCGCGGGCGGCCTGCCCTACCCCTTCCCGTCGCACCTGCCCCTGCCCTACTACTCGCCCGTGGGCCTGGGCGCCGCGTCCGCCGCGTCCGCCGCCGCCTCGCCCTTCAGCGGCCCGCTGCGCCCTCTCGACACCTTCCGCGTGCTGTCGCAGCCCTACCCGCGGCCCGAACTGCTGTGCGCCTTCCGCCACCCGCCGCTCTACCCCGGCCCGGCGCACGGACTGGGCGCGGCGACCGGCGGGCCCTGCTCCTGCCTCGCCTGCCACAGCGGCCCCGCCAACGGGCTGGCGCCCCGCGCCGCCGCCGCTTCGGACTTCACCTGTGCCTCCACCTCCCGCTCGGACTCCTTCCTCACCTTCGCGCCCTCCGTGCTCAGCAAGGCCTCCTCCGTCGCCCTGGACCAGAGAGAAGAGGTGCCCCTTACCAGATAAGGGGCTGCCCGCGGGCCGCCGGCTCCAGGACGCCCGTGGGCTCCCCCCCCCCCCCCCCCCCCGCGTGGGGACTCAGCCAGGGCCCCTCCCTGCCCCCAGGGCACCGAGGGGGAAAGAAGCGGGCCGAAAAGGACCAGAGGGACTCGGCCTCCAGGATCAGGACGCCTGGGGAGCGGCAGTGGCTGGCGCGTTTGGGGATCAGGAGTGGGGATGGGGAGGCAGAGGCCGAGAGACCTTCCTCTGGGGCGGCCCCTCAGCCGTTTTTCACCGGACCCCGTGCCCCGGACGGGGGTTGAGGCCATGGCTCCAAAGCCAAACAAATTTAGTAGCAGCAGCCACCGATATCCAGCCCCTCAGTCCCTCCTCACACCCCCACCTCACACCCTTGCCTCACCCGGGACCCCCCTTCCCCCAAAGGCCAAGCCCAAGCACTGGAAAGGAAACTGCTGTCTCTCCCAACAAAATGCTGTGTATGCAGGGCAGGTAGAGATTAATCTTTGCCAGCTTTTCCAAGGCACGGCAAGGGGCTTGTGGATGGCGATGCACCAGCCGCCCAGGGGAGAGAGTGGGAGGGGTGATTTACTACCACGGAAGATCCTGGCCCTCCCATGGAACCTAGGGGCTCTCTTGCCTTCCTGGAGCCTCAGTTACACATTTTCTCGTTCTGGCATCTCCCAGCACCTGATCTCGTGTCTCTCTCCTAGCTTCCTGCCATCTCTCAACTTGCAGCTCCATCATCTCTCCTCCTACCTCCGTCCTACCCCCACTTTTTGTTTATTTAGCATTGGCAGAGACGTTGCGGAGGCCTCAGGGCCTCTTGGCAGCTTCTACCAAGTCTCTCTTCTCCCCGGGCCCAATACACACCCTGATTAGCAAGTGATATGTGTGAGGAGGGTGTTTGAATGCTGAATGTATAATAATGATCACCGTGCCACGGAGCCCAGAGTTGAGCTGTTAACAAGGCGCCCAGGGAAGAGCTTAGGGAGCAGGGACCTCTTCTCCTTCCCTCACTAAGTATCTGCCAGCAAATTAGAGGCGATTTCAAGCCCTTGCCTGTTCACCTTCCCTTCACCAAGAGCTTTCTGGCTCTTCCCGGTACAGTTGGCATTTTACGTCCTTCTTCCTCTCCTTTTCCTCCCAAGCTGCCACTGAGGCTTGGCTTTCAGACACTAGCAGAAGCCTTCCGCCCCTTCTGGGGACCTTGCCCTTCCCCTTCACCAGGTTTTGTTTGGGGGCTGCGCCCACACTCTCACTCTCACCCTCATTCCTGCAGCCAGTTTTTGAGGGCTAGGAGAACGTGTACCCCTCAATAACAAGCTTCACCCTGACGGAGGGAGTGTTTCTTCCAGTAGGGAATGAATTCGGTTTGGTTTTCCTTCGAAGCCTGACGAACCTGCTGTTGCAATTTGTTAACCATACTGCAATAAAAGCTGGACATAATTCTCACTTTAACAGTTTAATGTTTGGGGCAGCAGGCAGTGCAGTGACTCTTTGAATTGCTAGGTCGGCCACCAGAAGCTCAGGTATAGAAGGCACCAAGACGTGCACCTGCAGACAGTCTCCCAAACTTCTGCTGGCCCTGGCAGAGACAGGACATGGCATAGATGTGGAGAAGACAGGCCCTGACTGCCCCGAGGTGCATGTTTTCTTAATTCCCTGCACGCTGGGGGCCTTCCATGCTGAACTGGCCCACCTGGGGCTCACCCCTGCGATGGTTTCTTCTCCAGTTGCTCCAAACTTTGGAGGAAAGGGCACCCTGGACTAAGGTCTCTGTGGATCCTGCTTCCACCCCCAACCCAAGGTTAGAGGTGAATGAGGCAGTGAGGGTGGAGCTTGAGAATTACAGCGAGCTGGGCTTGCTGGGTCAAGCTGAGTCTGCACCTTAGGGTTCAGGGAAAGGAGGGAGACGGATTCCTGGGTCGGCAAGGGTGGGTCTGAATGCTCTTCAAACGGAAAGTCCTCTCCCAGAATGGAGTTCTGGCCTGGTCAGGGCTAGGGGGTGGTGCCCCCCTCAGCCACCTCACCCCCAACCTCCATCCCCGGAGGAGAGCCACCGGACATGCAGGGGAGAGATGGGCGTCATGGGCAGACTGGGAGCGCGGAATTGCGTGGACTTCAAGGGTCCCCGCCCGTGTCTCTGTGGGCAGATGGGGAACCCTCAATCGGCCTCCATCCCTCTGTGGGTTCCAGAGAAACCCTCCCGCCCTCCCAAGCAAAGCCTTGAGCTGAGGTTTTCAGTATCCTCCTCCCCTTCCCTCCTCCACCCCCAGCCTTTCGCAGCTACCTCTGCAGCCCGGGAAGCTCCCCGTGCCAAACTCGGGCAAATTTCGCGGTTACTTCGCGGCAGGCCCAGATTGCTTGCGACAGGTAAATGGGCTGCGGGTTGCCGTAATGCCAGGCGTATTTTCAGTTAATAGGGAGGGAAAATGAGGTGTCTGCAGCGATATTGGAAAGTACAAGATCGATGATCCGGCCTCGTGTCCAATCAGCAGCCTTTAATTGACTGTATTTTCTGGGTAATTGAGCCTCTCTTCCTCCAAATTGAAGTGGAAGATATAACAATACATCTTGCCAGGAGGAATTACTCATTACTTCATAATGAAATTTCCCTTTTGCCAAGGTTTGCGGTTTGGCACTTAGGCACCACTTCTCACTCTCCCTTCTCCACCCCTGCACCTAAAAACAGGTTTTGCCCGCCTGCACCTGGCAACCGCCCCTGGCCTGATCCCTACATTTTGGCGGAAGTGGGGGAGGGTGGGAGATGACCCTGAAGAAGGCACCACCCCTCCACAGCCTCAGTCTCCTTGTCTGTAAAAGAAGGCTAAAACAAACAACAGGGTTGGCGTGGTATTATTATTTTTTTCAACTGTCTAAAAGCCTCTGCTTAGCTTTGCCCCATCTTGGTCCCATTTTGCAGGTGGGAAAACGGAGGCTCTGGGTCTCACACAGCTATTAGGGTCCCATGCAGCTATGAGCTTCAAGTTCGGGCTTCCCCTCCCCTCCCCCGCGCCACTATGGGGCCCAGAGTCCACCGTCACCCCTGCAAAGTCTGACACCTCACTCCCGACACACACACACTTTCCCTGGGCTCCTCAACCCCCTTGCGACCCGGCGGCGTGGGGATCTGGGAGAGCAGACCAGCGCTCAGCCGCAGTCCGCCGGGCCGGGCAAGACCAGCCGTCCCGCAGCCGGAGTGCACGCTCAGCGCCGGCCCGTCGCCGGCTTGTTAGCGTGTGATTGATTGCCTTATTAAAGCGTGTTCTTGTAAGTGTGACCAAACTGATTGCATTGCATATGTTTGGGATAATGCTCATTTTAAACAACAGGATGAAGAGGATGAGCTCCGCAGAGCCTCCGAAGACAAAATGATTCCGGCCAGCAGCTCCCTAACTCTGGCATTAAATTGCCCAGTTACAGAGCAAATCACTTGGTTCCTCCACCCTTGTCCCCATTTTTTTTTTCCTGGCCCGCAGTTTGATCGCACCCCCCCCCCCCCCCCCCCCCCAGGGTGTTCTGTCCCACGGATGGTTTCTCTAGTGACCATATTGGCTCTGCCTTCCCAGCCACTAACCGTGCACCCTAACACCTCAGATGTTGAGTCCTCCTGCGCCCTCCGAGGCAGAGAAGTGATTCAGAATGCACCCTCCCTCACCCTAGGCTTCCCAAAGGGACGTGGTCCTAAACAGATCGCTGCAAATGGGAGCTTGGGTCTCCGGGGCAGGCCGCGTGTCCTCCCCCCCCCCCAGCCTTTTGGCGAAAGTTTAAGAGATTCTTTTGTTCCCCAGGCTTCTCCCGCTCGGTTGCCTCCATTATTCCCCAATTGAGGAAACACCCGCCGCCATATGTCGATGGAAGAGCGTGGGTGTCATGGCAGAGGGTTGTTGAGGATGCCATTCTCAAAGTGGGAAGAGGTTTTCCTTCTCAGCATCTTCTTCTTGCATCATCTCCCCAGAGTGAGAGAGGGAGTAGGGGGAGGAAAAGGGGCAAAAAAAAAAAGGGGGGGGTGTATTTTTTTAAATTACTCCACCCCAACCAACCAACCTTTGTAGCCATGTTCTCTTTCCGTGCCTATTCCCTAAACAAAGAAATTCTCAGCCTTCCTCCACCCACTCCGGTCGACTTGCACGGGAGCCAAACTGCTGGCAGATTGAACTTCCTAAGGGACACCTTTGAGATATGCTGGAATTCTGATTTGTTCGAGATGATGACGGTCATCAGAACAAGTCAGAAGCGATACCACTCTTCGGGGTGTCATCCGTAAGTGCAGTCGCTTGGATTCGTTTGCAAGATCCAGCTAAACCCGTCTGGATAAATGACTTGGTCCAAAGGGCAAATTTCTTCCATCACTCAGCTTCTCCCAGGCTCTGCCAGGGCAAACATATCCGACTGCATCAGAGGGAAACCAAGGTGCGGTTCACCGTGTGTGCCAGCTGTGGGACCCCGAAATGTTGACCCTGAGTGAAAAAAAAAAAAAAAAACCCAACCACAAAAGGCATGCTACCTTCTACAAACAGAGACATAAAGTCCTTTCGAAAATCGCCTTCTCAGCAAATAAGTCTGTGATATTCTGAGCAGGAGTAGGAAAGAGAGAAAGATTGCCACTTAAAAATAACATGAAAGCATTAAGTAATTATTTAAAACAAGGCTGTTTAGAAAAATATTTGTATTTATTGCAGCTGCTCAATTGGCCTCGTTAAAGTCGGCAAGCATTTAAATTGTGTTACAATCTCATTTAAATCCCGCTCCGTTCCAGCAGGCTGAAGAGCTTGAATAGACCAATCACTTCATAATGATGATGAATGAGAAATTAATTCAGATACAAGCAAGACAATTTAGGCCTTCATCTGTTTAAATAGCCTTCCAATATTATTCGCGATCGCGGGTCACAGATTGAATCAATTGTCCAATCTTGTGAAAGTCATATCCTTGCATCTTCATCGGGATTATTTATAGCGCAGCGGAGGCTGCTGAAAGGTATACGCTGTTAACAGGGACAATTACTTAAAGAGAAGCGTTTATAAAATGGAAAACAAATGCCGGGGTTGGTAACAAATGGCATCAAAAGCAGCCATTCCAATCTGGCTCCTTGAGGGAAGGGAGCGGGCGCGGCCCCCGCAGGATGCGGGGCGCTCGGGGCTCGGCGTCCGGCCTCCCCTCGGTCCAGGTGAGGCCGAGTCCGGTGGCTCCATCCTGCGCCCTGGCTGCCGTACCCACCCGGGCCGGCCTAGCCTTCGCCCTCGCCCGCTGCAGGGCCGGCGGGAAACCGCAGCATGGCCCTCGGAGCCCCGGCCCTGGGCGAGGTTCCCGCCTCCCCGGCCCAGGCGGCTGCCGGGTGAGACCCGGGTCAGGCAGGCCGAGTCACTGCGCCCGAGGACGCCGACCCCGGCGCATCCCACTTTGTGCTGGGGGCTCGCCAGGATCAGCCCGGATCTGCGTTCGTCGCGCACAGGTCCGACGGCCTTGCGGGGCTCGCGGGGCTCCGGACTCTGGAAGCCCAGCCTCTTTCTGAGCCGACGCCGGGGAGGGGCCCCCATTGCCCCTGGGCCCCTCATCGTTGCGGTCCCTAGACGCCTGGGGTCACTTCGCCTCCTTCGGGGACCTGGGGCCCACCCCGGCCGGCTTCTCTGGGTGCCCTCCGGCATGTGAGCAGCGTCCAAATTCTCCAAAGTAGCGCCCTTTCCTCCCCCCATCGGAGCGCCCCTCCCCGCATCCTGATGTAACCCCTCCCGGTGAACCCAGTCCCCCTGCGTCGTCCCCCTCCCGCGGGCGTCCCGGCGCCTCGTGACAGCCCAGTGCAGCCGACTTCGAGGCGACATGGGCCTCCCCGAGGTGTCTGCCTCCCCTTCCTCACCAGGGTTAGGCAAAGACCCAGAACAAGGTGCGCGGGGAGGTGAATTGGTTCTTCCGGAATCGGTACAGGCGCGCTTAGGTATAACGGGGCAGCGTCTACACGGGCCCTGTTTGCATGCGGGTCCGAGGGAAGAGAGGACCTTTCTAGGCGGCGCTCTTTGGGGATGGAAGTGAGGCGGGTCGGAACAGAGAGGCGGGAAAGATCATTTGATGTACCGAGCCTGGAGTAAGAGAGGAGAGAGAGGCTCCCAGAGAACACAGAGCGGAGTCTATGCGGTACAGCACACGCGCCACTCCCATCCGCGTCGAGGTGTTTTTTTTTTTTTTTTTTCCCCTCTTCCTCTGTATTTCTCTGTTTTGAAACAAAAGCCCAACTAATGGATTCCTGGCGCTCTGAGGACCCACTCCCGGGAGCGACTTTGATGTATTGCTGTCCAATTAGTGCCTTTAATTGGTGTCCTCGGGGACAGGCCGGCCCGGAGCTGGGACACAGCCTCTTCTCGCCTCTCCTGCACACTGGAAAGGTAAAATTTATAACGCACTGTAGCAGTCCCTTGGGAGAGCGAGCGAGCCAGCGAGCGAGGGAGGCAGGGAAGGAAGCGAGAGGTACAGTTCCATCTTGCAGACCCCGGACCCTGCAGGCGCAGGGGGTCGTGGATAAGGGTCCCGATGACCCGCTTCCTACTATTTCCCGACTCCCTCTCAGGCCTGGCAGGAGGGCTGGGGCGGCCGAGTCGCCGAGGATTATGAATTTGCTTGCGGAAAGGCCAAGGGAGCGCGCATTGTCTGTAGAAGCCCACCCCATGTGGTCTCTCATCTCGTTAATAATGGCTGTTTGTTAACAAGGATGCGGAGGTTAAATAATCCGGGTGGAAGATTAAACACGCCTCATCAAGGCGCTGGGAGCCAGTTGCACGGAGACCCGTGCCAGAGCCGCCTGGCTGGCTGGAGCCTGGAGGAAGGTGGGAATGATAGCCTGCAAGTAGCCCCAGGGTGGAGGAGAAGGGAAGGTCGAGACCCCTTTTCGGGATGGTTCCGCAGAAAGTCAGCACAGGCCCCACACCCTTGATGCGCTGAATAGAAAATCCACGTAGGGGCCAGCCTTAATGAAGTGTGGATGTCAGACCCCGCCAGTAGTGTGCCTGAGGTCGGAAGTGGAGGCCTGGGGCTGAACCCAGGGCCCCCCTTTGAGGCCGGACAAAGTCATACCCTTGGGAAGTTAGGGGCATCGGTACCCACACGCGAATAGCGCTGGATTGGAAGACCGATGATGAGGCTTCTAGCTTGGGTTCTGTTCGTAAATAGCTGCGTCATCTGGATTACATTATTTTCCTAGCTTCATTTTCCTCCCGTGTAGGATAGACAGGAGCTAGGGCTTGATAGAGATGATGTATAATCTTTCTTTCTCTTTCCTGTAGCTGTCACCAGTGTTAGGGAACTGAACACCTTGTCAGACAGATACTGTCTCTGTCCAGCCTGGGCGAATTCAGTCAAGGAGGATTTTATTCAGCAAATATGTGAGGGTGTGCTATGTGCCGCTGTGCGGTATGTATTTTTAAACTGTGAAAGCAGAATGTCAATGTGTATATTCATGTGTAGGTCATTCCCAAATATAATATTTTGTAAAGGAAGACGAGGAAGAAAGAACTTGGCAGTGAGAGTAAAATAGGTGTGTGTATGTGTAGGGGAGAGAAACTGTAGAGTGGGGGAAGAGGAATCAGTAAAAGAAGCATGGATCTCGTTGAGATGGCAAGAAGGTCAGTGAGGATAATTAAATACAGAGGTAATTCCTTTTTAAAGTTACAAAATTTTAACGGTTATTATTTTTGCGAGAGAGAGACACAGATCGTGGGTGGGGGAAGGGCAGAGAGAGAGGGAGACACAGAATCTGAAGCAGGTTCCAGGCTCTGAGCTGTCAGCACAGAGCCGGAAGCAGGGCTCACCGACCCCGAGATCATGACCTGAGAGGAAGTTGATTGAGCCACCCAGATCCCCCGGAAGTAGTTCCCTGATGGACAGAAGGTCCTCTCCTGGAGTCCTTGGTGATTTGACAGTGAACGAAAAGTAAAGAATCGCTGAAGTTGAGTAGAAGACCTGTGACTCATGCGTCTAATATTCCCAGTTTTCTATTTATATGTTGTTCCAGTAGTTAGACTTCCATTCTTTAGCTAATTCCCCAAACGCTTCACTTTTTGAATGCACCAAACAGGGAACTCAGCTGCTAGGTTGGAACTCTTCAAGCTCCTGGTTGATGGGTATCGGGGCTCAAGGAAGGGGGGGGGTGGTGGTGGTGGTGAATACTTCACTCAGATTTTTCTTCAGATCAGCAGTAATTGTGGCTCCTACATTTCTCTGCCGACCCTTAGAAAGTCCAGAGAGCAGACTTGTGGTGCTAGGCAGTAAGGTTGAAGAGCTAACATTTATTGAGTACTCGTCACGTGCCATTCACTGTTTTATGCTTTCCAATGCATTAGATAAAGGTAGTATAAGAGGCAGGATGGACCTGTGTGTCTATTTTTAAAGACTGCAATGCCACTCTGCCTTCCAAAAATTTAATCTCCAATTTCTTTGGTGGACATTCAATGAGCAGTTTAGCCCAATGAATGAATCCATAAATATTTATTAAACACCGACAATATGGCCAATACCAGACTTAGGTTCATACAATGTCTTTGTTCTCCTCCAGTTTGGCACTGATGTGGCTTTGATTGTGTTTGTAACCTATTACAACTAATTTTTACCTTGCTTGAGAAGAACTCATTAGTGATGCCAACTGTGGCTAGGGTGATTTTATGGTAGGAAATACACTTCCTTGTCAGAGACCCCGGCAAAAGCCAACTCATATGTTACTTGATTTAGAGCCTGTACATTGTCAGCATCAGTAGTTTCACATTGTACAAAATATAAAATATAAGCATTTTGACATCTATTTATTAAAACATAAACCATTCAGGCAACTCAAAAGCACAGATTCTGGAACCAGGGTTTCTGGGTTCGAATCCCCAGTCTGCCACTGACAGGCTCATATCATTGAAAGTTTCTTAGTCTCCCTGACACATCGTTCCTTCATCTTCGAAATGGAGATGACAATCTTAGGCCTGTTGTAGTTATCCGTTGCTATCACCCCAGAGTTTAGCAGCTTAAATCAATAAACATCATCTCAATTTCTGTGGGTGGAAATCTTTTTACAATTTTAACGGGGTGTCTCTGGCTTAAAGTCAGCCCACTGGGGCTGTGGGCTCATCTAAGGGCTCAACTGGGGCGGGTGGGAGCATCTGCTTCCAACGTCACTGGCGTGGTTGTTGGCAGGATTCCGCTTCTTGCTGGTGGATTGTTTGACTGAAGGCCTTAATTCTTCACTGACTGTTGGTTATGAGCTTATTTCAGTTCCTTGCAGTGTGGACCTCTCCATAGGGTAGCTCACAACATGGCCTCAGGCTTTTCCTTGAATGAATAAGCCAGGCAGCACATGCATACTTGAGAGATAGAGATAGAGATAGAGATAGAGATAGAGATAGAGATCACACTGCCTAGACAGAAACCATAGTCTTTCCGTTACCTAATCTTAGAAGTAACATTCCACTGGGTCACCTGGGTGACTCACTCGGTTGAGCCTCCGACTTCAGCTCAGGTCATGATCTCACAGTTTGTGAGTTCGAGCCCCGTGTCGGGCTCTGTGCTGACAGCTCCCAGACTGGAGCCTGCTTTGGATTCTGTGTCTCATTCTCTCTCTGTGCCTCCCCCGCTTGTGCTCTGTCTCTCTCTGTCTCCCAAAAGTAAATAAAATGTAAAAAAAAAAAAAAAATTAAAAAAAAAGAAGTGACATTCCACCATTGCTTTTGCCATAATAATATATTGGTTTGAAGTGAGTCACTAGACCCAGCCCACACTTAAAGGGAGGGGATTACACAGGCATCAAAACCAGGAGACAGGGGTCACTGGGGGCTATCTAAGAGACTACTTCCCACAGACCCTATTTCATAGGGTTGTTGTAAGGATTATATGACTTTTTATATATAAAGAGCTTAGGACAGCATCTGCTTTGTTTGTTTTTGTTTTGTTTTAAGTTAACTCTATGCCCAGTACGGGGCTTGAACTCACAACTCTGAAATCAAGAGTCACATGCTCTACGAGCTGAGCCAGTCAGGCACAGGATAACACCTGTTTGCTCTGATCATTCTTCTGATACAGCTCGCACTCATTTGTTCGTCTAGACTCTCCTATTTCAATTTCTCTCTCTCGATTTTTTTTTTTTTTTCTTGCAAAGCTGTGTAAAAGACTGTAGGAAGGGCAGGGCGGAGTAACTGCCACAATGACAAGGGCAAGAGGAAGCAGAGTAGAAAGAAAATAGATGGGACGTTTTGGAAAAACCCCAGGGGAGGGTACCTAGAGATAAGAGGTAACTAGGAGATTCTCGTTAGCTAACTTGTTCCTTACTTTTAAAAGATATTTTTTTCTGCAAGTGAATACTACTTGTACTCTTCTATTTGTAATCATGCTCACTGACATTTGTATAGTGGGTTCACCCTTCTGAAACCAAGAGCTGGACAGTTAACTAACTGAGCCACCCAGGCGCCCCTGGGCTCACGCTTTTTAATTAAAAAAATTCCAGGAGTGCCTGGGTGTCTTATTTGGTTGAGTATCCAAGTCTTTGATTTTGGTTCAGGTCGCGATCTCAAGATTTGTGGGTCTGAGCCCTGCATAGGGCTCTGCGCTGACAGCGTGAAGCCTGCTTGGGATTCTCTCTGTCTGCCTGTCTGTCTCTCTCTCTCTGCCCCTCTCCTGCTCATGTGCATGTGCATGCAGTCTCTCTCTCTGTCTCTCAAATTAAATAACTAAACTTAAAAAAAATCCACATTCGCTGTCATCCTTAATTCTTACCACCGCTACATGAGACAAAAATTATGATTATTATCACTTTAGACATGAGGAAAAAAGCCCAGCATGATAAGTGATTTTACATGGCAACTTGGCTGGGCCACAAGGTGCCCAGATATTTGGTTACACATTATTCTGGGTGTATCCGCAAATCGTCCTTCCCGCTGTGGGAGGGTTTCATCCAGTCTGTTGAAGGCCTGATAGAATAAAAGACTGATAAGGAAGAATTCTTTCTCTCTGCCTGTCTTCTCCTGCTTTCAGATTTGGACCAGGACTGGGACTTCACACCATTGGCTCTCCTGGGTCTGCACTTCTTAGCCCCCATAATTACGTGGATGTATATACTCGGTCTGTTTCTCTGGAGAATCCTGGCACACAGCCAGTCACACAGGTGTAAGGTCAAACAGCTAGTAAAAGGGGGGAATCCAGGACTCAAATTCAGATGGTCTCACTCCAGCTCTTGGTCCTCGATGCTACATTCAGCAGCCTCAGCTGCCTAACTTTGTTTTCTCATGAAGTTATAGCCACTAGAGCTGTAGAAGATGATATAGCAAGGGTGTCGAGCTGGAGGCAGGGAGGCAATGTGTCAAGTACTAGGTTAGGGCTCCTGGCCCTGCCTGACCTAGTTAGTGAAATCAACTTGCCTACAAGCTGACTTAAAAACGGACAACAAAGAGGTCAAGTTGCAGCATCTAAAGGGGCTCAGTCCTGATTCTATAAGCTGTCGATACTGGGCTACTCAGTTAGGAAGGCGGACCCCAGTAGCAAAAGGACAGCAGATGAAAATGCATTATTATTCAGCCGTCCGAGGTAAAAGATTAAAGCCATGGGACTGGCAAGAGAAACTGGTGTAAGGACAGCAAGACAGGATAAGGTTCTGAGACTGGTCGCGGTGGCTTTAAGCACGGAGGGTTTCAACGTTGGCTGTACGTTAGAAGCACCTTCGGACTTTTCCGAGTCTGAATCTTGGAAGCGGTAGTCTGGACATCCGTGGTTATCAAAGCTCCCCTGGGTGATCCTAAAACCCCCTGAAACTCGGGACCACCGGGGAAGGGAAAGTATAAGCACGTCCTAGCACTATTAGGTACTCAGTAAATGCTATTAATTGTAATTGAACTGAGATTGGGACTAGTAGGAAAGGATCCGGGTCTCTTTATTATCTTTTTTTTTTTTTTTTTTAACGTTTTATTTATTTTTGAGTCAGAGAGAGACAGAGCATGAACGGGGAGGGTCAGCAAGAGGGAGACACAATCTGAAGCAGGCTCCAGGCTCCGAGCCGGCAACACAGAGCCCGACGCGGGGATGGAACTCACAAACTGTGAGATCATGACCTGAGCCAAAGTCGGACGCTTAACCGACTGAGCCACCCAAGCTCCCCAAAGCTGCATTTCTTAATGACAGTCTGGGAACTTCATTGCAAGTTGACATTCCAGTTGTACTCCTCTGGGATCAGTGACTGAAATTAGTGAAAGGCAAGGTGCTGAGACAAACAGGGCAATCGGGCCCTAGGTATCACCTAAGTGTTACCCCACTAAAGAAGTGTAAAGAAAGACTTACAAGTTCTGCTGGCAAACTCCAAAAGGTAAGCGTACATGTTGACTTCAGTGTTCCTCGGGGGTGGGGGAGAACCTTTGGAGAGCTCTGCCAGTTTCTGTTTTCTCGATGACCAGAACTGGTCAGGTGGCTTTAGGAATCATGGTTGTTGAAGATCAGAGATAAGGTTTGGGGGGTACCAGCGAGTCTGGAAGAAATACGTACAAAAACAGTCCTCCACCTCCAAAGAGAATTTCGAGAATTCCAGGAAACTATAGCACTGCCTGAACAGGGTCTTCTTCTGAACTACCGTGACATCCCTGAAAAGCAGTCAATAATTCTCCTTTCTGCAGGGGAAAGGTTATTATTATGATTTTTTTTAAAGAAATAAATTTACTTCGATATGTGCATAGTAGTTCTTGAGGTTCTGGAGACACGGTAAGGATGTCTGTTCTCCGTTGCCATAGCCAGATGCTTGCATTTGCTAGGATGTCTGGATCAGATCAGAGGAGATAGAAAAGAAAGAAAGGGAGGCTTCCATATCACTGCAAATCCCAGCACACGACTCAGGTCGTAAAGCAGGCTGGTGGAAACAGGAAATGCCATTTGGGTCTGGAGACCCACGCCTGATTTGGGCTCATGGTGTAAAGTGTGCATGTCCTTGCTCACTTCGAGGTACCAAGAGGAAAGGTGATGATCACGCTTTTAGAATATACTGACCACTCTACCCCAGGTCTGATACTCTTGGTAAATTAGGATTACCTACCACTTGCACCTGGCGAAAATCTCACTCTTATTTTATCCACAACAGAGTTTCAGGAAGATGTGACAAAAGGTCCTTTGCTGGTTTCGTTGTGTTTCCCCATCTGTGGAGGAGTCAGGCTTGTGGACAACACAGTGGTAGGAACTTAGATGACTTCGCATGCCTATTGGAGGGTGGACATTTAACAGCTGTTCCGTTTGTATGTCACTGGATCGCCTCTCTCTTGTTGGAGAGAACGGAGTGCGAGGTTTATACAGGCTCTGAGAAGAAGCAGAGGGGAATTCAGGGTTTTATTTGTGGCATGTCCTGGTCTCCTGGACTATTAGCGGAGACGTCTGTGTTGGACGCATAATTTCTTCTTCTTTTTTGTTAATGATCGTCTGCTTGTGTATTTATTTATTTAGAGTGTACGCGTGGGAGGGGAGGGGCAGAGAGCGTGGGAAAGAGAGAGAATCCCAAGCAGTCTTTGTGCCGACAGGGGCGTTGGGCTCAAATCTCCTGAACTGCGAGATCACGACCCGAGCCGAAATCAAGACTCAGTCGCTTAACCGAGCCACCCCGGAGCCCCCTAATTGCTTGAACTCTGCATTTCTTTTTTGAAGTAAAATTGCTATTTAACATTAAGTAAGTTCCAAGTGTACAAACGTTGCGTTTCTTATAACGTTCCTGCAGTGAACCGAGGCGGAGAGCCATTTCCCATGACCCCTCTACCCACAATACTACTCAAGAGTACTCTTCAAATTGGACTCTTCACCTTATTAGTATGGGAGCCACCAAACTTTTTTTTTTTTAAACAATTTTTAGCCTTTATTTATTTTTGAGACAGAGAGAGACAGAGCATGAATGGGGGAGGGTCAGAGAGAGGGAGACACAGGATCTGAAACAGGTTCCCGGCTCTGAGCTGTCAGCACAGAGCCGGACGCGGGGCTTGAACTCACGGACTGCGAGATCGTGACCTGAGCCGAAGTCGGACGCTTAACCGACTGAGCCACCCAGGCGCTCCTCCACCAAACTTTTTAAAGGTTACTAGAAATCTTTCAAGAGTCAGTTTCTGCTGAAGGATAGTTGCGAATTTAACTGTTATTTTAACACAGCCTATGCGTTTCTGGATGTGTGGTATATTTACGTTTGCCTAGGGGTGGGATGGTACTTTGCATTAGTGATGGTTCTGAAATGGATTCCTATCTTCAGTGATCGACTGTGGACCCCTTAATTTTTCTCCTTATCTGTGAAGTTAAGTCTCGGTGACATAAAGATTTAGTTTTGTCCTTTTTCTACCATGGAATTTTTAGACATTTTGCCTGAGAGAGTGCCTTGACTTAGTAAGTGTTTGAATGTTTTGTTGATGGACAATCTTATTGGTTAAAGAAAGTTACCTTGGTTATTTGCTAAGATACATGGCTTAGAACAAATTCAGCACCTTATTCCTTTCTCCTTTCAAAGTCAATTATTCCAGTTTCAGGACAAAGCAACGCATTGTTGGGAGAAGGGGTATGTGACACAGCCTCATTTAGGGCTTGCTGTAGGCACCCTGCCTTTAATCCTGTTCTTTTTTTTTTTTTTTTAATTTATTATTATTTTTTTTAATTTTTTTTTCAACGTTTTTTATTTATTTTTGGGACAGAGACAGAGCATGAGCGGGGGAGGGGCAGAGAGAGAGGGAGACACAGAATCGGAAACAGGCTCCAGGCTCCAAGCCATCAGCCTGACGCGGGGCTCTGAGCCATCAGCCATCAGCCTGACGCGGGGCTCGAACTCACGGACCGCGAGATCGTGACCTGGCTGAAGTCGGACGCTTAACCGACTGCGCCACCCAGGCGCCCCTAATCCTGTTCTTTAGGCGATGTCTCATTTCCGTCACCCTGAGTCAAGAAATACACACAGGGTATGGCCCAAGGACCTCACGGTGCAGTGTGGATGGGGTGAGGATAATTGATTTCCAAAATTTTGTTTATCAGTTACTTGGTACAGTGAAGTATGTCAGTATATATGTTGATTTTGTGAAAGGTGAAAAATTAAGCTTCTTCAGCTGGTTTATTTCAGGGGAAAAGATTTTATCTCAGGGGCTCAAAATGAGCCAAATTAAAATGAATATTCACGTAAGATCATTAAATGGCTTTCAAAGAGTTAGATCTTTTTTTTTTTTTTTTTAAGATTTTATCTTTTCTTAAGTAATCTCTACACCGAACGTGAGGATTGAATTTACAACCCTGAGATCCAGAGTCATGTGCTCCACCAACTCAGTCAGCCCGGTGCCCCTCAGAGAGTTATATCTTAAAGAGCACCTTCTCATCTCAAGGATTTTATAAGCACTAGTTGTAAATATATGAAGTTTGATATGTTGACTTAATTTTATGTGCTTGGTGGGCACACAAAAAAGCTTTATTAAAAAGAAGTGTGTATTTCTAAGTAAGCTCTATGCCCAAGGTGGGGCTTGAACTCACCACCTGGAGATCAAGAGTCTCACGCTCTACAACTGAGCCAGCTGTGCTCACCTCGGCAGCACATATACAACTGAGCCAGGTAGGCAACCCAGGAATTGTGTATTTTCAATTATGCTTTGCTAATGATTTGCATTATAATTTTGGGAATATGTTTTTATATAAATAATTCTGACCTAACATGTACTGGAAATCCAGCTTTAGACTTCTAGTAGTCATGTCAAGTAGTATTCTCTATTCTGTACATTTACTTTTCCTACTGTCTCTCGCTCTTTTTTAATTTTTTTAATGTTTATTTATTTTGAGAGAGAGAGAGAGAGAGGCACAGCGTGAGCGGGGGAGGGGCAGACAGAGGGAGACACAGAATCCGAAGCAGGCTCCAGGCTCCAAACTGTCATCACAAAGCCCAATGTGGGGCTCGAACTCACAGAGTGCAAGATCATGACCTGAGCCGAAGTCGGATGCTTAAACAACTGAGCCACTCAGGCACTCCCCCTTACTGTCTTTTTAAAGAAGCTGGTCAAGCAAAACAATCAACCTATATGATTTTCAATTCCCATTGAATACAACATCAGTGATCTGTGTTTATTGTACATTCTGTGGAAGCTGCAACATTGGGTTTTGCTATTGCTTGAGAGAAATTTCAACTCGTCATCTGGGAAAGCAGTATGAATACTTTCTAAAACAAGCTCAGGGGCACCTGGGTGGCTCAGTCAGTTAAGCATCTGACTTTGGCTCAGGTCATGATCTCACGGTTTGTGAGTTTGAGCCCTGCATCAGGCTCTCTGCTGTCAGCGCAGAGCCTGCTTTGGATCCTCTGTACCCTCCCCTCTCTACCCAGTACCTGTACCTGTGCGCGTGCTCTCTCTGTGTGTCTCTCAAAAATAAACATAAACATTACAAAAATCAACAAAGCAGCTCAAATGGGAGAAGATCCGGATTCATAAAAATCATAGTTGCTTGCTCAGGAACAGACAGGGTGACCTGATAACGTAGTGGAAAAAGTGTAGCCTTTGAAACTGGAAAAGCCCGAGTTCAAGTCCCCTTTTACCACTTACTCTCTGTGTGTGAAAATTAACCTCCTAACCCTTTGAGGAAGAACGCCTACCTAGCTCCTGTGTAGTAAGGAATGTAAAACTGATAGCAATGCCACTACCTCCCTGCCCCCCAACTCCCTGAAGACTGAGTAATTAGTAACACACATCCTTCTAACAATTCCTGAACCTGAAGATAAGGTAGGAAGCTTTGAAGTGCAGGCTGTATCAGCAGGGATAATCTTCCCCGGAGGAGATGTATACCTAAAATCTTCTTGGAGTGAGAATTGCACATTGTATCACTAATAGATAGGTTAAAGATCCCGTTTGGACCGTTTTGAAATTTGGAAATATCAAGCTGATGCGAGGCACAGTAGCTGGTGCAAAGACCTCAGAAGCCCTGGTTGGTTCCGCATAGAGAGCTGTTGGATGAAAAATACACAGGAAAGCCAAGCCACTGGCATAGACCCAGTGCCCAGGGAGCTCAGCAAACAGGCCAGGGTCAGTTTTTGTATATGGGAGGCTTTCCTCTCTTCTCTTTTCTCAAGGATCCTGAGATAATTTTCAGAGGATTAGTACATAACAGTGACCTGTTTCAAAGGGTTTTAGTATTTTTTTTTAAATTTTTTTCCTTAATGTTTTTATTTATTTTGAGACAGAGAGAGACAGAGCATGAATGGGGGAGGGTCAGAGAGAGAGGGAGACACAGAATCGGAAGCAGCCTCCAGGCTCTGAGCCATCAGCCCAGAGCCTGACGAGGGGCTCAAACTCACGGACTGTGAGATCGTGACCTGAGCGAAGTCGGACGCTCAACCGACTGAGCCACCCAGGTGCCCCACGTTTGAATTTTATAAATATGCATTCTGAATTACTTTTACTAACAGAAAGAAGGGGAGGTTTGGAGTCAATGATTAGAAGGGAGAGTTTCCTTTCTACATTTTGTGGCTGAATTTTGGTCAAGCCAAAGATTTTCGGACTCTTCTGGTTTGTAAGACAGGGATTCACTGTCACCACATCCTACCCTCTGTTCTGAACTTCCTTGTTAGAAAATTGATTTTCATTAGAGATTTACTTGTATAGATGCATTCTTCTCTGAAAACACCAATGCAACTTGGTAGGGTCAACTGAGTCTTTTCATCAAGAGAAATATCTTCCCACTTCAGCTTGAAGCAGGTCTGATGCTGTGAATTACTGGAGAAAGTAGAGGAGGCTCTTTTCATTGGGCTGTGCTGTGTTACCTAGTATTGAGAGCGAAGACTGAGGAGGAGATGGGCGGGCAGGTCTGAGCATACAAGCGTCTGTGCAGAAAACGGCCCAAGGAAACCGTCAAGGCCTTGCTTGGGCACTATCGGGAGAAAGAGCTGGTGACCTGACAGTAGTGAGAACAAAGTAAAGAACAGTCAGAGATTCCTCTTGGCAAAAGAAAAGCTGAGGGGCGAAAGAGCTCAGAAATAAAAAATAATGAAAAGAGAGAGTTTTCTGTGAACATCAGAGAGATGTCTGTGTGTAGATTCCCACCTGTTCATGGGGAATGGTGGGAGAGGACACAAACAGAGACTACAGCAGTTTGCTGAGGTCCCTGGAAATATGTTCCAGAGCAGGGCTTCTCAAATGTGAATGTGCTTCCCTGCCAAACCACTTTGGGGAGCTGGTTAAAATGCAGATTCCAAGACTAACCTCTAAAGATTCTCATTCAGATCACGGGTGGGGCCTAGAAATCTGTTTTTTTCTTTGTTTGTTTGTTTGTTTTTTCATTTTAATTGTGGTGAGGGGCACCTGGGTAGCTCAGTGGGTTGAGCGTCCGACTTTGGCTCAGGTCAAGATCTCACTGTTTGAGGGTTCGAGCCCCCCATTGGGGCTCTGTGCTGACAGCTCAGAGCCTGGAGCCTGCTTCAGATTCTGTGTCTCCCTCTCTCTCTTCCCCTCCCCCGCTCATGCTCTGTCTCTCTCTGTCTCAAAAATAAACATTAAAAAAAATTAAAAAAAATTTTTTTAATTGCGGTGAAAAAATCATCTATATAAAATTCACCCTCTCAACCATTTTTAAGTGTATATAGTTCAGTAGTGTTAACTATATTCACGTTGTTGTGCGACAGATCTCTAGAACTGTTTTCATCTTGCAAAACTGAAGCACCATATCCATGAAACAACTTCTCACTTCCCCCTCCCACAGGCCCTGGCAACCACTATTCAACTTGGTTCCATTCGTCTGACTACTCTAGATATCTCAGGGTTAAGTGGAACACACAGTATTTGCTTTTCTGTGACTGGCTTCTTTCACTCAGAATATCGTCCTGTAGTTTCACCTGTGTTGCAGCATGTGACAGGATTTCCCTTCTTTTTTATTTTTTTTTTTAAGTCACAGTAATATTCCATTGTGCATATATGCCTCATTTTCTTTATCTATGGACAACTTGGGGCGTGTCCACTTCTTGGCTACTTTGATGAGCATCTTCTCCTCGTGTCCAATGATTCCCTTTGTCTTTCTTTTTTAAGTTTTATTTTATTCTTATGTTTTGGTACTCTCTGCACCCAACATGGGGCTCCAAATCACAACCCTGAGGTCAAGAGTCGCAAGCTCTCCCAGCTGAGACAGCCAGGTGGCCCAATTCCCTGTATCTTTTGAGAAACATTCGGCATATAGTAGATGCCGTGTCCTGACATCAGTCACAATGTTTCATTTATACAAATGGTGTCATTTAGGCACATGAACTCAGAGTTATTTTTGGACTAACTGCCCTCTTCCACTCAAGACTTCACATTCATTCTGCCCCAACTTAAAATTTCTTTGACAAGCCTATGATTAAAGAGTGAACAAATACCCAACATCTCCTACCCCCAAAGTATGTTTTGGGCAAATGCACAAGTCACTGAAGAGGAAATCAGATATAGATCTTCAAGGAGGTAATAGCTGTTGGGGAGCAAGTCTTTTTTTAAAATTAATTAATTAATTAATTTATTTATTTATTAGAGAGAAAGAGAGCATGAGCCAGGGAGAGGGGCAGAGGCAGAGAAAGAGAATCTTTTTTTTTTCAATATATGAAATTTATTGTCAAATTGGTTTCCATACAACACCCAGTGCTCATCCCAAAAGGTGCCCTCCTCTATACCCATCACCCACCCTCGCCTCCCTCCCACCCCCTATCAACCCTCAGTTTGTTCTCAGTTTTTAACAGTCTCTTATGCTTTGGCTCTCTCCCACTCTAACCTCTTTTTTTTTTTTTCTTCCCCTCCCGCATGGGTTTCTGTTAAGTTTCTCAGAATCCACCTAAGAGTGAAAACATATGGTATCTGTCTTTCTCTGTATGGCTTATTTCACTTAGCATAACACTCTCCAATTCCATACACGTTGCTACAAAGGGCCATATTTCATTCTTTCTCATTGCCACGTAGTACTCCATTGTGTATATAAACCACAATTTCTTTATCCATTCATCAGTTGATGGACATTTAGGCTCTTTCCATAATTTGGCTATTGTTGAGAGTGCTGCTATAAACATTGGGGTACAAGTGCCCCTATGCATCAGTACTCCTGTATCCCTTGGGTAAATTCCTAGCAGTGCTATTGCTGGGTCATAGGGTAGGTCTATTTTTAATTTTTTGAGGAACCTCCACACTGTTTTCCAGAGTGGCCGCACCAATTTGCATTCCCACCAACAGTGCAAGAGGGTTCCTGTTTCTCCACATCCTCTCCAGCATCTATAGTCTCCCGATTTGTTCATTTTGGCCACTCTGACTGGCGTGAGGTGATATCTGAGTGTGGTTTTGATTTGTATTTCCCTGATGAGGAGCGACGCTGAGCATCTTTTCATGTGCCTGTTGGCCATCCGGATGTCTTCTTTAGAGAAGTGTCCATTCATGTTTTCTGCCCAGAGGAAGAGAATCTTAAGCAGGCTCCTGTGGAGCCACGGGGCTCAACCCCATGACCCTGGGATCGTGACCTGAGTTGAAATCAAAAGTTGGATGCTCAACTGACTGAGCCATCCTCCCCCTCCCCCAGGTGCAAGTCTTCATGTATCAGCATTTGTCCTGGACTGTATTTTCAAGGCTATTTCTTTGGTAAGTGGTCTGGGAGGATAGAGACAGTATCTTACTCCTTGGCAGAGGCCAGTATAATAAAGATAATATCCCTTTCTGGGGCAGAAACTAGGCAGGTTTGCTAACAGTCTTCTTATAAGATTGGGGGTTTCCCAAGCTCAGGGAACCTCAGCTGTGATCCAGACCCACGGTGAGCACAGCACCTTCTTAAGCCACTCTACATTGCTTCCACGGGACTTGGACAACCTAGGAACTTGATCCTGCCTGCTCTGCCATGAGTAATAAAGTCTTTAGTCTCTGACCCAAGAATCTCATGTCTTCTGCCAACATCTATGAAATAGTAGCAGGCTAATTGGTTAGTTTGTGAACAGGAGAAAAATCTCAGACCCTTGCTAGTTCTTGACTATAGCCTGGTAGAGACAATAAGGCAGTGTGGAGGATCATGATACTAGGGAGAAACTGGCAAGTGCTGTACAAGAGGTCCAGACAGAATAATTTGGCTATTTTCAAGAAAAAGGGAATTTAACTTCAGCTAGTGAGGGTAGAATGAGTCAGTAAGACATCAAAAGAAGGTAGTTTTAAACTTGGGGATTGAAGGACGTAAAATTTGAACAGGACGAAATACCAGAATGGAAGGAAAAATGTCTTCCAGAAGAAGGGAACCTCATGAACCCAATACTGATGTAGGAATGGGGCAGGAGTGGGAGTGGGGTGATTAGGGGAAAGAAATTTCAGTGACAAGTAACTGAGATTTATAAAGCACAAGGTTTAATATCCTTTATGGCAAGACTAAAGTCCAGGCTTTTGGATCTTCTTTTTGGATCACTTATATACTTTTTCTTTTTATTTTATTTATTTATTTATTTTTTCAACGTTTTTTATTTTATTTTTGGGACAGAGAGAGACAGAGCATGAATGGGGGAGGGGCAGAGAGAGAGGGAGACACAGAATCAAAAACAGGCTCCAGGCTCTGAGCCATCAGCCCAGAGCCCGACACGGGGCTCGAACTCACGGACCGCGAGATCGTGACCTGGCTGAAGTCGGACGCCTAACCGACTGCAACACCCAGGCGCCCCTACTTTTTCTTTTTAAATAATTGCCTTAAAAATGTTTAATATGTTAATTAAATCAGTAAAATTAATTTTTTGCCTAAGTTTTATGAATATTCACACATATATAGATTCATGTAATCACTACCGCAATCAGAAAAAACTCATCACCCCCTGAAACTCCCTTAGCTATCCCTTTATGGTCATACTAACTCCTAGCCCTTGGCAACCATTGATCTGTTTGTTCTCTTTGTTTCTCCTGTCAATTCTGCTTTATGTATTTTGCTTTATGTATTTTGAAGCTTTGTTAAGTACATGCACACTTTTTTGCTTTATAGATTTAGAAGATTTGTTGTTAAGTGCCTACACACTTAGAATTATGTTTCTGGTGAATTGAGCCTTTTATCATTATATGTCTCTGTTTATTCCTGGTGATTTTCTCTGCTCTGAAGTCTACTTTTTCTGATATTAATATTTCTAGTCCGGCTTTCTTTTGGTTAGTGTTTTTGTTTTGTTTCTTTTTACTTTCAATTTGTCTATATCATTATATTTAAAGTGAGTTTCTTATATATTGTGCATAATTTGGTAAAAATTTTTAAAAATCTGTTTTGATAATCTCTTTTAATTGTCATGTTTAGAAATTTACATTTAATGTAATCATTGATATGCTTGGATTTATGTCCACCATATTTTATGTATTTTCTGCTTTTCCTCTCATCTCTTCATTCTTTTACTTCCCCTTTCCTACTTTCTTTTGGATTATTTGAAAAAAAATTTATATTGCATTTTAACTTATCTAGTTTGTTTTTTACTATATTATATACCTCTTTGTATAGTTATTTTGGTGATTGCTCTGGTGATTACAATATACACAATTCTTCACAATCAACTTTTACATTTTATCACTTCAATATTTTATCATTTTAAGCAGAATATAGACATTTTACTAGCTATTTCCCTGCTTTATATTATTTTTTATGTATTACACCTATATAAATTGAAAAACTCATCATAAATACTTATATTTATAATTTATATTTATGTTTAAATACAAGTTATATTTATAATTTTTGCTTTCAGTCATCAAATTGTATTTTAAAGAACTCAAGGGAATAATCTATTACATTACCCAGATAATTAAATTTCCATTGCTCTTTCTTCATTTTTGACGTTCTGAATTTCCTTTTACTATCATTTCCCTTATGTGTGAATAATTGACTTCAGCAATTCTAGCTGATCTGCCAGCAAAAAATTCTCTTAATGTTCTTTCATCTTAGAATGTATTTTACCTTCATTCCTGAAGGATATTTTTGCTGGATATAGTATTCTTGATTGATGATTCTTTTCTTTCATCACTTAAAAAAAATGTTTCACTTGTGTCTTGACTTTATAGTTTCTGATGTGAAACCTGCAATAATTTGAATTATTATTCCCCTGTAGGTACTGTGCCATTTTTTCTGGCTATTTTCAAGATATTTTCTTTGCCTTTAGTTTTCTGTAGTTTTATTATGTTGGATATGAGTATAGATTTCTTAGATTTTATCTTGTTTGAGGCTTACTGTACTTTTTGAATCTGTAGGTATGTGTCTTTTACTTTATTTGGAATATTTTCAGCCATTATTTCTTCAAATGTTTTTTCTTCACTGTACTCTATTTCCTCTCTTTCTCAGACTCTGATGACATGAATGTTAGACCTTTTGGTATTGTTCCACAAATTCCTAAAGCTCTGTTAACTTTTTTTCCAGTCTTTTTTCTTTCTGTTGATTATATTGGATATTTCTATTTTTTTTTAAATTTTGTAATGTTTATTTATTTTTGACAGAGAGAGAGACAGAGCATGAGTGGGGGAGGGGCAGAGAGAGAGGGAGACCCAGAATCAGAAGCAGGCTCCAGGCTCTGAGCTGTCAGCACAGAGCCCAACACGGGACTTGAACTCACAGACCAGGAGATCATGACATGAGCCGAAGTCAGATGCTCAACTGACTGAGCCACCCAGGCGCCCCATTATATTGGATATTTCTTGATTTGTTTTCAAGTTCGCTGACTTTCTTCTGCTATCAAGTTCTTGTCTTGAGTTTTAAATTTGATATTATATTTTGAAGTTCTAAAATTTCCATTTGTTTCATCTTTATATTTTCTATGTCCTTGCTGAAATTTTCTGTGTTTCTTTTTGGTTCAAACTGTTTATTTCTTTGAGAATCTGTGCCTTAAATTCTGTAATTTAAATTCTTTTTCAATAATTCCAACAGCCGTTTAATCTTGGGGTTCATATTGCCTTTCCTTATATGAGTTGAGATTTTCCTAGTTCTTCAGATTTTAAGCAATTTTGGATTGTATCCTGGATATTATTTTTTTTTTGTATCAGTCAATGAGTCCAGTTGTACTTAGGTCCCAAGTCCTGACTAGTCTTATGTGGGCTGTGGTTTCAATGCCAGTTCTATTCTCAGAGCCTTTGTAGGGCTATTTAGGGCTATCTGTCTCACATGTGTGCCACCCAGTGGTCAGTCTGGCACCTGGACAGTGGACTATATACTTAGTTCAGCTCTCAAAGTTTTTCATAAGCTGTGTAGGATCAAATCCACACGTACACAGGATAGCAGTGAGCCCGGGAATTCTAAAAAGCTTTATGGTTTCACTTTCCCAAGCTCGACTCTCTCTGCAATCTGTCTGGAAAGTTCCCTGAAGCTCACCTTTTTAGTCCTCTGACCTGAAAGCTGGAGTTTATTTATCCTGCTTTACTATATACTTCTTATGGCTGACCTAGTGTCTGGAGCCAAGCAGCCAGAGAGCGAGACAGAAATAAGATGTTGGGAGTTCACACCATCCCCTTTAGACCTTAGTTTCTTGGATCCCAGAGAATCTTCATCAGGTTTTTAGATGCCTGTAGCTTCTGCTGTTGCCACAGTGGCTGACACAACTATTACTACTATAAATTTGCCTGGGGTGGCTGCGACAGGAGAAAATGGAGAAACGAAAAGCCAAAAAAGAAAAACGGGGGAATTTCTTCATTTTCGCTGGGAGTTATGAGTCCCCTTTTCTGTTTCTCAAGCCACACTATAGTGCTTGTCCTGGAGCTCTCTTTGTCAGTGGCCTGGTGCCACTCTGGGTTCAGGTTGTCTTGAATCCAGGCTCAGGAATACCAGAGGAAAAATGGGAAACTTACCACCAGTTCAGTAATACTTCGAATTATGTTCTTTTTCTCCTCTTTTCCTCCTACTATTCACTTTTCAGAATCCTCAAAGAGATACTCCACGAATTATGTCTAGGTTTTATCGCTGCATTCAGTGGGAGAAACAGAGTGAGGTGTGCTCACTCCTACTTGTCCTGAGTTGGGACCTCTCTTCTACTACCCTTGAAACATAGGAAGAATTTTGCTTCTACGACTGATGATAAAAAGAGGGAAATCGCCTGAACGAATTTCAAGTTCTCATCCAGCTCTATCTATCATGCTCTGATGTGAACCAATTTCATCTCCGTGTATTAATGTCCATTTTAGCATGAATTTCCCTTCATCTCTAGGAGGTTGTATGTGAGGAATACCTGATAAACAGGGAATTGCTACCTGGAGCCAAATATTAAGTATGTCCTTGCTAGCTTACTAAATATTTCTATGATTGGTAAGTGAAGGAAGGTCTTTGGTGCAGACATGCCATTTCCTTAAAAGTAGAACATGGTCTTGGGTTCTTTTCTGTTCTTATTGTACACAATTCAATTTCTTTAATCCATTCTAGCCTTGGCTAATGTCATGTACCTCTCAGGGCCATGCTCTCCTTTAGTGTTTCTGGACTTTTCTTGTTAAAATGGGGACCCTAAGTGGAAATAAATACTCCTATTGTGTTTGTGCCATATAGAAGCTGACCTAGAATGTTGGAATCAAAATGGAAATATTACATCTTAAAGTCTAACAGAGTATGTTTGTTAAACAGACTGCTCTAACCCAGTATTTTTTCCGCTGGGAAGTTATCAAGCACAGACCCTCTTTCCTAGCACAACTTGTGGATGCCATTTAAAAATATCTTTGCATGGGGTGACTGGGTGGCTCAGTCAGTTAAGCGTCTGACTTTTGATTTCAGCTCAGGTCTTGATCTCAGGGTTGTGAGTTTAAGCCCCGCATTGGGTTCTGTGCTAGGTGTGAAGCCTACTTAAAAAAAAAATCTAGGGGCAGCTGGGTGGCTCAGTCGGTTAAGCATCCGACTTCGGCTCAGGTCATGATCTCGCGGTCTGTGGGTTCGAGCCCCGCGTCGGGCTCTGTGCTGACAGCTCAGAGCCTGCAGCCTGCTTCTGATTCTGTGTCTCCCTCTTTCTCTGACCCTCCCCTGTTCATGCTGTCTCTCTGTCTCACAAATAAATAAGTGTTAAAAAAAAATTAAAAAAAAAAAAATCTTTGCAGCAGCATCTTTCCTAGTCCAAAGCAACAGTATTATTCTACATACTTGCTCTCCTTCTCAGGGAAATGTGATGGCATGTTGCCTTCCCACCCTATTTTAGAAAGCCCTGGTTCATGGAAAAGTTTGTAAAAATCATTCCTATTTAGAACAAATAATGTCTTTCTCCATGTCATCCATAAATTATGTTGTTGGGAGGGTCTATCCTTTTGACAGACATTTTGACGTTTTGACATTGTCAGTCATGAGCCAGCAAGCACAAGGTTATGTGAAAGGATACTGAGGCGGAGAAGCAGAGAAGGAGGAGGAGGAGGAAGGAGGAAAGAAGAAAGAAAAAAATGAGAGAGGCACCATTTTCCAGATCCTTCAACGGCACACAGTCTGGTATAAATACTTCTATTTCAGTGTGATAAATGCCAAGAGATGAATAAGGGTTAGGGATTTAGAGAAGAGGGATTTCAGCAAATATCTGCTAAATACTTTGCATATGCAGACACTATGCTAGTTGGTGGGAATACCATGATCTGGCCTAAGGTGGAGGGTCTAGGAAGTCTTCCCCGAAATAGTCATGTTTTAGCTGAGTTCTGAAGGATGAGTAAGCTTTAACCAGCAAAGGAGAAGGAGGCACATATTCAAATACCTTGCTGTATGAGCGAGACTGATGTGTTTGAGGAACCAGAAGAAGACCAGTGTGGTTGGATCACAGAGGATTAGAATTAGAATATGTCTACGGAGGTGGGTTGTGTAGATCCAGGTAGGGATTTGGGGCTTAACAATGGGAAGCCAGTTAAGCAGGGGAGAGAGCCTGACGTAGGAATGATTTGCATTTGAAAAGAACGCTCTGGCTACCACAGGGAGAATAGATCGGAATAGGTTAGAAGTAAGTAAATGTGGGGAGACCAGATAGGTGATGATTTTGGTGAGTGTTTAAGGGTTGGGAGAACTTCTCAAAGAATTGGCATTTTTGCCTGGGTTTGAAGGATACATAGGCATTTCCTACTAACAGGGAGAGGAAGGAGATTCTAGTTATTAGAAGAAACATTGGAAAGGGTCTGTAAGGCTGCGTTCTAAGGTGTGTGTGTGTGTAGGAGACGTTGGGAAGTTGGAAAAGTACATTGGGTCCAGATGGTGAGGAGATTTTGGCCTTTTGCAGAAGATAACTTGAGATTTTCTATGCTTTTAATCTTGTAGTGAGATCATCAGATTTGTATTTTTGAACAATCATTATCAGCAGTGTAGAGAATAGACAGAAATCAGTTGTGAATCATTATAGTTGTCCAAGAGGTGAGAAAAGGGCTGAGGAAATTGATTCTAGACATATTTAGGAGATAGAATGTTCAGAATTTATTAACAGTGTGGGTGTGATGAGTGAGAAAAAAAGGGAGGAGTTCAGGATGACTTTGGTTTTTTGTTTTTGTTTTTTAAAGATTTTATTTTTAAGTAATCTTTATACCCAAAGTGGGGCTCGAATTCACAACCCTGAGATCAAAAGTCCCATGCTCTACTCACTGAACCGGCCAGGCACCCCCAGGGTGACTTTGAAGCTTTAACTTGGGTAAGTGATGGGACCATTAACCACAACTGAGAGACAATATAGGAAGGGGAACAATTTGTTTTGGAGGTTAGAGGAACGGGAAAGGGGAAGGAAAAGAATGATAAATTTGGTTTGGGAAACGTTCAATTTAAGATGCTTAAGAGATGTACAGGTAGAGATGTCCGCTTGACCGAGGATAATCAAGACTGTCATTTAGTGAAGGCCTACTCTGGATCAAGCACTGGGATGAGAAATTTCCATAGATTTCCTCACTTAACCCTAGCAACAGCTCTAGGAGATCAGTGTTATTGGTTCCAATTTATATATAAGGAAATTGAGGTGCTGAGAGTTTTGGAAAGCTCAAGTACTTGGCTGACGACTTTGTTATTTAGTCTTTTTTAAAAAAAAAAATTTTTTTTTAATGTTTATTTATTTTTAAGACAGAGAGACAGAGCATGAATGGGGGGAGGGTCAGAGAGAGTGAGACACAGAATCCAAAACAGGCTCCAGGCTCTGAGGTGTCAGCACAGAGCCTGACGCAGGGCTCGAACTCACGGACCGACCGTGAGATCATGACCTGAGCCGAAGTCAGACGCTCAACCGACTGAGCCACCCAGGCTCCCCGCTATTTAGTCTTTTAAAAGCCTTCAACAAATCCCTCATCGACAGTTCCCCTGTTGGGCTATACACTTTCTACCAAGAAGTCCTTTACCTTTCCCCAACCCTTTGTTTTCTCATTTGCCACATGTAACCATAGAAAAAATACTGCCAATTTGGAATGAGTTGCATGTTTAATCTCAGCTCTTCCACTAATAGCTGCATGGCTCTCGTGTGTAAAATGGAGACAATCTAATGCCTGGTTCTTTACTTTTCAAATAAATAGAGATGCTCAAACATTCATTTGGTTAAAAAAAAATTGTAGGAGTAATAATTTTGAATGAACAAACAAACATATGCTATTGGCTGGAATGTGAAATCTGCATGATTTTAAGAGCAAACCGCAAGAACCCAAGAACTACAAAGACACTTCATGGCTCTGGTGGATTGTTTTGCACTGCTTTCCTGAGATCTTTGTGATCAAAGTTCAGCCTCCCCCAGCAGGGACACTCCCTTAATAGAGAAGGCTGAGAATTGCCATGCTTTCTATTAATATCTGGAAGGATACTGGTGAGGACCAGGTAATCAATGACATATTTTAATTAAGGAAAGTACTTTGTTATGAAAGTCTGGATGAATAAGACCTGCCTTCATTTCAGTTTTTGCTTTACTCACATTAAAACAAATTTTTTTTAAACGTTTATTTATTTTTGAGACAGGGAGAAACAGAGCATGAACGGGGGAAGGTCAGAGAGAGAGGGAGACACAGGATCTGAAGCAGGTTCCAGGCTCTGAGCTGTCAGCACAGAGCCCAACATGGGGCTGGAACTCACGAACCACGAGATCATGACCTTAGTTGAAATCGGAAGCTTAACCCACTGAGCCCCCGAGGCGCCCCCATGACTCCAAACATCTTAAAAATTGCAGTAAATTTGCACTATATTTTTTCCACTACTCTAGAAAATACTTTTCTTAGAGATACGAGAGATGTCAGTGTATTACTGGGACCATGCCAGGGCTCAGCATTTTACTTTTTCTGTTTGCTTTGGATTTGGCTATAAAGGGTTAGTTCAGAATGTCTCCCATGGCATGCAGACGGTTGAAAACTTCTGGGCAACCTCACAGCATTTTAATTTCCATGCTTCTGTTAGATGTATGCAGTGGGAGGAACCAGAGGGGTCATTGCTCAAGGTGACAAAACATAGGGCATGCAGACAATCAGCAACTCCAGATCCCACAAGGGAAGAAGGTCTGATCTGCTGATGAGATTAGAGTTAGTCCTCAATATCAATATCAAAGCTGATTTGATGTAGTTAGTAAAAATAGCAAACATTCACTCATACTTACCATGGGTAGATGCTGTTCTAAATGGTTGCCTGCATTATCTTACTTAATCCTCCCCATAGCTCATGAATTAAGAAAGGTTATTATCTCCATTTAAGCAAGTGAAGCTGGGAGAGTTTAAGTTAGAGGGAAGCCAGAATTGGAATTGAGGCAATTTGGTGCCAGGGCTGGGAAGCCTAATTGCTATATTCGGTTGCCTCTGTTGGCAGTCATCGCACAAACAATGTTTGTACAGCATATTTTATCTGCTGCACGCTTGTAAGTTTGTTATTTCATCTGTTTTTACACATAGTCTTGCTTTTGTGGAAACAGCAAGTAGTTACTGAATGTTTTTGATGGCCGAGAGGCATAATTACCATTTCTCTTTGACAAACTAGGAAAGTGATGCTCAAGAAAAAAAAAAATCCTTGTGGTTTTCTAAAGCACCCGGTGGCAGAAAATGAGAAACCTGGAATTTGCACCCGGGTCATGTGACTCCAATCCAGCAAGCTTGCCCTTGGATCGTAGTTCATCATAGGCCACCTTGGCCTGTATTTTGGGGAGCAGTTTCCAAATATTTGGAAACTTTTTTGAATGGTCAGTTGATTTCGGTAGGCACTTGGTGGTGTCCAATAATAACAAATAAACTAGATGCTAGATTCGGTTTGATTGTTATCTCCTCACTCATGACAACAGGAAGCAAGTGCGTAAGTGAAAAGAAAGAGGAAAGTTTATTTACTCGCTCTCCATTTGTGATATCATAAAAAGACCCCTAGAAACTGACTAGATGCAAGAACCTAATTTTCTAAAGATTTATCTCTATTCGGAGCATTGGGCTTATTACGCCATTATAGGACCCTTCCACTTCTGTGCTCAAAACATTTTCCTCCAGCATTAATGACATTTATCTTTCATCACTGAAGAGAAGTGTCCCATTGGAGAGAGACACGAGCAAGATTTGTGGGATCTCACGGACTGCAAAAGAGAAACGTGGCAAATATTTTATATTCGAAAGCTACTAAGAAATAAGATTCTTGAATATGGAGCTAAGGTTGCTTTATTAACAGGCATTCACCTTGTTAAATAAAAGTGTGCTTGTAACAGACCCAGTGAGATTTTTGTAATTATCCTTATTATTAGAGGGTTTGATTTACATCGATACAATTGGTGATGAAACTGCTCAGCAATAGATTTTCAAGATGCTGTACTTCACACAGAACACATTGCATTGATTTTCTCATTTCTAGATATTACGGTTTAAATGTGTCTCAAATGCTGTGCAGAGCAGTGACGGTTTCAGAAGACAGGGATTTTATTCAATATGGTAGATGTGCCCTGCAAACTGGGCTTCCCGGTGGGGCAACACATTTCTGAGAGAAACAATTAGTGTTGAGTAATTAGTTACAGAAGGTGCAAAAAGGGATCCCCCAATGCCAAGATCAAAATGCTTGACAACTAAGTGCAAATTATTTAACAAAGATGCCGCGTGGTAATATGGTATTTTTGTAATGTTGACGTTTGATACCATTTGATATTAAAAAAAAATTTTTTTAATGTTTATTTATTTTTGAGACAGAGAGAGACAGAGCATGAATGGGGGAGGGACAGAGAGAGAGGGAGACACAGAATCCGAAGCAGGCTCCAGGCTCTGAGCTGTCGGCACAGAGCCCGACATGGGGCTCAGACTCACGACCGTGAGATCATGACCTGAGCCGAAGTGGGAGGCTCAACCGACTGAGCCACCCAGGCACCCCTATACCATTTGATATTTTTAATGTAATACTAGGCACAGTTTCATGTAGGTGTGTGTATGAGTATACATCTACAGATATACACACATATCATTTATTGCACTTTAAAGAAGTTAACTGACATTTTAAATTATAAAAGTAATACACGATCATGGAAAACATTTAAAACTATATAAAAGTCAGAAGTACATGGGGAAAAACGAAAGTCTACCTCCTTGGTTCTCAATCCCCATTTCCAACACCCGGGGGGAGAACAAGGGTGAAATTTCCTGCCATAAATGTTTACTGTTATATGTACATACGTCCTTAAAAAAACTCTGTCTATGGGGCGCCTGGGTGGCGCAGTCGGTTAAGCGTCCGACTTCAACTCAGGTCACGATCTCGCGGTCTGTGAGTTCGAGCCCCGCGTCAGGCTCTGGGCTGATGGCTCAGAGCCTGGAGCCTGCTTCTGATTCTGTGTCTCCCTCTCTCTCTGCCCCTCCCCCGTTCATGCTCTGTCCCTCTCTGTCTCAAAAATAAATAAACGTTAAAAAAATTAAAAAAACTCTGTCTACAAATGTGATTGTATTACTGTCAGCAATTTGCTTTGTTTAGCGAACAATGTCTTAAATTTCATCTTTCTACATCTGTACATGTAGATCACTTTCATTCTTTTTGATGGTTGCATTTCAAACCATTGTAAGAATGTACCCATATTTATTAATCAGTTCCAAAGTTTCTTAGTATCCTCTCAACTTTAAAATAATATATTTACATATGTGCATTTAAAAAATACACTTGGGGTGATTCAGGATGGGGTATGTTCACTTTACACTTGCTAAGTAATGTGAAATTGCCCTTCAAAAAGATTACATTTGTGGGGCGCCTGGGTGGCTCAGTCAGTTGAGCGTCCGACTTCAGCTCAGACCATGATCTCATGATCTGTGAGTTCAAGCCCCACGTCGGGCTCTGTGCTGACAGCTCAGAGCCTGGAGCCTGCTTTGGGTTCTGTGTCTCCCTTTCTCTCTCTGCCCCTCCCCCGCTCATCCTCTGTCTCTCTCTCTCTCTCTCTCTCTCTCTCTCTCTGTCAAAAATAAATAAACATTTAAAAAATTAAAAAAAAAAGATTACATTTGTTATATTCCCATCAGAAGTGTGTAAAGGTACCTCTCCACCCCCACTCTCCTTGATAGCCACCCTGGATATTATCACACTTTTCATGTTTTGCCAAACTCATAGATGGAAATGGCATTTAAAAAATTATTTAAATTTGCATTTATCCATGTATAAATAAGGTGAACCCACATTTGATTGACTTTTTTTGCTGGTTTCTGTCCCTTTCTTAGCATTCATAATCCCACACAAGTATTTCTCCTTACTTGCTTACTTGATGCAAGATGCCTACTCTGTCCCTTGATACGATGCTATGTTTCCTCTTGATATCCTCCAGTCTCAGATTAGACCTTTAGAGTACTTGTGTATCCCCTTTCTCTGTCTCCTTCCTCTCCCACATGAGATCTTTGGAATCTTGTACTTTGTACTCCCCTCTCCCCCCCCCCCCCCACACACACACTTCTCTTCGGCTCTCATCTCCTAGGTTAGGCTGAGAAGTCTAGTAATTTTACTTCTAGACTATGTTCCTTCAGAGGATATACATGGGTGACATATTCTTTGTATCCTTTTATACAAGTAAATATCTTCCTTTCACCTCTAGAGGTGAGTGGTGTCTAGAAAGACTTGAGCATTCTTAAGTTGTAGCGTCTCTCTTCTCAAACATCTGTGATGTTAGTTCAGCTTCCTGCCTGGAAGATAAGAAGATCAGTGTCAGTGGAGGTCCTTTTTTTTTTTTTTTTTTTCAACGTTTTTTATTTATTTTTGGGACAGAGAGAGACAGAGCATGAACGGGGGAGGGGCAGAGAGAGAGAGGGAGACACAGAATCGGAAACAGGCTCCAGGCTCCGAGCCATCAGCCCAGAGCCTGACGCGGGGCTCGAACTCACGGACCGCGAGATCGTGACCTGGCTGAAGTCAGACGCTTAACCGACTGCGCCACCCAGGTGACCCTGGAGGTCCTTTTTTGAGTTACTCATTCTCTTTTTATACGTGGAGTTCAGGAATTTTATAGTGATATTCCTAGGAGTGAATTTCCTATCCCTGAACTTGCTTCAAACTTGATAGGTCCTTTTAAGCTGCAGATTAAAGAACATTTCTTCCATTTGTTCGTCATCATCTCTTCATTTGTGTCTCTTTACAACTTCTATTATTCACGTAGTTTTTTTTTTTTAACATTTATTTATTTTTGAGAGAGAGAGAGAGAGACAAAACGTGAGCAGGGGAGGGGCAGAGGAAGAGACACACAGAATCAGAAGCAGGCTCCACGCTGTCAGCACAGAGCCCGATGCGGGACTCAAACCCACAAACTGTGAGATCATGACCTGAGCCAAAGTCTGACACCCGACTGACTGAGCCACCCAGGCGCCCCCATTTTTTTTAAGTAGACTTCACACTCAGTGCAGGGCCCAACATGGGGCTTGAACTCATGACTCTGAGATGAAGACCTGATCTGAGATCAAGAGTTGGATGCTTAACCGACTGAGCCACTCAGGTGCCCCAGAACTTCTGTTATTCACATAATAGATATCGTCTAAGACTCTCGGTCTTTTCCCTTGAAATCATTTCTTCTTTTTGCCTCTAATTCACACCTCTACAGTGGCCAACGATCCTCTTCTTTAGTTCACCTGCTAAGTTTTTAAATTAAAAAAAAAAACACAAAACAGTTTTATTTCCAGCAGATCATTTTGTGCCATCTCCTTAAGTGCTGTTATTAATTTTTAGATAGGATTAAGTAAGAGACCATCTAGATCCATACTTTTACTGAGACCCAGAGGGGGTTCCTAGGTTTTCTCACAGTTGCACTGTAGATAAAATCTTGGCCACCTAACCTCGGATCCGCTTTCTTCCCCTATCTACTGGGCTATTCACAAGAAACAATGTTGGGGATGTCCAAGTAAATCCTACCCCGAAGAAGATCAGAAAATAAGATATTTATTTATACATTCACTTGGGCAGCACATATGCAGGAGGTAAGGTGTTTGTTTCTACTGATATTTCTAAAAGCATGTAGGATAATACTTTTAAGCTCACGGATGTACAATGGAAAGAGTCCCGTGGATTTGTGCTATGAGAATAATTCTGGGAAGACTCCACCACGAAGCTTCTGCCTTCCTTTAGATATTCTTTGCTAAATGTCACCAAGTTTCATCTAATCTGATTCATGGGCTGTGAGTCCGAATTGTCTCTGCTCCCTCTAGTAATGACTTGAACCATATCATGAGGCGGTTAAGTGAAAAAGATAAAAGTTGACGGGGCAATTACTCTCGAAGTCTCCTCACTCAAAACTAGTTTGTGTGGCTTTTCGGCCAGCCTACTACTAATAATTGTGTATGAAAGTTATATAAGGCGGAGTGGATTTAGGGTGTGGTAAAGATTATTGAATGATATCGAGGCACTGGTTATTCCAGTGGAGAAGAATGAACATGCTTGTTTTGGGTCCTTTTCCAAATACACATCTGTCTCCTGGATTATTATTAATCTGTTTTGCTTTATAGCATCCTGGGTGCTTAAATTATTCTATTTCTGTAATTTGATATTTGATGTATCCTACCAAGGTAGGGAGGAAGATGTAAGCTGTTTCTTTTGCTGTTTCATCACTGGAGAACTGAAGCATGAAAAATATATCATATAGTGTTTTTGGAGCCAAGAAGCAAAGCACACCATTTGTTTTCAGGGCCATTGTGTCCTCTCTTTGATTCTGAAGCTCTTTAGGCAAGAGGTAGAATATGTACTCCTTATATAACCTGTAAACCCAAATTACCACAGGCCCCCTCCTACTTGAATCCACTGGTATTTTCAATTCTTTCTCTCTTGGTTATTTAAAAAAATTTTTTTTTTAATCTTTATTTATTTTTGACAAACTGAGTGTGAGCAAGGGAGGAGCAGAGAGAGAGGGACACACAGAATCCGAAACAGGCTCCAGGCTCCGAGCTGTCAGCACAGAGCCCAACGCGGGGCTCGAACTCATGAACCGTGAGATCATGACCTGAGCCGAAGTCGGACGCTCTGCCGACTGAGCCACCCAGGCGCCCCTCTCTTTGTTATTTTTATGACATCTGGATTTGAGGAATCCTTCCGTCCCCCCGCCCCCCACACCGAGCTCTTTTGGTCTAAACTATACACACTCCTTTGGTTTTTCTCTTAACTCTCTGATCGTGCTTTTTCTTTCCTTCTCTCATTGTCTAAGACCCAGTTCTTGACGACTTACTCACTCATCCATTTACTTCGCAAATATTTATCGAGCACGTATTATGTGCTGGGTTCTGTGTGAAGAAGTGGTCACGCAAGGGTAAACGAGAAGCTGGTATCCCATTTTCATAGAGCTAACATTGTAGAGGGGGAGAGAGACAGTAAGAAATCAGGCAAAATAAGTGAAATTACAGCTTGTGATAAGTACAATCAAGGAAACAAAATAAGGTTGGTAAAAGAGAACAACGGGGCTTCAGTTCACAGGACCTGCTTTAAGTAGCAGAGTCTGAGAAGACTTCTCTGAGGAAGAGAGAGCAGAATGAGAGGGTGCTTCTGGGTGACACATGGGAGGGGAATTTATCTCCAAACTGGGAACAGGTGCAGAGTCCCTGAGGAGGAACTAAGAGTCATGGTGGCCATGAAATAACGATTTAGGAGGAGAGGGGCCATGAGAAGCATAGTTAGAAGGATAGGCGGGACCCACATAGTGCAGGGCATTGGAGCCTAAGTAAGGAGCTCAGATTCAACCTACATAAATAGGAAAAATGTTTTAAATGTTTATTTCTTTTTGAGAGAGAGAGAGCACGAGCGAGCACATGAGCAGTGTAGAGGCAGAGAATGAAAAAGAATCTCAAAGTTCTGCACTGTCAGCACAGGGCCTGATGTGGGGTTCAAACTCACGAACTGTGAGATCATGACCTGAGCATCAAGAGTTGGATGCTTAACCAACTGAGCCACCCAGGCGCCCCTTAGTTTTATTTTATTTTATTTTATTTTTTATTTTTAGGAAATCTTTGAATAGTGTTCAGTGGGGGAATAATAAACTCGGAGTTAAACATTTAAAAGAATGTTTTGGTTGATGTGTAGAGAATGGACTCCAGGGGAACAAGTTTGGCAGCCAGGAGCTAGTTAGGAATCCAGGGCAGAGACTGTTGATTGGCTACATAAAAGTTACTTTTAACCTCTTTGTTCCTTTCACCACACTGGCTGGGAGCCTAGTTTTTACTTACCCAATTTCCCTTGCAGCCAGAGGTGGCCATGTGACCCAGCTCTGAGCTTTGTGCCATAAAAGCAAGTCTGCTGGAAGCTTCTGGAACAGATACTATGTTTCTTGATAAAAGGAACAGATCTGAGGTTTTGCTGGTGCCGCCTTGCCCTCAATGCCATGTGCCCTTGCTTTCTGCCTTTGATCTAATGATATCTGGAGTTGTTTTGCAGCCATTTTGTGACCATGAGGGAAAGGCCAAGAAAGTTACAGAGACACAGATATGGAACCACTGGAAAAACCCTGGAGCCACCTTGTCCAGACTTTTTGATTTGGAAACAACTAAAAAAGCCTGTATTCTTTATTTTTTTTTTTTTTAAATTTTTAACATTTATTTATTTTTGAGACAGAGAGAGACAGAGCATGAACGGGGGAGAGTCAGAGAGAGAGAGGGAGACACAGAATCGGAAACAGGCTCCAGGCTCTGAGCTGTCAGCACAGAGCCTGACTCGGGGCTTGAGCTCACGAACCAGGAGATCAGGACCTGAGCCGAAGTCAGATGCTTAACTGACTGAGCCACCCAGGCACCCCAAGCCTATATTCTTTAAGCCCCTAATAGTCAGCTAAATTGCTACCTGCAGCTGAAAGTATTTCTAACTAACCCAGAGGATCTTTCAGGGTGTAGGCGAGAGCTGGTGATTTGGACCAGGGCGATAGTGCTAAGTACCAACTTTATGCAAATTACTTCATGTTCAACTCTGATCTCTTCCTTCTTTCTCTTTCTTTTGATTGGTAGCTACATTTCCTTGTGTTTTATCTCCCCATGTTTAAATGCTCCAACAGCCTTTTAGTTTCCAACCTCCAACTGGTCCTTTCTCCATCCAATCTTCCTATAATTGTTGGGACAATATCAAGGTCACCTTCCCATACCCCCTTTCAAGAGTTGACAGTGGTTCCTGATAGTCACTTTGAGCAAACCTAAAGTGGTTCAGTTTTTTTTTTTTTTAATTTTTTTTTTCAACATTTATTTATTTTTGGGACAGAGAGAGACAGAGCATGAACGGGGGAGGGGCAGAGAGAGAGGGAGACACAGAATCGGAAACAGGCTCCAGGCTCCGAGCCATCAGCCCGGAGCCTGACGCGGGGCTCGAACTCACGGACCGCGAGATCGTGACCTGGCTGAAGTCGGACGCTTAACCGACTGCGCCACCCAGGCGCCCCAGTGGTTCAGTTTTGTACTCAACGTGCTCCCAGATGAACCAACTCCACTTGTACAATCTCATGGGCTTGTTATTCCCTAAACATATCTCTGCTTCAGCTTCTGGTTGCAACTGTGTTTTCATTCATTTAAAGAGTGTCTACATGCCTTCTATGTCAAACACTTTGTTGAACGTCGTACTTGCACCTATGCTCCCTAATTTCATCTTTACAAGTAATTTTTGAGATAGGTTTTATTTCCCTCATTTCGCGGATGTGAAAACTAAGAGTTAGGGGGGTTGTCTTGTTTAAGGTCAAAATGCTGGAAAGAAGCAGGGCAAGGATTTTAACCCAAGTTTTCTGATTGCTAAGCCCAGCGTCCTTTCTTGAGTTTTTATGCTGCAGTCTCAATCATCTCGCTCTATAACATTCTCTCTTTGGTGTTCTGTCAGTATATATCTACTTCTACCTTCCTCGACCCTTTTTAAGAATTTTCTGGCAGCTTGTCTCATGCATGAGTCTTTGTCATTTTTCCTTCAACGCTTTGTGTATTGTTAGATTTTTTTCTTTTTTTTAACCTTTAAGTAGGCTCCATGCCCAACGTGGGGTTTGAACTCATGACCCTGGGATTAAGAGTCACCTGTTCTGGGGCGCCTGGGTGGCGCAGTCGGTTAAGCGTCCGACTTCAGCCAGGTCACGATCTCGCGGTCCGTGAGTTCGAGCCCCGCGTCGGGCTCTGGGCTGATGGCTCAGAGCCTGGAGCCTGTTTCCGATTCTGTGTCTCCCTCTCTCTCTGCCCCTTCCCCGTTCATGCTCTGTCTCTCTCTGTCCCAAAAATAAATAAACGTTGAAAAAAAAAAATTAAAAAAAAAAAAAAAAAAGAGTCACCTGTTCTACCAATTGAGCCAGCCAGGTGCCCCAGAATTGTTTTTTTTTTTTTTTTGTTTTTTTTTAAATGATCATAATACTTATTGTAATAGTTTAATTGATCTCTGGTAATTTCATTTCTCTATGTTGTGTCTCTCGAACCAGATTTCAGACTTTCCAAGAGCATGAACAAGCAACATATTCTTCTTAATTTTTTGGTATTAGCTTTTCACATGGTGGGAAATGCAGTAGGTGATTAATTGATGCTTTTCTAACAAATGGGCAAATAAAACAATGAGAATCTTGCATTAAGTCTATGTATCTGGTTCCAGATAATTCTCCATATCCTTTGATTTTAGTCTTCCTTACATTCATAAAATCTAAGCACCAATAAACACTAATTTCTTGTTTTTTACCACAAAAATTCCAACATGTTCCCTATTATGGTAAGTATCGGATTTGATAACCTTTCTAATTAACATTACATTTTAAATGCCTTTAAAATGCCCCATTACATGTTTGTCCAATAGTCCATGACAGTTCAGATGTGTAATTGCTATTATGGATTGCCTGGTGACCATCATTAAGTAATTAGAGAGACTTAAACATGTGTAACGCTAATTAGGAAAGTTATCAACTCTGGGCAGTTAAGGTAATAGGGAGCGTGATGATTTTGTTTTGGAACTGCCGTGAAAACGTGGCTACAGCGATATGGATAATCTTTTGTGAATCCAGTGCTTGAGGAAGCAAGTAGCCATTGGACAATGGGAGTTCTGCGTGGCCGAGAGTGACTTGTGAATTGGGCCCCCTTTTTTTGTCACTCCGTTAATAACTGTGACTGCCAAAACACTTCTGGGTTGTACTGGGGGGCACAAGGGGTCAAGCGCTGAGCACAGTATAGCTGGAGAGGGCCCTTTATCTGCCCCCTTGAAGCACCCCTCAATCAAGGTCACTCTATTTCTAGCCTTGCTTTTGTGGCCCTACAACCTATTAGGCATCTGCTCAACGTGTTCTATTAAGTGGTGTGTTGGGTTTTTTTGTCCTCCCTGAGTAAGTGGTGAGTGCCTGCTTAGGAAATCACCCAGGATTAGCCCACATTCTCACAAAGGCCACTTGACCCTGACCATTGTTTCAAGCAGTTCCTGGAATGTTGGAGAATTGTTACAGCATAAGAGCAAGGTGGCTTTTCTGCAGGAACATGACATGGTCTGGGAACATTTCATTTTCTTTTAATATGAAATTTATTGTCAGATGGGTTTCCATACGACACCCAGCGCTCCTCCCGACAGGTGCCCTCCTCAATGCCCCTCACCCACCCTCCCCTCCCTCCCACCCCCCATCAACCCTCCGTTTATTCTCAGTGTTTACCAATCTCTTATGGTTTGGCTCCCTCCCTCTCTAACCTCTTTTTTTTTTCTTCCCCTCCCCCATGGGTTTCTGTTAAATTTCTCAGGATCCACATAAGAGTGAAAACATAGGGTATCTGTCTTTCTCTGTAGGACTTATTTCACTTAGCATCACACTCTCCAGTTCATTTCATTTTTTAAAGAAATAGTATTTCACTATTCCCAAGTGGTAAGAAGTAAGTTTGGTGGGAGTGATGAGGGAATTCACTGGTTGTTTAAATGTCATTTTAGAGGGCGCCTGGGTGGCTCAGTCGGTTAAGTGCCCAACTCGTGATTGCAGCTCAGGTCGTGATCTCTTGATTTGGGGAACCTAGTCCCACATCAGGCCCCTTGCTGATGGCAACAGAGCCTGCCTGGGATTCTCTCCCTCCCTCTCTCTGCTCCTCCCCCACACTTGCTGTCTCTGTCTCTCTCTCTCTCTCTCTCAAAATAAACTTCAAAAAACCCACAAATGTCATTTTAGAAACACATATGAACCGACATGCACAATTTTGCATGTATATGTGCATTTTTCTCAGGAGAAGAACTAAGCCTGTAGCAGGTTTTACCTTCGAGCCTTAGAGGCTTGGGAGGCTCTTGTTGATAGTATTAAAAGACAGAATAGCTAGTGGCTGGTGGTGAAGCAAACATTCCCATTTCACAGAGCTCTCTTTCACAATTATGTGGCAAAGAGCTAGGAGAACTTCAGGCTCAGCTTGAGGTCATCGCTGTCCATCAGGAGTCCGCTGGCTGCCTGGAGGCGTCTCTGGGGTCTTGGGAGAAAAGAGAAGAGGATGTATTCATTGCTCCTCAAACAGAATGTTCCAGAATCACTTTGCCATCTTATGACTCAGCAAGTCATGCCTCCTTTTACAGAGACAACTTTTAAGTAGGTTTGAAGTACATCTTGCTGAAACAAGACTGGCTGATCTCTGAGATGACTGTGGGGCTAAGGTCATATGAGTAGTTCACATGGACCCACATCTGCGCTTTAATTGCCCTTTTCCCTCTCCACCTCGTCATAACTGGGGACACGGCGTGTGTTCAGACACTGGAGCTTGTCGTTTGGTTTTATCCAATCTTGCCCATGATTGCAGTGATATCGGGGCCTGGGAAATTTCTTGACTTCTCCATGCATGGAAGTCAGAATGAGGTAAGCAAAGTAAGGATGATAAATCTGCAGATGTTTTCTCTTTCAAGTTGAAATTAAAGCATCTTCGTACGTTCCATCCTTTCCCCAAACGGGGTGTCTGTTTAAGTGTGACCGGACACCTTGGTCCTCTGTTCGAGTTGGAAGCTATTTTCTGGTCCATTGGTTCGTTCTCTTCATTTGGCAGATAATTGTGGCATGCCACCGTGTGCATGGTGCTGGACCGTGCACTGTGAAAGAAGCAGGGATGGCTGGTGTCTTTTCCATGCCCTGGGGCCATTGGGGAAGGAAAGGTTATCATGAGAAGTTTAATAAGTAAGCACTGAATACCAATTCAAGGCAGTGTTAGGGAGGCCTCACTGGCTGTTTACGATCACAATAATCCCCCTGCAGGAGGTGGGACTTGAACTGAGTCTTGGAGGATGGCAGAGGGGAGGCAAGGAAGATATCTCAACTGGGACAACTGGGTAAGCAAAGGGTTGGAGTTAAGGAATGTAGTGTGTGTGTGTGTGTGTGTGTGTGTGTGTGTGCATAAAAGAGTGCATGTGTTTAAAGTAGAGGAAAGAGATAAAACTAGAAAGATAGACTAGAAATAGATCCTGGAAGACGTGCTTTTAATTATTATCATTTCTTTATTTTAGAGACAGAGAGAACACAAGTGGGGGAGAGGGGCAGAGGGAAAAAGAGAGAGAGAGAGAATCCCAAGCAGGTTCCTCGCTCGGCACGGAGTCCAATGTGGGGCTCGATCCCAAGACCCTGGGATCATGACCTGAGCTGAAATCAAGAGTCAGATGCTCAGCCGACTGAGCCACCCAGGTGCCCCTGGAAGGCCTGGCATTTTAAGGGCACTTAAAACTCCATTGAGTAGATAATGGAAATTGTTAGAGAGGTTATTGAGAGGTTGGAAAATATGCGACATTTGTGAAGTACTCATCATGTGCCAGGTTTCGTGCTCGTTCTTTACTTATATAAACAGTTTAATCTCCACATGACCTCTCCAGGAAGCATCCCTATTTTTCAGTTGGGAAAAGGAATTTAAAAATATTTTTTATTATGGACGTTAAGTGCCTCTTGATAAGAGCACAAAAATCACCTATGCCATGTTCTTACCAAAAAAAATTCTACTTTTTTTTTCTTTTTTAAGATTTTAGTTTAAAATTTTTTTTAACGTTTATTTATTTTTGAGACAGAGAGAGACAGAGCATGAACGGGGGAGGGGCAGAGGGAGAGGGAGGCACAGAATCGGAAGCAGGCTCCAGGCTCTGAGCCATCAGCCCAGAGCGCGACGCGGGGCTCGAACTCACGGTCCGTGAGATCGTGACCTGAGCTGAAGTCGGATGCTCAACCGACTGAGCCACCCAGGCGCCCCCAGATTTTAGTTTTAAATAATCTCTATGACCAAGGCAGTGCTCAAACTTACAACCCCAAGGTCAAGAGTCGCAGGCTTGCCAGCCAGGTGCACCCCCCCCCCGGCCCCCCATTCCTCAAAACAGAATTTCTATGTGATCAAGTCTCTAAACTTTCTTTCTTTATTTTTTTTATTTTTTTTCAACGTTTTTATTTATTTATGGGACAGACAGAGACAGAGCATGAACGGGGGAGGGGCAGAGAGAGAGGGAGACACAGAATCGGAAACAGGCTCCAGGCTCCGAGCCATCAGCCCAGAGCCTGACGCGGGGCTCGAACTCACGGACCGTGAGATGGTGACCTGGCTGAAGTCGGACGCTTAACCGACTGCGCCACCCAGGCGCAGCACGTACAGAGAACAGAGCAGCGTGCTGATTGACACAGAGGGATGCAAACAATGTGAGAAATTGCAGGATCAAAAAAAAAAAAAAAAAAAAAAAAAAGAGTTCATCCTGTGCCGACAATATGGAGCCAGCTCTCCCTCTCTGTCTGCCCCGCCTCGACTTGGTGCGCGCACGCGCACGCGCACGCACAATCAAGCTCTCTCACTCTCTCTCTCAAAAATAAAATAAACACTTAAAAATAAACACACAAACCAATAAATAAATAAAAGAGCTTACCTTAAGAAAATTTCAAAAGAAGAAAAAAACAGTATAACGAACCCTCTATGTATCACCCAGCTTTAGCAATTATCAGTTATGGTCAATCTTGGTTCATCTATACCCCTCACTTCCCACCCGCCGCTAATTATGTTGAAGGAAATCCCAGTTGTCATATTACTTCATAAATATTTCAGTGTATGTCTTTCAAAGATAAGGACTCTTCAAAAAAAAAAAGAATAACCACAGTACTATTACCATATCTAAATTAATAGCATTTCCTTACTATCCTCAAAGAGTCATTATTTTTTTTTAATTTTTTTCCCAACGTTTATTTATTTTTGGGACAGAGAGAGACAGAGCATGAACGGGGGAGGGGCAGAGAGAGAGGGAGACACAGAATCGGAAACAGGCTCCAGGCTCTGAGCCATCAGCTCAGAGCCCGACGCGGGGCTCGAACTCACAGACCGCAAGATTGTGACCTGGCTGAAGTCGGACGCCTAACCGACTGCGCCACCCAGGCGCCCCTCAAAGAGTCATTATTTACATTTTCTTGATTGTAATTTCTTTCGTTTCGATCAGAAACCAGGTTAGATGTATACACTGAAATTGCTTGCTGTGTCTCTTAAGTCCCTCTTAGTTGAAAAAGTCCACAGCCTTCTTTTTTTTTTTTTTTTTTTCTCTTGGAATTCATTTGTTGAGGAACCCAGGTTCTGTCCCTGGAGTTTTCCAGATTCTGAATTTTGCTGCTCCGTCCTCTTGTTCCACGTAACGTGTTCCTCTGTCCCCTGACTGCCCATAAACTGGCAGTGGTAGCCTGCTCCATGACATTTCAAGACAAGGATACTTACAAGGTGGCCGTGTGTATTTTCGAATTTCAGCGAGTCTCTAGCCAGTAAACCAAGAAGCACTGGAATTTTCACCAAGGTCTCTCTGATTCCCAAACTGTGCTCTGGCCATCTCTTCCCATCGCCCACTAAGGTTAATCTGGCAGCGAAGAATGGGAAGAATCGACGGGGCTGGAGGCTGGGAACAGTGAGACTAATTCATGTCAGCATTTATGTATAGACACTGCGCTGGGCAGAAAGACAGCGGGTGACTGCTGTGATGACCCAGGAATGCAGTGATGCAGAATGTGACCACAGGGATGCTAGTCTCTTTGGGGAGGAAGGTGCAAGCCACAGGATCTGGTAACATTCTGGTTCCTGCAGTTAGGTTCCAAGGAGTCGCAGGCACCTGGTTATGCAGAAACCTTTAGGTTTCTGCGATGTTTGAATGTCCTGCTGAACTCTTGGGGCTAATGGAGGGATCAGAATTACCCACACTGTTAATAAATAATTTTGATGACTTGAAAAATATCGTAATTTCTTTGTTCCATTGCTTTTTCCAACAAGGTTTCAGATGAAAAATTTTTCCTTTTTAAATTGCACACATCTGGGGCGCCTGGGTGGTGCAGTCGGTTAAGCGTCCGACTTCAGCCAGGTCACGATCTCGCGGTCCGTGAGTTCGAGCCCCGCGTCGGGCTCTGGGCTGATGGCTCAGAGCCTGGAGCCTGTTTCCGATTCTGTGTCTCCCTCTCTCTCTGCCCCTCCCCCGTTCATGCTCTGTCTCTCTCTGTCCCAAAAATAAATAAACGTTGAAAAAAAAATTAAAAAAAAAATAAATTGCACACATCTTGTCGAATCACTGTGTCGCATACCTGAAACTAATACAATACTGTATGTTAACTAACTGGAATTTAAAAAATGGTAATAAATAAAAGAATAAAATAAATAAGTTGCATACACTTTTTTTCAGATAACAGCTTTACATGTCCATTAAAACACACCTGAGTGCATGCACACACACGCGCACACGCGCGCACACACACACACACACACACACACACACCCTCCATCTCAGAAATGTTTACCATAGAAATCCCACATGACAGAGCCCTGGTTGTGGTGGAGAAAAGGGATTACTCAGAGCTGATATTTAGCGCTGACTCGTTCTGTGTTTGAATGTCTTTGGCATGTGTTCTATTTGTGATTAAAAAAACACAGTAATAGAGATGTGATGAAAAATAGTTATAATAAAATGACATCATATTAGACATTGTCTTACAAATGCCTTTTTCACTTAATAATTTATTTGGGGAAGTAGAATAGTTACTATACAGGCGTAATTATATAGTTATAATAGTTACTCAAATTATTTATAATATAAAATATTATATGATGTAAACGCACATAATGTAATTACAATAACATAAAATAATAATAGTTATTATATAACATGCTATTGTGTTATTATATAATTATCATACAATTTCTAAGCAATGCCTGTATGTAATAACTAGGCATTGCTTAGGAATTGCAATCATGGAGGTAAAAAATCAAAATCATACTTCTTATTAATTGATCAGCAGTAGACTTACAAAACTCATTAGGACAAATAATTGGTAGGCTCCTTCATTCTGGGAACCCAGAAGCACTGTCTCTGTCCTGCTGTTAGGTGGCCCTGTCTGTAGCCACTGCCTAGATATCTGGCCAAACACACAGCAATCCAGGAAGTATTGCAGAGTATAGACTTCTGGACACTTCTTTCTATTATGGGCAGAGTGATGGGCAGTGATTCTCCTTTTTTTTTTTTTTTTTTTTTATCTCTTGCTTCTATAAACTAGGAGATGGGACCTTCTTGCCAAAATAACTAAAAACGAATTTTACTTTGTGACCAACGTACTTGTCTATTAAGTACCTGAGTGCCCAGGACTTGAAGGGAGTTTGAGCACTGAGGTTCAAGTAAAAGGAAACAGCAGGTCCAAAGTTCCAAAACATATATTTTCCTCAATAGCCCCGTGCTGAAATGAAGGTGTCTTTACTTTGACGGTATTTCTGGTGCCTGTGAGCCCGGGTCCCCTCTCTGAATGGCCAGGTTGTGGCATGGGTTTGGGGGTAATGCTGTAGCCAGAGACCGAATATTGGGTTTCTGCATTCATCTGCAGTTGCTTCAAATGTGGTGCACAGGCCACAATGCAATTAAAACGCCCAAACTGCCAAGTTCAGTTTCTGAATGTGCATCTCCCTAGGCCTGACTTGCATATTAAAGACATCCGCTAAACACACCGTTTCAATGTATAATCTGTTTGTCTGTCATTTGCACCGATCCCAATGTACCTTATTTTTTAGTAATTATTTTAAAGACCAGACATCAGAGAGAGGAAGCTTAGAATGTGATTATCCAAAACTGTACTAATAATCAGCAAAACAAAAGCCGCCTTGGAAACTGAGTTTATGCAAGCATATTTCTGCCAGCTTGGATTTTACATTAACACATTATCTGCAATAGTTTTCTCAAATGGAGTGCCATTTACACATATCTGCCAAGCCTCATCAAAACAAACAAGCCCCTATAATAAGAGTTAGCATATAAAGGAGGGTGGACAGAGCAACAATCTTTTCCCCAGGGCTCTCTTTTATCAAACGACCCTGCCCAAAGAATAGAGGCCAGTGTTTTATGTTTCAAGTGTACCATATGGCATGATATGAGTGCACTTTAATGACTTATTAGCATATTCTTCTAACTAGGCTTTCCTAGTTAAACCAGCTTGACAAAATCTGAATTTTAAAATATTTGCATGAAACCTCCTGGAATAAACAAGGCTTGGTGATTTGTTTGCTTCTGCCAGTAGATGAAAGGGAAGCCCATTGATCCTTCATGACAGTGTCGCAAAAAAACATCAGGCTGGCCACCTCCACTCTAGCCCTTAGGAATAGGAGATTTTTGGAATGTCTGCAGCGTCGTTTAGACATTTTGACTCCCATGATGTGAAGATTTCCCACTTTGCCTAGATCCTGTGTATTAAATAATGCTTACTCTGTCCTCTGTGACCTTGATCCTTCCTTTGTGGAGAATGAGATGCTCTGGCTGAGGTCTAGTGCCTGCCTGCATCATTAAAAAGCCTTTTAGCATTTGGGGGAGGACAAGGCACCAGTCAGGGCTTGGGGCTTCGCATTGTGGCTTGGTTAGGGAGTGCTGTGAACCTAAGAGTGAGTCATGTCTCTGTTGGGACTGCTCGAATGGTCTCTGAAAACGGGGTACGTGAGGAGAAAGGTGAACAGAATGGAGCTTTTCACGTTACCTAGAGAGAGAAAGTTAGCTTCTCTGTTTGTACAGCGCATGCTGCAGCATTTTTTTCTATTCATATTTGTCCGAGAGTAAATGTCTCCTCTTCTCTCTTCCCCAGGTCAGTTCTCAGTACAATTTGTGGATCAGGATGCTCTGGGTGGAGGTTGTCAATGACCACATACGATAAAGGTGACAATCCTTGCTGACCCCACCGTAAGGACCGCCTTGTTGTCTGTAGTACAACCGCAATGACGCGCAATTGATTTCTCTCTAGGAAACCTTTCTAGTTTATGGCAGACACTAACACAGACTCCGTCTCCCTAGTTATTTTCCAGCTAGAGGTAGTTATGTGGCACTGTTATGGCCAGTGAGACATAAATGGAAGTCAGGTGAATACAGGTTCTTGGAAAGCTTTTGTTTTTTTGGTAACAATAGATACGGCTAGCCGGCCTGTGCCTTGCCTTTACTTCTACTTTCTTCTTTTGTGGAGCGTAGGTGAAAGTGCTGGAGGTGCTGCATCCTTTTTGTAATCACGAGATGACAGGCAATAGGAAGCCAACACACTAAATATAGGAAACACATAAACTGATTAGAAAACAGAAGCCAGAGTGGCTGAGCGACTGGGCTGAAATCAAACAGACAGGTCTTCTGACTTTAAAAAATATTTTGGGGGCGCCTGGGTGGCGCAGTCGGTTAAGCGTCCGACTTCAGCCAGGTCACAATCTTGCAGTCCGTGAGTTCGAGCCCCGCGTCAGGCTCTGGGCTGATGGCTCAGAGCCTGGCTATGGACTGAGTTGTGTTCCCCTAAATTCGTATGTTGGAGCCCTACTCCCAATGTGACGGTATTTGGAGATAATTAAAGTTAAAGGAGGTCATAAGAGCGGGGCCCAAACCCAGAAGGATTACTCTCTTTATTAGAAGAGATGTCAGAGAGTTTTCTTTCTCTCTCATCCTCCGCCATGTGAGCACAGAGATGGGAGGCCGCTATCTCTATAAGCCAGGAAGACAGCTTTCACCAGGAGCCAAGTCAACCGGCACTTTGATTTTGGACTTCCTAGCCTCTGAAACTGTGAAAATAAATTTCTTGGTTTTTTAAAAATAAATTTATGTTTAAGCCACCCAGTTTGGGATCTTTTATTATAGCAGCCAGAGCAGGCTGGTATTATACCCCTTTTGCTGATGAGGAAACTGGAGCTCAGAAAAGATTAAGTATCAGGGAGCCTGGGTGGGTCAGTCGGTTAAGCATCTGACTTTTGATCTCAGCTCAGGTCCTGATCTCCAGGTTGTGAGTTCTAGCCCCTCACTGGGCTCCGTGCTGGGTATGGAGCATACTTAAAAAAAAAAAAAAAAAAAAAAAAAAAAAAGGGTAAGTACCTTCAAGGTCACAGAGCTAGTAAGTGGCACTATTCTTTTTTTTTTTTAATTTTTTTTTTAATGTTTATTTATTTTTGAGACAGAGAGAGACACAGCATGAGCAGGGAAGGGGCAGAGAGAGAGGGAGACACAGAATGTGAAGCAGGCTCGAGGCTCTGAGCTGTCGGCACAGAGCCCAACACGGGGCTCGAACTCACGAACTGTGAGATCATGACCTGAGCCGAAGTCGGATGCTTAACCGACTGAGCCACCCAGGCGCCCCGGCACTATCGTTTAAGAGATAGTGTCCTGTGACCAGTATATGTCAGTCCCATTAATGAGTCTATACCAGATGAGTCCAATTTCTAAAGACAAAACAATACCGGGGTTGACAAATTTTTCTGAAAAGAGCTAGATAGTGGTAAATAGTTTAGGCTTTGTGGACCATATGATCTCTGTTGGAATCACCAGCTCTGCTGCTGTAGGTGAAAACAGTCATAGACACTACGGGAGTGAGTGGGCATGGCTGTGTTCAGATAAAGCTTTATTTACAAAATCAGGTGGTGGGCCAGATTTGGCCCTGGCCCCGGGCCATCGTTTGCCAACCATTGCTTGAGAACGGTATTAAACGACAATGCTTTCTGAACTAGATATTCTGGGTTTGAGTCCGGCTGTAGGATTTTAGGTTAATTCCTATCATCTGGGCCCCTAGTTAAAATGGTAATATCCACCCTGCCAGCCTACCAGGGTTGTTGTCAGGATCGAGAAAGATACTAGATGTGGGAGGATTCTGAATAAGGGTAAGTGCTGATGCAGATACAATTCGATACCAGTAGGGGCGCCTGGGTGGCGCAGTCGGTTAAGCGTCCGACTTCAGCCAGGTCACGATCTCGCAGTCCGTGAGTTCGAGCCCCGCGTCAGGCTCTGGGCTGATGGCTCGGAGCCTGGAGCCTGTTTCCGATTCTGTGTCTCCCTCTCTTTCTGCCTCTCCCCCGTTCATGCTCTGTCTCTCTCTGTCCCAAAAATAAATAAACGTTGAAAAAAAAAAAAAACAAAACAATTCGATACCAGTATAACTTGACAGCTATCAGAGTGCTTCTGGAAACTCCACCCCAGACGAAACATCTTGCGTTTAAAGACTGGAGTCAGCTGAGGCTGATGGGGGAGGGCCCTCCTCCTCTCACCAGGGGTCTTTGGGTGTCCCTCAGGCCACAACCTCCCATTAGATCTGGGGTGCAGTGGGGCCTCGGGCAGATTCCAGGCTCCCTGCGTGGAGAGCTCTCTTTGGCTTTGGCTCTGAGTTGTTTATTTGAACTAGGGGTGGGTAGGGAGGGGTGCTGCGGGGGACATGGTGCACCTGGTGAGGCAGATAGGCCAGCCGGTGTCTCTGCAGAACACATGTTTAAAGACGAGAACGGACCCTGCTCCCTTGACCGCGCCCGAAGAAACAGGCTGAGGGCCCAAACAAGAAACCAGATAAACTCTGCCCCCTTCTTCCGTTCTTGTTGCTTTTGCTTTCTGAAAGTATTATTCCTTTCTTTAAATTTTTTTTTCAATGTTTATTTATTTTTGGGACAGAGAGAGACAGAGCATGAACGGGGGAGGGGCAGAGAGAGAGGGAGACACAGAATCGGAAACAGGCTCCGGGCTCCGAGCCATCAGCCCAGAGCCCGACGCGGGGCTCGAACTCACGGACCGCGAGATCGTGACCTGGCTGAAGTCGGCCGCTTAACCGACTGCGCCACCCAGGCGCCCCTGTATTATTCCTTTCTTAATGTGAGATAGCATATGCAATTTCTGACCTCTGAGGAATGTTGTGGTCTCTGAGATTTTGGGAAGCCAGCTTCCTTAAAAAAAAAAAAAAAAATGGAGAAGAAAAGGGCAGAAGAAAATTCTGAAAATTCTTAGCACCCCCTTCAAAGGCCTTTGGATTTGGGCCTCAACTACTCCTTCAAGCTTCCTCTCCAACCACATTCCTTACCTGCTCAGTGAACGGTGGTCCCCAGGTGTCATGGGCATGCCCTCGACGCTCTCCCATTTTCACCTTCTCTCCTTGTACACATACCCTTCCTTCCTGCCAACTCTCCGTTTGGATAGCTCTTTGCCTTTGAAGAAGCCTCAGCACTGAAGCCTTCTTAGGGACCTCTCTGGCCCCCACCCAGAGCAGCAAGACCACTCCCTCCCTCCCCTCTATCTCGCCTGTAGGTCTTCAGTTTAACCCTGAGGTTGTATCATTTTATTTGTCTTTGTATTCCTCAGAGTTTCTTACACATAGTAGGTACCCAGTAAATACCAATTGAGCACAGAATGACAGTAGCCAGGAGCACTGGAAAGCAAGGTCCTGGGAACAGAGGCTCCAGGTCCCTTCTCTCCATTGATAGCTAAGCACGCTGCTTTATGTGTGAGAAAGTGCTTTGCAAACCGGAAGGTGCCATGCACAAAGTCATCCTTTTAAGGAATCCGTTGTATTTATTGCCTTCATGCTGCTTGCCTTTAATTCCCTCTGTACGTTTCCTAAAGAAAAATCTCAATCCGTGAAAGCGTGATTTGAGACTAAATCAGTGGCGGTTATGTTCTTTTATCTCCACATAGAACTGAATCTTCCAGAGGATTTAATTTCTGGCCATGTCCTCGTGTATCTCTATTTTCATGTTCTCACCTAAGAGCAGGACTCTTTTAGCATGTCAGAGTAAAGAGAGCCTGGTCTCTGAAATCTGATCCTGACCAGCCACATCTCTAGCTGCATCTCTAGACGGCATTTTCTGGAACCTTCCTCCCCATGATCGCCCTGTTAGGACTTGAGTCCACTACGTGTCATCATCTCCTTAGCCTCATTTTCTATGGTCAGGAAGTCAAGGGACAGCAATGCTGGCAAATTCTCTCACCGAGAAGTGAGAGAATGTCCCCGACCAGGGGTATCAGGTAACTAACACAGCTCTGCCAAGGTTTGGTTGTGAAACGCGAAGCCTCTGAAACCCATTGGTGTTAAGTGCACACCAAATATTCAATCCAGACATGTCGTGCTTGAACTATTCTGGGGCTCATAAACCTTTCATCAGAATCAGAGGTGAAATATTTGGCCTTATTTGTAAGGCCCATATTTCTAAAGACCTTAGGGGCTCATTTAGTATTCCCAGCGGAAAGGTCACGAGGCTGGTTTTCAGGGGTCCTGGTTTAGTGGAACTGATGACTTCAAGCAGGAGATACTTTCATGATTTTCCAGAAACCAGTCCCTTGCTCCACGGGCACATTGCCTGCTCCATCCCCTTACCTCTCCCTGGCTACCCCCTGCACCCCCCCACACCCAAATCCCCAAACACAAGCATTGTTGTACATAGGGCTCTTCAGAGCCCTTAGGTTTTCCGACCCAAACACCGAAACCTTTATTTAATAGTAATATGAGGGAAGGAGCCTCGTCCTTTTTAGGCAGACTGCATCACACAGGCTTTGAACGTTGTAGTCTTGTGGGCAGGGAGGAGGTTAGTTGATTTCACAGAAGCCTGAGATCTCAGTGATAGAGGGGTCTTTTGGGCTCATTTGGTGCACGCTGAGTTTTCCAGGTGGAAGGACTGAGATCCAGAGAGGCGAGGTGACCAGTCACCCAGCTCACAGCTGGGTTGTGGCCCACCCACACCACCTACTGCTCCCTACTGCATACTAGCTCTCAGACCCCTGGCAAGTTACCCAACCACTCGTGGCCTCAGTTTCCTCACAGAGACTCTGAGGATCGAGTGAGATAACTCACCCACAGTAATTAGCACGGTGGCCTGGCAGCTAGGTTTTAGCCACTGATGTTACAGTTAACAGCCATTTCTCCCCCAGATGACTTCTTTCTGAGTTTTCCTGGCATCTAGCTCTGTCCTTATGTGACCAGCAGTGCACCCAAGTCTGGGCCTCCGAAGCTGCCTTATAATGAGATGCTGTTGATATACTTTTAGAGAAAGTAATTTTCTTCTTTTTGGAGATCCCCAAAGCCTTTAGAGTTTTAAACACTTCAGGAACAGAAGATCCCAACAGGCCGCTCCTAGATTCCCATTATTATGTAAGTTAACAGCTGAATTTTTCAAATTGTTTCCCTTACAGACAAGCTGTGTACTCAAAGTCACTGAAAAGTCATTCTGATGCTCTTGTTTCCCTTGGGGTGGTTTATTTCACACTTGGTGATGTGTTAGAGATGCATGGAAAACTTGGACCTGTTATCGGCAAGCATTATCTTCTCCCTTGCTAACTTCACTGTCTGGAACGTCCTTTTCTCAAACAGGCTTCCTTGGAGGTGGTGGCACTATATCAGGCCCCTGGGGGAGTCTGAGATTTTTCTCTGGGAAGGTCACCTCCCAACAACCTTCCCTCTGGAAGCCTTTTTTTTTTTTTTAAATTTACATCCAAATTAGTTAGCATATAGTGCAACAGTGATTTCAGGAGTACATTCCTCAATGCCCCTTACCCATTTAGCCCATCCCCCCTCCCACACCCCCTCCAGGAACCCTCGTCTGTTCTCCATATTTAAGAGTCTCTTCTGTTTTGTCCCCCTCCCTGTTTTTATATTGTTTTTTTTCCCTTCCCTTATGTTCATCTGTTTTGTCTCTTAAAGTCCTCATATGAGTGAAGTCATGTGTTATTTGTCTTTCTCTGACTAATTTCACTTAGCGTAATACCCCCTAGTTCCATCCATGTAGTTGCGAATGGCAAGATTTCATTCTTTTTGATTGCTGAGTAATACTCCATTGTATATATATACCACTTTTTCTTTATCTATTCATGCATCGATGGAGATTTGGGCTCTTTCCATCCTTTGGCTATTGTCGATAGTGCTGCTATAAACATTGGGGTGCATGTGTCCCTTCAAAACAGCACACCTGTATCCCTTGAAGAAATACTTAGTAGTGCAATTGCTGGCTTGTAGGGTAGTTCTATTTTTAATTTTTTGAGGAACCTCCACATGTTTTCCAGAGTGGTTGTACCAGCTTGCATTCCCATGGGAGCCTTTCTTAGAAACCATGCCGTAGCTCTCTTCTCCAGGAGGGAGGTGGCCAAGAAGGAACCAAGGTGTGGCCCATGGTTGACTAACAATTGCCAGTGTTTACTGAGCCCATATTATGTGCCAGCTTCCCTTTAAGCATTTTACACCTATTTTCTCTTTGAATCTACACGGCAATCCATCTGTTCTAACTTTCCAGAGGGGAAGGAAATTATTTCTTATACATCCTTCCTGAGGCACCTCATGCATTTGCAGATATGAATGCATGAATATGGTACATACACACATATATATACATATAAATTATAAACATACATGTAATTATCTGTGCTGTTCTGTACTTTGATCTTTTCCATTCAACACAAGACCTTGGAGATTGTTTTAACTGAGTGCTATTAACATTTACTTCATTTTTAAAATAGCTAATTGAAAATATTTCCATTTATTTCTTTGTATGAAAATAGAACGCTCCTATTACTCAGCATCACGTCTGATCTGGATGCCTACTTTTCATACTCCTACCTTGAGATGCCCCACAGTGAGGTACCTCCTGGCCTCTCTTTTCAACCAGGCCTTCCCGGCCAAAGCCAGTTACCCGGAAAATTCAGACAGAAAGTCCTTATCTAGGTAACAGTTGTAAAAGGAAATATTGGTAATGACAGTGACATAGGAAATAACCGAGAGGTTTATTGTCTTGTTGGCGTACGAAGAACGCAAAAGAATGATTTTTGTATTGTTATGTATTATGTGTCAATAATATCTGCCATTACTGAGTTTTTACTGTTGTCAGACCTTGCATTTCACGTAAATTTAATTTTTAATCCTCAGCCTTTCTATGAGGTTGATATTATCATCACCCTCATTTTATAGCCCTAGAAATGAGGACACAGGGCACGTTAATAACTGGCCTAGGGTCTCAAAAGTAATAAAAATTAGTAGAGCCAGGATTCAATCCCAGCCTGGGGTGACACCAAAGCCTGTTTTCTAGCAACTGCCATAAGACCTCCACACACACACATATCATTTATTTAGTGATTATAAGAGGGTATATTTTAAGTGGCTAAAATATATCGACTTATATATTAATTTTTATAGCCACACCAGTTACTAAATATTTTAAGATAGTGCTGGCTTCCCGCTTTATTAGTCATTGCTCCCCCAAACCTGATGGTGTACTTAAACTGACCCAGTCACTCGCCCAAATATACCTGGTGCTTTTCTGCCTACTGGTATATACTTTGGCTCTAGAAATGCTGAGAAAAGTCCTCATGTCAGCCAGTTCTGTTTTGCAACAGTTTAGCTCAACAAACACTTATAGAGCAATTACTGGGTAGCTTCCAAAGAGAAAACAGTAATAGGGAGACTGCAAACGATTGGAAATTCCAGGATTGGCTCTGTGTCTGGGGTCTCTGCTCATTGGCTGAGTCAGCCGCCTGAAGGGCTCCCTTCTTCATCTATTCCCTGCAGGACACCCCAGCACCTCCTTCTCTTTGGAAAAAAAGAAAGAAAGAAAAGAAAACCATCTCCCTCTCCGTTTATTTTTATTTACTTCCATGCCCCCCCCCCCCCCGTTTCTCTTTCACCTCACTAACCCACGGTATTATTCTCATCTCCCAAGGCGATATTCTCGGTGTGAATTTTTCTCCGTCCTAAAACGAAGAACCGAATAGAGCCCAAGAAGTCGCAGTTTCTGTGGTCTTTGTGCAGAGCGCTGTGTTTTGCGGTGGGGCTGCCGGTGGGGGAGTCAGGGAATGAAGGAAGAACTAACGCTGCTCTGCATGATAATATGAAGTGAGAACAGTCTTGCAAAGACGTGACCTCCTGAATATCGGACGGTTCGGGGAAACAGCGCTCTTCATTCTTAAGGGTTTGCAAGCACCAGCGATCGCGAGAATTGATGTCTGCTACGGGAAACAGTGTGAGCGTGTGATTTAACTGCAGCTTGCCCAACGATCTTAAGGCAGAAGCCAAACAGCTTCTTTTACAGCCACGTTGGCCTATGAGCCTGGCATTCTCTAGCTCAAGGTTTCTTAACAGTGGCACTTACTGACATTTTGGGCTGCATAATAATTCTTTATTGTGGAGCGCCGTCCTGTTTGTCCGAGGATGTTTAGCATTGTCCCTGGGCTCTACCCACGGGATGCCAGTAGCATCCCCCAACCCACATCATGACGATCAAACAGGTCTCCAGACTTTGCCAGATGTTCCCTGGGGGCAAAATGGCCCTCCGTTGAGAACCACTGCTGGAGCAGTGGCACGCTCTGCCCGGCACACTCTTCCCCCCCAAATCTATCTTTCTACCCCCCTACCCCCCTTCTTCAAATCTTAGTGCAGATCTTACCCATTGAGCCACTTCTGACCACCCTTATTTAACAGTGCAGACTACCTCCCTTGTAGCCCTTACCCTTCTCTACTTTTTAATTATCACGACCATCAAGTGCAGCATATAATGTGTTTATATTTGTTTTTTTCCCCTAGAGTGTAAGCTCCTAGAGGGAGCAATTTGTCCCTGTGTCTTCCCAAGCACCTAGAGCGGTTCTTCACATATGGCAACAAAACAAAACAAAACAAACAAAAAACCAAAACCAAAACCAAAAAACGTATGCAAGGATATATAATGAAAAGTCTGGCCCTCACCCCTTCTACCCTGCTCCCAGTTCTCCATCCCCCAAAGCAAATAACCATGGTTTTCTAGTTACTGGTTTATTCTTCTAGAATTTCTTTATGCAAACTCAAGCAAGTAGGAATATATATTTCTTATCCAAGCTTTAATTGAATTTTCTTTTTGTGTATCAAAAAATGCTCACATATAGGCTCCTGTTCACACCTTCCTTTTGATAATAGTTTTTTGTTTTGTTTTGTTTTTTGCCTAAGAAGACTTGTTTGTCTAGGAAGTTCTTGTTTGAACTGTTCCTCTCTGTGGCTGAAACTTGAGACCCACACCCTAGTAAATACCAACGCGACTTCCCTGTCCTTTAACAACGAAAAACCTTGATTTGCCCTTTAAATTTGAATTCAGATTTCTGCCAGACCCTAGCTAGGTCTCAGCCAGTCAGAGGTCTGTCTCCCTTGTTTCCTGCACGAGAGCTATTCATTGACCCAAGTCCATATGTCATTTGATTATTTTGGATTATGTGACAAGCTTTTTTTTTTTTTTTTTTTTTATAAATTAAATTGGTTCCCTCTAGTATAGGGCCAAGCATTGGTACTTCTTGGAAATTAGCCAGCCTGTGAGTTGGGATGCAGACAGTGTTGATCTGGACCTTTGGGCAAGAATCCCCTGGGGTGTTCCTAGGCAGCATTTCCAGCCGCGTCTGCAGGAGGGGACAGGGGTGCTCATTTAGAACTGGCTCCTATGGATTTCAGTGCAGGGGGAGAATGTGTCCCCCTGTCCCCTTTACGCATATGAGGGGCCTTCAGCAACTCTGAAAGGCAGAAGCTGGGAGGCCCAGAGAGATCACTAGTTGCCTAGAAATCTAAATGTTCCAACGGCCCAGAAAGAAAAATCTGGCCTGGTGCCAGTGGTATGACTGTGATGGGCCCTTCATCTCGAAGAAGCAAATGAATAGCGTGTGTTTTGAAATTAAGCACTTAGTGATTATTACTTTAGAGGCCTTAAAACATTTAACTTTCAACTTATCAGGCATCAACATATGACATTTCGCGTTAGCCAAAATGGCTGTATTTTTCAAGACCTGAAAGATAAAATACAGACCAGTCCTTGAAACTGTAAACAAAGAATTAGAAAGACAGATCACTACCAGTTAAAAGAAACTATTATCTGGGGCGTACGTACAAAAGACCCTCTTCTCATTTGGGAGGGACAATCTCAGGTCATGATAATTAAACGTTGCTTTTCTCTCCTTCCTTCCAGAAAGGTTAGTAAGAGTTGCAGCAGGCAAAGAGAACAGCTGGATCGTGCATCTTTCAGATGGGGAAAACTTGTGCCCTTAGTCATGGATGAAACCGTGAGGAAATGCTTTAGAGGAGACTGAACTCATCCGCGCTTTCATAGAAATGCAATCTAATCAGCACTCTGAGAAAAGCAGAAGGGAAGGATTAGAAATCATAGTCTGTGTTTATTTTTGTCTGGGATCTATGGAAATGTAGGTTTATGACTTGACTTGAGGCCTCACAGTTAAAATAGATGGTGTATATAATAGCACTTTCTGCCAGGGCCAGGCCTCATTGGATTTCACAAGGTAAGCGGTGGGCCACGGGCCCACGGCAGCTGCAGACAGTTACCTTTTTTGTCTCAAGATTGGAACCCCATGCACCAAGCCCTCAGAGAAGTTCCTGACTGCACAGTGGCCAGATGTAGCATGGCCTCTGCCATCTCCTCCCTTCCACGTTCACTGTCACGGACTCCTAGAGCAGAGTCACGGTCGGGCCTCTAATAACCGTATTTAGTTATGGTTTGCTGGGAAGAGGGATAGCCAGTAGTTTAGGTCTTTTTTTTCCTTGTTGTACGTTTATTTTTTTCACCCTCCCTTAAAAAATTGTAATATGCATATTAATAGAGTTTATTTCAAGCTTGAAAACAATATTCTATTTCTTTTTGTCAATATGATCTCAGATCCTTGACTTAGAGTGTGTGTTTTTTGGGGGCAGGAATGTAGGTATTCTTTTTTTAAAAAAACAGCGTTATTGAGCAATATACCTTGGTTGGTCCGTTTAAAGTGTACAATTCAGTGGGTTTTGGTATATTCAGAAAGTTGTGCAGTCATCACCAAAATGTAACTTCTGAACGTTTTCATCATTCCAAAAAGAAAATCCATGCCTGTTAGCAATTACTCCTCATTTTCCCCACTCTCCCAGGGCCTGACAACCACGAATCTACCTTTCGTCTGTGTAGATATGCCTATGAAATCATTCAATCATTCATGTGGTCTTTCGTGATTGGCTCTTTTCACTAGGCATAGTGCTTCCAAGGCCCATCCATGCTGTACTATGTACCAGTAGCTCATCCCTTTATATTACTGAGGAACATTCCACTGTGTAGATATACGACATTTTATTAATCCATTTATCAGTTGATAGGCATTTGGATTATTTCCAGTTTTTGACTATTATAAGTAACGCCGTAATGAGCATTCACATACAAGTTTTCTTTATTTTGTTAAATGAAATTTATTGTCAGATTGGTTTCCATACAACACCCAGTGCTCATCCCAACAGGTGCCCTCCTCAATGCCCATCACCCACTTCCCCCCCCCCACCCCCCATCAACCCTCAGTTTGTTCTCAGTATAAGTTTTCTTCGTTAAAATTTTTTTTTATTATTGAAGCATAGTTGATCTACAACGTTATATTAGTTTCAGGTGTAGAACATAGTGATTCAACAATTCTAGACATTACTTTATGCTCATCATGATAAGTATAGTCACCATTTGTCACCATACAACATTTATCACAAAACTGTTGACTATATTCTTTATGCTGTACTCTTTATGCCTGTGACTTACTTATTTTACAACTGGAAGTTTGTACCTCTTAATCCCCTTCACATTTGCCTATCCCCCTGCCCTCCTCCCCTCTGGCAGTCATCAATTTTTCTCTGTGTTTGAGTCTGTTTCTGTATTTTTTGTTTGTTTGTTCATTTGTTTTGTTTTTTAGAGTCCACATATGAGTGAAATTATATGCTATTTGTCTCTCTTCGTATGACTTATTTAATTTAGCTTAATATCCTCTAGGTCCATCCATGTTGTTGCAAAGAACTTATTCTTTTTTATGGTCAAGTAATATTCCATTGCATATATATACCACATCTTCTTTATCCATTCATCTATAGATGGATGCTTGGGTTGCTTCTATATCTTGGCTATTGTAAATGCTGCAATAATCATAGAGGTGAACATATATTTTTGAATTAGTGTTTTCATTTTCTTTTGGTAAATACCCAGTAGTGGGATGACTGGATTATATGCCTTTTCCATTTTTAATTTTTTGAGGAAACTCCATACTGTTTTCCATAGTGGTGGTACCAATTTACATTTCCACCAACAGTGCCAACAGAGGGCTCCCTTTCCACCAAACAGAGGGCTCCCTTGTATCCACATTGTCACCAACACTGGTTATTTCTTGACTAGCTTCATTCTGACTGGTGTAAGGTGATATCTCCTTGTGTTTAAACATTTTTTTTCAATGTTTATTTATTTTTTTTGAGAGAAAGAGAGACAGAGAGACAGAATGCAAACAGGGGAGGGACAGAGACAGAGGGAGATACAGAATCCGAAGCAGGCTGGAGGCTCTGAGCTGTCAGCACAGAGCCTGATGCAGGGCTTGAACCCACAAGTCATGAGATCATGACCTGAGCCGAAGTTGGCCGCTTAACCTACTGAGTCACGCTGGTGCCCCTCTCATTGTGTTTTTTAAAATTTAATTTAATTTTAGTTTCAGTATAGGTAACATGTAGTGTCATATTAGTCTTAGGTGTATAATATAATGATTCAACAACTCCATACATCACCCAGTGCTCATCATGACGAGTGCACTCCTTAGTCCCCCTATTTCACCCATCCCCCCCACTCATCTCCCCTCTGGTAACCATCAGTTTGTTCTTTATAGTTTTATTGTGGTTTTGATTTGCATTTTCCTGATGGTGAGTGATGTTGAGCATTCTTTTCATGTGTCTGTTGGCCATCTGTATATCTTTGGAAAAATATCTATTCAGGTCCTCTGCTTATTTTTCAATAAGATTTTTGGAGGTTTTCTTTGGTGTTGAGTTGTGTAAGTTTGTTTTTTTTTTTAATTTTTTTTTAACATTTATTTATTATTTTTGAGACAGAGAGAGACAGAGCATGAACAGGGGAGGGGCAGAGAGAGGGAGGCACCGAATCTGAAACAGGCTCCAGGCTCTGAGCTGTCAGCACAGAGCCCGACGCGGGGCTCGAACTCACAGCCCTCACGGACCGCGAGATCATGACCTGAGCTGACGTCGGCTGCTTAACCGACTGAGCCACCCAGGCGCCCCGTGTAAGTTTTTATATATTTTGGATATTAACTCCTTATCAGATATATCACTTACAAATATCTTCTCCCATTCAGTAGGTTGCCTTTTTGTTTTGTTGATGGTTTCCTTCATTGCGAAAGCCTTTCACTTTGGTGTCGTCCCAATAGTTTGTTTCTGCTTCTGTTTCCCTTGCCTCAGGTGACACACCTATAAAATATGTTGCTAAGGCCAATGTCCAAAGGATTACTGCCTATGTTTTCTTTTAGTAGTTTAATGTTCAGGTCTCACATTTGGGTCTTTCGTCCATTTTGAGTGTATTTATGTGCTTGGTGTAAGATAATCCAGATTCATTCTTTTGCATGTAGCTGTCCAGTTTTCCCAGCACCGTTTATTGAAGAGACTCTCTTTTCCCCATTGTATATTCTTGCCTCTTGTCTCATGAATTGACCTCATCAGTGTGGGTTTTTTTTTTTCCTGTGCTTTCTATCTTGTTCTATTGATCTATGTGTCTATTTTTGTGCCAGTGCCATACTGTTTTCATTACTAGAGCTTTGTAGTATATCATGAAATGTGGAATTGTAATACCTCCAGCTTTGTTTTTTTTTTTTTAAGTTTATTTATTTATTTTGAGAGAGAGAGAGAGAGAGAGAGAGAGAGAGAGAGAGAAAGTGTGAGTGGGGGAAGGGCAGAGAGTGAGGGAGAGAGAGAATCCCAAGCAGACTCCATGCTGTCAGCGTGGAGCCCGAAATGGGATGCAAACCCATGAACTGTGAGATCATGACCTGAGCCAAAACCAAGAGGCAGAGGCTTAACTGACTGAGCCACCCAGACACCCCCAGCTTTGTTCTTCTGTCTCAAGATTGTCTTAGCTATTTGGGGTCTTTTGTGGCTCCATACAATCATGTACACATTTTAGTGTGGATGTGTGTTTTCATTTTTTTGGGTATATACCTGGGAGTAGAATTGCTGGGTCATATAATAACTTTATGTTTAACATGTTGAGGAACTGAAAGACTATTCTCTGCTTTTTTGCAATTGTATTTGCATAAAACAAATAAAGCCCTCTCAGGTCACTGGAAAATGTTCTCTTGCAATTTAGGAGTTTCTTCTCTTGGCCCACTTTCTCTTTCTTCCTTCCCTCCATTCTCAATTGTTTTATTTCCTCGTCAATGTTTATTGAGCTACCAGTTACCAGTATGGAAGTATTACAATAAGAGGAAAACCAGAGGTGCCTGGATGGCTTAGTTGGTTAAGTCTTCAACTGTTAATCTTGGCTCAGGTCATGATTTCATAGTTTGTGAAACTGAGCCCCTCATCGGGCTCTGCACTGATGGCATAGAGCCTGCTTGGGATTCTCTCTCTCCCTCTCTCTCTGCCCCTCCCTCACTTGTGCTCATGCACGCATGTGCTCTCTCTTACTCTCTCTTTCTCAAAATAAATAAATAAACTTAAAAAAAAAGAAGAAAACCAGATAAGTGCTTATAGGGCACCATGGAACATGGAAACTCACACTGAGGGCCTTACTGGCCAATGCCTCAGACTATATTCTCCAGGGGAAAAAACTGGAAATTTAAATACACATTCTTAACTTTGTTTTGCTGACAAAGTCTAAAGATTAGTAATATATTTTTAATGTTTATTTATTTTGAGAGAGAGAGAGTGAGGGCATGAGCAAGGGAGGGGAGCAGAGGGAGGGAGAAAGATGAGAGCGGGGAGAGAGAGAGAGAGGGAGGGAGAATCTTAAGCAGACTCCATGTTCAGCATAGAGACTGCTGTAGGGTGTGAACTCTACTCACGAACTATGAGCCAAAATTAAGAGTTGGACACTTAACTGACTGAGCCACCCAGCCTCCCCAGATTAGTAATATTTTTATTTACTTCCTGAGCAATACCAGTAACTAGGCATACTTAAACTTCCTTCTGTGTTGCCCTCTTCAATTTTCTATATTTTAATCCAGTATTTTATTTCTCCCTGTTCTATATTTGAATGCAGTATTTATTTAGATTTCCTAACATATACAACTGATATCTTTGCTCGCTATTCCTACTGGCTTCCCATTCCTTTTTCTGGGTTCATTTCCTTTTTCCGGAAATATATTCATTAGTAATTCTTTCAGAAAAGGTCTGGTCATATTTTACATGTATTTGTGAAAACTGCTTATCTGCTATATTAGTCGGGATGAATTACACTCTCTAGCTGCTATCTCGCGATTCAGATTTTTCTGCTCAGTGGTCGACTGTGTCCAGTTTCCCTGCCTTTTCTTCTTCACCACCTTCACTGTTAAATCTCTGTGGCTTAACACAGTTAAAATGAAACTTCCATTCATTTCTCAGTCTAATTATGGGTCAGGGGGATATTCTGGTGGTTTTCTCCAAACGGAGATCCTTGCTCTGTTGGTTTTATGGTTCTGCCACACTTGAGTTCTTTCCAAGGAGAACGTGGGCTTTTGAGCATGGTTGTTTGTTTTTGTTTTTTATTTTTTCCGACTAACCTAGGAGTAGTGCGCAACACTTCTATTACATCATATTAGTCAGATATCCGACTGCATGGTCTCAAGGGGAGTAGGAAATATAGCCATCCTGTGTGCCCAGGAGGAAATGAAGAAGGTTTAATGAATCCACAGTACCGTCTCCACCACAGTAGGATATAGAATTCTTGGTTGGCAGTTATTTTTCCTCACCATTTAGAAAATAAAAAAAAAAATTTTTTTTTTTAATGTTTATTTATTTTTGAGACAGAGAGAGACAGAGCATGAACGGGGGAGAGGCAGAGAGAGAGGGAGACACAGAATTGGAAGCAGGCTCCAGGCTCTGAGCCATCGGCCCGGGGCCTGACGCGGGGCTCGAACTCACGGACCGCGAGATCGTGACCTGAGCTGAAGTCGGACACTTAACCGACTGAGCCACCCAGGAGCCCCTAGAAAAAAATTTTTAAATTTATTATTATTTTTATATCTGTTGTTACTAGTTAGTAATCCATGGTCGGTGTGATTTTTTTGTTGTTGTTGTTGATAATCTGTCTTTTCTTTCTGGCATCATTGAAGATTTTTCCATTTGTTCTTGATGGTCTGCAGTTTTGCTTGCATTGATCTCTTTATGGATTTGTTTTTATTTATTTGGATCAGAAGTTCATGTGCTTTTTTAATCTGAGGAAACTTTTTTTTAAGAATCTGGAAAATTCTGAGTCAGGATATTTTTTAATATTGACTTTTTGCCATTCTGTGTTCTTTCCTTCAGAGGAAATTTATTTCCTTCAAGATAAATGTTTTCTATATTTATGGGAAATAGAAAACAGAAATCTATTTTCCATGTCTCTTAACTCCTCTTTCGTATATTCCAAATCTTTAGCTCTTTGTCTCATGTTCTGAGTGCCTTAATAAATTTATTTTTTAATTCTCTAATTCTCTCTTTAGCTATGTTTAGTCTGCCTGTTGAGTTTTTTTAATTTCAGTGATATTTTTTCCTCTGTGATATCTACTTTTTCCTTTTGCTTTTTTCCCAAATCATCCTGTTCTTGTGTTCTGGTTTTATGAACTATATTCCTTCATCCCTTCTAACATTTAAAATATTTCTTTTGAAGGTCCTTCAGATTAATTTTCAGATGAAATTATTCTACCATCTGGTATTTGTTGGGTTTGAATTCTCCTATTTCTTAGGTGGGCGGGCTTGCTTTTTTCAATCACTTTTTCCACGGAAGTCACGTTATGCTTTTGAGTTGTTTCGTAGCTTTCTCTGCTCAGGGCTTATAGACTTTGCCAGTTCTGAACCAGTTTCTATGTTCCTTTTTGCCTTGGTATTTCCTTATGGCAAAGACAGTACATGATTTGGCTTCTGTTCTCAGGAAGGCTTGGAGTTCTGGTTCCTTGAGGATGACCTATCCACACGTTCTAATTAGGGAGTAATTAGCTGGGGGAAGTAAATCATGGCAGGTAAGAAAGTGTTCTAGAGTCAGACTGCCTGAGTTCAAGTTCTGACTATCCATTAAAATTATTTGGCTGCTTTTAGTCTGTTTCCTAATTGTAAATTGAAGATGATAATGATAGTTACTTCTTAACTTATAGATGTTAATGGTGGCTAGCTATGATTGCTAGCTTCAGATCAAGGATAAAGGAAAATTTCTTTGTACCAAGTACTCTGGCCCAAGGATGCCCGAAGTTTCTGCAGGGAGACCCGCTGAATAAGTTGGTTAGCACTAGTATCTGTAAAAGTTGGAGAAATGCCCTCCAGTTGTCAGCATCAAGCAAATGTCCAGGGTGAAAAGTGGGGACACTTAAGACAGGGATGTCTCCCCAGCTGTGTTTGTGCTATTCTTTACCACCTTCCCCGGGCCCCTCCATCGACAAAAAGTGTATATGTCAACGGCAGCAGCATCTAAGGTATTCATCTTCACAATGTCCAATGCAATCTGCTTAAATGCAGAGAAACGTCTTATCTCCAGACTTTTGAAAAAGTGCTAAATGAATAGTGTAATTAGTTAAGTATAACTTAGGATGATTATTGAACTGAAAAATCTGAGGCATAAGTGAAATTAATCAGACATTCTCATGATGAAGCCTCAAAGTTTTTATTTAATTGGGTTTTATCTCACTTACGCGAAACTTAGAGTGGCTTCATTATCTAAATCGAAAATTAGCCTCATTTTTCCCCCCTTCTATTTTACTTTTCAACCGTGTTCCTACCTCCGTTTCAGTGCACCGTCCCCTAAGTATCTTTGTGCTGTATTTGTCACAATAGGGGGAAGGTTTAGCCAGGTTGAAGAAGAAGAAAACGAAGAAGGACAAGGACAAGGAGAAAGAGGAGGGGAAGAAAAGAAAAATCACTTCTCCTGCAACAGTAGCTTTGTATAAGTATTAGCGTATGTTCCCCATGCTGATATAGTACTGCATTAGTCCAGTCGTGTCTTGGTCATCTGTCATCTGGTCTGCACCCTGAGTTATCCATGAAGTCTAGATTACCATGGATGCCCCATCTAACTTGCCCATAAGGTTAAAATACAGACATGGAAAGCTTCACTCCTACTCAACTTGCCAAAGAGAGCTGACTTCCATCGGGGTCCCAGCTTTCTGATGGGTAATCTAGGAAATATGCAAGCACTTTCACGTAATACTGTGAGCTGAAGACTCCTGAACCATTAACCAGCTGTGCTCCAGTACTCCTCACTACCCCAGGGTACGAAGAAAGTAAAAGTCTGACAAATTAAGCCCCGACTTTCAAGGCTTTTGAAAAGGCCTGTTGAAATCATTTTCTGTCCTATTTTAATGCTTCATAACCCTGATTGTAATCATAAATAATGCTTACTTCATGTCTAATGGGGCTAACATCATGTATGAGATAGTACTTTATCTGAGGAGGCATAAAAAGAGAGCAAGAAATCATTACCAAGAATGCAAAGCAAATTTGAAAAATCAGCAAAGTTTAAAATGAAATGTTCCTAGTTGATTTCACGTGCTACTTGCCTAATGAGACTGTAACATATGATTATAACTAAATCTAGAGCTGCTGGAGGAAGAGTGGGGAGAGTCACTTTTTCAGGTCCCTGTGAAGTCCTACCAGACACATGCATATACTGTGGCACGTCTGCAGCTCAGGAAATTCTTGCCTCCCAGTATGTAATGGGCACCTACTCTTTTTGTCTGCCCAGCACCCATTCCTCTCTTTTTTTGGTAACCAGGTTCTCTTTTGGGGATCCCACTCTCCTGTGTGCAGTTGCATGAGACTATCTTGTCATCCTCTGGTCACAGAAGCAGAGGGCTCTGTGGGCAGAGGGCCCACAGGGCAGTGGGCTCTTGGGCAGAGGCTCTTGGGCAGTGGTCACAGTGACCTAAGCCTGGCCAAGAAGCTCTTCTTTCTTGGGACTCTGAATCTTCATCGGAGCCTGTAAGATAAAGATGGCGACTATTGATTCCTTCCATCAGAGGTGCCCTGAGGAGACTATCCTTAGTTAGAGCCTCTAGTCCTACTCTTTCAGCCTTTCTAGATTTTTCCATTAAATTCCCTTATTCCCTTGTTAATTTTGTCGATTCGCTTCTGCTGCTTGCAACAAAAGCCCAAATTGAGGGGCGCCTGGGTGGCGCAGTCGGTTAAGCGTCCGACTTCAGCCAGGTCACGATCTCGCGCTCCGTGAGTTCGAGCCCCGCGTCAGGCTCTGGGCTGATGGCTCGGAGCCTGGAGCCTGTTTCCGATTCTGTGTCTCCCTCTCTCTCTGCCCCTCCCCCGTTCATGATCTGTCTCTCTCTGTCCCAAAAATAAATAAACGTTGGAAAAAAAAAAAAAAAAGCCCAAAGTGATACACAGCTGCCCTGTCCCAAAGGCTTCTGGGGTGGCCGTGTGGGCACTCGTGCACCAAACTCAGGCCATGGTTATACCTTCTCAGAGCAGAACTTCTGAAGGGAAAGCACTGACTTGGAAAAACAGTGTTAGAAAAGATAAGAGTCACTTCTCTGACAACTTGACATTTTTTTAAAAAGCAAATTACAGAAGAACATCCCTCGCTGAACACCTACCTGTCCTTTTGGATTTCAATTTTCATATATTTCCCCTCCCTAAAAGATGGCACGGTGTGCTGGGAAGACAATCTACACTTTGGAATCAAATTGCCCACGCACAAATCCTGCCTTTGTGTCTTACCTAAACCTCAATTTCCTAGTCTGTTAAAAGGGGATTGTAGCATCTACTTCACAGGGTATTTGAAAACATTAAATAAGGTAATTCACATAAAGTGCGTATTACAGTGCTTGGTACATAGTAGATTATCAACAACATTGACTGTAGGGACAATAAGCTCAAATACACTTCCTTGGATTTCCTTGTATTTGATCCATATGCTCTCTCTCTTGGGTAATAGGATCAAGCATATATGATATTCCTTAGACACAAAGATACGGCGTGATTGATCTACCATCAGTTGAACATGTGTTTAGAGTTTTTTAGCAAGTTGTGATTTTAAGAGCCTTGAGTCAGAGACTTTGAGTCTTGAGACAGAGCTCGCTATAATCATTATCGTTACATTTTCTCTCTCTGTCTCTTTCTTTTTCTCTTTTTTACATTATCTCTTTGAGTTCATCTTTCTGTTTCACCTCTTTATTGTTAAATCTTGTAGGTAATAACAACTCTAGTTCAAAAAATAGTTATTGAGAGCCAGGTTCTGAATGTAAAGATGAGTTAAAATGCTTTCTACCTTCAAGGCTTTATACTCTCCCCCTCGTCTTCATTTCCATTGCTTTCATTGACATTTGGGCTCTTGGGAAACTCTTATCCAAATGGTTGAAAGGACTTCCTAACCCATCTTTCACCTCTTATCCTTACTTTCATCCACCCCCTCAAATCTCTCTGCTAGATTAATCTTCCTAAAATTTAGCTCTGACTACATGTATCTGCAAAACCCTCCATTGCTTTTCATAACCTACCAAATAAAGCCATCAATCTTCTTTCTGGTGTGATGGGCTCTCCATAATATGGTGTCACATTTTCACCTCTGTCTCCTCCCTCTGTTTCCCCATTGTTCTGACCATCATCTCTTCCTCCCCAGCAGGTTCCACATTTCCCTATCCAGCCTTTGATTCATTTCCAATACCCTTCCAATGTGGTTCAAAACCCTGCCTATTCTTTACGGCCAGGAATAAATGACACTTGTTTAAGTTTTTCCTGGTGTCCCAAAGCATAGAAAGGCTCTCCCTCCTCTGATACCCTATAGCATGTTGCAACTATAACTCTGTCTTGTTTTTCATAGATATTAAGGAATATGGTAAGACAGGAAGGACTCTCTGATTATAAGAAAGGAGACTATAAAAGGCACTTACAAGAAAGGAGGGAGGAATTCAGCCCTGTCTGGAGATTTTGAAGAAAAGGATATAACTTCCGAAGAAATCCTTTATGAGGTCCTGTTCTGTCTGGAAGTCAATCAGTGAGCCGGTGGCTGCCAAAAAGCCTGGGTAATTAAAATTTTAGTAAATTTCTTGAGACAGTTTTAATTCCTTGAGATAGCATATGCCTGCAGACGGGAAGGGAGATGACTAGCACATCTCTTACGACAGAGACTAAAGACTAGCATGGAACTATTTTCACTTTGTCAAAGGAAATAGCACCCAAGAGATACTCCTAGACGCTGGTTGTTTTGAAGGTTTCTGTACCTTCTTGGGACTAGGTAAGTTATTTTTCTTTCTTCCATAATGATTTGGATCCTGGAATCCTTGTCCAGCTCATTTCCTGGTTCTTTGCAGAAACCTTGAGTACAAGAGTCACTATCAGGAAACTTTGAGAAAGGAAAGACACTGTTTTGCAGCACTTACCACATGTGTGTTTAACTTCCACATTAAACATAAGTAGGTATTATTTTCTTCATTTTTATAGGTGTCAGAATATTAGAGAGATTTATAAATTCGTCCAGGATTGCTCATTAAGGGTTGAAACAGTGTTCAAACTGAGATCATATTTTTTCTGGTTCCATTTATATTTTCCCACCACCCCTTCTTTGTAATCTGTTCACCTTTTTTACTTTCTATCCTATAGACCCTAGAACTATCCTGTTGCTCTAACTCCCCACCAATCTTTCCCATTGCCATATCAGTCTAAAGCCTGTCCTTTACCTTCTCACAGAATCAAAGGAGATTTTCCCTATGGCCCACTTCTTGAGGGCTAGGTTATAAGCCATCTCAGAAATGATTCTGAGCTAAACAGTGATATATTTATGACTCAAAGACTAAAATTATTCCTTTATGATTTTGGATTTATTTCTCCTTTTAATTCTATCAATTTTGCTTTCTGTATTTTGAGGTTTATGTTAATAAGCACATACAAATTTAGGATGCTACGTCTTTCTAATGAATTGATTCTTATCATTATAAAATGTTTCTCTTTATCTGTGGTAATATTCCTTGTCTTGAAGTCTACTTTGTCTGATTTTATAGCCACACCACTCTCTTTTGGTTAGCATTTGCATTGTAATATCTTTTTGTATCCTTTAACTTTCAACTTCTTTGGGTCCTTACATTTAAACTCTGTCTTCTGTAAACAATATATAGTTGAGTCATTGAGTCATTTTTTAAAAAATCAAGTCTGCTAGTCTCTATCTTTTAATTGGAATGTTTAGTTCATTAACATTTAATATAATTATTGAGTTAGCTGGATTTATGTTTCTCATCTTGCTATTTGTTTTCTGTTTTTATAAAGAACTGCATTTGAATAGGAAACTCATAGATACAAAGCTTCTAATCTTATTTGGTAAGGTTTTAGACTATCTTAGCTGATGAAGTAAGGGTTCTTTCTGACAACTCTCAAGTGTTGCCAGGTAAACCATCTGAATTTTTTCCTGTGCTTTAATTATTTACACTTAGGCCACTTTTAGTTTTTACCTCTGTAAATGATATATCACAGGCCATCTTCACCTATGCCCTGTTTGGGGCTGATGTAATAGAATTGAGTTCCAGAAGGCAGATCATTGAGTCAAGGAATACTAAACATTTGTACAGTTACTGATACACATTATTGTGTTGTTTTCCATATGGGTGGTGCCATGCAACCAGCAATGCATGAGAGTACCAATTTTTCCACACCTGCATGAGAACTGGATGTTATTATTTATTTAAAAAATTATTTAATTTCCAAATTGAATTATACCATAACTTCTGGGATTATATATAGTATATCTTAAATTTTTGATGATCTGTAAAGACTTCCAGAACAGTAAATTATAAAACATCTTATTTATTATTTAAAGAATGTTCTTATGCAGACAGAGTAAAAAATTGTGGAGAAGATCCAGGGAAACTGAAGAATTCCCTGGTTGATTTCTGAGGAACACAATTGTCACTTAATAGATTGCTGTACCCTCTCTTCTTCAAAACCTCATACCAAATCTATATTTTGTTTCATTCTAAGGCCTTGTCTCAAAAGGAATTTGCAAGATGCAAATTTTGATGCACCTAAGGGACAGCTTATGTGCTTACAATAGTGATGGCCCCCCCACCCCAATCCGGGGAAAATGAAAATCTTTGCTAATTAGGTACCTTTGTAATATGGAAACATAATGATTTCTTTTTTTTTTTTTTTAATTTTTTTTTTCAACGTTTATTTATTTTTGGGTCAGAGAGAGACAGAGCATGATCGGGTGAGGGGCAGAGAGAGAGGGAGACACAGAATCGGAAACAGGCTCCAGGCTCTGAGCCATCAGCCCAGAGCCCGACGCGGGGCTCGAACTCACGGACCGCGAGATCGTGACCTGGTTGAAGTCGGACGCTTAACCGACTGCGCCACCCAGGCGCCCCAGATAATGATTTCTATTATGCAATCAAGTATGAGCATTTCCTTCATTATAAACTGCAATTCTTCTTTGTTATATGAAAGCAAGAACTGATTTTATTTTCAAATCAATAGTTGCTGTGCTGAATTAACAGATGTGAAATGTTAATCTAGTATAAAATAGCAAATTAGTCTGCTTGAATTTGGGAATATCTTTCTAGTCAGACCACACGGATTGGGCTGGGCATGCACCACAGCAGCATGCTGCTCTGGAATTTTCTGGATCATGGAGACCTTCTTGGTTGATATAGGCCTTCTGAAAAATCACAATGGGACTTTGAATAAATGCTTTCATCTCTTAGGCCTTTCTCATAAAATTGGTGTGGTTCTGAAATGTGTTTTCTCAAGGGGTGTAATGCATATTTGCTTTTTGCTGGGCGGGCTGAGACAATAATGATTGCAATCAATAAGAAACTCTTTCATCAGGAGAGTTTTATGACAGCAGCTTTAAGGGTATCCCGACGTGAGATGAACTCAGTTAAGTTTTATTGGTAATTTACCAGATATACTTCATGAAATCTACTTGGAGAAGTTCAGAAGTCGTTTTCATCTGCAACCATCGAAAGCCTCCAAAGATTATAGGAAATCCAAACCCATTTCCACTCTGGCCAGCACTTGAGGGGGCCAGCTCATGCAGCCAGTCCCCAACCGTCTATACCTCAGGTCTCACAGGGACACCGGCTGACACAGATTTTCAATTCCAGCTTTATTCCTCTTCTTTATTTGTCTTTCCTCTAAAACTTATATGTGTGCAGGTGCATGTGCACACACACATGCACCCTATCTAGCTGCTCCCTGTAAGCAGGAGATACTGTGGTTTTGATAGTATCCTAAGTTCCAACCTTCTTCAGGAAGCTTTAAAAAATAGCCATAAAACATTCCTAAACTATTTTTGATTTGTAGTGATGCCTGAGGTCTCTTAGTTCATGTAAGCCCTACAATGATATTTTGAGGTGATTGTGAATATTCTTCCTTAAGTGGAGGAAATTGAGGTTCAGCGAGGTTAAGCAACTTGCCCAAGGTCACACAACTATGACTTGGTAGATGAAGAAGAGTAAAGCCAGATCTAACTTGACTTCACAGCCCACAGTCTTGCCAGATACCACTTTGACTCCCAGGGAGACGTAGGTAACTGAGCACTTGCTTTAACCTTGTCTGGCCCAGTGAGTAGGTAAATAATCCATACTGTACTTACTCAAATGAAAGGTCGAGGGAAGACATACTTTACAAATGCAAAAAGCACTACAGAAGTGTAAGTGGATATCACTAATATGTGATAAGATTATTTGTTATTTGTCAAATGAAGGTCAAATGAAGGTCAAACGAAGACTTCTAAGAACCTCCCAGTATCTCCCAACATCCTGGGAGAGCTTCTAGAAATTTCATTATATTTACTCCTTTGGGTTGATGGGTCAGGTCCATCTTGTTTCATTTACCTCCACCTTCCTTAGCCAGGGCCAATTTATCCAGTAAGTATAGCAGGCACAGTGCCTAGGGCCCGTGGTACTTTTAGAGGCTCACAAAAATGTTAAAAAAATTTTTTAATCAGAAGAAAAAAGTGAATATATCCCAGCATGGATTGTATTCATCTTTATACTAATTCATTCATAAAATATAATTTTTAGTATATATATATTTTTTTTTATTTTTTTTTTTAAGTTTTTTTTTTTCAACGTTTATTTATTTTTGGGACAGAGAGAGACAGATCATGAACGGGGGAGGGGCAGAGAGAGAGGGAGACACAGAATCGGAAACAGGCTCCAGGCTCTGAGCCATCAGCCCAGAGCCCGACGCGGGGCTCGAACTCACGGACCGCGAGATCGTGACCTGGCTGAAGTCGGACGCTTCACCGACTGCGCCACCCAGGCGCCCCTTTAGTATATATTTTTAATGGAAGGACAGCCCGCAAAGCAAAAGTGCATGGGGTCCACAAAAGTAATAATGTGCCTCTGACCTCAGCTCCTCATGGCTGGAGCCATTAATGTAACCAGGCTAAAGCCTACCCTTCAGGTCACAGCCCCTACTCTCCAGTGGGGTTTGGAGCTACCTCTGGTTTCTGTAAGCCAGGGTTGGGTGGCTGGTATAACCATCCTTAGCTGGTTTGGGGGCTCTTGTGTATGTTCTTGCTTACCATGCATGTCCTAAGACTTCTCACCCAACCTGCTTTTTCTGTGTGGCATGCTTTCCCTTCCAATCTCTACTTGCGAAGCGTTGGTGGTATAGTGGTGAGCATAGCTGCCTTCCAATCTTTACCAGCCTAACTCCTGCTCAGGCTTTGAGTCTTAGCTTAAATATCACTTCTTAAGAAAGACTTTCTTGGTGACCCCTTCCCAATCTAAAATTTATACCCTTGGTATACTCTAGAGCATCCTGATTCACCTTTGGAGCAATTGCTGTGCTCCGTTGCTGTGTTTATTTGTGCGATTCCCACGTCCCACGTTGGCTTCATACCTATCTTCCTCTTTTACACCTGTGCATTTTCACTGTGTGTCCTTGACGCCTAGCACAGAGCCCGATACTTGTTAGAAGCTCAATAAATACTTATTGAATGAATTAATGATTGGATAATTGTCTTCATAGCCAACCAAGTCCCGTATCCAGTGGTCCAGGGCAAGCTCTGGGTACCAGTGTAACCCACACACCCCTCCCATGCCTTCCCAACCCGTGTGATGGGGTTATGATTCATTGTGCTCTGGCCCACTTAGTTACTTTGTATGGAACCCCAGATTCCCTGGAAATGGGGCTCATTCTGTTCTCTAATCAGAGATTGGAGCCCTGCCTTACCAACCTGGACCAGGCAGCCATATTTGAAGTTTTGCCTCGCCTCGATTTTTTCTGTGGTATAGGGTAACATCTTTGGCAAGCATGACTAGCACTCATTCTGGCACCAGAGAGTTCGAGTCCCATCTCAACGTTTATTTATTTTTGGGACAGAGAGAGACAGAGCATGAACGGGGGAGGGGCAGAGAGAGAGGGAGACACAGAATCGGAAACAGGCTCCAGGCTCCGAGCCATCAGCCCAGAGCCTGACGCGGGGCTCGAACTCACGGAGCGCGAGATCGTGACCTGGCTGAAGTCGGACGCTTAACCGACTGCGCCACCCAGGCGCCCTCAAGTCCCATCTCAATTCACCCCTTGTAAGCTCTGCTCCAAGACTAGCTTGCAGCAGCGTGGTTTCTGGGATCTTTGGTCCTACTTGACCTCGGAGTTCTCCTTCTTCACCGTGGCCTTTGTGCCTCTGTAGACTTCATGCTATTGCCCGTCCTAGGATAAAGTAGAAGTTACAGAAAGCCTCAGCTGAAGTGGATGAGGTTTTCAGACTAAGCTGTTTTCAGCCATTAACACCAACTGATTTTCTTTCCTGAAAACCTGTGACTCAGGTGAAGCTGAGGAAAGATGAGAAGCATGATCAATACTTTTTTTTCCTTAAGAAGCAATGTAGATTTGTTATCAAAAATTTATAATATAAAAATAAAAGAAAAAATAAAAATCATTCAATAAATGTTTTCCTTTTTGCTCATCTGTATTTTCAAGTTTTCAACACTGAATGTTTTTTTTTTTTTAAATGTCTGATTCTTATTTATTTGCTATTCTTAGAAAATATCAGCTTTGACTGGACTCAACTTAGAAGTAGAAGCTTCTGGGCACCTGGGTGGCTCAGTTGGTTGAGCGTCCGACTTTGGCTCAGGTCATGATCTCGCGGTTCATGGGTTTGAGCCCCGCATTGGGCTCTGTGCTGACAGCTCAGAGCCTGAAGCCTATTTGGGATTCTGTGTCTCCCTCTCTCTCTGCCCCTCCCCCACTCATGCTCTGTCTCAAAAATAAATACACATTAAAAAATTAAAAAAAAAAAAGTAGAAGCTTCAGAGAGGACAGCCCCTGTCTCTTGGCAATCTGTTCCTGGCTTTTTTCTTTGGCCTCCTTCCTTCTCTTGGCCAAAAGGTTAGCATATTCTGCAACCTTTTCCTTATTTTTCTGAGTATGTTGTTTCTCCAGAGCAGTATACCCATGTTTATGTTGCAAAGCATGTAGAGTAACAAGATGCTGAATCTTGGGTGCTTTTTCTAGATTTCTTACTTTCCTTGTGTAGAAACTTTCTTACAACATCCTGGCAGACATCATCTTTTTTAAAGAGACTGAAAGTCTGTGGATTCTGGACCACAGACAACAAGGTACATCGTGAGTAATATCAGGTAATATCAAGGTAATATCAGTGAGTCCAGGAATATCCTTATTTCCTTTCTTTATAGTGACCAAGCTGAGAACACTCAGCTTGGCATCCCCAATGTAACCCCAAACAGATTTGTGTTTTCTTTTTCAAGTCCTCATTAGTCTAGAAGAGGAATGCCCTTACTCAGCAGCAGGTGGACATGGCCATGGGTCAAGACACCTGCTTCATGGGGAAGCCTTGGTTGTCATTCCTTCGGTGATTTGGACCATATGGCCAAATGGTCCATTCTTCACCCAGAGCATCGGCAGCCACTTTTGTGCCTATATAGTTCTCATAAAGGGTAGGAAGTTTATGGTCATTGTCCACTTCAGTGAGTTCCTTGCAGCCAGTAGCTGGGAAAGAGATGTTCAGTTTCATCCTGAAGCAGTTGGCCTCTTCCAACGTGCTACAAAAAAAAAGAGAGAATATGGATTACTTTATTTTATTTTATGTTTATTTACTCTTGAAAGAGAGAGACAGAGTGTGAGTGGGGGAGGAGCAGAGAAAGAGAAGGAGTCACAGAAACAGGCTCCAGGTTCTGAGCTGTCAGCACAGAGCCCGATGCAGGGCTCAAAATCAGGAACAGTGAGATCATGACCTGAGCCAAAGTTGGACACTTAACCGACTGAGCCATCCAGGGGCCCCTGTATTATTTTATAATAAGAAAAAAGTTATTTTCAATTTTAAAAGAGCTCAGAAAGATATACTCCAAAATATGAATAGTTATTTTTTCTGGATTTTAGGATCATAAGTAAATAAAACATTTTTCTTCGGCCTTCTCTTTTCTTCCTATTTTTGTACAATGAAGACTATGTTACTTTTGCAATTGGGAAAAAACAATTTCACAACAAATATTATTAAAATTAATTGTACCACGCACAATGTGCTTACATTTTCATGTATATTGTTCAAGTCTTTTATCTTAAGCTTAGATAAGGTTTTTAAAAAATGGCTACAGTCATACTGTATTGTAATATTATTTGAAAAAAAAATTTTTAATGTTTTATTTTATATTTGAGAGACAGAAAGAGACAGAACATGAGCGGGGGAGGAGCAGAGAGAGAGGGAGACGCAGAATCTGAAGCAGGCTCCAGGCTCTGAGCTGTCAGCACAGAGCCTGACATGGGGCTCGAACCCATGAACTCGAGATCATGACCTGAGCTGAAGTCGGATGCTCAACCGACTGAGCCACCCAGGCACCCGTGTAATCTTATTTTTAAACTCACTCTCACATCGTAAGCATCTTTCTATATCATTAAGATTTTTTCCCACAAAATCACTTTATTTCATTGTAAAGATCTTATTTATTTTTAAATAATCTCTACATTCAACATGAGGCTTGAACTCACAACCCTGAGATCAAGAGCCACATGTTCTTTCACCTGGGCTAGCCAGGTGTCCCTTACAAAATAATTTTAAACGACTGCCTAATACTCCATTGTACAACAGTAACAGTTTATTTAAATTATTTGCTGTAGTTGGACATTTATGTTGTTTTAGATTGTCATCCTTATTAGTACTACTAAAGACTATTCCCTGTAAGAAAATTCCTAGAAGCAGAATTATTTGACTTTTTTGGGGGGGGCATGCCCATCTTTAAGGTTTTATATTCATACCAGAGTCCCAAAGGATGGGGTTCTGTGGGTAGAGTCAGCACGGTGGGGAGTTGAAAGAAGAGAGAACATGAGAGGGAACAAAAGGAAAATAGGATGGTCATAAGGACCACACGTCTCGGTTGGGTAATGAGGATCATGGAAACTATACCAAGGTAAATACATGAAAAGCCATGACGGACTAGAATGAGGCAAAGACTTATTATGCCTCTGTTGTGGATATCTACACGCATCATCCAAATCTGAAATTTATTCTTGGCTTTGATTCTTTTACTCAGGCTCTTTGCTTGAGTTCCTAATCTTATGTGCAGTCCTATTGCTGTGTTTTAAATTTCCACTTTGCTCTTGCTTAGGGCGGCCATGTAATTTGTTCAGGTTGTATACTGTGCATTCTAGGGGACATCAGTCATTGTAGTTTGTGATTTATGCAGTGCACAGCCTGCACAACTCTTTGCAGTGGTCATGTGCTTGCCAGTCATTATGTTGTGATCCTCTTCTTTTGTTACTTGGGGGAGCCCTTCCTTCTCAACAGATTCTGGATTATCTTTTCACATAAACCCCAAATACTAACCCCGTTCTTGAGAAGGTTGGTGTTATTAGGAATGCAATGGAGTGGAGTTATATTCTGGATGGAAGTCTGGGCTAAACAATTCCATTGAACTCAAACTATCCAGGCTTCCTACAAGTCTCTTTTTCACTTGGCCTGGGAATGAGCTAGAAACAGAAACATTAAATATAACTGATCTTAAAATAAATTAAAGATAGAAAAAAAAAAAAGAGATCTTACTACCTGGTGTGCAATCCAACCATCCCAAATACTAAAACTTTATGTTCATCCATAATATTTCCCTCTTACAATAAAAATCTCTGAGTGTAATGGTAAAGCAGCGGGCACTCACCACAGAGTGAAATTGTCGCCTGCCTGCAGGAAAGGAGACATTTAAAAGCACTCTATTCCTTGTGGCCCTCTCTATTATAAAAGTTGCATGATAAATCCGTCCCTAGCTAAAGCCTAGGGTGATTTAAATATATGGCAGCAAAGTCTCCAGTGGTCAATTGAAGGATATGAGTTGTAGCACAACCAAAGAGAACAGAAAGTCTCCTTACGTTCACGCTTTGTTCTTTCTTTTTCAAGGGATGGCCATAGTAATTGCAAAGGAAAGGAACAGGTGAAAAGGAAAGAGACACAGAGAGGCTACGGGAAAAGATGGCGTCGAGGCTTTGCGCTGACGTAATCCAAACACATACCGAGTAGCTTGCCTCAAATCCTCTACAACACGCAGCACATTCTATGTTGAACGTCCAAATGGAACATTTCTGACATCGTTACAGGGCTTTGCATAAGCAATTCCGTATATCTGGCCTAAAGAAATCTTTGGATATATTTTGTGAAGTGGATGATAACAGCAGATTCACCTTTAAAATCTGCCTGCCCTTGGGGCGCCTGGGTGGCGCAGTCGGTTGAGCGTCCGACCTTCAGCCAGGTCACGATCTCGCGGCCCGGGAGTTCGAGCCCCGCGTCGGGCTCTGGGCTGATGGCTCGGAGCCTGGAGCCTGTTTCCGATTCTGTGTCTCCCTCTCTCTCTGCCCCTCCCCCGTTCATGCTCTGTCTCTCTCTGTCCCAAAAATAAATAAACGTTGAAAAAAAATTAAAAAAAAAATCTTTTATATTTACCATATTCTCTGAATGATCTTAAGATTTTTCTCTTTATCGCTGTTTTGAAATAATTCGATTATGACATCCTTTGAAATAGTTTTTGAGTTTCTTGGGCTTGGTGTCGAGCGTCTTTGACTTACGGGTGATGACATTTAGAAATAGTTCATCCGTCATTTCTTCAAATATTTTTTTCTGCCCCACTCCCTCCTTCAGGGACTCCTCTACTAAATGCCCCATGAATTGTGAGGTTTTCCACTCTGGCTGGTGGGAAGAGGAACTCTTCCTGGCCCTGAACAATTTCTAGAGATGTTTCCTCTAGCCCTTCCAGGTGTTTCTTTTCCCAGACTCAGTTGGCTTCCTCATCCACAGACACTATCAGCACTTAGCTGAAGACTCAGGGCAACTACTCTGCGAATCTGTGAAGTCCCCTGTGCAGTTTTCTCCTCCCGGATGCTCTGTCCTGTGTGTCCCAGCTGCGTTGGCCTGCCTGTGTTCCCTGCCTTCCCCAGCACGGGTCTCTTCCTGGTTTCCCCCTCCCTACACCACAGCCTGGAAGCTCTCCAGGTAGGAGACCGAAGTAATTGCAGGGCTCACCTTGTATGTTTCCCTTCTTCCAGGGACCACGGCTCTTCATCGTCTGATGTTCAATGTCTTGGAAACTGTATTTTGCATTTTTGTTTGTTTGTCTCAGGCAGAGGGCAAATTGGGTCCCTGTTCCTCTATCGTGGCCAGAAGATAAGTCTCAGTAAATTTAATAAATATTTGTTGAATCAATAAATTCACGCTGTGCCTGATCATAATGGAGGCCATTTCTTTATAGTTCTCTCACCCTTCCTGTCCAGTGGTGGAGTTCATTGAAATGTTTTCACTGAAGATTGTTCTTTTCCTTGAAAAACTAGATCAGGAGAGAACAGTAGCTCCTGAGGGCGAATATGCGGTTACTCTTTGACCGTTTTGTCAGGATACCGTTCTGTAACAGAAGACCTCCAGCTGTTTTATTTTCCTATCCTTATGTCCATCTACTAAAGATGGAACCCCCCTGGATCCTGATTGGTCCAGCTTGAACTACATGTGCTTCTCTTCGTTTGGGAACATGGCGTGCCTCGGTTGACAGTCCTAATCAAAGCGGTCTCCTGGGACGCGTGGGTGGCTCACTCGGTGGAGGGTCTGACTCTTGATTTCAGCTCAGGTCTTGGGAAGGAGGCCCACATCAGGCTCCATGCTGAGTATGGAGGCTGCTTGAGACTCTCCCTCTTTCTCTGTCTCTCTGCTCCTTCCCCACTCATATGCATGCCCTCTCTCATTCTAAAATAAAACAAACAGCTGCCTACTGTGGCAGGAAGGTAAGGCTCCAGAAGGAAACAGGGATACTCCATCCAAACAAAAGAGATTGTATAGCCGCAATAATAAACGTCTCCTGCTATTAGTCATTTACGAAGATGTTTACTGGAGTTTTTTAGCACTGAAATCTTATGGGCTTAGGATACAGTGACCTCACAGGTAAATGACTATTAATACTCTTCATTGGGGCCCCTGGGTGGCGCAGTCGGTTAAGCGTCCGACTTCAGCCAGGTCACGATCTCGCGGTCCGTGAGTTCGAGCCCCGCGTCGGGCTCTGGGCTGATGGCTTGGAGCCTGGAGCCTGTTTCCGATTCTGTGTCTCCCTCTCTCTCTGCCCCTCCCCCGTTCATGCTCTGTCTCTCTCTGTCCCAAAAATAGATAAACGTTGAAAAAAAATTAAAAAAAAAATACTCTTCATTGTACTTGAAAGTATTTCTAACGATATGATTGATTCTCAGATGATTGCTATCCCATTCTATCATCAGAAGACCATACAAATGTGCCCTGCTACACATACACAACTTTTATTCGGAACCTCTAAAAATGCTCTTATGCCTCACATATTTTAGCACTAGAGTGGCTACAAGGCAGGACAAGCCTAGAGGCGTCTGGTCTGGGAAACAGGCCAGGTCGGGTTAGGCAGAGAGCATGATGTGAGGGTAAGAGGTTATGAGAGGGAAGGTACAGAAAAGGTGGTCGGAAAAATGCGCGTGCGTGTGTGTGTGTGTGTGTGTGTGTGTACGTGTGCGTGCGTGCGCGTGTGCTGGAATACAGAAACCATGATTAAGATCTAGGCCTGGGGTGTCTCTGGTACCCATATAGGCAGACTGATGACGCCCATGTGGGCAGAAACAGAGACGAAGCTTGCAGGTACAATTCAAACTGGGCTAAAGGGAATAAGTAAAGAACTTATTCTCCAAGTTCTGTAAGATGAGGGATCACAATACAGTGTCGGAGACAGCACTAAGACTGCTTGTGACCTTTAAAGTTGGATCATTTGCTCCCCAGCGGCAGGTAATCAAGGTATTGAGGCTTTGTGGGTTCCTTATAGTTACAAAGTCCATTGTTTCCGAGTAGTTTTGTTGGTCTTCGAGCTTAGGGTGGGATACCCGGATGTCAGAGTACTCTTTATTAAATGTCATGAACTCCTGAAATGTATAATTTTGTGATAACTCAGATGCCACCTCATTTGGATTCTTGTACAGACATGTGGTAGCATGTGTCGAAGATTTAGGAAGGACTGGAGATAAAAACTTAAAAATAAGAAAAATGGACACGCTGTTTTTGTTCTGTGAAAGTGGAAAAAGTCGTAATCTTGTGAATTTTCCTTAGTGGAGAACTTTGATGTAACTTGTGTAACACCGGGATTCTGTGTGATTATACTTTGAGAACACTTAGGGTGGATGGTGCATTCTTTTTTTTGAAAAGCCTTTTTATTGAAATGTAATAACATATCTATATATCACATTATTAATAATTAATATATATCCACAATCCACCCCTTGCACTAAACCTTCTTTAAGAAAGACTCATGTCAACTGACCGTTACCAGAGGGGAGGTCGGTGGGGGGATGGGTGAAATAGGTCATGAGGATTAAGGAGTGCACTTGTCCTGATGAGCACTGGGTGATTAAAATAAAAACTTTAAAAAAACTTAAAAAAATTTTTTTTTGGCATTTATTTATTTTTGAGAGAGAAAGAGACAGAGCATGAGCAGGGGTGGGGGTAGAGGGAGAGCGAGGGAGACACAGAATCTGGAGCAGGCTCCAGGCTCTTGAGCTGTCAGCACAGAGCCCGAGGCGGGGCTCGAACTCACCAACCATGAGATCATGACCTGAGCTGATGTCGGAGGCTTAATTGACTGAGCCATCCAGGCGCCCCCCCCCCAAAAAAATTTTTTGTAATACTGACTTATCTGTGTGTGTGTGTGAGAGAGAGAGAGAGTCAAAGCGCAAGCAGGGAGGTGGGGGGGGGGTGCAGAGAGAGAGAGGGAGACACAGAATCTGAAAGCAGGCTCCAGACTCTAAGCTGTCAGCACAGAGCCCGACGCGGGCCTCGAACTCACCAACCGTGAGATCATGACCTGAGCTGATGTCGGAGGCTTAATTGACTGAGCCACCCAGGCGTCCCCCCAGAAAAACTGTGGGAGGTCTGAGAGCTCTCCCTGCCCAGCCCTGCTTCTCCCCCTCACCTCTCACAAATGTTGCTCTTGCAAGAAACTTTTTGCACACTCCTCCGTGTCTCAGCATCTGCTTCTGGCCCAACGGAGGGAGACATACATATGTCCCAAGTGTATATACCTTGATGAACTTTTCCAAACTGAACATCCTTATGTAGCCAGCACGTTCAGAAGATAATAGAGAGCATCCTGGAGGTCCCCCGTGCTGCCTTCCTCCCACTCATCACTCCCTCCACGCTGTCCTAACTTCCTTTTTTTTTTTTTTAATTTCTTTAATGTTTATTTATTTTTGAAAGTTTTTTATTTTTTACATTTATTTATTTTTGAGAGACAGAGTGAGACAGGGTGTGAGGGGAAGAGGGACAGAGAGAGAAGGAGACACAGAATTTGAAGGAGGCTCCAGGCTCTGAGCAGGCATTCAGCACAGAGCCCGATGCAGGGCTGGAACCCATGAACTGTGAGATCATGACCTGAGCCGAAGTTGAAGTCCGGAGTTCAACCAACTGAGCCACCCAGGTGCCCCCCACAACCCTAACTTCTAACAACATGGATTTGTTTGCCTTGTCATAGCGCTTCGTATAAATGGAATATTAGGATATCTTTTGTGTTTGACTTCTTTTGCTCAAGATTGTGGATTTCTAAAAATTCTTTTAAATTCATGATGGCTTAGGTGTAAGTTTTCAAGTAAATGCTTGTCCTTTTTTCATCTTTTCATTCTTCTCTCTCTCTCTCTCTCTCACACACACACACACACACACACGGCAAATATAAGGAAGCTTTTTCAGTTCAATTTTCTTTTTTTTAATTTGTTTTAATATTTATTTGTTTTTGAGAGAGAGAGAGAGAGTAATAGAGAGCACAAGCAGGGGAGGGGCAGAGAGAGAAGGAGACACGGAATGTGAAGCAGGCTCCAGGCTCTGAGCTGTCAGCAGACAGCCCTAAGCAGGGCTTGAACCTGCGACCTGTGAGATCATGACCTGGGCTGAAATCAGACGCTCAACTGACTGAGCCACCCAGGTGCCCCTTCAGTTCAATTTTCAATTCGATATAGGATGTATATGAAATAATAGTAAAGATTACATAGGACGTTCAATATACAAATTGGCAAAATGCACACATGCTGAAATTGTCAATGCCTTTATTCATCTCACACAAGTTTTCTGGTTTAGCTTCCACTAGGTCTGAGTCATCAGGCTTAGATCACCTTTTAATATTGTTATGGAGGACAGTTCCCGGTTTTCAAAAACTACCAAGGGACTATCAATAGCTATACCTGTGTTAAGCAGATCTTTCCTGAGTTTTAGTTTAATTAATTCATTAGCTCTGCCCTAGAGAAATGGGGATCTTATTACACAATATTTTTTGCTCAATTCCAGTGACATTTCTTCACTCATTAACTGCCTCATGGTTCAATAGCTTCTAGAAAAGCTCCTATTTCTCAAACTGCTTGATATTCTAAGGCTTCACCTATTAAATATATATGCTTAAAGAATTTCCACCTTTTGATTCTTACTCCCTACCCAATTTAGGATCACTCTTGAAAATAATAAAGGGAAATTTAAAGGCATTTTGCATAACTGAGTACATGTACTTATGTATATGGTGAGAGGGCAGCTTCCAAGATCTACTTACATAAAGCTCTCTTGTTGGTGGGATTATTTGCTAACCACTTTAGAAAGAGAATTCTCTATTCCTCCTTGGAGCAGGAATCATCGGGCTGTAAATCGCCATGCTTTTTGCACATGATTTTGTTTCAAATTTTTGAAACCAAAATGGTGGTTGATTATAGTTAGCCTTCTCTTTCCATTCTTTTTTTTTAAATTTTTTTAATGTTTATTTATTTTTGAGAGAGAGAGACAAAGTGTGAGCGGGTGAGGGGCAGAGAGAGAGGGAGACACAGAATCTGAAGCAGGCTCCAGGCTCCGAGTTGTCAGCACAGAGCCTGACGCGGGGCTCAAACTCATGAACTGTGAGATCATGACCTGAGTGAAGTCGGACACTTAACCAACTGAGCCACCCAGCTGCCCCTTTCTCTTTCCATTCTTAAAAGAGTCACAAAAATTCATGTTAGAAAGACAAATGAAACCTGGGTTCTGCATGCTAGGAAATCTCTTTTCTTTTTTCTTTTTAAATTTTTTTCAACGTTTTGTATTTATTTTTGGGACAGAGAGAGACAGAGCATGAACAGGGGAGGGGCAGAGAGAGAGGGAGACACAGAATCGGAAACAGGCTCCAGGCTCCGAGCCATCAGCCCAGAGCCTGACACGGGGCTCGAACTCCCGGACCGCGAGATCGTGACCTGGCTGAAGTCGGACGCTTAACCGACTGCGCCACCCAGGCGCCCCTCTTTTTTTTCTTAATACAGGGACGTGTTAGTATCATTGGCCACATACAAACTCCTTCTTGGCTTTCTTGCAGAATCAAATGCCAAACTGTTAACAGAGGAAACTTTAATACAGTAAATGAATGAATTGATAGAAAGGCCATTTATGTTTATATGTTTTTAAATTGAAATAATGATTCTAAAAAGAGAAGGGCAAATGATATGTATTTTGTTCTAAGATTTCAGAAGATTTCTGTTTTCCCAACTGGTGCTTCTAACTTCAGAGTACAGGCTATGATGAAGCCTGCTGTGTGTTAATCTAGGTAAATTCTTTGACATCTGGTCTGAGAGCAACAATGAAGTTTCATAACCTTTAGCAGAGTTATATTTAATTAAATGTACTTAGAAGATAGTATATTACCATTTTAGAGCTAAAAATGACCTTAAAAATAAATAATCTAAGATAACCACCCATTGCCCCATACAGATGGGGAGGGTGACACAGAGAACAGGGAAATGACTCTCCACATCACCTCACTGATAGATCAGGGCTTTTCACTCTGTCCCTTCTTTAGGGACCTTGGGTAGATTGGACCATTGTTCTTCAGAGGTTGTCAGTGTATTGACCTCTGATTTACATATCCTCAGCAAGGATTTCCTGAGGTGTCATCAGACTGACATCTGAGGGTCATCTCATTTACCTCCACATTTGAGATTAATTTAACCTATTCCAACAGTTTCTGTTTCAATGTCCATAACATGCATTTAACAATTCATCCAACTGAAATGTACTTGATGAACCAGATTTAAGCCCTGCCTTCAGGGAGTGAATAGTCAAGAGGAGGAGACAACAATCATAACACCGTGTGAAGAGTGTGATAACAGAGGACAGTTATGAAGGGAGCCAGATGTCACCCAGATGTGACAGGGGCGTGGAGAAAGACAGGAGATGAGAAGAGTGCTTTGAGGAATGGGGAGAGCATCCCACGTTCAAGAGTCATGCCTGTGAGTCTACTAGGAAAAGTGTTTCTTGATTTACAGTGGAGAAAACCAAAAAGGAAAACAAACACTGGCAGAATTTTGCTTTGAGTGGAGAACTTCATGTAAGGGTAAAGAAAACCAAAAGCTGTGGCGGGGAGAATATTGGATGGGAAGTCTGGAAATCAACCCAGGTTGACCTCCTGGTGGTGTTGCTAACTGGCTGTGTGCCCTAGACACATCAGATAATCTCTCTAGGTCCTGGATTATTCACCCAAAAAATAAGGAGTGGGGATGATATCTGAAGTTCCTCTGATTCTACCACCCAGGGATTCTGTGAGTCTAGCTGGTTTTATGCACTTGTGTCTACTACACAGGAAATGTAATAAATAAAATTTCCGAATTCTATCCCATCCCGATCCTGATTATGTTACAGGTTTATAAACCGGATTTAGAGAGACATAGACAATGCAGACTTCTTTTCCTTTTCTAAGGGGAAGGAGAATAAATATTTATAACCTATTGTGTGTCAGGTATTTTATTTCATCATTAAAATAATACTGCAGACTAGGCATTAACTAGTTTCATTTTATCAATGAGGGAACTGAGGCCCACAGATTTTAAGTAATTTGTTCACCCAGAGGCACCTGGGTGGCTCAGTCGGTTGAGTGTCCGACTTCGGCTCAAGTCATGATCTCACAGTTCGTGAGTTCGAGCCCCGCGTCCGGCTCTGTGCTGACAGCTCAGAGCCTGGAGCCTGCTTTGGATTCTGCGTCTCCCTCTCTCTCTGCCCCTCCCCCGTTCATGCTCTGTCTCTCTGTCAAAAATAAATAAACATTAAAAAATTAAAACAAAACAAAAAGAAAGGAAGAAAAAGAAAGAAAGAAAGAAGCAGTTTATTTAAGGGTTAGCATGGCTCTTCATGGGATTCCAAGAATGAAGCTAAAACAGGGCGAGACCAGACAAAGTCCGGAACTTGAGGACTCTTCTAGATCCAAGGTGCCCCTTACGGCCCGAGGGCCAGGCGTCTCTGGAGCCTTACTCTGGAGCTCCACCAATGATGTGCCTCTGCAATCTGGGTACCTGTTCCTCTTTGTCGCTGATTAGAACTAGCTCCAAAGCACTTACTCTTTTCATCTATTTTATCCTTTAAAAAATCCATAGTTTTTGCATTCTCATGGTTTTGGCTTAAGTACGACTTCAGCTTGCCAAGACCCCACACGGCCCCTACTCTGACTCCCTGTCATAATTCCACCGTGATTTCATGGCTTCTCTTTCTTTATATACCCTTTAAGTCTCCTCTGCTGCTAATTGCCTATATTTCTCCATGTTTCCCAAATAAAATCCCCAAGGAGCTGCCCCAGCTCATCTTTCACAAGGGCAATGTGAACCTTCCCAGCCTCCTAGCCCACCTAGATCAAGGGTGGCCACCTGACTCAGAGTGGACAATTCATTGGCTAGCCGATGACTTATGACAGAGCCTGGAATATGAGTTGGGTCTGTAATTCTTTGCCTTGCAGGAGTTTTTTTTTTCCCTTCTTCTTTGAACAGGCAAGCTGAAAGAACAAGAGAATGAATGTCCCCCAAAGCAGTGCTCAACCAAAGATGGATGGGGAGTTGGCAGATATGCTCCTCAGCTGTGCCTCATTTAGAAAATGGAGGCGTGGTCCACAGGACTCCCAGAGTTCCCCCGGAAGGCTGGGTTCCAGTTGCTGGGAGCGGTAACTGACCTACCGAAGCACTCCATATGGGCTTCCTTCTCTTCCCCACCCACTATTGGTGCTTCCCGGGACCACCTCCTAAGTAAACTATTTGCCTTTTAATCTTTGACTCAGGCCCTATTTCTGAGGGAACCCCAACCATAGACCCTCCTTCTTGGGGGAGGGAAGGGTAACACATCAGTTAATATCTAATAGGCTCTGAGAAATATTGATCTAGGCTACACAGGAGGTAGGGGAAATTATCTTTACCTCAAATGAATCGAATTTCCAGAGATGTGTCGGTAGTGCTTTTGATTTAAGGTGTTCTTCATTGGGAGTAATTTGACATATGTGAGGATGCTTGGGTCTTAGATGTGAAACCATTCCATTTTTATTTTACTTCTTTGTTACTCTCTCCCTGAAGAATGGTTTACATTGTATTCTTTTTATATTACTACATCTCACAAGGAAGGCATAGTAGAGCGTTTTTCTCAGCATGACTATAAATTCTGGTTCTGTTTTTGAGCCTGGCTCATTTTAGCCTTTGTTTTGGGGACTCTGTGAGTTACCACAAATGTCTTTGCGAGGTTAACAGAGGCAGGGATACAGCCTGGCCTGGCAACATAAGAATTCTCTCCATTGTAACATGGAGAATCATAATGGTTTTTCAAGACTGCATGCATTATCCAAAGCTTTCAACCAATAGATTTCTAATATATTCATTATTCTAATCTCCACATGTTTGATCACCTGTTACTATTAAAATACTGAGATGATTTTGTGTTGGGCCTTCAGGTAATTTCTGATCTAAATAGAAGAGGATTCTCATTTGGGAAAATAAAGTGTATTTTCAGGAAAGCTGGAGCCCTTCCAAACATAGTAGTACCCTATACTGGTTAGACAATATAAGACACATTCAACTGGTCGTAGTGCACCTTTAAACGTGCTTGCATTGGGAAATGTATTCAACATATTCACCTGTACAAATTTTGTTAGATGTTTGGCTTCAAGTAATGGAAAAACTCCAAGTCAACCGTCTTGAACAGTAAGGGCATTTCATTTTCCGATTTAACAAAAAGTCCTGGGGCATAGTGACTCTAGAGCTGGTGACACCATCAACTCATTATCAAGGACCCAGCTGGGTCCTATCATCTGTCATTGTCAGTAGTCTGGCCTTTTCCTTAGGCTAGCTCACTTCACGGTCATGTGACAAGGTAAAGGTGGAGGAGTGTTTCTTAGTGCTGCTGCTTCTTTTTAATCAAGAAAACCTTCCCGAGAGACCCCTGGTAGACTTTTTCACGGGTTTCATTGGCCATGGCCTTTCTTAAACCAATTCCTGGAAAGAGACGGTATTGCCTTGATTGGCCTGGTCTAATCAGGCTTTCCCTGTGAAATGTATAGAGGAAGCATGGTCCCCAGACAAAATCAAGGCTCTTTCAGCCAGGAAGGGCAGAGAAGGTAATCGTGGGGTGAACCATCAGTCAAATCTGTTACCATCTCTCATACTGTTTGTAAGAGAGTGAGAGCAGGAGCTCTTTTCTTTTTCTTTTAAAAATTGTTTACTTATTTATTTATTTATTTTTGTTTTCATTTGAGAAAGAGAGAGAGTACAAGAGTGGGGGAGAGAATCTTACACAGGCTCCATGCTCGGCACAGGGCCCGACGCAAGGTTCAATCCCATGACTCTGGGATCGTGACCTGAGCCGAAATCAAGAGTTGGATGCTCAACCTACTGAGCCACGCAGGCGCCCCAACGCATACAGCAGTTCTCAAACACTTCCTGCTGTGGTGTTTTATGGGTAAAGAACATAATCCGTAAAAGAATTAGCAACGATAAACTATCACGCTGTGACTTAAAAATGGCTACCATATACCATGTAGTGTTCATAATTCCCAACATAAACTTTGGAGTGGTAGGGAATGGAATGGATTTGGAGACAGAAGACCCAAATTTGTTCTCTGACCTCAGCAATTCCCAGTTTGCCCTTCGGTAATGAATTGGCTCTTCTCAGCCTTGTTCTCATCATCTGTAATACAGAGATATTGTCTGCCTCAAAGTTTGCTGTGAGGATTAAATAAAATTTGATGCAGGGGAGAATGCTTCGTAAACTATGAAGTGGCCCATACACGAGAGAGATTTTTTAAACATTTTTTTTAATGTTTGTTTATTTCTGAGACAGAGAGAGACAGAGGGAGACCTGTCGGCACAGAGCCCGACGCGGGGCTCGAACCCACAAACCGTGAGATCATGACCTGAGCCAAAGTCAGTCGCTCAACTGACTGAGCCACCCAGCTGCCCCCATGAGAGAGATTTTTAAGGAGGAGCCACACATGACATTTAAAGAAGAGAAAATATCTGCCTCGGTCTTGGCAGTAGACTCAAGGAGACTCGAGGGAAAACACTTGGAAGGATTCCAGCGAGGGGATAGGTTTTTTCAATGAAACAAAGCTCATTTTTGAGCAACCCAAGCAAAATTAGTCCCACCTAACTTTTTATCTTAAGAAGTTCAGGAGGTCATGAAGATGTACAAATGTGTCACCCGCCCTCCAATGTCCGGGCTGAAATAGGGTGTATTGATCTGATGTGGATTAGGGAGCACCATGACTTGTGTTTTAACATAGTTAAGGCTGGAAACCAAAGGTCGCCCATACAACTTCTAACTAGCTCACGCCTGTACACATTTCCAATGGCCTACCAGAAAAATAGTTTCCTCTCCTAACTGATAAGTTATTGTGATCTCAGTTGTCTCTCCACACCCTCATCACTTGAGAGCCTGAATCATTCCTCTCCAACTTTAGAGCTGGACTCCATCTGCTCATATTGAAGGAGGCCCTGTTGACCTTGAGCTCGAAAATTTGTATGTGTTGTAATACGGGTGGCATTAAAATATAACATTTACCCGCTGAGAACAACATTATACTATTTATGAAACCATATAATTTCAATAACTAAACTCAGCAAGATTTTATTGCTCTCTCCACCTGTAATCACAGAAGTGCTGACTCATCATTCTAGAACCACTGCTTACGGAGATGCAGCTTCACTAAAATCTGCAGCAAGTCTTGTTTTTTCATCATTTCTGTGCAACCTTTTTTTTTTTTTTTTTTTGCAGTTAAACAACCCCCTTCTAAAAGGTTATAATTCATTAAAGGCTCAAATTAACACCAGGAAAACTTTCATGTCACAAAATTCTCAGGGCTTCCATGGTTAGAAAGGCCTATATGTCTAATATCATGATGATAAATTAAAATTCATGAATGTCTTTAAAATTTTTATAGGTATTTTAACAGTCAATTTCACTTTCTCTGAAGATGCACTGAAAGAAGCCTTCTTTGATGTGCTGAAGTGATTTCTTCCTTATTTCCTTATCCCTTACTCTGGTTTATTTATTTTACTTTGTGTTATGCACACACGCACACACACACACACACACACACACAATCTTCTTCTAAATAGCAGTCCCTTTTTATTGGAAAGTTTAAATGATTTTGTATTTCTCTTAAGACCTTTGGACATGATCAAATGAACATTTATACTGCATTATATCTTGACCCACCCCGAAAAAGGGAGGGGGAAAAAGATTTGCCACACAGAAATAGACTAATAGTGCCATATGCACTTTGTACCGTAGTTGACATGAATATAGTTAGGGGTGAGAGGAAGGTTTGAGAACAGCAGAGAAAGCTAATTGTCTGTGCACTGGATACTGCTGCGTTAATAGCTCGCCGACTTATTGTTAGTATGTTGAAGACAAGTGAAATGTCTTCCTGACTTCAGTCGAGATGAGTGTGCATACAGAAATGTGAGGATTGATAGTGTTACCAGTTGCTAATGCCATTTTGATCTGGGGAAGTTTTACATCATTTAAAAATTTTTACTAAGCTGTTAGCCTCAATCATGCCCTGAAGCAGTTATTTCCACAGGTTAATGATGTGTTATATAAAGAATGATTTCCCTTTTATTCTCGGTGAATTTGACTTTTAATTTCATCTAGCAACCATTTTTGTCTTACATGATAGAGTGGTGTAGATTTTAAATTAACTCTCCCAAGACTGATAAAAATCAGTGTCTGTTCGCCATGCTTTGAACTATACTTCAACCTTATAAATGGAATTTGCTGTTTTCTTTTAAAAGGGAGGATCATAAAGAATATTTGATTATTTTAGTAAAGTCGGGCTTCCCTTAGTAAAAGAGGGAATGACGTTTATAACCTAATTTAGATGAAGTGAAGAAAAAAAAAAAAAAACCCCAACAACAACCGAGCAAGATTTCAATGAGGGAAGCAAATCTGGAAAATGAGGAAATCTGATAAAACGTAAAGCAACCATTTTCCTCTTGTTTTGTGGGACCTTGTCATTCATTACCTGCTGGGGAAGCCTGGCAAGTCTGTTCAGACAGACGCTGGCAAACAGATTTCTTTTTTTTTTTTTTTTTTAATTTTTTTTTTCCAACGTTTATTTATTTTTGGGACAGAGAGAGACAGAGCATGAACGGGCGAGGGGCAGAGAGAGAGGGAGACACAGAATCGGAAACAGGCTCCAGGCTCTGAGCCATTAGCCCAGAGCCCGACGCGGGGCTCGAACTCACGGACCGCGAGATCGTGACCTGGCTGAAGTCGGACGCTTAACCGACTGCGCCACCCAGGCGCCCCGGCAAACAGATTTCTTAATCATCTCCGGAAAAATGAAGAACGCCTTCAAAGACAATACGCCTTCAAAGCCAAGCTCCTTGGCTTCACAGAATCTTTTTAGGTTTGACTGTTAATAAGATTAAATAAGAGATGGGCAGTAAAGATATTGGAGCAGGGTTTATTGTGAGCAAAAGTATACATTAAGGATCAGGCTCCCCCACCACTTAGCTCAGCACTCTGTACACATTCTTCCATTCAGATTTTTTTTATTGCTGTTTGCTTAGAGAAAAAAAGTCCTGGGTGAAAGAATGTGGGCAGGAATACATTCGTTGCCTCTCCAGTGCTCTTTCTGCTGTGCAGGGCCACGTACCCCTCCCAAATTTGTAGCTCTCTGCTGATCAGAGTTGTAGGCTGCTGCTGGCCAAGACCCAACCTTCTCCTTGCAAATAAAGGAGTCATCTGCGGGCGTTGTATTTGTTGGGTTGCTTCTGAGCCAATCAGAGACTGCCCTTGATGGAGGGATGAGGAGAAGTTTATAATAGGATCAGTTTTGTTTGCAATTTGTTTCTAATAGATGCCAATAAGCCAGTTAACTAGGCTCCAGTTAATGGACATTTTATTGTTTCGCCCCCCCTCTGTGCACATGACCTTTCCTTAGAAGCACTTGCAATGCCTGAAAACATGTATCTGCTGCCTGGTAGCTGGAGGGCTCTCTCTGTTCTAGAAAACTTGTTTGCTGGCCCCGGGCTGCGCACCAGGCCAAAATACTTTGATCATCCTGTCAGGGGGAAATTTACAGCAACATTCGGCCTTTTGTTCCATGTGTATTTCTCCAAATATAATATCTCCCTCAAGAAATCAATGATAAGCTGTTAAGCTAAAGAGCATGGTAACATCCACAGAGCAGTAAATTAATGGTCTTTTGTGGATAGATGGTTACAGATTTCATCATAAAAAATGGATAAAAGATTACATATCACGCAGAGCGAAACTTTTAATAACTCAACATGACTTTTCTTAATGGGTTTTATTCATTTTAATCATTATAGTGTCAATGATGATTATAGCCTTATTAGATTGTAGTGATTGAGGGGCCTGTTTATGAGATATTGAAAATCTCAGACTGCTCAGAATAGCCCAGCGGCCTGTGTGGGTTTGATGTGTAACTTTATCCGGAGGAGCAGGGCTTGTCAGGAGGGTTTCAATTAATACTTTTACTAAATTGCTCCTGTCTTGAGTGACCTAGGTCACAGATGACTTAAGGATTCCACAACATCAGCTTTTCAAAACAGTTGAGCGGCAGCCGTGTAAATCAAAGGAGGTTCTAAGGGAACATGTGTGTTTAAATGAGGGAGGGCCAGGAAGAGCCTCGGGCGAAAGTGGCAAAATCCCTCCGCCTTATTTTGCAGCCAGGTACTGCTTTCAGGGTACCTCTCCAGAAAGGAGTTATTTTAATAACAGGATATAAAGTTGGCAGAATCTGGAAGGTTAAATTTGCAGCTTTCCCCTCGATGTCTGGACACATGATTAAAATGAAAGCCAGGGCTCTATTAGTGATTAATAAGGTGCCATTCCAGAGAAATGCCCCCGAGACATCGCCATCCTGAGAATACCATTGTAACAAAGGTGTCAGTGCTGTTCCTAAAAAACACACAGAAAGAACCCTGCCAGTGAATGCCTTTGGTGGGGCCAGGATCATAACGCCATCCAACTGATACCCTCTTGATTTAATATTGATTCTTCAGGATGTCTATTTCCGTTGTAAACAATTCTGTCACCTAAAAATTATTCCAAATGTTTCACTATAATGGAAGTCATATATAATGGGCTTAGGAGAAGTCATGTTGTCATGGTGTCATAGCAGGAGACCTGGGCTTGCATTTGGGTCACCTCCTTCGGTAACAGTGTTTTCTGGAGCAAGCCACTTAAACTATCCTAGCCTCCAAGTCTTCATCCGTAGACATAGGAATAACATTCATACCCGTTTTGGTTATCTCTTTCACAAGGTTACGAAGAGAATCAAATAAGCCCATATTTGTGCTTAAGAAACTCTGTTTTCGAGTTAATCTTTACAACTCTGTTGAGATCAAGGGGCAGTTGACCTGGCTTTTATATGGGGTCAGTCGTAGGCAGAAAATATCAAGTGATTTGATGAAGGTCTGGAGGAATTTAATTCAATCTGAGTGAAAGCGATTTAGCCCCAATCATTTGAAAACAGAACAATAAAAGTCAAGAGGAATCTAGAAATCTTCTCTTTCTTTTTCTGGAAGGAGGAGAGGTAGATACCTGAATTAAAAAGGATAGTGCAAGCCAGTGGGAATGGCTTAGGAAACATAAGTATGTATGAGCACTCTGTCTCCTTCGGTCAGATGGGCAGAGCTGAGAATCAGCCTCAGTCTAGATCTTAGCAAAAGAGAAGGAAGCCGAGGGTGGGGGAGGTGGGCAGTTGACAAGACTGTTGAATGTTCCAATGAAAGGAAACATGTAGCAAGGAGGGAGGTGATCTAGTGGGGGGAAGAGCATGGGCTTTGGGATCAGACAGGCCTGGGCAATTCTACTCCACCATCATCATGATAAGCTCCCCAGTTGCCAACCCTACTTAATATCCACTCGCTTACCAAGAAACCCCTGTGAAGTCCACCATATTTGCATCTATTTGGGATAGACAGTCTACTTAGTGGCTGGGGACACTCAAATGGCCTCAAACTTTAAATTCCTTTGTCTATAGACTTATTCTTTTTTTTTAAGTAATCTGTACATCCACCTTGGGGCTCGACCCACAACCCCAACATCAAGAGTTGTTGAGCCAGCCAGGTGCCCCTACAGACTTTTATTCTAGACCTATCCACTCTCCCTGGAAAATTCCATTCAAGTCTCTGGCCTTCCTAGACACCAGTCACTTCCAGATTTCTGTCTCTAGCTCCAACTTTTTCCAGGGGTCCAGAAAAAACTTTCTAACTGCCTTGCTGGTCATCTTAGCTTAGACATGTCTATCCTAAATCTACCTTTTTCTCATTAAACCTGTTCTTTTTTCCTAAATTCCATACCTTGATTGGTAACAGTCCCACTGACCCAGGTATTATGGATTGAATGTTTGTGTCCCCCTCCCCCAAATTCTTACACTGAAATCCTACCCTCCAATGTGATGATATTAGGAGGTAAGGCCTTTGGGAGGTGATTGGTCAGAGAGTGGAGCCTTCATGATTGAGATTAGTGTCCTTCTAAAAGAAATCCCAGAGAGCTTTCTCCTTCCTTCAGCCATGTGAGGACACAGCGAGAAGACAGCCATCTATGAACCAGGAAACCAGCCCTTTTCAGGCAATGAATCTGCCCATGCCTTTATCTTGGGTTTCCCAGACTCCAAAACTGTGAGATGTAAATGCTTGTTGTTTAAACCACCAAGCCTATGGTATTTTTGTTATAGCCACCAGAATAGACTAAGATACCAGATGATTAATTTTGGAGTCAATTTCCACTCCGTATCCCTTCCCCACATCCCTGCAGTCACTAAGCCCTGTCAATTCTAATTTCTTACCGTGGTGGTTTTAAAATACATCCACAAATTCTTTGACATTCCTCCCATTGAGGGGTGAGTTTATATCTCTTCCCCTTGAAGGTAGACTTCGGCTATTTTGGCCGATAGAATGACTCCGTGTGACTTTCCAGGCTAACCCATAAAGATGATTTAGCTTCCACCTTGCTCCTTGGAACATACCAGCAAATGACCTTCATGTTATAGGGAAGCCCAAACCACCACACGTGGAGGAAACACACAGAGAGGGCCTGAGACTACAGGAAGAGACAGATGCTCGGCCAGCTCCCAGAGCCTCCCCCCTCAGCTGTTCAGATTTCCACCACCCCCTGACTATAGCTGTGATAGCCCCTACCTAGTTAGACTGCCTAGCTGAGCAATCCCAAATTCTGACCCACAGATACCATGAGAGGTTATAAAACGATTATTGTTGTTTTTAGCCACTAAGTTCTGGGGTAAACTGAACATAGCAGTAGAAACTGGAATGCATACCATCCAACTCTCTCTCCTTTGCTGCTACCAGCCCCGTAGGTTAGTCCCTCATCACCTTGCCCGGCCCGGCATGCACACAGGAGGTCCAGTCAATATTTCTGGCTGAACAAAAGCCAACTCCATGAGCACAGGCTTTGTAGGCGGGATCAGGATCTTAAATGTAGTTAGGCCAGAATTTTGTGACAATAGATTTCTCCTTACATTGCAAAATTATTGATCTGTGACTCCGATGAGTCCGAAAACTAGGATGAGATACATACCTCTTTCTCAAATGAAACAAAGAAAAGGAAGAGAAACGGTAAGAAAAATGAGCATTATCGAGTCCTATGAGAATCGTTTGTTTAGAGGGGCGCCTGGGTGGCGCAGTCGGTTAAAGCATCCGACTTCAGCCAGGTCACGATCTCGCGGTCTGTGAGTTCGAGCCCCGCGTCGGGCTCTGGGCCGATGGCTCAGAGCCTGGGGCCTGTTTCCGATTCTGTGTCTCCCTCTCTCTCTGCCCCTCGCCCGTTCATGCTCTGTCTCTCTCTGTCCCAAAAATAAATAAACGTTGAAAAAAAAAATTTTTAGAATCGTTTGTTTAGATTGTATAGAGATCCCCCCCCCCCAAACTGTACTCTTCCTGGTGTCTTATAAGTTGAAATTATCCCAGTTATTTAATCATTTTTTTCCACAAAGGCAAAACAAAGACCGTCTCGCGTTTTTTTTTTTTTTTAATCCAGGTGGTGCTCCTCAGTTTCTGTCAGAGACATTTAGGTTTTAACTTCTTTTAATCCTTAGACAATACTAAAAGGATTCAGAGCTTCTGATTTACACATTCAGTGAGAAATAGCCTTCCAATTCTTATAGCCTTTTACATGTTCCATTTTTCAATTTTATCTATTGGAATGTAAAATTTCAGCCCTTTTATAAATTGCCTATTAATATTTAATTTCTTATATCATTGTATTGTTACCGGATAACCACAATCGCTACACGGAACAATAACAGAAGACACATTAACTATCAATAGACGAGGACACAAATAGATAGCAAAGGTAATATACATGAAAAATAGTCTGTCAAGCAACGTCAGCCTCAATGAGCATGAATTTACAGTCGTGTACAATAGCCACAATCGTTCTCATTGTTGATTCATCCTCCGATTACTCTGTTTGCACTGTAGACAAAATGGTCTAAATGAAGACCAAGATAATAAGCGAACTATCTATCATCTCTTTTATTTTCGTTCCAAGCTAGTAGAATTGGCAGAAAGAGAACCGTAAATGGAGATTCCTGCTGGCTCTGTGTCATAGGACTCTTTTAAAACACTGAAGGCGCGGTGAATTATTTAAGACAGAGAACAGAAAGTAGGACTTGGCAATTTTACTGAAGCTTTATGTCAAGTTCCTTACCCATACTCTAACCACAATAATCTCGGGCTGCGAATCTGTTTTTTGTTTTGTTTTGTTTTTTGTTCTTTGCTGTTGTTCAAAAACTACAAGCTGTTGAAAGGGTAGAGATGGCCAAGTCAGGAATTGATGACGGGATCAGGAATGGAAACGGATATTCCAGGTGCAGGTTGAGAAATCAGAGGAATATTTTCGGTCAGTCAGGGAATCTCTGATTTTAGACCATGTTTAAGTAATTTTACCTGCTTAACACCTCTACTTGGAGCTTTCACAGGCGTCTTAAACTTACCATATTGAAGATATGACTTACTATGATATTCTTCCCTATTTTATAACACAACAAAACTAATCCCGCTCCATTCCATCTTGATTTCTTTGTTGCTTTAACAGTACCATGATTTTCCCCCTTACTGGGAACCTACCCGCTGTTTCTCTGCTATATTCGATCATTGCTAAAAGAGACACACTTAGCAAAAAGCAGATGAAACTGAAGACCAGGACCCTTCTTGTACACAGGTCTCTTCCAGGGCTCCGGTCGGACCCCTGACAATGTGTTTTTGTAAAAGTCATACGTTTTTGTAAGATATGGAAAAATAAGATATTTCGGCTGATGTCTCTTTCCCCTTGAACTTCTCCTCAAGCTACAATTTTCCTTATCAGGTGCCAGTTTGCAGACTGGGCCAAAAGGATGTTGAGCTGAGTTTGAAGATACATTTATTTGGGTTCGGTGGGATGTATTTATGTGTTTTGGAGACAATCCTGTTTATAGTTAGTTATTGCTACTTGTCCCAATGTAGCGACAGCTTTCAATATACTCCTACTGCCCACTGGGCTGAATCACCTGGTTCTTTGACCAAGAAGCAAGGTCAGAGTGTATCACGCTGTGCCTGTGTGAGGAGAAACACGATGTGAACGTGTGGAACCAGAAGCCGGTCTATGGAAATTTCTTCAGTCTCTCAGACGGGAAAACCGTAAGCAGAGAATCCACTTCTCATTAACTCGTGGTCAACATACCAGTTCTCTCCTGTGAGGAATATGCTCTAAAATGCAGTGAACACAATTATGAATCCACCGTACATTTTTTTCTTTATTTATAATGGGAATAATGAAAAAATGGAATTTGTCTGCCTCTGTTTGTATGGCACAAACCTGTACCAGGACTATAAATAGTAAGAGTGTCTATTACAGGGGCGCCTGGGTGGCTCAGTCGGTTGAGCGTCCGATTTCGGCTCAGGTCACGATCTCGCGGTCCGTGAGTTCGAGCCCCGCGTCGGGCTCCGGGCTGATGGCTCGGAGCCTGGAGCCTGCTTCCGATTCTGTGTCTCCCTCTCTCTCTGCCCCTCCCCCGTTCATGCTCTGTCTCTCTCTGTCCCAAAAATAAATAAACTTAAAAATAAATTAAAAAAAAATTAGTAAAAAAAAAAAAGAGTGTCTATTACAACTCATGTATTAAAGAAACTTAGAAATGTTTCTTGGGGAGTCTGGCTGGCTCAGTCAGTAGAATACGGGGTTCTTCATCTCGGGGTTGTAAATTTGAGCCCCATGTTGGGTGTAGAGATTCCATAAAAATAAAATCTTAAGAAAAAAAACACACAAAAATGTTGCTCAATTTGAAAACAATCGTAAAAATTTACATGACTTCACCAGTAACGGATTGTGAACCAAAAGAAACTTTGCTAAACTACCAATAGAGGGGTGCCTGGGTGGCTCAGTTGGTTGAGCGTCCGACTTCGGCTCAGGTCATGATCTCACAGCTCATGAGTTCGAGCTCCGCGTGGGGCTCTGTGCTGACAGCTCGGAGCCTGCATTCTGCTTCGGATTCTGTGCCTCCCCCGCTCTCTGCCCCAACCCACTCACATTCTGTCTCTGTCTCTCTCAAAAATAAATAAACATCAAAAAAAATTTTTTTAATAAATAAACTACCAATACAAAAAAAAAAACCTTTGTTAGTCAACCATGCTAGAGGAAAGACTGAGTTATCTTTCCATTCTCTCTCTGCAAAGTGGTATTATGAAATATTGGCCATACGAAGAGGTAGTCAAGCAGTGTATAGTAAAAAATGTACAAAAACAGATTTATAGAGGTTTGCCAGGAAGTTTGTTTTTGATTTTTATTTTTGATTTTTATTTATTTTTATTTGTTATTTTATTTATTTAAGTAATCTCTAAACCCAACGTTGGGGCTCAAACGCACAACCCGAAGATCAGGAGTCCCATGCTCTTCTGACTGAGCCAGCCAGGCATCCCCAGGCAGTTCATTTTTATTTTTATTTATTAATATATTTTTTTATTTTTTTAAATGTTTTATTTATTTTTGAGAGAGAGATAGAAAGAGCGCAAGCAGGGCAGGGGCAGAGAGAGAGAGACACACACACACAGAATCCGAAGCAGGCTCCAGGCTCTGAGCTGTCAGCACAGAGCCCGACGCGGGGCTCGAACTCACAAACCGTGAGATCATGACCTGAGTTGAAGTTGGACATTTAACTGACATGAGCCACCCAGAAGCCCCGGCAGTTCATTTTTAGAGATATGGTTTTGTGTGTGTGTGTGTGTGTGTGTGTGTATGTGTGTGTGTGACACTAGTGATATTTGTCAGGTTTCTCAATTTTGTGATCTCTTATGCTTTCTTTTCTAGTTCTAAATAAATATGCATTTTTCTACTTAATATGTTATTCTTTTTCTTTAAAAAGAACTCTGAATTGTGTAAGCTTCAAACCCTACCAAACCTGAATTCCGGGGGGGGGGGGGGGGGGGGGGGGGGGG